>NC_133830.1:11707500-12332500 GCF_047830755.1 Zonotrichia albicollis
TCTCGAAGGCCATGAGGCGGGACAGCAGGCGGAAGGCGATGTGCACGTCATTGCCAAAGTAGTGCTCCATGTGGTCTGTGACAGCCCGCAGGCGGTGCGCCAGCTTCTTGGCTTCAATCGTGTTGAGCTCGGTCTTGTTCCTCTCCAAGCCCTCCAGCTGTCAGCGGGGAGAAAAGAGAGGGTTAAACAATGCAGCAGGTTCCTCACCTGGGATGCTGCAGGCCCTGCTGGACACAGAGACTATTTCTGAAGCCACAGCAGAAGCCACGGACACTCACAGTGGCGGTCTCTAGCACAAGGAAAACATCTGGCAGAAAACCAACCTCCAGCAACACACCAGGGTCTGCACTGGCCTGGCTAACCCAGTGCACTTAGTGCAGTAACACAACAGAGGACAAGGAGATGAAAGGGCAGAGCAAGGCCCTGGCAATACTCCCCTGGAAACTCTCCTGGCTTGTGTTTCAATTCAGCCTAGATGACATGATGACATTCAGCCTAGATGACATGTAAGTGCTAAATACACTTGCCTGGATATTTCAAAGGGATTTGTCCCTGACAAAATTGAGGGGCTACAGAGGTCTCATGGAGCAGACATCCCACCAGCTTCAAACCACTCAGCCCTGCTCAGGATTATTTATTTTCTCCTCAAATACTCTGGCAGGACAAAGTAATTTCTGAGGGGGACACGGATTAAATGAAGCCATATGAACTTAAGCTCAGACCACTGCTCCCACAGGAGGGATCTGGGGGAAGGAGGTGAGAAAGAAAGGGACTGAGCACTGTGGCAAGGCCCTGTCATACCCCAGGCACCCCTGGAGAGCTGAGTGCTTTGAATTGTGGCTGTGAGCCCTTGTTCAGAGGGCTCCTGCTCTGTCAGGGCTGCAGAGCTGAGAGGATTACCAGCACGGACAGCTCCTTGAAGGCAGGTGAAGTGCAGTTGAAGAGATCTGGCTCCAGCCAGCCCTTCTCCTCATCACAGTGTCTGATGGCTGCACCTAAAACAAAGAGGAAGGGCTTGTTGGAAATTCAGCACAGGAGACATGGCTGATCCTCTGCACCAGCTAATCCCAAAGAGTGGCACTGACAAGCAATGGGAAGGGCCTGTGACACCCCAGGGCCATCATCCTGCTCTGCACCAGTGCAAACAATTCTGCTCTTGATTTGTGAAACCTCAGCAAGGTGCCATCACACAGGATTGCAAAAGGGACTGACTTGGCAGGACCCAGGCTGGAAAAGCCCAAGGGGACATGACTGTGTCCTTAGGCACATCTGACCCCAAGTTATGAAAGCCCAAGCAGCTCTAGGCTCCCCCAGCTGACAGCCTGCAATGCCTGCTGAGGTCCTGCTCTCTCTACAGGGCAAAGCCACCCCAGGAGCACAACAGCCCTGCTGCTGGGCTGGAAAACCAGCCCCTGAGATGAGCCCCTTCAGCCAAGGGGGATGGAGGAGTGCGATGGTGCACCCCAGTGTGGAGGATCCAGCAGTGTGGGGTCAGTATCCAGAGCCAGCCCCCAGTCCGTGGTAGGAGCCCAGGCATTTGTGTACAGCAAGGGAGTTTCCAAAGCTGAATGGGATGAGATGTTAACCACCACCAAAAACACAGCTAAAGCCAACATGGAGAAAAGTGTTCTCAGCCGGGTATGTCACCACAAACACTTTGAGCAAGAGAAACCAGACAACCCCAGTGTAACCAGCAGGACTGCGGAGCCTCCTGGGGACAGTATCAGGGCACAGGAGCTCACCAGGTGCCCATGGCTGGGAGAGGGTAGCAGGGGAGGGCAGGGAGAGGAAGCTTAGAGCAGACTGCAGTTGCTGCTCCGAAAAGCCCCAGGGACAAGCGTACCCCTTCCACCCCCTCTAGCTCCTGGCAGCCCTCCCAGCCACCCTTCTCCCAGCTGCAGAAGCACAGGGACCAGTGTCAGGAAGAACAAGAAGTCTCCATACTGATGGCATTCCCCTTGCACAGAACAGAGATTGACTCAGATCTGGGCAGAATCTGACCCCCAGGTCCCCGTGCCTTCTCCTGCCAGCCAGGCAGAAGGAACAGGACCTTGTGCTGTGCCTGCCCATCAGCTCCTGCTCCCATCCTACCACTCCCCACTCAGGTAGTTTCTTCTTCTTCCACCCCACAGCCATTCCTCCCTGGCCTCACCACCCACTGCTCAGCACCAGCTCCTTCCCCTCCCAGGCTAAGCAAGCAAGTGCCATCCAGGAGAGCCAGCATCCATCCCAGCCAGGGAGCAGAGCACAGACCTGCCAGAGCCAACACTGCAGGCCAGGCACACAGGGTGGCAAGGGCTGCATGCAGCTGCAGCTGGGCTTGTGTGGTTAGTGAGCTGGGAGCAGGGAACAATGTGGAGGAGCAGTGAGACCAGGCAAAGCGTTGGGAGGACCTTGGGCAGCTCCAGAAGCAGCGGGGAAAGCGCAAGGGTGTGCAGGGTGCCAGGCAGGGAGCAGGGAGGGAAAGCCATGTGGTGCAGCCCTTAGAGCACAGGGGGAAGGAGATGGGAACAACCTTACCTGCACCCCTCAAGCCTGTGCACGGAGGGCGAGAGAACCGGGGAGAGAAGCAACAACAGTTAGGAGCCAAACCTGCCTCCTCCAGGGGCGAAGGGCTGGGGAAGGACAGGGCTGGTATTGTCCCCTGGGGCTTGCACTGCCCTACACTCCCAGACACCCTGATGACACCTTTTCTGTCACCGAGGACAGCTTGGCCTCCTCCAGCTCAGGATGCTGACTCCTACCCAACATTCACCTGACAGCACACTGTGCCCTGCTTCCCTTGCAGGGCATATGGGGATGGTGCTGGTGGAGCCACAGCTAGGCACTGAGGGTGCTGTGCCAGGCCTGACCTCAGCCTCAAGCCTGGTGAACCCAAAAAGCAGCAGGAAGAAGAGAGGCACCAAGACTGAGGGAACAGCACAGCCCCATGGCTGGGTGATGGGTCTTACACCCCATAGCTTTTACCCAACCCCAGTGCTATGGCCAGCACCCTCTGCTCTCTGCTCTTCCCCAGACTGTGACATTTTCTCTTCCTTCTCCCAAACTTCCAGCCCAGCTGAACGGGACTGGGGTAGTGCATGAACAGAGTGATATTGCCAGGGCAGCTACAGGACAGCCAGGCTGTCCCCTCCCCTCTCCATCACGGCCCCACTCACCCAAGGAGCCTTTGGGACACAGCACTGCAGCCGAGAAGCCAAACTTGGTCTGGGGCCACCACACACCTGCCTTGAGGCTTTTGGGGCAGCCGTCGTAGAGCACTGTGGGGACACACAGGTCACAGGGCCAGCCCACTGACACCCAGCCCCTGGCAGCAGCTGTCCACAGTGCCCACACTCACCCTGGCAGCCGCTGGGTGTCACCTCGGCGAAGGGGCTGTCACAGCTGTTGCACTGGCGGCCGATGACGCCGGGCCGGCAGTGGCAGCGGCCGCTCTCCCTGTCACAGGAGCGCGAGGTGGAGCCCACGGGGTAGCAGTCACAGGGCAGGCACGTGTCACTGCCCCTGGGCCGGTAGTGGAAGTCCTGCGAGGACATGGGGACAGTCATCAGAGAGCTCAATAGGACAGCAGGCTAGGGAACCCCTGGAGCCAGAGAAGGTCAAGGCATTCCTGATTTCCAGGCACCCCACTGCCCCCATCGTCATAGACCATGCTGGTCTAGGAAGGCTGTACAGAGGAGCTGAGCAGGGATCCAACCCAGATATGGGCACACAAAGTAGGACCTGGGCAACTGCCAGGCCTTTGTTGGGGGACAAGGAACAGCATCAAGAACAAGCAGGGTTTCAGAGAAGCCATGGTCCATGTCCCCACTAGCACAGCTGCCCCTCACCTTGCAGTGGCACTGCCCGTTGGTTTTATTGCAGTCGGGGTCAAAGCCTTTGTTCACATCACAGTTACAGGGCCCACAGGTGGGGTTTCCCCACCAGCCCTTTGGACACTGCTGGTCTATCCTAGGGAGAGAAATATCTTTGATATTACAACCACCAAATTCCCCAGGCCTTGTTCTGCCACCAGTCAGCAGCTCCAAGGAGGAAGGTGGCACTGAGAAGCCCCTGGTTACACATCCAGGATGAGAGGCCAGCATGGAGCCAGGCCCAAAGGCCACAGTCCTGCTCTGTATCTCACCTGTGCTCACAGTACTGCCCAAAGAAGTTCTCACTGCACTCGCAGACGTAGCCCAGGCGCGAGCCAGGCTTGCGGCGACACACCGACTTGTTCTTGCAGGGGTTCAGGTGACACACATCCACACAGTCCCCTCCGTAGTACCCTGAGGTGGGGACAGACACCACCAGGTAAGCAAATACCCTTTGCCTGAGAGGTGCTGGAGTACCAAGGAGTGAATTCAGGGGGCTCAGGAGAGATTCTGCCCTCCAGAAAAACTGATGAGTGTCTGACAGGGGTGTGACTTGCCCAAGGCAAGGAGAGGAGAGTGGTCACAGGCCAGGAGGGAGTCACAGGGGCAGAGGAGAAGACAAACGGGCACGAAGAGCAGAGGAGTGGCAGGGTGCTGCAGGTCCTACCTGGCTGGCAGACACAGGAGTAGCTCTGCCACTCATCCTTGCAGACACTGTTGGCTGGGCAGGGGTTGGAGTCGCAGGGGCTCGGGACACTGCAGCCAGCCTCCACCCGCAGGGCATGGTTGGGCTTGGGCAGCACGATCCCGGTGACGCTGTCACCCAGGCGCACACCCTGCAGTGCAGGTGACAAACTCACAGTGAGGCCAGGGCAGACACACCAGGCTCCAGCTCTCCTGCCTTCCACAAACCCCCAGCAGCAGCCACTCGCCATCCTTCCTATTTAACGCTACCCCATGGCACCTCAGAGCCTTGAATGCCCAGAGGGACAGTGACAGCAGCACCATGGATGCTGGCAGCAGTTGCCAGACTTGTGTTTCCAACTCTCCATACAACAGACCTGCTGAAAAGGGAAGGCTCAGAGCGATGGACTCACCTGTATGCAGCCCCTCAGCCCATTCTGCACCTCGCCAGAGCCCAGGACTCCCCCCACATGCAGGTGTTTCACCTTCAGGCCATGCAGCTCATTTCCCACAACCACCGTGTCCTGCAGAAGGGAGCAACACGAGGCAATGGGCACCAGCCCTGGCCCAGCCCTCTTGGGGGTGCAGAGGCACAGCTCTGCCTGTGTTTGCCAAGCATTCCCCACAGCTCCTGCCCTGGTGCCAGGTCCTAAGCAGCACCCACCTGGTAGAGCCCAAAGTCCAGGGTGAGGGTGATGACGTAGCGCGAGTCGTGCCCGCTGTGGACGTCGCGCAGCTCCAGCTGGAGATCGTGCCACTTCCCATCACTGAGCTGCAGCTGGTCCAGGAGCAGGCTGGTGCTGCGCCCTGAGCCCCTGCTCACCATGAAGGAGAGCAGGCCCCCAGCCAGCTGCACAAAGGGAACAGCAATGCCACCAGTGAGCAAAGACCTCATGAACCCTGGCTGCTTCCAGCCTACCCTCCAGCAGAGCAGGGGGAGGGAAATCCATCCCTGCTAAATGCCTCTCCCCTCAGCCACCCTCTGCTTGGGATGCAGCCAGCAGGGAGAACAAGGTCCCCATGCCCTCCTGGAGCAGACAGCAGCAGAGGCTGGCCTGTGGTGCTGTGGCTGAGGCTGTGGCCATACCTGGCAGAGCAGGGTGGTGTACTGGCCCGCGTGGGCCTGCAGCAGCACCCCATCCTGCTGGCGTGTCCGGAACGCCAGCCCCAGGTACCACGGCACCGAGATCTTCACGTCTGCCTTGAAGTCCCAGGTCAGGACACTGTTGCCCTGAAAATAGTGGGCATGGTGCATGGCTGGAAAGGAAAGTGGAGGTGAGGAGAAGGGAAGGGCACTTCACAGGGAACACTAGATGCAGGGACAGCAGAGTTATTTCAACTCACATAGATCCATCACTCTGCCTCCACTTGCACCCCACCCGCCTGTGCCCAGCAGTGCCCCCTCACTCACCATGGCGACAGTCCTTGCCCCCAAAGCCAACAGGACAGAGGCAGGAGTAGGTGCCCCAGCTGACAGAGCAGGTGCCACCGTTCTTGCAGGGGTTGGAATCGCAGAAAGTGTGCTTGGCATGACAACCTGGAGGTATCAAAGCCACCTGTATCAGCCTCAACCAGCTCACCACCTCTCCCCAGCCAAAAGGAAAGGCACCACTGCCTGCTGGTCCTTTCCCAGGCTGTCAGAGGGGCAAGCCCTGCTGCTCAGTGTCTCCACACAGACCCTGCCTGCTCAGGGATAAGGGTTAAGGCTGTTGGTGCTCCTTATGCCAGAACAAAGATACCATAGAGCTGGACTGATGATGTGGCATCTCCCAGATCAGCCAGCTCAACAGACTCTGCACTTGGGATCAGGGGACACTCCCAGAACGTTAGCTGAGGTGGGCATTGGATCATTTAGGGGGACCTGAAGGCCTTGTTCTCCAGTGAGAATCTGCTCAACTCCAGCTGTGGTGCCACAATGCTGCTCCAGCCCAGCAGCAGTGCTGTGTGAGAAGCAGAATCCATCCCTGGGAGGGCTGGCAGGAGCAGAGGCACCTGTACCTGCAGCAGTTCCGTTGTTGGCAATGTAGGAGGCCAGGTCGATGCGCTTGCTGTCGATGAAGAGGTCTCTCATGCACCCCACAAAGTCCCGGTGAGTGATGGGGAAGTTTTCTGGCAGGTTGGGGACCCCTCCAAGGAGCAAGGGACCTGTGAGGTCCAGGGACCTGCAGGATCAGAAGCCCAGGACTTTAAGAGGTACACTGACCTCACCTCAGTGAGCTCCCCAGTGCACAGGAGGTCTGTCCCCAGACCTCCTCAGGGACAGGTACACACAGCCAAGGTTCTGGATGGGAAGGCCTGGCTCCACAGGGGACCACCCCTCCCCACCACAGCAGCTCCAAGGAACTCACTTCTTCGAGCTGGTCTGCACACCTTCTGCAGCACAGGAATAGTTTCCAATCTCTCTGCCAAACTGCAGGGCCACTGAAGCATCACATTCATCTATTGTCAAGATGGCCACCTTGTCCTTGGAGGGGCCCTGCACCACCCCCAGGCTGCTGACCTTGGGCTGAAAGCAAATGAAGGGTGTCAGCAGCACACAGGCCCCAGACCCCAGCACCCAAGGGTTCACACAACAGCAAGGAAAGGCCTGAGCAGCCCAGGCTCAGCTGTGCTCCTGGAGGTGTGAGCAATGCAGGAGGGAAACCTCCAGCTGAGCCCAGCAAGCAGCCCCAGAGAGGGACATGGGCAAAGACACTGCATGCAGCACATCCCTGCAGCCTCCAAGTGAGGCCCTGGGTGTCAATCTGTCCCTGCACCCAGCTGTCTGCTCCACTGCATCCATCCCCAAGGCTGACAACCTGCTCTACCTTCTCTCCAGAGCTCCTAGCATGGGACAGAGGCAGGGAACAGGAGAGCCAGCACTGCTCACTGTGGGGAGAGAGAGCCACGAGTGCTGGGGCCAGCTGGGCCACACGTACCTTGTTGTAGTAGCGGAGCTGCAGCGTGTGCCACTGCCCATCACTCACACCCCCCGGCAGGTAGGGGCTCACCACCGTGCTGGACTCTCCTGAGGAGACAGGGATGATGGCAGGCTCAGGGGAGCCACACAGCCTCCAGACGTCCCCACCCTTCCCGAGGCACCACACCCACTGTGCTGCTGATGGACTTGTGAAGCTCACAGTGACACAACAGGACAGAACAGCAGCAGAGACACCAAAAGGGTTTGTCCTGGTTTGTGCTCACAAACCACACTCCTAAGGCCAGGGAGAGTCCTGATACACACAACTCATCTCCTGTGCTATCCACTGATGCTCACCAATCCCTCCTAACCCTGCTTCCCTTAGCACAGGTTCCATCCAGGGCAGCATTCTCCTCTTCCCACTTAGCACAGGCCTTCTCCCAGCTCCCATGACACAAATCCCACAGCAGGCAGGGCCAAGAGTACCTGTGGAGTATTTCAGCTGGACCTGCCCCTGGATGATCTCCACTGCCAGGAAGTCATGCCTCTCATTCAAACGCCCATTGTAGAGCAGGAGGCCGCCGGGCTCCACAGTGCTGAACCTAGGGCAGGGTACGAAGGAGAGCAAGGTGTGTGCAAGGAGCACGTGGAGATCCCCTCTCTCCTGTGGCATGCACCAGCATCCCAGCACAGGGACACTAAGACCTGAGCATGGGGGGCAGAGAGCTGGCAGCAGCACTGCAGGAAGGCATGAGCTGATGCCAGTGCAGGTTCAGAGCCCTTTGGCCAAAGGTGCCAGGGCAGCCGCATGGAGGAGCAAGCCAGTGACATGGGGTGAGGAGAGCATCAGGCAGCCCCTGGACTGGCACAGCGTGCTGTGCACAGGAGCCACCAGAGCAGGGCCGGGCGAACCCAGGACACTGCTGTGCAGTGGAGGAGAGAGAGAGACAGAGAGAGCACTCACGAGAGGGCCAGGGTGAGGTGGAAGCGCTGGCGCAGGCCCCGGAACATGATGAAGGAGCGCGGCGGGAAGGAGCGCGTGGACACGTGGCAGAAGGGCGCCTCGAAGCCGCCCGCCGGGCACTGGCAGCGGAAGCCGCCGTCGGCGCCGTCGGTGCAGGTGCCCCCGTTGTGGCACACGCCGGGCACGCAGCGCCCCGCCCGGCTGTCCACCTCACAGTGCTCCCCTGCAGGGGCAAGGCACAGGCTGGGACCATGCACAGCAGCCACCCACAGGCTCCTTGTCCTGGAAATGCAGCCTGGATTCGGCACAGGGCAGCTGAGGGAAGGAGTCTGAGGAGCAGCTGGGGGCCAGGGAAGGGTAGGACACCCAGGTGTTACCCAGGTGCTCCCCACAGGAGCCAGTGAGCTAGCCAGCACTGCCAGCCCAGCACGAGCCACCAGGCTGGATGTGATGCCAGGTCTGGCTGAAGGGACAACTTAGGATCCAGTACAGCATGGGAATGTGAAAGGAGGGCACTGGCCTCTACACTACAGTTGCACAGTCCTAAGAGTGGAGAAGCAAGCCAGGGAAGTTCTGGTAATGCTGAGAGTGCCTCCTTGGGCCTTGACACCACACAAACCTGGGACAGGCATCTCAGCTCTGTCTCTGGCATGTGGGGACAGCCCAGTGCCACCGAGCTCCTGTCAGTAGCTATAGAAGAATCACCCATGGCACCAGGAGCTTCCAAACACTGCATGCAAGTGGGAACCACATGGAGAACAACAAATACCCTGGCACCTTGCTGGCATGGGTAACACAGATGCCTCATGCCAGCTCAACAGTGCAGTGCAGGACATCTGTCAGCCCCTCTTCCTGTGCAATTCCCACAGAACCCAGGCAAGCACTCAGCTGAAGTCCTACTCAGCCCCAGGCCCTGCTCCCATTACTTGCTCTGTGATACCCAAGGAGGATGAGGAGACAGCATGAAGTGACAGGCAAATGAGCTCATTAACCCTTCTGCTAATGGCTGTTCACGCTTCAAATGCCGGAGGTTAATTACCACTGACTCTGCTTATCTCACCAGGAGCCACCTACAGAAGAGCTCCAGGCAGCCATCTGCTGCCATGCTCCCTCCTGACAGCGAGAGCAAGGCAGGGGATCCCTCCTCAGTAGCCAGAGGCCACCTCCCCTCATCCCTCAGTTGCCAGTTCTCCACAGCCTGTTGGGAACTTGTGGCAACCAGACTCTGGCTGGACTGTGGATTCCCCTGCCAGCCCCCCAGCTAGGACCAGATCTGCCTGGCTCAGATCCTGCCTGGTGGGGCACCTGGGCCCAGCCTCCCCTTCTGTTCTGGGTGGGTTGCACTCAATCACTGCACAAGGGGCCAGTGAGGCTCCACACCTCTGCCAGACCAGCTGAACAGTGGCACAGGCTGAAACCACAGAAGGACTGCAACAGTCCCAGAGCCCATCACCCTCCTAGCATGGGGCACAGCCAAGAAACCTCCTGTGCCCCAGCCTAGCCTAGTCTAGCTTAGTCCTCCTGCTCTGTGACAAGGGGTGGAAAATGATGGCCAGGGTCCCCAAGAGTCCTCCAAGCCAACTCCCTACCAGACAGATTTCTATGGCAACCTCAGCCCTGCACACGCAGCACCATGGAAACACAGAGCTGGGAGCAGAGCTGGACTCTGCAGGCACAGAGAGGCTGTGACACCCACTGCCCTGGTGGGAAGAGCACGTGCCACGGTGACAGCAGTGCCAAGGGACGCTGCCAGCCCTCCCCCAGGGCCGCACTCACCGCTGAAGTGCTGGCGGCAGACGCAGGTGTAGCCGCCCTCCCTGCGGGTGCAGATGCCCCCGTTGAGGCAGGGGTTGGAGTAGCACAGGTTGATCTCGGTCTCACAGTAGTCCCCGGTGAAGCCCTGGGGGCAGCGGCAGCGCAGGCCGGCGATGGGGTGGATGGGCCGGAACAGGGTGGAGCGGGAGGCGATGAAGGGCGCCGAGCTGTCGAACTTGAGCACAGAGATGCACTTCATGTAGTTCTGGCAGGGCTCCCGCAGGCACACGTTGTCGTCGAAGGGCAGCACGTCCAGCATGGAGGTGCCTGTCAGCACCATGCGCTTCATGTACAGCTGCTCCTGCAGCTCCTCCGAGCTGAAGTAGCGCCCGCCCCGGGGCGCCAGCGCCGAGAAGCTGACGTTGAGCACCGTGCCCCCCACGTCCGTGTCGTTCTGGATGTTGAAGATGAAGATGTCCTCCTTGGGCGTTGCAAGCACGGTGGCCACTCCTTCCAGGAAGGTGGAGAGCAGCGGGGAGAGGAACCTCTCCTGCCACATGTTCTGCAGGCGCACGGTGATGCTGTTGGCCAGCATGTCCTCCGTGATGATGATCACGCGCAGGACGCACTGAGCTGTCACGCTGTGGATCCCGTCTGTGGGAGGCAACAGGAACACGCTGCAGGTCTCCTCCTGCTCTTGGAGGATCTCTTCCCTCCCAGCCCAGGGCAGAGCCCTGCACCCCAGTGTTTGACTCCTGGGTAAGGAAGCTTGGAGCCACAGCCCCAGGGGCAAGTAGGGAGCCACCTGGGATGGAGAGGGAGTGGCTGGTGCAGCTGCACCTTCTCCCCCCATCAGGCTCTCCACTGAAAGAACTCTCAGGTTTTCTCCTTGTCCTGGATCTCGGCAGCAAACTGAGCTCCCAGGAACAAAGGTGCTCAGGAACAGAAGGAAGTCCCAGCAGGAGGTTTGGCAAACACAGGAGCTGATGCCAGGGCCTAGGGTGTTTTGCTTCCCTGCTGTGCCCTGTCTGCCTTCCCCACGCTGCTTTTTCCTGTGCTCTTCTCCTGCCATTTCCTTCCTCTCTCCTCCAGGCTCTCCCAAGCTTTTGTGCTGGTCTCCCTGCTCCCCCCATTCTCACCATCTGCTCTGCATCTCTTCCTCTCTCAGCCCATCTCTGGTTTGTTTAATTCTCTTTAATCTCTATTTTCCTTGGAAACAAACTCCTTCCCTTTGGGATCGCGCTCCACATGAGCAATCTCGCAGGCAGGGACCCTCGGAGCGTGCAGGGACCCTCGGAGTGCACAGGGACACTCGGAGCACGCCTGCCGGCTCTCTCAGCACCTTGGCCAGCAGCAGCAGCAGCTCACCCAGGGCACATCGGGCGCACTCCCGGCCAGCGGCTCAGGCTGCAGAGGCACCACAGCACAGCCCAAAGGGGCAGTGGTGCAGCTTCCATCCTGGCAGATCTGTGATCATGGGCTCCTGCCCCACCCCACCCACCCAGCTCCCAGAGACCCAGTGGATCCTGATACCCCAGGAGGGGTACCCACACACCTCTGACAGCAGCTTTGGCTGGGAGAAGACTGTTTGCTTTCCCAGGAAAATGCCTCCTGTCACCTGGTCCCCTCCTTCTGGGCTCCAGTACAGGGTCCAGCAGGCAGAGCCAGATTTCAGCATGGCAAGGTAAGACTCTGCCAATCTTGGTGGCCCCAGAAATGTTTGATGGGGCTCATCAAGAACCTCACTGCTCTTGAAATGAAGCAATCCACCTTCCAGCCCATTGCCAGCACCCCAATGCTGGTGCCCCATGGGCATTAGCAGCACACAGCTGCCACCTGTTGTTCCCACCTCCCACCCCATATTCACCTGAGAGCCTCAAACCCCCATATTTCCTTGGAAAACTGGCTCTCCATCATCATACCAACACAACATTACATCAGCACATCTCAACAGTGAGCCCCATGACTAATCCTGGATCCCAAACCTATGTGCTTCACCTCCTCCAACCCAGTGCAAGGGGGAGCAGCAGGATTCCTGGCACCCTAGCCAGCCCCATCCCTGACCAGGATCAGGAGTGCATCCCTCATCCATGCCCCAGCTCCCAGCCTCATATACAAAGCTGCCTTCACTGCTCCTCTCTTCCCTTGGCTGCTGTGCTGCAAAGCCTTTTGATTTCCCCCAGCCCTGTTTGAAGTTTGCAGTGCAGGAGGATTTACAAATGGAAACATCTCTCTTTCTTTCACCTCTCTCTACTCTTCAGAAGGTGAAAGCTGTCTAGTGACCCTGCAAATTCCTGCATGAGCAGCAGCCTGCACACAGGGACTGTGCTCTGGAGATAAGGCTGGCTGCAGGCTGGGGGAGCAGCGTGCCAGTGCAGGCACCCAGGAGCTAATCTCCTGCAGGAAAGGGGGGCTGCTTCTCTCTGAAGTCAAGCTGCTCCCACCCCATATGGGAGCAAGGTGAGAAAGCACCTGTCTGTGTGTGAAAACACCCTGCCTGCTCTGGCACAGAGGGCAGCATGAGCAGCAGCAACAACAGAGCTCCATTCAGCATCTGGTTGGACGTGCCAGGGTATCCAGATCTGTCTGGGCTCAGGGCAAGGAACTGGCATCACCACCTCCATTCCCCAAGGCACATGCTCTCTGCTCATGGGCTGCTCAGACCACCCCGACCCTGGGAGGCAGGAGTGTGAGGAAAGCCACAAGTCACACTTGGCATAAGATGCTCCCCAAGCCACCACCAGCCTGGCAGCTCTCCCTGAGGAGCCCCCTGGTGAGGCAGCACCCCAGGATGCCATCACTGACACCAGCTCCCTTCTCCACACAGCTGGGTCGCGTCCCAGCTCCCTCCCCTGTCCCTTTGTCCCCTCCTCTCTGTTGGCTCTCTGGTCAAGGCCAGCACGAGCTCCCTGCCCTCCCCTCTCCAGCTCCCAGCTCACCCAGAAGCAGCCACAAGGCCTGGGGACAGCTCCTGCTCTCCCCAGGGGCTGCTCAGAGCCCAGCAGATTTCTGCCTGATTTATGGCTGCTATTCAGCCTTGGCTCAGGGCATCCTGAGGCAGGCTGGAGGCCAGGAATGCCTCACAGGAGCAAGGACTCTGTGCCTGGGGAAGAAAGTGAGTTGGAGGGTACCTGATGCCTTTGGTCCCACGGCAGGAAAGCCAAGCATCCCTTTCCCAGTTCCCCAGAGCAATGTGGAGCCAGGCCTGGCCCCACAGCCCGCCTCAGAAACCCCCCTCTAACACTGTCCCACCTCAGCATCACACCCAAGGCTGCCTCCCCCTCCAAGCACAGGGAAGCAGATGGTTAAGAGAATGACCCGCTGCAAATGGGGAAAGAAAAAAAATAAAGCTACCAGAAGAAAGCCCAAAGCTGGCTGGAGGCACTGACCCCCCATGGGAGGCATTTTAATCACAAATGCTCAGCCTTTCTGATTAAATCCTGTGGCTGCAGAACTGGTGCCTGGTGAATATTCATGCAGCAGAGTGAGGCATCCTAGAAACACAGCTACAGGGAATGGAGCAAGGGAAAGGGACAAGGGGCTCTGACCCTTGTGCTGGACAGCATTGAGCCATTGTGTTGGCAATTCCAAGATGACAATTACCAGCTTCAAAAGCAACGAAGCTAAAGAAGAGATCCATGCCCTCTTCTACTCAGTGGCAGCAACAGTGTCCAAGAGAGCCAAAAACAGTGTCCAAAAGCCACTATTGTGACTGCAATGGCCACTCCAGAGACAGCAAGGTGCTCTGGGGACAGACAGGGTGACTTTCATGTTTGCAGGTGAGGAACAGTAAACACTTCCAGACAAGGAGCCAGGAAAAGACCTAGATATCAGGACAGTGAACATTCCTCACTGCTGCTGAAAGGCTTTGGCAGAGCTCTCAACATTTTGATAATATTTTACCAGTTAAGAGATCTTGAAAGTAAATCAGGCTTCCATCACCCAGCACAGAAGATGAATGCCATTCTCCTGCACCTGAGCCTCCACACTTGCCACCAAGCCCAGAGAAACCAGTCTGAAATGGTTTGAAGTCAACATGATGTTAGTCTCTCACACTGCCCTGATTTCAGAGTGCTGCTGGCCATGGACAGCCCCTCCATCCCACTGTCCTGCATCCTCAGCAGCCAAGAGCAGATTTTAGCAGCCAGAAGTGTCCTGTGAGAAGCTGAGGTCAGTTTTAGGCTATCAGCCCTGCTGAAAAGGCACTGGTTTGTGATGGCCCAAGTCTTCTGCCTCCTACAAGGGGCTGAGCTAAGAATACACACAGCTCGCAGGCAGGCAAAATGGCCCCTTGCCCTGTGTTTTAGGGGGTTCAGCCTCCCTCAAATGCACCATAAAGGCAGGGATTCAGTGGCCTCCTAGGATGCTGACCCTTGGGGCACCCACGTAGCTGCTGCTGCCGTCTCCCAGCAGCAGGGAGCTGCTCTGTCATGCAGTGTCTGGGGCAGACAATGCAGCCAGGGCCGACTGTCCTGGCTGCCAGCTCTGCACACCCACCCTGCTCTGCACACAGCAACAGCACGGGGCTGCGGAGCTGCCAGCTGGGCGGGGGGCTTCCAACAACAAAGACTGAAAAGCCAAACTCCACCTCACAGCCAATATAAATCCAACAAAAGGCTCATTTCCCAGCATCTCACTTCCCTCGCCAAAACAGCTCTTCCCCTTCCATCCTCTCCCCTCCTTGAGCACACCTCTCCCATTCTCCCTTCCCGCTGGAAGATGACGACATTCTAATTGCAAGGGCCCCCTTGCCACGAGGCGGCTCATGCAGGACTCCAGGATGTGATTGTCTCCTGCCTTTGTGCAGGGTTAAGTGTGTGAGGAGGCAGGGCTTGCATAAACACACTGGGGCAGAAGCTGGAAAGGTCAAAACCACCCCCACCTCCAGCGAGGGGCTGGAGCAGCCCTGCAGCTACAATTACCCCCACAGAGCCCCAGCCCACTGCCAGGCTGCCGCTGCTCATGCAGGGTTGCCTTGGACAGGTCTCCTGTTAAAGCCCTCACTCCATCCTTTGAAAGAAATCCTCCTCTGACAGAGTAAGCTGGACTGAGAGAGCTAAAGGGGAAGGCAGCTGGTAGCCGATGGCCAGGGGAGCATCACAATTTAGAGCACAGCTCCCCAGGCACTCCTGGCAATTCAGTGCTTGGCCCCTCCAGAGAGGGCTCTTGTCGTCCCTCCTGCAGCCACTCCATGGTTCAGCAATGGACAGATGCCTCCATTTCAGATCATGCTAAGAAAGGCTAGTGCTGAAGGCAAAGCTCAGGCTCTGGGAGCTCCAGCTCCAAACCCTGCTTGCCCATGGTCCATCTTTGTCCTGTCCTCAGCTGGGCTAGAGGGCACCCAACACCCCACAAAGCCACCCCTAGCTACAGACAGCATCTGCATTTGGATACCCCAACAACAAACACGATGCAAGAGTTCCAGGGACTGCACTCAGGTTTGTCACAGCTGTCCCCTGAACACTAAGCTGGCAGCAGAAAGGTGGTACTGAGCTTCACAAGCCACCCTGCAAAGCAAGTGCTGGCAGGAGCCACAGCCAGAGTCCGGACTGAACTGTTTGCTGCTGGCAGATGGGTGTTTGAGAGGGCTCCCTCTGCACTGAGCTCAGTTCCTCCCTCTGTACAGCAGAGCCAGGGAAGCACTCAGTCTCGGCAGAGAGAAGAGCCACCGGGGCTTGGGAGCAAGGCAGTGTACCAGCCCTGGGCCAGCAGCCTGGCCATCCTGGGAACTGCCTCCTTCCTGGGCAGCACCCCATGGCACACAACACAGCCTGGCTGGCTACAACACCTCCAAAGGTGCCTCGCGAGCAGCCAGAAGTGATCTCACAGCTCAGTAACGATGCTTTGTTCTTGCAGACCATTTCCAGCCTTGGCCCCTTTACAAGCACTGCTCAGCAGCCTGCCTCCCATGCCACCCCTCACACCACCCCAGCAGAACTCTGTCTGGAATGGACCCCCAGGCCAAACCTTGTTACCAGTCCCCACCCCCAATGCACAACGGGCTGCCCCAGAGGGACCCTGCAGAGCCCCCGCAAAGGTACCGTACCAAAGATTCAATGATTTTCACTCCCTACCTGTGACAGTCACCAGCATGGAGGCCACAAGCGGACGGTTGTTGTCCAGCTTGCGGCTCAGCCTCAGCTCCCCGCTCGACTGATTTACAATCAACAAGTGCAGCTCATTTCCCCGCTCAAAGGAGTAGAAGAGGTGGTCAGATGCATCTGGGTCATACGCTGGGACCTTCCCTATGACCCCCGAGGGGAAGGTGTTGGATTTATTGGACACGTAGTTATTGAACAGGATTTGGAAGTTCTTCAGAACAGGGCTGTTGTCATTCTGGTCAAGGAGTTTGATGTGGACTGTAGCTCTGCTGACCAGAGGGGCAGAGGTGGCCTGCACTACAATCACATATTCAGATTTTGTCTCATAATCCAAGTCTATCAAGGCTGTGAGCTCCCCAGAAAAGATGTCCATCTGGAATATCTCTGGGATGTTGCCCTCCACAATTTGGTACATGATTTGGGCATTGGCTCCCTCATCTGGGTCAACAGCTGTGATTTGGGCCACTACAGAGCCTACAATGCTGTTCTCCTTCACCAGGACCTCAAACTCCTCAGCAGGAAAGACAGGAGCGTTGTCATTCACATCCTGAATGGTGACCTGGATGTGGACAGGAGTTCTCAGAGGAGGGATGCCCCTGTCCACAGCGTAGGCAGTCAGTTCGTAGACAGGAACGCTCTCGCGGTCCAGCCTGCGCACGGTGCGAATGATGCCCGAGGTGGGCTCTATGGTGAAGTCCCCATCCCCGTCCTCCCCGTTCTGGAAGGTGTACTGCACTCGCCCGTTGGTGTGGGCATCCCGGTCGGTGGCAGAGATCTGGAGCACGCTGGTGAAGGGAGGTGCATCCTCAGAGATCACGCCCTGGTAAAGAGGGCTGACAAACTGGGGGGCATTGTCATTAACATCATTCACCATGATTTCAACATATGTGGTGTCTGCCTTCTGGGGGATCCCATTGTCCTTGGCAGTGATAGCCAATGTATAGGTGACCTGGTCCTCATAGTCCAGTTGTGCCTGGAGGGTGATGGCCCCAGAGTCTGGGTCAATACGGAACTGAGGGACGTTGTCCTCCAGGTAGTAGGTGATGCGGGCGTTCTCCCCCACGTCATCGTCCGTGGCACTGATCACCACCACGGTGCTGCCCACAGGCCGGTCCTCGTTGATGCTCACGGAGTAGTGGGCGCTCTGGAACACGGGCCGGTGTGTGTTGGCATCGGTGATGTTGATGTGAACGTGGCAGTTGTCACGCAGGGTGCGGTCAGAGGCCGTCACCGTGAGCACATAGCGCCTCTCCTGCTTGTAGTCCAGCGGCAGAGACAGAGTGATGAGCCCCAGCCCTCCCTGCGTGCTGATGGAGAAGCGGTTCCGCGTGTTGCCCCCCGTGATCTGGTATGTGATGGCGCTGTTCACGTCCCGGTCCACTGCCGTGACGCTGAGGACGCTGGTGCCCACAGCCGCGTCCTCGTTCAGGCGGATGAAGTATTCCTTCTGGGTGAACTCGGGGCGGTTGTCATTGACATCCATGACAGTGATGGTGACGCTGGCCGAGGCGGATAAAGGTGGAGAGCCGTGGTCATGAGCCTCCACCCCAAAAAAATAGTGCTCGACCGATTCCCGGTCCAAGGGCCCACTGACTGTGATCCACCCCGTGGCACTGTTCACCACAAAGGGTGTGTCAGCTGAGACCCCTGTCAGTTTGTACTCCAGGCGCGAGTTCTCGCCGTAGTCTGCGTCCACAGCCTGGATGTGGATGACAGAGTGGCCAAGGGGAGCATTCTCCAGGACAGAGATTTGAAAAGGGGTGCTGACAAAAATGGGGGCATGGTCATTGATGTCCACCACCTGGATGCTCGCCATGCCAGTGTTGTTAGAAAGAGGAGGACGCCCCGCATCCTGAGCCCGGATCCTCAGGGCGTACTCCCGCTCCACCTCAAAATCCAGGGGGGCCACCACCTGTATTTCCCCAGTGACACTGTCAATGGAGAACTGGCCCCGACTGTTCCCACTGATGATGTTGTAGTGCACCAGCGCGTTGTTGTCCTTGTCCAGGTCCGTGGCGGTGACACGCAGGATCTCGGTGTGGGGCCGTATGTCCTCCCTAACTTGGACAATGTAGCGCTTCTCACTGAACTGAGGGATGTTGTCATTCTCATCGAGGACTGTGATGTAGACCTTGACAGTGGCGGAGCGCGGCCCCGGCTCCCTGCCCTGGTCATTGGCTTCCACCACCAGAGAGTACTTCTCCATCTTCTCCCGGTCCACTGGCCCGCTGGTGGTGATGAGGCCGGAGCGGGGATCAATCTCAAAGATGTCGTGGGCAGCCCGTTCATTGACAAAGCGGTAACGGATGTTGGCATTGGGCAGGGAGTCGACGTCGGTGGCCCGCAGCTGCAGGATGGGGTATCCCTCCTCGACGTTCTCCCGGATGGTCTCCCGGTACTCGCCCTGCTCGAAGACGGGGTCGTGGTCGTTGCGGTCAGCCACAGTGATGGCCACCATGGTGGTGGCGGAGAGCCGCGGTGCCCCGTGGTCAGTGGCCGTCACTCGGAAGTAGTGCAGGTCCATGCTCTCGCGGTCCAGGGCCTGGGTGGTGGAGATGAGCCCGGCCCGCGGGTCGATGCTGAACAGATCCCGCGAGCGGCTGTTCATCAGCGCGTCCATGGAGTACACCAGCCGCCCCGCCTCGCCCCCGTCGGGGTCCTGGGCCGTCACCGCCATCACCGCCGTCCCCGCCGGCTGGTTCTCCGCCACCTCCGCCTGGTAGTTGTACTGGGGGAACAGCGGGTGGCGGTTCGGTGCCGCGCGCCGGCCCCGCCGCCCCGGGGCCGGTGCCGGGACCGAGGGCAGCGGGCGCGGCTGGGCGGCGCGGGGCGCGCAGCGCGGCGGGGACCGGCGGCGCGGCGCCGGGGGCAGCCCCGGGGGCACGGCCGGCGCCCGGCACGGCACGGCGGCGGGACAGCCCCAGCGGGCTGCCGGCCCCCAGCCAGCCGGCGGCGGCGGCGCCGTGGCCCCCAGCCCGGAGGGGAACAAAGGGAGCAGCAGGAGCGGCAGCAGCACCAGCAGTAGCGGCGGCGGCGGCGACGGCTCCCGGCGGCGGCGGCAGCAGGAGCGGCTCGGGGCGGCCACCGGCTCCTCCGCCGCTGCCATGGTGCCTCGGCGGCCGCCGCCCGGCCCGGGCGCACGGCGATGGGCTCGGCGCCGCCCCCGCTCGCGCCGGCGATGGCCGCCCCCTGCCCCGCCGCCGCCGCTGCTGCCGGGGGTGGTGGCGGCTCCTCCCGCAGCCCCAACATGGCTCCCGCCGCCCCGCCCCGCCGCGCCCCCGCCCGCCCTGCGCCGCCATCTTGAGCGCGGACGGCCGGGCCGTGCCGAGCCGTGCCGGGCGCTCCGGGCGGAAGGCGAGACTCTCTGTGCCGGGCACCGCGGGGCGGCCCTGCGTGTGCCGCCTGCTCGCCTGCGTGTGCCGCCGGCGAGCAAACCCGCGGGCTCAGCGCTGCCGGCCAGGTCTTTGCGAGGGGCTGCACCGGCCGGCCCCGGGTGAGCGGCTCCCAGAGCATCCCTGCCAAAGCTGCAACCCCGGCGGCCACCGGGACACCGTGCACACAGCACGCACCTGCTGAGCCCACCGACCCTGCGGCTTTGCCGGTGCACCCGGGGCCAGAATAGTGCCCGTGCCGCCACCAGCATCCCCAGGCCAGGCTGTGCCCCGTGCCCGAGCAGAGCCCGCGGGCACGGCTGCGCTGCCGCCCGCACAAAGGGCGAGGCAGCGGAGTGCCAGCAGGCAGGTTGGGCAGGAGGCACTGCCGTGCCTTGGCAGCCCCACGGACCCCTTCCACTCCCCATGGCCTTCAGGCAGCCCCACGTTGGGCATCTGCAGGGATGGGCTCTACCGGGTGAATGAGGACAGGCTTCCTTCCCGGTGTCCGGCTCCTCCAGGCGGTGCAAGTGGTGTCCCAGCCCAGCCCCTGCCACCCAGCTCCCAGCCATGGGCACCCAAGTGTGTGACACAAATTTAGCTATCCCACTCTGCTTCCCTGACAGACCCCAGCTGCCAACACCCACAAGGTGTGGCATCAGCATCACAGGGAAAGTTGCAGATTTTCCTTTCTGCATCTCCAATATAAAATAAAACCAACAACCAACCTTATACTTTTCTGAAGAAAATTCAATTTGAGGCCCTTGCATTACAGTGATTCATTAATGCATCATCCTCGTATTTTAGCTGTTGGTTTGATTCAATCAACTAATATCCTAATCCACTGGAGCTCATAACAGGCTTTAGGTCCTCATTAGTGTTTCGCATGCCATGGTAGAGGGACATCCTTGGCCATGTCCTGCTGAAGGAGAGGGCACACTGGGGCAAATGCTAGAGAAGAAAGAACTGTGTCAGGGAGGAAAATAGAGCAAATCTGGGAGATGGGAGTGTAGGATGGGGCAGGGAAGAGCAGGGCATACATGGGACACACTGTGCCTCCATGCACATCCTAGCTCCAAAGGGGCCCTCCCAGCACCTGCAGAAGCCCAGCCTAGCCACCCCTGGGGAAGCCACAGGGTGGGCAGAGCAGGCAGGGCTTGTCCTTGCCCTGTTGCATGTGCTGACCATGTGTTGTAGGACCATGACAAGAAATACCAGGCAGACCCTTAAGTGGTGGCCAGTGCAGCTCAGCATGTGCCACAGAGAAGATCCCCTAGCGCTTACACAATGCTCAGGGCTGACACCCAGTGAATGTGGATGTCTCACCCCTGGAGAAGCCAACCTGTTAATTTATGAACTGCATAGGGTGGGTAATTTGCTGTGATTAACTCCTCAACCACCACATAACACCTCTGGCTTGGGTAGTCCAGCACCAGCCATGGGCATAAGTCCCATGGGGGACTTATGTTCTCCCCTACAGACCCTTAATTACCCACTTGAGCCTCTCAGGGCTGTTAGGATAGTGCCAGAGCAGCCCTGGCCCTGCACACAGCTCACCCAAGAAAC
The DNA here is from genome assembly GCF_047830755.1 of Zonotrichia albicollis. NCBI lineage: Eukaryota > Metazoa > Chordata > Aves > Passeriformes > Passerellidae > Zonotrichia > Zonotrichia albicollis. The sequence continues at coordinate 11,728,695 of NC_133830.1, forward strand.
CTCATTTACCACAGAGCAGCTCATCACTCATGTGCAACAGGAACACGCTGGCTGATCATACATCACACCTCCTCAAACTGGGGATGTGCCATCAGGAAACCAAATCAGGAGAGAGGCAATACTTCTTAAAAGTAATGAAGGCTTTCAAGTTTATTTGTTCTAATTACCCAGCTGACAGCTCAGGGGAGGAGGAGAAAATTATCAGGGTATTACTGCCACAAAATAGTTGTAATTGAATCATTCCAGACAATAAAGCAGAAGCGCAGGTCACGGGCAACGTGTCACTCCCCCCACGCCAGCCACCAACACCTCAGTGTTGCACCACAATAAAAACACCAATACAAGGAGACACTGCTCTAATTGTGCATTATTACAGCCAACAATCCTGAGTGTCTCACCTACATGGAGAGCAGGATCTGCTGAGCAGGCTGGGGACAGTGAGTTCACATGCTGCAGTTTGATTCCCAGTGATGGGTGAAGGCCTCTCCTGTGCAGCAGGTGCATCTCTCTGCCTGGACCCCCCAGCCAGCTGCCCCCCAGCTCTTCCAGCCCTTGGCTGCGGTGGCAGCAGGGTGCTGGGGCAGAGGGTGATGTGCTACTGTGCAGCTGGGGCAGGGTGAGCAGCCCCATGGACAGCAATGGCTCGGCGAGCACCAGCTCTGCAGTCTGGGCTCCTGGCACAGAGAGCCACAGGTCCTGCCACTGCTGGGTTTGCCTGGCACAGCAAAGCCTGGGCTGTGTCACTGAGGGCAAGTGCCAGATGAGCATCTCACCACAGCAGCACGTCATGGCCAACAACAAGCCCAGCAGCACTCGGAAGCAAGCCGAGGTTGGCACAGGGGCACACACAACCATGTGCTGCACAGAGCAATGGGACACAGGAGAGCCACCTTGGGGGACACGCCAGTGAGCACTGGCAGCCCTTATGTGCCACAACTGAGCCAGGTGTGCAAACTGCACACTGTAAGGCCACATGCCTGGGGACTTTGGAGACACAGGCCAAAGAGGCAGGAGCTGGGACAGTGCTGGCCCCGATGCTGCAGGTAGCTGAGTTTGATGCCATCCCCATGTTCGGAGTGGCACAGCTTGCACCTGGCATTCACACCCCTGCCCTGGCAGGGCTGTGCCCATGGCCTGGCTGGCTCCCGTGGCACAGAGCCAGGAGCAGACACCAGCTTCCTGCTGCCAACCCAGTGCTCTGCCCCTGCCTGCTGTGCTCCCCTGCAGAACCCCTGCCATCCAGCACCCCAGGGCTGCAGGCACGGGCTGAGCTTTGGGAGCACACATCCACAGCCAAAGCACGATTCATTACACTCGTACAGACCATTAAACCCTTCCCTGCCTGGGCTGGCTGCCGGGGCAGCTCTGCTGGGAGCCAGCTGAGGCTACACGTACCTTGTGGGAAGTGAACTGTGAGTCCAGCTCTGCCAAACCCTTCATGTGGAGCAGCCATGCTGGGCAGGCCCCAGGAATGATGGCTGTGCCCCTAGCAAGGGCTGCTGCCCTCCACCCTTCCTTGTCAGCCAGCAACACGGTAGCAAAACACAAGGCAAGAAGCTGAATGAGGGAAAACAACTGCATTATCCCATTTAGAGATCAGCACCCACTGCTCTGCCTCTGTGGGCAGCAGGCATCCAACCACTCCTGATGCTTTGGTGCCCTCACGACAGGACTGGGCAGGCAGGGCTATACTCACAGAAGTCCAGTTTAAGACATTTTTATTCTTCTGCAGGTTACACTTAGTGTTTAAGAAAATACAGGATCCCTTTTGACATTCATACATTTTTACAGGGAAAAAATAGGTTTCTCTACTAGGGTGGTTATTAAGCTTGGGCATTCCCAGGCTGACTTCCTTGCCCCTGTTGGCTGCCAGGCCAACACCCTCTCTTCTCAAAGCATCACTGCCCCAATGGCCAGTCCAGGCCTGCAGAGCTTGTGTCATCCCCTCAAGCTAACAAAAAAAAGTAATTAAAGTAAATACAGTGCTCAGTATTTCCAGTTTCACAGCTCCTACACTGGCTACTGCAGAAGAAGACCTGGAGACAGGGAGTGACCACACTGTGCACACAAATATCTAAGAGACCCAGGTTAGTGTGTGTGACTATCTGGACCAGGGAAGCAGGTTAATCCTGTTTGCTAGAAACCTAGAGGAAATAAAAATAAGGGTTTCCCACAATTAGCATAGTCACAAACAGCTACTGGACACCAGGCTCACGCTGCCCCTGAGTGCTGCCAGGGGCCAGGAGGGCAGCGGGGCAGAGCTACTACGAAGCTCAAGGCAGGAAATGCACGCGCTGCACGACCCGAGCGCGCCTGCCCAAGAGCAGCCCCTCTGCTCCAGGCAGTGCTGCAACAGAGTGGCAAGGGGCAGCTTCACCTGGCAGGACACATCTTGGTGCTGTGTCCAGCCAAGGGCTTCCTAAGGGCAGTGTCATCCACGTGGCTCTTACTTCTAGGTTGCCACAGTGTGCAAGAAATTCAGATTTAAACATCACTATAGAAAGCAGATTGAAAAGCAGCTGCTGGGGTAAGACCTCCACGACCCAAGGTGGGCTGCTGCCCAGAGCAAAGCTGAAGGCTAGGAGGGAGCAAAAGGCTCACTAGACGAGGCGTTAGACAGCGAGCAGCTACTTTCCCTTGGCAGGGCTGCAGCACATTGGCACTAGCAGCAGGAAACAAAACAGATGTTACAAAAGCTTCTTCCAAGCACCAGCAGACTCCACTTGGTCACTGCGGGGAGAGAGACGCACATGGAAAAGAAGTGATACTCTAAGGCAAAGGCCTTTCTCTTCAGGACCTCGGGACACCAGTGCAGCTAAACACCCCCCCGTGCTGGCTGCTAAGCCCCCACAAGCTCTCTGCCCTTCCCACCAACACCAGCTGCCCAAACAGCTCCTGCTGAGTCTCGCAGGCAAACCACGTCCAGCGCCCACCCTGCCCCGGGCACCAGGCCCCAGGGGCACCCCTCACCCTCTCTGCCACTGGCGCTTCCTCAGGGCCGGTGAACACTGTCCCAACCTTAGGCCTCACACAGAGGGATGTAAGGTATGAGCTGTACTGGGAGGGAATGGGGACAAAGTGTCAACAAAAGACATAGTCCATCCAAGTGGATCAAACTCCAGTCCAAGCTGAGGAGCATTAGCTGGTACCAGAAGAGATTTCTGGGAACTCTTTATAAATCTCCAAGATGATCAGTTTCTCCATCTGGCACTGCTGGTCCTCCTCCTCCTCGCCCAGGATGCGCTGCAGGATGCCCTGCAGGTCAGAGAGGCGGTGCTGGTGCTGCAGATAGGGCGTGGAGCGGATGATGGCATGCATCAGGGACAGATACTCCATCCTCAGCTGCCAAGTGCAGGGGAGACAAAACACAGAGCACAGTGAAAGATTTGAAGTGAGATAAACAAGTATGCCAGCATCCATGACAGCATGAGCACAGCAACAGCTGTTTGCTGCTGCACCATCAACCAGAGCACAGCTCCAGAGGCACCTGCTTTTCCTTAAGTATCATTAGTAACTATGGAAAACTCTGCTTTTCCCACAGCAAGAGTGCTGCTCCTCCCCTGGCCTTGAACACGTGCACATCCCCCACCTCCTGCAACAGCAAACAAAAGAGATTTCTCCTACTACTACTCACAGAGGGTCTCTCTTCCCAAAGGTCCTTGGTCAGAAGTGTGCAGACCACAAAAAGCCTGGCAGATCTTTCTTCAGCTATGCTGGTGTGCTGGGCACGATAAATCCTCCCTTCCTCCTCAGCTCCCAAGGTTGATTTAAGCACCCAGAAATGCTGTGCCCACCCCAGAACTCCACTCTTGCCTGCACCAGCAGGCCCCACAAGGGGCCAGGACAAACACCATTGCTCTGGGAGTGTGCTCCCTTCCCCCGTGGCTGAGTGTTTGGTGTGAACACTGTGAGCACCTTGTCTCCAGGGGAGAGATCCGCAATCTGCCGCACCAGGATGTCGATCAGGACCATCATGTCTGTGTGATAGAAGATGCTGGCTGTATCCTTGCTGGCAAAGATGTCCTGCAGAAACTTCAGCACTGAGTGTGGTGGCTGAGGCTGATGCTTGAAGATGGAAACTGGATCATCTGGAGGCAGAGACACTGTGCTGAGCCACACACTCCCTGCTGCCCCTCTGCTCCATCCTCAGTGCACTTCCCCTCATTAGACCCTTCAGAGAGGAGCCTGCCCTGCCCTCAGCCAGCCACTCCCTGCCCATGGATAGCTTTGGTGCTCAAAGAGGTGAAATCAGGATGGCAGCTCTGCAGGCTACCCAGATGAGAGCAAACTCATTATGATGAGCATTAATCACTGTTTATGTTTCACTGACCATCCCAGGTGAAAGCACATTAGTACACTGCCTCTCAGTATCTCCCATTTTTACTCAACAGCCACCACTCATTTTCTCCCTGGTTTATTAAGAGGGGTCCAATAACCCCCCTGAAAAGCCCATGGGAGCCTGTACCAAAAACAAGCTTTCACCAGAGACCAGGCTAGTACTGTTCCAGAAGCAAGAAAAGAAACACTTCCAAGTTGAAATGAGCCACCACATCCTGTTCTCTTGCAAAACACATCCCTGCAGAGTGCAAGAGGGGCTCTGGGCCATGGCAGCTCCTCCAGCAGTTGTCAGGAAGGCAGGCAAAACAGAAGCATCTTCATTAGGTTGTGGCCCCTCCCTTTCTTCTCCCAGCTCCTCACCGTAAGGTGATCTCTGCAGGGAATCTGGCAGGAAAAGGGCTAAACAAAGGCTTTGGGAGGAGGACAGACAGAAGAGCACCAACGTGCCTGCTGCCCTCAAGCTGATATAGTGTGGAGACAGTGATTTGCAGCCCCAAAGAGAACTAAAGCCAGAGTAAGATGAGCTGCATGCATCACAGGGTGGGTTATTTCCAGCAGCTCAACAAAATGATTTCTCTCAGGCAGCAAAGCTCCTGCGCTCCAGAAGGTATTAGCAATACAACTGGCCCAGGACCAGCTTTCCTCCCAGACAAGAGCTTGCCCATGGCAGCTGGTCCATGCTCTGAGATGGAGCTGATCTGACACAGAAGTATGGAAATGGCAGCCCCTCCTCAGCAATGCAGACTGTCACCCTCACAAACTCACCAGGCAGCAGCACAGCACAGCCTGAGCTGCCAGCTCCTCAGCCACCTGCACCCCTGACATCCCACCCTGTAAGAGCATGGCCATGTCTCCCCAAGGATCTTTGTGCACTCCCTGCCAGGCATGCAGCAGTGCCACACACACTCTCACCTCCTCTGTTCAGCAGCAGCAGCAGCTTCTCTGTGAAAGTCTTCACGTTGGAGTGTTTGCTTATTGTAGTCATGATCACACTGTGTTCTGGAACTAAAGAAAAAACCTGTTCAGCATCTCCCTTTTTTCCTGAAGAACATGGTGATAAAAACATACAATGGGTGGCCCGAATTTCACATCAGTACTCTGGGGTGCTTTGGGGAACCACAGTCTATGAGGGCTACAAAAAGTTTCAGGCCACAGAGTGGGTGGGCATGGAGAGAGAAGGTGAAATAAATCTGGAAACAGCACATGAAACACTTGCAACTTGGTGCCTTGGTGCCTCCATATATCTGATTCATGTGTGGGTTCCCAACTTGCCAGCCAAAGACTGGGAGAATACCTTGCAGAGGCTTTATGTTGTCAAACATTACCTCTGCTCACAACCCTCTGCAGCCAAGGGCTCCATTCTTTGGTACCTTCTTCCTTCCTACCAGCAGTACCCTTCTGGAACTTAGAGTTTTATGAGTTCTCTTAAGAAGGGTCCCAGGAGCATCCCAGAAAAGTTCTTCCCAGCACTCAGCACTGTGCTGTGCAAGGGCACAGGCTGAAGACTTCTAGGAACTGTCCCCTTGCCTGGTCTGGGAGTGATTTGCTGTAAAGTACATTTATCCTAGCAGAGCTTTAGTGTGTGTGTGAGTGTGCACACTCAATCACAGCTCAGTGTGGCTATTTCTGTGGCCTGTAATATTTCACAGGCTGCAGAGTGTTTCAGGATCCTGAAGGCCATCAATATAATATGCATTTAGGAGAGTTTTTGAACTAATGCTGTACGACTTAACTGCATGATAGATGAATCTTGCAGGCATAGGGATAAAAATTCAATCCACCAATAAGCAACGTGAACATCATTTAACATTTTCTTAGCATCAGAGAACAAGTCACTGCTCTCAGCTATGCCCCAGGTGGGCAATAATCCCCAGAAACACACTGCCTGTCATGCATTCCTGCCTAATTACAGTAGCCAGCAAGGATATGGGTAACTGTGGGAAGGGGTAATGAATGCAGGCAGCAGAGATATACTTAATCAGTTTCTGTGCACTCAACTTTCACAGGAAATTAGAAACATTTTTATGACACACAACCCAAAAGAACAGGTAAATTACTGGACACATCGTTGCGGCTTTATCTTCCCCTCTCTCCAAAAAATCAAGGAAAATGTCATGAAGTAGATCAAGGGTAAGTAATTAACTAAAGACAATTGGAGCAACAGGAGACTGGGTTAAGGAATGGCCTCTCTTAGCAGGACCTGGAACTACATTCCAGTCTTCCAATGGGCTTCAAAATGTGCAGGCAGAGAGAAGGAAGACGCTCTTCCCTAAGGACCTGATCTGCTGTGTGTCCTCGAGGAGTTCAGCAGGGCAGGGAGGAGAGAGAACAAGGGCAAAGAGGGGAGAGCACATCTCAGGCCAATGCTGAAGGGCTTGGCCTCAACAGCTTGGCACTGGATGAGCTTCAGACAGTGTGGACAGGGAAGCAGAAGCTTTGCCAAGACCCACAGAAGGCAGAGGACTTTTGTTGTGAGTTAGTATTGAGAAATGCCACTGAAGCATCTTGTCTCCCAGGTCACTCATGCCTATAAATTAACCCCACTCATGCTCTGCAAGTACACCCCAACAACTCTTTTGACTGTCACAAATCCACTGAGCTGCCCAGGGTGCTGGGCAGGGGGTCTCAGACCATTTTTTTCCTCTAGGGTTTTGCATTACATTTAAACACAGTGCAGTGCCAGAGACTAGGAGAGCTGGTTGGTGGTTACAGCACCATCAAGACCCACTAAGATTCTCCCTCCCCATTTTTCACACTCTCACTCCAGACCACTGAAATGCTGCCAAGGCAGAGCAGCAGCAGCTGAACCTGGAATGTGGAGATTGAAGGCCAGAAGGACGTTGACAAACAAGTCAGGCAGCTGGTCAGTGGTGTCCGAGGGCAGCCCGTCCTCAATCACATCCAGCAGGAACTGCACAAACTGAGAGTTGAGATGTTCTGCACAAGGACAAAGGGGAGTTTACAGCACAGTGAAAACAAACCAAGCAACAAGGGACCATCCAAGCCACTTTTATGCTTAAAAACCATTAATGTCAGCCTCTGGGGAATGATGGGCTCTTCAAGTGGACTAGACAGACCACTGAAGCATCTTTGTGTGAGACACAGTGCAGGGGATTGCTAAAATCCAGTACTCCAAATAGCTTTTTTTTTTTTTTGAGTAAACCACCAAATTCTGTTCTAGCTGTTGCAGAACCAATGCCAGCAGTGAAGGCTTCAAGGTAGGAAGACATTGGCATTCTTGACCACCGGTTCAGTTAATCTCTTTTAAAAAACCCCTAATAACCTAGATCATTAGTAATAAACCAGTTTTCAATTCAGCTATTAGGAAAGCTCAGGAGCTCATGCAAATAAGTCCACCTGCAAGAAATAACTGCCAGGGTTACACAAGGAGAGATAAACAGGAGGTGTAGAGGCTCATTCCAATCTCTACTGCACCACTTTTAATCTTGCACAGGTTTACCCAGGGTTAAGGTAAAGCTGCTGACAAGATATTTATAAAAATCTCTACTGCATTTCTAGGAAAATTAAGCCCAGAATTTCCCAAATATGAAATAGCTGTGGGAAGAAGTGGGCAGGGCTTTCTGCCTGAAATGAAAGGACAGAATAAAACAGGGAGAATATCTGCACTTTGTAATTGACCACAATACCCTTAATCATCTCCACTTTCCCTAAGAGCCTGAACTACAGAGAGCTGCACTATCCTGCTAGAAGAGAGACCAGAAAGAGGCCACATTATGCAGCTGACAGCCTTAGTGGGTGTTTGTGTAGGGATCTGGGATCTCAGCCTCATCAGCAGACAGTCTCCAAAGCAAGTAAGAGGTGTGTGCTTTCACACAGGCTAGAGGTAAAACAAAATGCCACTTAGTCACAGGGATGGGCAAATCCATGTTGCCTGCAGCATGGCATTCAGTCCTCCACTGCTCTAACCCTGATTTGTGCTGCTCTTTGGAAATCTGGCACCTCAGCCCTGTGCTTCAGCCAGGCTCTATTGATAAAGAACAGACCCTACTCTTGGTGGTCTTCCACTGAGCTGTCCCTGGCCTTGGCCATCAGGAGAAGTCCCTTTCCTGTGTCTGCCAGCATGCCCAGACATCCCATCACCAGCTCTGCCATGAGCACAACCACTCTTACCATAGTGGTGATATGGCAGGGGCTCCCCCATGGAGAACATCATGGCCAGCACCAGGGCAGAGTAACACATCTTCTGATGATCTGCAAGGCAAAGGTCCTGGCATTAGCTCTTCTGAGGATGTGAAACCTTTCCCCAGCTGCAGCTGGGAATCACACACTTCATACAGGCATGTAACACTCCTCATTCCTGTACTGACTGAGCAGTAAGGGTGTTTGTCCCCGTTTTAGCACAGCACACGCCTTCTGTGCCGTGTGTTTCCAAAGCAATTTTAAAATAATCATAACAAGAATCCTCTATTTTTTTCCCCTCTACTTCAGAGGATCTGGGCAAACTTGAGCTGAATAATTAAAAACCTCCCCTGCACAGTCCCAGGACACATCCCATAGTTATGTAATTATTGAACCCAGAAAAAGCATCCATCTGGCCAGCTCAAAATACTGCCTGTTCCAACCAACACCACCCCCAGACAGACGTGCTGCTTGTTACCATCTCTGCACTGCTCTACTTTTGCTACCTCAGCTCTGCCTGAAGGTATAAAAGGTCCCTGGGGAGAGCAGATCACTGCTCAGGCTGTGCATCTGCCACCTCCCAGGCCACACATCTCCAGCACTGATACATCCCACAGCCTCCCAGCCCAACACAATTTTTGCTGGCAGCAGCTATATGTGAATGCTCCAAAGAACCCCTGCCAGTGTCTTTCCTGAATTTTAATTAATGGATACCTCTCAACAGATATTTGAAGGAAAAAGAAAAAAGTCATCAAATAGAATCTGTGCCCTCATCAAATGTAGCCTGTATCCAGTTCAGCAAGTCTGAAGGCAATAGGAAAATTAGTATTATTTAGGTTACCACATGTACTGGCTAAATAAAGTTCAGCTACATCTGCCAGAAAGAGCCCTGGGGCACAAGGAAACTGAAGGTGTAATTATGAAAAACTGACCAAAACTACTTTTCATCAGAGGAGAAAAAGGCCCCTTCAATCTGTGGTGCTTTTCCTGGCCATACTGCTGCCCTGCACAATACACACCTGTTCAGTGCTCCCTCCAAACCCTTCAAGATATTTCACTTCTCCATGCACAAAGCCACCATCTCTAAGCCTCTGCACCCTGCAGTTTGGCTTTGACTGCACAGGCTGATGCCTTCAATGTCACCACTTACTCCTGCACTTGGCCAAAGGACCTGCAACACTTGGCAGCTCTCAGGTTTACTGTCAGCATGGGGGAAAATGCTATGGAGTCATTCCAGCCCCATGCCCCCTGGAAAGGCAGCTCTGTCAGCAAAGCCTCTCCACTCAAAGCACACTCACACTGTCACAGCTCCACACGATGCCTCACATTTCCATCAGCAAGTACTTGGAGTAAAAATAGATCATTTGCAGCTTAACCAGATACTACAGTATGAACAAGATTAAGAGTTTGTAGACCATGTGGCAGCAAAGGAAGGCTGAAAACTGCTGTTTACTCTCTGTAAACAGAGAGGGAGGATATTTAATGACTTCAATATAATTCATACTTCTTATATAAGAAGTACTCAGCTATAAGGTGACAGTAATGCCAGAGCAGACTGTAGCAGAAAAGGGATCTGACAAACTGTTCACCACATGATTTCTTCATTCTTCCCTCCATGGCTACAGGAGCTGGGTCTCAGAGGCAGGACACTGCAGTAGGGAGACACAGGGAGCTGCTGTTTTCATGTTCCTAAAAAGGCTTTCTTTTGTCAATAAAATATTTTCTCTCATCACATCAGTAGCAATGAAATAAAGTAAGAGCCAGAAGCCAGTGATAAACGTGGCAGTAGCAAATATGGAGGAACAGACTAGAGATGGGAGGGGAGGGAAGAGTGTAGTTTTATACCTCCATGGTCCATCTGCCATTAACTGAGGTCCATTCATCTTGGCTGACAGTAGTCCACATGACTAGGAGGCAAATCTTGTTGTATTTCCCTACAGATGACAAATCAAAGAATGCTGAAACCAGCCAGAAACCAGAACTTGGGGCAAATCCAGATGACCCCAGAACACTCACACTGCATAGGCTCTACAAGTTTTTGGGAGTGTCCCAGCTGCAGCAGGACAAGACTCACCATGCTGAAGAGCAGAGTAACTGTCAGTCAAAACACAGCTTTTGGTTTTTACCTTACAGAGCAGCACCAGTGGCTGTCAGAAATTAGGCAGTATCAATGCAGCTCTCCTGAAGCAGAGGGACTGCTGACAAGAGACTGAAAAGCATCACTGAAGCAGCCACGACAGGTGGGAGAGATACAGCTGTTTGCTTACCAGCCTGCATTGCTGGAAACTACTGAGATAGTGAGCAATCATGTATAATGTAAAAGCATTTCTCAGAGGCCTTTGAAAACCTTGCTTCCACCTTCTAAACCCAGCAGTGTGAAATGTGGGCACTGGAAGCAGACACAATTGTCTGTGACTGAGGGGAGGAGAGCCTGACAGCTGACTTGCATGCAAACTGTGCTGCAACAAGGGAGAAAGTCATGACTACAGACTGGATTATCCCTGTCTGTTTTCTTTGGAATTGTTCTGGCTAACTCTGCCTTGCTGTGGCTTATTATAAGGTGTTCTAACATGGATAGATGTGCAGGCCAGCTGCAGCAGAGGGAAGGAGCTGCCCAGAAGCAATAAGACCCAAGCATCTGCAGAAGAACTGGCCAGCAGCCAACATGCCTGCATCAGTCCCAGGGTAAAGCCCTTCTCACCAAAGGCACCCAGCATCCACAGCCAGAGCTGCTGCCCCAGCTGCTCTGCAATAACAAGCCAGGAGGGATCCCCCAGAGCTGCTGCAGCCAGTTCCAGCTCCCCAGCTGTGTAGTGCTGGCACTGACTGCCCTGGCTGCAGTCACCCACAGGAGGGATTAGCTATTCCACAGCATGTCATGGATCAGCTGCTAGTCCCCAGTTTTTAGTACCAAAATAAGCTCAAGTCATTCTAGGATTCAAGGTCATGTTTTCACACAAGCTTGCCATTTGCTGGCAGCATATGAAGCAGTAAAGCACAAGCATGGCAGGAGGGACCTACTAATGCCCTGAAACACCTCTGAAGGACAGACACATTTTGGCCAAGGATGGTTACCCCCCTGCAGCCCCACTGTGAAGGCTGGGAGGACTGGATGATGCACAGATGCCATGGCACAAGTGCCTGCCATAAAGCTAAGCCCAAGGAAAGCAGCACAGGATGAGGACACTGATTTGTGAGGCTCCTATATCCACACAGTGGTCTGTCAGCAAAGGAGGAGCAGCTTTTCACCCTCCAACTGGACCACTTTACAGCAAGGAGGGAAAAAATCCTCACCTTGAGATGATGCTAGGGAAAGGGAAATGCTGCAGAGCTGCAGACTGGCAGCTCAGAGGACACAGTAGAGCCACTCCTCACCCACTTCCACTGCCCTACTTTTAGGACCCCAAAGCAGAGCTAGGAGTTGCTGAGAGACAGGCCTGCTCCAGCCTAGGTGCTCCCTGGACATCAGCAGAGGTGTGCAGAAGTCACACAGGTCAGGGCTCAAAGTTCCACACCCACCAAGAGGCTGAATCAGCTGTGCTGTCTGGGATGACACAGCCCTGGGCAAAACAGCATCACTGCAACCAGCGAGGAGTAAGAAGGGTGACCAGCCCACTCTGCCTGCACAAAGACAGCTCAGGAACAGGCCAGGAGACAGAACCCTCTTTGGGAAGGTGCACAGGGTGCTCACTTGGGGACAGTCTTTGTGAATGAATGATGGAGGCACAGTAAAGTTTATTTTTGGCAGCACAAAATCAGGAGAAATGCTGCTGCAGGAGCACAGTCACAGTCCCATAACCAAGCAGCATTAGCTTCTTGGGCAGTAAAACCTCAGCCTGGAGAAGATGCTTCTCAGGCATAACCAGATTAAACACCAAGAGTGTGGCAAATTCTCAGCACAGAATTCATAAGCAACAGTAACAAAAGAGGAAGCACAGGAGTAATATTTGCAGTCCCACACCACCAGCCCTTGCCCCTGCCCTGAAATGGCACCTTCCTCACCTCTGACATGCCTGCACTTCAAAGCATCTAGGCAGAGACAAGTGCAAAGCCTTCTGCAACAGGCTTGATTTTCATCTCCCACAGCCCTTTCCAGACACGACATGAGCCCTGTTAATGCTGCCCAGCAGAGCCAGGTTGGCAGGGACTCATCTGAGTGGGATGCTGGGACAGGAATGTCTATTATGCAGGTTCAAAGTGGCCATCGAGGACATTTACTCACATAAAATGGATGGGCCAGTCCCTGTTATCTGCAGACCTGTCAACCCCTACACAGTCTCATCACCAAATTATACCCCTCACAGCTCCATGACACCCACAACAAACAGACTGCAACCAGGGCAGCAAGGCTGCAAACACCAGGTTCTGATTTGATCCACATCTAATTGTGGATCACAATTAGCACAAGACAATGGATTTTCAATGTCCTTTTAAGAGGAATATGCCACTGCCAGCATTGGTAGCCTACAGGTTGGCTTCAAAATGGGGAGCAAAGCTGTGACTGTCCAGGACCAGGCATATGTGGGGAGCTGGAAGGTAACTCCAGGGGAGTATTACAACATGTTCACCTTACTTTTAGGCTTTTTCCCAGCATGTGCTTCTGGCTGCCCAGAAATAAAGGACACTGGGCTAAGCAGTAGCTCTGACGGCACAAAGGACATCCCTGTTAGTAGCAGGGACAGGTCATCCTAACAAATGCAGGAGGGTGAAGTGGTAGAAACATGAGGGCAAAGCCTGAGAGTATGGAAAGCAAAGAGCTGGGAAATCCTGGGCCATGGCACTGTCCTGCAGAGGACCAGGACTGCAATGCCAACAACAGCTCTACCATCTCTCTTGGTACAGTGTTGGAGAGAAGGCCCTTTCCTTTAACCATCACACACCTCACTCACCACAGTGAAACACCACAAAAATTGGGTACAGAACACTCAAAAAAACTCTTTAAGAAACTGCAGAGATCTTCCTTGAGATCTGCAAGTGTCTCTTGTCAGCATTATGAAACAAAACAGGAACAACGCAAAACGTGTTTTAAGACATCTACAAGAAGTGACACAGATCAGTAATGGCATGTTCAAGAGCTGGAGGGCCTGGCACCATTGGACTGAAACATCCCTTCCTGTTCATTCCCCACTTACAGAGGTAATAACCTGAATAAATTCAGAACCAGACACCATCCCCCTGGGCATGTGGAGCAGCCAGGCAATGGGGGGCCATGCTGCTGCTGCAAATCCTGTGATGGCAGCACACATCCCAGGGCTGTGGGAGCAGCAGCTCTGGCTCACCCTGTGTGTGGGTCTGCATGTCCCGGGCCAGCTCCATGGGCAGCACAGAATTCACCAGCGTGGAGATCACAGCAGCATCCAGGTTGCACATGGCTCCAAAGCACTTCAGCAGCAGCAGGCGCAGGGGCACCCTGTGTTCCTGCAAAACCAAGTGCTTACATCAAACCATGTCGTACAGGAGGGCTCACTCTGAAGCAGACACAGCTTCTAGAAGTTCCTGTTGTTGGGAAGCCACAGACCTCCCCAGGGTGACATGAAGCCAGAAGCTCTCAAAGCTTTTAGCAACAGTACAGGAATCACTTTACAATAATGTTCACAACTGGGCTGGCTACGGGTTGTTGGCCTGTGTGGTCAGAGGGCATGTGGCAGCCAGAGCTCAGATCTGAGATGTCCCACGTCATCCACTAAATCTGGCAACACACCAACAACCCATACCTGTCCCCAGCAAAGACACTGAATGTGCTGGACAGCCAGGACTCTCTGAGCATGCTAAGGTTTGGTGAACACTGCTCTGATTAAGGTTTCCTGACGAGGTAACATTTGCAAGCTCTCTTCAGAAAGTTTTGGGACATGCAAGGATTCCAGCAAAGATGATGCTCAGCCTGCACCTCCCATGCAGGAGCTCTGATGCTGAGGTAACCTGAATACTCTGCCCTCAGCCAACAGCTCCAGGGTTCAGAGAACACAAGAGAGCCAAGCCCTGGCACTGGGCATGACAGCAGCCAGGACAGGACACCCAACTGCTCCTTACCTGGTCAGGCTTCCTTGGAATTGTGGTCAGAGAGGAGCAGGCAGTGAAGGTCAGCAGGCTCTGAATGCCCAGCCTGCCTTCCTGCTCTCAGCTATGCCACAGCCCCCTGATGCTGAGATCTGGGTTCAGACACACAAGTGCTGGATGAAAGCAAAATGCCACAAAACTTGATGTGCTGTAGCTGGGGACTCAGGGACAAGATGGGGACAAGTTTTCTACACCCACAGAGTCCTACAATAGAACTTAACAGAAAGGAGAGGGGCAAAGCAACACTACATAGGTGTTTATGGCAAAACTTCCATTTCTTCCTCTAAACTGATTTGCTTCCTCACTCCAAAAGCATCTACTCATTACCTAATTTCCTAACCAGTTATTTACTAATGCACAGAGGTGCATCAATTAAAAGAGGAGCAATCACAGATCTCCCAAGGCATCCTCTGAATTCCTTCCTCTAGACAGCAGTGATGCCAATGCTGTCCCTCAATGGGCCAGTAAAAGCAGCAAGCTTTACCCTTGCCAAGTGCTAGCTATTGCTTCAAAGTCTACAGCACCCTCTGCTCTTTCACACAACTTTCATATACAGCATTGACATGGCCAGCACTCAAAAGGGACATGCTGCAGTTTCAGTGAGATCACAGAACTGCCCTATCCAAGGGAAACATCTTAAATACATTCATTGTACCAACCCTGCTCTTCTGCATCTTCAGGAAAATCTTAAAGAGACATTTGGTGCATTCTGCCACCTTACCATCTGATAATACGCCACAAGGGACAGGACAGATTCAAACTCATTCTTCTTGCACATTTTCTTGCAAACTTCTGGGTCTGCATCTGTCTGGAAGAAGGAATTGACAGTGTGACACAAGGAATTGACCCAGTGACACAACAAAGCAGAAGGTGCCTGTGCAGGGACCTCGAGGGAGTCCACTGCTATTAGACCTCAGTAGCCCCAAATCTCACAAGGAAACTGAAGGCAGAGCACGGAAACAGGTCAAGAACCACCACCCTTCACCATCAAAGTGGATTCTTGAAAAATGCCTCTGCCATAGAGCACGTCTCGGGCTGAAAATATCTAAAACACAATCCAAACAGCACGGAAGTGAGCATCCCACAGTTACATAGGGCAGCTCCAGCACTGCTCCCATCCTGAGAAGGACATCTTCTCCCATCCCTAAGTTTGGGGGAAATGGTTGCACAAAATCCCACTCAGCCTTGCCCTGCAGCCCACAGCAAGGCAGCACAGGCTGTATGCAGAGTGACAAAGACCCTGGCATTTATTACAGAAAATGTGCCTGTTTTCTGCAGAACTGGAGAGGACTATACAATAGTGCCAGAGCAAACCCCTACCACAGACCATGTCACTGCACTGAGGGCAGCTCCCCAATCATCCCTGGACACAGATGGCCTTGTACAAACTAGTGAGAGTGCTGGGACAGTAATCTCACTGCTGCTCAGCACGGGCATGTTCCTCCCCTGTATGCAGAGATGTGTGAGATGATTTATACTTTCTCACAAAAACAGCTTTAAAGCTCACTTTCAAGGCAACCAAAGAATGTTCTTTGCATTTGATGAGCTTAACCCCACAGGTACCTCCCAGCAATGGAGGATATCTTGAGGGGATGATGTTTTAAATGGGCTTAGGAGTGCAACAACCCTCACCAGAGACTTCCAGGTTTTCTGTGGCAGGTTGGGTATTTTGGAGGTGAGGGTTTATATCCCCTTGTGATAGGTAAATACCAAAACTACCATGAACAGCTCAGTAATGCTTTTCAGAACAGCTCTATAAGGTGGAATGGAGAGTAAAGGCAGCTCAAGAGCACTGCAGAGCCCACAGAGAAGGGCAGGGCTTACTGACACTAAAGGATGCACAAGAGACCTGTGTCCCCAAAACAGCAGATCCAGTGGCAACACAGGGGTGAAGGAGGTCAAAGAAAAGGAATTTCACCAGCACTGTCTGCTCTGGTCTGCCTGAGAAGAGAGGGATTTACTCACCAGGATGCGAAGCAGCTCCTCCAGGTAGCAGCAGATGACATTCTCATCCTCATAGAGCGCCCAGCTGCGCTGCTGAGCATCGTCCTTGTGCCTGGCCAGATCCGCAAAGATCACCTCCAGCCGCTGCTCGTCGTGGCAGATCTGGCCCGACGGCAGCCCCGCACTCAGGTTCTGCACGACAGCAAAACCCCTGGTTAGTGGGGCCCTGACAGCTGGCTCTTGTTTGGGTGCCTGTTCCCTGCAATCTTGTCTCACAACTGGCAGCTGACCTCATTCAGTCAAGAGCTGGCAGTATAAAACCAGGAAGTTTATGACACATGTTATTTCAGATCTCATACTTTTGGAGCCTCTACCCTCCGTAGATTCTGGAAATCATCCTGAGAATGGGAAAAGCCAAACCAGCCCAGTGTGGGCCAGGACCACTGCCAGGCAGCAGCTGAGCACCCCCAGTGAAACAATGTCCTGGACAGCACACCACCACACTGCACAGCTGCCTCGAGGCAGGAGAAGTTCCCTCTGCTGCCCACTCCCTCCAGCCTGAAAGGGACAGATCTGCCTTGAATTCTTAGCTCTTGGCACTTGTATGGTGCTCTCCATGCCAGCTGCTCTAGGCCTGGATCCTCTGCTGCAAGAACAGGAACCAATTCATCATGGGCTGCTTTGGTTTTCATTCTGAACAGCAGAGCTCCACTGTTCACCACAGCTCTGAAGTGTGTGGCCACCCAGCAAACCTTACTGCACACAGTCCATTCTCCAGCTGCTGTCAACTGCATCCCCACCACTTCTGCCTCACACACAACCCTTGCCATGAAGGTCTCACTCTTCAGTTGCCTTTCCTTTGCTCTTCCTCTCCTTCAAGAAAGAGGGGAGTGGTGAGGGTGCATTTAACCCACCTGAACAGCCGCTGTGCTCTGGGATTTAGGATAAGCCTCTAGGACCTAATTATATCACATGAATCACTTGGTTTCCTGAAAGCAAGGCAAGAAGGGAGGGTTCAGTACATGGAACTGAGCTGATCACAGGTGAGGTGCCCAGGCACTATTAAAAGAGGTAAGGACTAATTTGTGAAAAAGCTCAAATTATATACACAAGGGCTTGGCAGCAGTGACAACAAGCAGCAGGAGATCAGTGAGGTGGAAGAGAACCAAGCTGAGAAATTCAAACAACAGAGAAAACCCACTCACTGAGACCAAATTCCTAAAAAATTTTGGATGAGGCTGTCTTACCACATGCAGCAACAAGTCATGATTGCTCAGTGAGAAAATGCCTTTACAACTTACCAGCCAGTAACCTGGAACCTCAGAGAAGACTTAGTCCTTCCAACAGGCTGGCTGTGCAGGCAGGGGCACAAGCCTTTAGGCAGACTTCACTTTGGGAGCAGAGCAGATAGATTTTGTACAGAGACACAGCCCATGGCTTGTGCCAGCTGTGACACCTGCACATGGATGGCCAAGTGCAGGAGCTGCACCCCTCCTGCCTATCCCCACCCTCCTGCCCTCTCTGGGGAAACCACTCCATGTTTAACAGTAATGTCTTGCCTGCTTTATTAGAGACAGATTTGTTAGTCATTTGCTTTGGGGTATGAACTAATTTAGGACTTCAAGTCCATGCTTCAGTCATAAAATAAAGATATTTTCTTGTTGCTGCTTCTTACATAATTTTTGTCAGGCAGGTAATGAAGGAAGAAGCATGCAGGTTTAACACAAGCCTCTGTCCACACTTGAAATTTTGGGAAGCTGTGGGTGGCCTAGCAGAAAAGCAGGTAGCCAGCTGTAAGAGAGCACAACAGCTTTCAGGAGCTGAGTACAAGCATGAGAATTTCCCTCTGAATGGTGATTTATCAGAAGCAAATACATTAAGAGACTCACTTCATCTTGCCACCCCCCTGCTTCTCCTTAGGAGGACCTACACTGCAGTGTCACCTGCCTGTCCTCAAGAGTCCCAGCTCTCTGGGAGAGAGTTCTCCATTATGTGCCTTACATCCTTCTCACTGGAGCACTGCAGGGCCAGTCCTACCTCAATCCACTGCTGGGGCTCTTTTTGGATGACCATTTTAATGAGTATTCATTTTAATGATCCCTCTACTCAGCATCTTACCACTAATCTACTTTCTCCAATCCTTCATCTGCAGCCCTTAATGACTCCACTGAGCCTCAAGCTTGGATGGACTTGGATGAGATCAATCCATTAACAAGCTATTCCACCTGACCATGTAACTACACCTCACACTGTCTCAGTGCACTTTCAGCACCATTCTCAGCCCTCCCATCACCAGGATCAGGTCTCTGCTTATTAAACATCTTGGCAGCTACAACAACATGCAGCATCATCATATGGCCATTTCCAGGAATCTGCTGGAGAGCCCATAAGCAGAAGGAGGTTTCAGTATTTCTAACAATGCCACTTTGCATTATCTTGCTGCTTCAAATAATTCCCTTCCCCCAGCCCAGCAGAACAAGCTGCTACAGGGATTTCGTTCTTCCCGAGCAGCCCAAAACCATTTTGGGAACTTTATAATACCCACACTGCTCAGAGGTGGCCACATCTGCCATGCAAACCCAGCTGCTGTCCTGCCCATTTCTTCTTTTCCCCTGCCTCCCTCCCCCCATTACCCCACCAGCAAGTGCAGTGGTTCACCAATACCATGGGTACACACACCTTCCCTCCAGATGAGCCCCAAAATCGTATAGCAGGTTTTCAGACACACTTCATGGGGACTGCTCTAGGAATTCATCCATCCTCTGGGCAGCAAACCATTCCCACAACATTATCCACAGAAACCAGACAGCTAACACTAGACCCAACACATGCAGACCTCCATGCTCCTCAGCGAGTTCCCATGAAAGTCAGCTCTAGTTCAGACAGTCACTGCAATGCTGCCTTTGACAAGAGGTTTCAGTCCCCTTGTGCATCTTACCCAGTCACTGTGACACTTATCAGGAGCTAGCTCATGGACAAGAAGAGGGACCATTTCCAAGGCCAGGCCAGATGCTGACACAGGGAAGCCAACCTGGCAGGTTTGCTCCTGCAGATCCCAAATAGTATGGCAGTAGTACCTCTGAAGTATCTTTCCTAAGGGGTGAGCTCCTCAGCACCCTCCTTGTCTCTGCTGTTCCCCCAACCTAGCCTTACATCACCTCTCAAAAAGCAGCAACAGGATGCTGTCCCAGCATCTTTTATTCTCTAAAAAACCCCACATGCCTGTACAGACTCCACGCTGGAGAGGCAGCAAGGTAAATAAGATGGAAGTACTATTCAACCTTCAGAAGGCACTGGGGATACAAGAGAGGTTGGGGATTCTGGAATTGATTTAGTAAACCAGTGACCTGACTTTAAATTAAGACTGGAAAATAATAGAAAGGATATAATTAATTAAAGAACATGATACAAAAGGTTGAAGCAGGTATGGTATCTACTATGAGCAGACCAAAGCTTTAAAACAAAGCTGATATCTCACTCTGTTTTAGGGAGTAGAAGAAAAGCCTTGAAAAATATGCAAGAGATGAGTTACCATGTATTTGCATGGATTGGGGAGTAGAGGGATTTCAGAAGCTACAAATTAAAGAAAAAAATTCCTTGACCTAGAACTGGCAACTCAGCAACAATTCTACACAGAAACTCCTGAGACTGTGGAATGATTTGGTATAATGAACAACACAAAGTCAACAATAATAATTTGTACCACTAAACCATACTAGTGAAGCTGCAACAGTGCAGCCACCCCACAAGCACACGTGCCCACCCTTCCAGCTGTCAGAGCTAGTCCAGTCTCCCACACCAGGTGAACAACCTCACCTGGGACCAGGCCCCCACATATCAGCAGAGCTGTATCATCAGGCTGGGACACTGAGCAAAAATGCACACCACATCCACAACATTTACACCTGAGCACTGTGCAAGCCCATCCAGGCTCTCCTTCTGAAAGCAGTACTGCTCAAAATAGGTATGGTGAGATATTATGAGATGGGAGAGAATCTTCTGCTGTGTCTCCATGTATTACTGATCATTTTAAAATCCCACAGATGTCCTGGGTGACAGATATCATATCAGTTACCACAAGATCCATACTACTCCCTGCACCAGCATCACCTTCTTCCCATCCTTTTCAGGCTGGTCTGCAGCAATGGCCATGAAATTGAGGCTTTCAAATCCCCTCGGCAGAAACTTGGCACTAAATAATTTCTGTGGAATTAAGCTTATTGTATCCTGAGTACAGGTATGAATGATAAAAATAATATTAAAATATTGGACAAGGTGCAAATATCTGAAAACTGAACTCCACAGCATGCAAGACAGAGCCAGAACATTTGCTTGAACCAGCTAAATTTTTTTGCTGAATCTAGATCACACATTGACAGGGCATTGTTATTGGAGAAGGAAGTAATTTACCACTGGGTTATGGCCACAGAGACTTGATGATTGCTTATAGGCCCCTCTATTCA
This sequence comes from Zonotrichia albicollis, assembly GCF_047830755.1. Classification (NCBI taxonomy): domain Eukaryota; kingdom Metazoa; phylum Chordata; class Aves; order Passeriformes; family Passerellidae; genus Zonotrichia; species Zonotrichia albicollis. Next base: position 11,749,637 of record NC_133830.1, read on the forward strand.
GTACAAACAGTCAGCCAGATTATGATTTGATGTAAAATTTGAATGTCATTAGTTTTCCATATTCAAATGCCTCCAAACAGTTCATTATAATCTTGCTATTAGCAACGGAATTACAATCTTACAAGTTTGTATGATGTGCACTGAGCAAGTGGGAGCTGAAATTTATTATCCCTCCAGCTAAAGCAGAGGGCTGCCCAGGTGCACTTCACCATTTCAATGACTGATGCAGAAGGAGAAAGATAGGATTATTTTGACATAAGGTTTATTTAGAACAAGCTCAAGATAATGTGCCAACTCAAGGCTAAGTTGTACATCTGTAGCTCATCTGGGGAATAAAAACTCACCTGTTTTCCACTTCTCTGCTAACAGTAATACTAGGACCTGGCTTAAACCCTTTAAAGCCCTGGTTCCCCTGGCTGGATGTTTACCCCGATCTAGCACCTTTCATTTGGGATCTCACTGCATTTCTCATCCCAAACATGAGGAGCTTGCTGAGCTCATGACACCTTATCCTTATCCTTGATGCTCAGAGGTGGTGAGCAGCATCCCCACTCCAGCCTGACACACATTACCTTACTCTCCACCACGGAGATGAGGATCTGCTCCATGATGCTGCTGGTGGCAGGGACAGAGGTCTGGATGTGGCCGATGACGATGCCAATGGCCACGCGGGACAGCTCATAGCTCAGGTGGGTGTTCCTGCGCACCAGCTCGATCAGTTCCGCACCGATTGTCTTGGGCACCGAGGCCACCAGGCCACCGGCCTCTGCAGACAGCGACTCCACCCCAGCTCCCTTCTTATCCTCCAGGCAGAGGTTGCTGAAGGCATCCAGGCTTGCAGGGGGGGCCGGGGCAGTTTTCTTTCCCTGAGAAGTCTTCTCCCCATCCACATTGTGGGACCTGTGGGTCCCCCCTTCGCCTGGAGGAGCTGGGGCGTTCCTCTTGGACTGGGGAGATTTGCTGGTATCCTTTGGGGAAGTGCCGTACCGGGAGTGGGAGACGGAGCCGCTGTCCAGGTTGCGGGTGATGGTGGTGTGCACGCTCCGGCTGGGCACAGGGGGCGGCGTGTTGGCAGGACTGGACGTGGCTGTGGGGAGAGCGCTCTCGGACACAGAAGAAGCAGTGTACAAGGTATCCAGGGATGTCGTGCTTATAGAGGAGGCACTAGAAGCTGACCCAGGAATAATTTCAACAGCATCTGAAAGGGAACAATTAAACATGCCTTAGCAACAGCATCAAAGGAAAAGAGAAAAACCCCAAATTGCTACAGCACAGTCCATTAAAAGGCTCATTGTGCATTGGACCAGAGCAGTTTAACTCCTCTTCCTGGCTCACTTATCTCAAAGCAAAAATTGTACCAGTTCTCTCTGGAGCATTCCCACACAATCACCTCTTTAGAAAGGGGAAAGCTCCTCTGCTGAGATGAATACCCTTCAAAGGGCTTAGTGTTTTACACAGGGGAAGGGAGGGCGAGATGGACAGAACTAAGGGACAGAAAAGTCTTTTCCTCCTGGGTTAGGCTTTCTCTGTGTAAAGGACAAAAGCCCTCACTTTTGGTGCCTCAGAACTGCAAGACACAGAAGGCTTCACACACAAGCCTGCACCTCCCTCTTGCACAGACCTCATCCTTAGCAATGACAGTGGAGGATACACTTGACTGACAACCTCTTTAGTCCCTCCCTTTCAGCACTCTCCCAACATTTGTTCATGAGCCCTGCAGCCCTGCTGGCACCACTGATTTCACTAGCCTCCACACTATCTGCTCTACTGTATTTCTCCCCCCACATCTAGTTTTTACTAGCTCTAGCAGTGGGAGTCCCACTTTCCAAGGGAAAAAAATCCACAGCAAGCAAAGAGATATTAAGATTTTTCTTTCCTTTAACCTGGTCTTGTATATAGTTTTGGTTAATCTTATCCATTAGTTTCCAGAGGGCAGAAATGTATCCGAGTTCTTCCCTGACTATGAAAACAATTACTTGGACAAACAGTGGGTTAGCTGGGGTTCTCAAGAGCAGCTGGTGTTAGTGCTGGAAGAGAAGGAGCTGTACTCCATGGGGAGCTCAGAAGGCTGTTACACACACACATGCCCAAAGGAAGGAGCAGTGGGACTGATGTGAAATTCCTTGCTGCCCTTCCACAGGCAACTCCAACCTTTCCTGTTCCATCAGTGCTTGGAGCCCTCCACCAGTCCATCCACCACTCCTCCCAAAGTAAACACCACCTAGGCAGAAAAACTGGGCTCTTCACTCCCCCACAGGTTCAGCATCCCCCTTTTTCCTCCTCCTCACAGAGGATCATTCATGACTCATAGCTCCCCCTATGCTTCATTAAGTAATGAGTTGAAGGAAACTGACCTTTGCAAACTCCCACTACTCCAGTGAAAAATGGCTCAATACCATTAAGCACCATTAAGGAAGCTGGTGCCAGCCCCAGGTCTCAATTACCTGCAAGTCAATAGCTCTGCCCTGCTCCACACAAGGGACATGAGTGGGCTTGAAATGGGCTGAGTGTCACCAATGGCAGCACTGTCACAGCACAGCAGAGCACTTGGCCAACCTGGCAGCAAGTCACAAGGATCAGCACTACTCTGTCAGCCCAACCACACTGCAGATGGAGAAGCTCCAGCCCTGACCCCATGGTCCTGCCCTCAAGTGTTTCTCACTAGCTGCTCCTCGGCCTGTGGGCAGCACATAGGCAGATGTGTCCCTGGTATTATTACTGCTCCTTACAGGCACCAGACACTGAGTTAATGGAAATCCAACCACTGTACAAAGAAAGTGCTCAGCAGACTGGAAGTTGAGACTGCATTAAAAGCCAGTGAGCACCCCTGGTAAAGTGTCACACACTGCAAGGGAATGCCCCCTCTGCCTTGTTGGGAGACAGCCATGGTGTCTGTGGGAGAAAAAGCACCTTAAACCACTGACTCAGTGCACTAGCCAGGCTAGCCACATGAGCAGGCAGGGAGTTGCTCCTTGGAGAGCCACAGGCACTGAAGGAGCAGGGGGATGCTGTACCTGGTACCCACCCACCAGCTGCTCAGACCCTCCCAAATCAGAACAGGCTTGAAGGAGCACTGGTCACCAGCTCAGGACCAGTAGCATTAAAACCTATAGGAATCAAGCTGTATACATTTAATAGATATATCTGTAAAGATAAAAACCATAGTCAGAATTATTAGGGAATGGATGAGGATGCTCATGTAAGCACAAAGCAGAAGTATTCAGGCCCCATGGCTGTTACATCACCCAGTGTCTGCTTCATGCCCAAGACCTGGAGAGCAGCTTGTCCTTACTTTTAATGGGAGCAGCAAGCTGTGTGTTCTTGCGCTTCTCTGGAGGTGGGGGGGTGACAGGAGCAGCACGATGAGCCTGTGGCTGGATCTGTAAGGAGAGATTGCAGGGCAATCAAAGGAGGTTAACAATAAAGACATTCTCTTTATGAAGGCTTCCTTCTCACATGCATGTGTAGATTTGTCCTTACATCTCTCTTGTCATTTGGGACACTTTTCTCAGGAGGACAGATGCTAATGGGCAGCCTCCCAGAAGAACAAAGCAGGACTCAAACTGACTTCATCCCCTCCCTGTGACAGGCAAAGCAGCCCTTGTTTAATTGCTATGTTCAGAAGCACATGGCACATATGTCGTGTAGACCTGTCAAGCATTTACTCCTCCTTTATTCCAAATGCAATCCCACACACTTACCATGTCTCCACATTACTCTCAATAGCTCCACACAGGCTGCAAACAGAGTGTGTATTTACACACTCTTCTGGAGAGATCCATTACATCAGCTACAAATACCCTTGCAGAAAGACAAAGCCAAGGACTGGAAACATGTAAATGCCTTTTCCATGCTCTCAAAGTTATTTCTGCTCATGCAGGGAGAAAATAGGGTTTGACCCTCTGTACAATACTATGCTACCTATAGCAAGACACACTGGGAAAAGCTTTGCATTAACTCTCCACATCTGGGGATTCTTGTGCAAGTCTCTTCTTCTAGGACTGCCAAGCCAGCAGTGTACAAGTCCCAGATCCAGACCCCTACACTCACCTTCTCCTGTCAGATCTAAATACTACTATCACCAATATTACATTCACCCACAGTTACTCCAGTGAGGTGCAGCCTCAGGGTTAACCTCTAATCAGTAGGGCACTACTGAACACAGCAGCCAAGCCAGGTGGGAGCACATTGCATCACTACACCAGTTCCCACAGCCCAGCAGCTCAGGGCCAGGAGACTGCTTGGGACCTCTCAGGACTGCTGGGATTCAGAGCCTGCTGCCTCAAATGTGCCTCTGCTTTTATGGGATATTGCAATCACTGTCTGTGGCCAAGCCTCCTAGGGGAGCACAGGAAGGGAAAGGAGGTGATGGCCTGAATGCCTTGGGTAACCTGGCTTTCAACCATTTGGAATCTACAATGACATTCAGTCCACCACAAGGGAAAATTTTCCAAGTTTGTTTAGCCCCGGAAAAGATGTTTTTCTGTGCCCTGTCATTGTTGAATAAACCTATATAAACACCACTGAGGGCACAGAGCTCTGCCACCCCAGAGCGAAAATCTGAGACAGGCCCCTGAAGGGTCTCTATCTTATATTAGCTCAGCAGAAACAGAATGAGAAATGTATTTTTCCCCCAGATACAGGAAGGGCAAAAACTTCATCTGAAATGGGAGCAAAGATATTCCTATAAATAGAACACCTTCAAAAGCCACCTCAAATATTCACAACTCCATGCCAAAAGCTGACAATGTGCTCACAGCCCGTGTCTAGATCCACCAGACAAGTGAAGAGAGCAGTTTGCACAAAGACTTTTAAAAAAGGATCTCTTAGCTCCTTTCCAACTCAACACTAAATACATCCAACCTTATACCATGCCATATAAAAAGTCACTTTACAAGTGCCTTCAGCCAGTGAATTAGCATGAGGCACTGCTGCAGACTCCCTGCCTGCACACTCTGCTCCTGTCAATCCACCCCACATTGTTCTCTGGGTGAAATGCTATCCAGTACTTGCATACAGCTTCAAAAATTATCCGTGTTGGTTCAAAAAGAGACTGCACAGCTGAGAGAGGTCAAGCAGATCAGGAGGGGTCTCTGCATTGCCATGGTTGGCAGGCTGGCCCCAAATCCAGAAAGCTCAGCTGTGCTAAAAGCAGAGCCCTGTCTGCAGAGTGCTGGAGCTGACAGCACGAGTTGGAGCTGCTTGGCATGGCACAGCCACCATTACTGGGGCAGTGGGATTTAGCAGCCAGGCAGGCTCAGAGCTTAATGCAGATGCGTGACATTGTTTGGAGACAGCGAGGGCTGGGTCATTCTGGAGTATTTCCATGGCTTCCAAATTTACCACACAAGTTTAAGAGTTATTACAGGCTAGTGCTTAAATTAATAGATGTACAGACAATGCTAGCTCAGCCCCTGCCAGTTTAGGCAGCCACACACCGCAGTACAAGCGGCTGCAAGAAGAACATGAAGCATCACAGGAATTTCCCTGTGCTTGCCTGAGCTGCATGACCAGGAGCTGTGAGGAGTAACCAATGCCATCCCCTCCCTCCACCCCACATCCTAGCCACTACCTGGGGCCAACAGGAGGATGTATAACACCAAAACCCCAAAGGAAAACCTCCCACCTCTGTGCAGCTGACATGCACAAGGTGACCATGGAGGAGTCCTTGAAGTTCAGATCCCACCTGTCCAGAGGGGAAAAGATGAGAGACTTTACCAAAGATTTAAATAGAAGCAACTGCACTTGTGTTGAAACTCTCCCTTTCCCCGGGCCTCTATTAGGGCACTGGGAACTTCCTCAAATCCACAGATTTTACACATCTGCTGCCTGTCCTTTATCCTTCTGCAAGGGCTGATAGCAGGCTGTGCTCCCTGTGCTGCTCAAAGACAAGAGCTGACTTTACCACAACACTCTCATTCCCTTTGCAGCCAAGTAGGCAGAGAACATCACCACTCTGACTCCTGGGAGCAATGTTATTATAGTAGTACCCTTTAAACAAAATAATAAAGCAATAAACCAAATTAACAATCTCCCACCCACCACCTCCTCCAGGCAAACTCTGCCAAGCCAGACACACTGGTCTGTAGCAAAGGTTTCTGGAGATGAGTATCACAAACTCACTGAGCATGCACAAATGCAGCAGACTGACTAAAATACTCCAAGAGCCCAACCTCCACCCTTGGCAGCTGGTATGGCAGCAGCCCCAGCCTCCCACCTTATGCTGACTGGGGAGGAGATGAAGCACAAATGCCCTCACCAACTACTGCAGCCAGTTCAGTCCTGGGAGCAAAACCACTGAGAGGAAATCTCAAATTTTGCTTAGGTTTTTCAGATGCAAACAGTAAATACACTTGAAAATCCCAAGCAATGAAAAGTACATGCCAAGACCTCTGCTCCTCTGGAGCTAGTGAGAAAATTTAGATTTCACTAGGTCTCCTCTTAGGCTCCTGCATAACCAGTGGAAGAAAGCAATGCTGCTTCCTCCACTTTGTATTTTCAAAGCGCTCAGGAAATCCACTGAGCTGTTAAAAATCTCAAGGAGCCCTTTCAGCACAGGGCTAAGCTGGAAGCTCTTCAACTGCATCCTCAGTGCCACCCAGACAGAAACAGTTCTTTGTCAGCCAAGGAAATTTGTCTTCCTCCTTTTTGGCAAGCAACCAAACCACAGACCAGATAAAGACAGGGAATCAGCATGGAGAATGGGCTGTAAGGTGCCCCCTTTGCTTAGCCCATAATGTACAGGCTTCAGAATGGAGCTAGCTTGACTGCCAAAGAACAGAAATGAATGCTGAGGAGAAAAATGGGGTTTGTAAGAATTGCTGTGTTCAGCCAGAGTGAGCCAGAGCTGCCTTTCATCCCCCCAAACTCACAGTTCTTCAAGTGTAAAACAAGCCTCATCTGCTAGGGGTGACAGCAGATCAGTGCCTTATAAACACAATACCTCCAAACACTCAGTCCAGAGAGATGAAGAAAAATTACAGTGCATGTGTTCATCTGTAGGAGGAATAAAATGCTCATCCTTGCTTGGTGCCTTTAGCCCTAAGATCCAGCTACACCTACACAGGGAAATCTGGCACATCATTCATCCCCAACAGCCACAGCCCCATCCTGGGCTGCTACTTTGAAGCCTCACTGACGCCACACTGTAACCTTGGAACTGCGTGTCACCGAGATAAAAAAAGATCTGCTTTAAATCTTATTTCCTGCAATTTGCCTTTAATTCATCATGATAAGCAACCTTCAGACAAAGCAGGATCTTTGGGGGTTTTTTTGGCTTTTTGTTTTGTTTTGAGTAGTATAAATAGGCAGCCACAGCAGACAAAATGCTTAAGGACTAATGATCTTGTGCAGACATAACAAGGGGGAAATGAAGCAGTGCTGAGTGCTTGGAGGAGCTCTCCTGCTCATGTCAAAACTGCTTTTCAAAGCATTCTCCAAGGAGCCTGCAACTCTTTTAGAAAGTTGCCAAGAGATAGTCACACAGTACAAAGTGGATTTTGCATGTTACCATAAAGCCATGGACCCTCAAGGATTCCAAAAAGCATGACAAGTGCAAATGGCAGAGGGACTGTTCCAGATTTCTTAGACACCATCACTTCGCACTGCAGTAATCCCAGGCCAGCAGCACAAACACCTGATTTGTAACTTCACCTGCCAAGGCATTTTATTCACAGGACAAGAACCATCACAGCACCAAAGGAGGAAGCCAGCACGTGTCCAGCCCGTTACCTGGTAGAGACCTTCATCCTCCGCCTCGAACTCGGTGTTGGGGAGGCTGTGGTGCCGCTCGTAGCCCGTCCTGCACACCCCGTTGGGCTGCCGGGACACATCCAGGTGGTGGTCACTGGAGGACTGGGTCATCACTGTCCCCTGGGGGGTGGGAGAGTGGCTCTTGCGGGACACAGTCTCCTTCCGGTGATGGATCAGCTTTCTGAAACGGAATGATGACATCAGGAAGGGCAAAGCTCAAGGGAGTGACCACGCTGCAACATTGAAATTATTTTTTAATGATTTATTGCTTTTGGGCTATATATACCAGAATGGGCTACATTACTCTAAACACCAGCTCCAGTTTCATTAACAACTAAGGAAGCACTTCTGGGGGAGGAAGGAAGAGGCTTTGCAAAAGCCCATAATTTATTCATCAGTTCACTGGAGAAAAATGCCTCTTCCTCGGGGGAGAGTCACATATTGCATTGCAAGCTTCAGAAATTGCCTGCACTTTAGAATTGCTGTTCAACCGAGATTAAACCAGCATGCCTCAGCACAGAGGCTGAGGTGTCAGAGAAAACAAAAATTCTTCTCACAAGCAATTATTTGAGAATGTATTAAAGACCTTGTGTCACATGCCAAAAACCTCTACAATTCCTGGCTGGTAAAGCAGAGAAAATGCAGCCAGAAAGGTTTTGGATTTCTCCTCCAAGCCTACAGTGTGGCTGAGAATCTCCTCTTCTTGGCATGCACAGAGAGAGAGGAGCAAGGCCAAAGCTCTCCTTTGCTGGACACAGCTGCCAGGAGGAGCAGCAGCAGCTCAAACGCTGGGAAGTTCTCCAGTGCAGCAGCACTTTGAGGAACAGAGGCTCAAACCAACAACATCCAACATCCCCATGGACAGAATGACACTGTGACCACCCTCCATCTGCCAGCTCTCCCACGTGCCCATCATACTTACTGGAGGACATCTCTCTGCTCCAGGTTGTATTTCCCCCCATTCTTCATGGCTGCATTGTGCACAGCCTCAATGGCACGGTCAATGGACTGCAGAACCACATCCTGCTCCAGCACCTGAAAAACAACATCCAACATGTTACTGTGCCCTTCAGCTGAGGTTCTTTTGCACCAGGGGTTATGGCAGGAGAGACCACAGTACAGTAAACCCCCAGAGTTTATATTTGGGAAAGAAAATCACTGTTACAAGAACCGAAGTCCAATGATCCCTACAGGGAGACCAGAGGTAAAGCTTCAGCCTTGAATATTTAGCCTGCTGCAGGGAGGTTTTGAGATCCCACTGCAAAGCCAAGTTTATCCCAAGCCCAATTATTCCTCCTCTTGTTGCCTTCCTGTGGAGCAAATTCACAACTGTGAATGTGACAGTTGAAATCTGGTGGTCTCCTGAGCTACATGAGCCAAGTCTATTGGCTCTGAATGATTATTTTTTTGCTCGCTTTTTTCTTGATGGTTTTTGTTCTTGTTTTGTAACTTGAAGCATCTTTTCCAAATCACAGAATCACTGGGTTGGAAGAGACCTTCAAGATCATTGAGTCAAACCCAGCCCTAACACCTCAACTAAACCATGGCACCAAGTGCCACATCCAGGGATGGTGACTCTACCACCTCCCTGGGCAGACCATTCCAGTACTTTACCACCCTTTCTGTAAAAAACTTTTTCCTAATATCCAGCCTATATTTCCCTTGGTGCAGCTTAAGAAAGCTGTGTTCTCTCATTCTGTCAGCTGCTGCCTGGAGAAAGAGACCAACCCCCACCTGACTGCAGCCCCCTTTCAGGGAGTTGTACAGAGTGATAAGGTCACATCTGAGTCTCCTTTTCTGGAGGCTGAGCACCCCCAGCTCCCTCAGTGGTTCCTCACAGGGTTTGTGTTCCCAGCTCCTCTCCAGCCCCGTTGCCTCCTCTGGACGTGCTCCAGCATCCCAAGGTCCTTCCCAATCTGAGGGGCCAGAACAAGGTGCAGCCTCACCAGTGCCAAGTACAGGGGCAGAACGAGCTCCCTGCTCCTGCTGGCCACACTGTTCCTGGCACAGGCCAGGATGGCCTTCTTGGCCAGCAGGGCACATGCTGGCTCATGGTCACTCGGCTGTTGATCAGTACCCCCAGGTTCTTTTCTGCCTGGGCACTGTCCAGCCACACCATCCCCAGCCTAGAGCATTGCAGGGGGTTATTGTGGTCAAAATGCAGGACTCAGCACTTGGATTTATTAAATCTCCACCCAAGCTGTCACAGCAACATTTATTTCTCCTGCCAGCTGGTTTAGCACTTGTTACTGCAGTTAAAATAAACAGCAGCCTTGAAACACCAAAGACCACTCCCTGGGCTCCCAGAGGAGGCTGGAAGGGGAACAGGAAAACAAAGCAGGTTCCTACACTTGTGACAGTCTAAAAAGCTTTGTTTACCAACAGTTGCTATGCCTTCAGGAGAAAAGACCTTTACAGGACTAAGACAGAAGGTAAAGGACACAAGACTGAGTCTCTGACCCACAGGTCTCCCATAAGCTGCCCCTGGTGCCACCATCCACTCAGTCCCGCTGCTCCAGCCTCAGCCATGCACGAGGGAGGAGGGGAATGCTCAGACTCCAGTGCTCACTGCAGCTGTTTGAACACTGAATCCCTCTTTCACTTGCTTTGCCCCCCCTCTGTGCATCAGAGCAACTCTTTATCCAGCCAAGCAGCGGCTGGATTCTCATCAAGGATGCACCTTAATTGGCCTTAGGGGGCTGCAGAGCACAGGAGGGAACCCTCCCCACCAGGGCCAAAAGTGCCTGCCTCCATAACACTGGCATGCAGCTCCCTGATAACATCCTATGTATTATTTATATCCTGGTTAATTGCTTAAGCAAATGTGAATTAACAGCTACCACAGACTGTGGGGAAAAAAGCAAGGTGTGGATGAGAGACCTCTTCTGCAATACTCAGCTTTGAAAAATTTAGGAGGTTTTTTTTTTGCTGGTTTGTTTCCCCAAGAAAAATAGATAGGGAAAAAAGCAACTGGGGAAAACTTTAAAAATAAAACCAATTTTGCTAAAGTATCAGGTCAAGATCAAAACCAACACTCAGAACTCAACTTTGGGATGAAACCTCCAAGCAGCCCCATGCGGCCTTGGGCTATGGCCGAGGGAGCATTTCATCACCTCCAACCACAGAACTAAGGAAATGGAGCAAAGTGTATTTGAACACATTCCAAGGGGGGTTGGAAGGAACAGCAAGTTATTTCAATGAATTCACATCATTTTCTGAAAAGATAAGAGAAAATTACAGCAAGTTGCATGCTCTCCCTGGGAAAGGGGAGCAGTGCAGAAGTCTCCAGCACTGCTGGCCCCAGGGGAATGCCAGTGTTGCTCTGAGTGCCACAGACCCCTGTGCTCTGCACACCCCACCTGCCCTCCTGCACTCCCACATGAGCCCTCCCTGCCCCAGTCCCATCCTCCCCAGTCTTCCACACTTTCACCCACATGGGTTTACACCCTTCCTCAGTCTGATCATCCCAGGGAAAACAGCAGTACAGAGCATTGAATCCTACTGAATAGCTCAGCATCTCTGCCCTCTTCCACAGGGCACATCAGCACAGTCCACAGGAATCCATCTACAGGCTGGGATCATAGAATGGTTTGGGTTGGAAGGGATCTTTTAAATCTTCTAGTTCTAGACCCCTACCATGAGTAGGAATGTCACTCACTAGACCAGACTGCCCAGGGTCCCATCCAACCTGGCCTTGAACACTCCCAGGGATGGTTCCACAGTTTCTCTGGGCAATCTCTTCCAGTGCCTCACCACTCTCCAGTTAAGGAATTTCCCCCTAACATCCAATGTAATCCTTGCCTCTTGCAGTTTAAAACCATACCCCCTTGTCTTAGCAGTACCTGCCAATGTAAAAAATCACTGTCCATCTTTTATAAGCTCCCTTTAGGTACTGGAAGCTATGAAGTTTCCCTAATGCCTTCTCCAGGCTGAACAATACCACTCTCTCAGCCTGCCTCCACAAGAGGGTGCTCCTATGGAGCTGCTCCTTGCTGTGCAATGCCATTTATTATGGAGAGGGTGCTTCCTTTCTGATAAAACACAGCATTTTCACACTAATGCAGCAGTGCTGTGACAACTGGCTTTTAGCTGCTGTGCCCTTCCCTTTTGTTTCTGCTCCCAACCTTCTATTAACAAGGCCCTGTCAAAGGGCTGGAATAAAAAAGCAGCATTAACTTACGCTTCATGACATTGTTGATGCTGCTCATAAACCATCTCCCCTGCTCAGCTGAGTTGGGAGGGTGCATGTTGGGTGAGGGGGGAAACGGCAGGGCCTTCAGCACAGGGGCTGCCTCACATTCTGGGTTGTAGGACACCCACCATCAGGGATCCCCTGCATTGTAGTCATGAAGTTAAAAAGTATCAGTATCCTGGATAAATCATGTGAGTCAGAGGAATCTGCACATTCCTTGGGTTAACCAAAATGGCATTGCTTTGTTTAAAGGGGGAGGGATGAAAAAGCACATTGCAGCTGAAATGAGCACAGGTTGCAAGGGGGCAAAAGTCTGATTTGCCAAGGTCTCACCTATGATCTCCTCCTCCCTAGGACTGGAGGGATTACGTGGTCACAGCAACTCTGGGCGGCGCCTCACTGTTCTCCCTCTGCAATCTAGGGAGATCAGTCACTCTGCAGGACAGGGAATCCTGCCTGTATGCAGCACCCATTCCTGAGGATGCTGGCAGCTGGGACAGGCAGGGCTCTCACACATTCACAGGCGGCCCTGGCCACGCATGGCTCTGCAGACTGCAAAGGAGAGAGGCCACAAAGCAGCAGCAAGAGCAGAACCCTGGAGTGCAGGCAGGGCTGGGTGCTCCAAAGTCCTGCAGAGTCCTGTGCTGCAGCCCTGCCCTATCCTATGCTCTGGGCTACAAAGATGAACCCTGTTCATAAGCTAAGGCTCACATGGAAGCAAGGGAATGCATGAAAAGGGCATTGCTGTACAGAGGGCTGCCAGAGGAGACACACCAAGCCCAGGAATTCAGCTGGATTTACTGATGCTGCATGGTGGGAGCTGGCAGAGCCCTGAGCAACCACTGCAGCATGCAAGCTGTTAACTGTGTCCTTCAGCAGTTCACTGGCTTGCCAGGCACGGACACAGCCATGCCAGCCACTCTGGGAAGGCAGCAAAGGTGGCAGGGACAGGGCAAAGATGGCAGTGGAAGGCACCAGCCCTCGCAGGGTGAGTGCAGGGGACTCCTTGGTCAGCAGGGAGTGATGGTGCCCAGGCTGTGGCCAAGAGGCACCACCCTTCTGCCCAACATACCACAAAGATCAAGGGGTATTTGCTGAGGTATTGATAACACATTCCCACTGGTGCTTCCCCCCAGAAAGGAGTGGTTGCCACCCCCTTTATCAGATATTTCTGGTTTAATCGAACAACACTGCAGCAGAGAAATGCTGGGCTCTATGTGCCTGTCTCCACCACCCTGGTGACAGCAGAGAAGTGACCCTTGGTGACCACAGGCCATACTGGCCATGGGCACTGTATCAGAGAGCCAGGGCTACCACCAGCACCCCACAGGCCAGCTGCTCTGCAAGGAACATGGTACTGCTCAATTAGAGCCATGACTATCAGCCAGGAAACTGAATTTCTTCCTTCACAGCCTGGTGCAGGAAAATCACAGCAGCATTAATAAATCATTATTTCCTCACTTCTTGCTAATAACAGAACCAAACAAAGGGTATCCCCAGAGCCTGCTGCTAATTTCCTCCCCAACTGATGAGGACAGAGCCAGACCTCAGCACTGCCTTGGGGTGTTTTGCACACCCCAGGGTGGCTGGGGAAGGATGCCTTTCCCAGGACCAAAGACAAGCTTTTAAGAAGTACCCTTCCAGAATGTCTTGTGAGTACCTAAGCATGGCCCTGCAGAGACAGGAATGCATCTATTCCCGTGCCTCACACTGCTCTCATCCCCACTGCCCCAAAAGGAGCAGTCTCCCCAAAAGGTGCACACCTGCACAGGATGTGTCCACAGGCTGGTGAGAGACCTGAGCAATTCAGAAGACACTGCAGGTGTCCTTGTTGTACAGCAGCACAACCTCCTCTCCTGCCCTCCCTAGGCTATCAAAAATCTTGCCCCCTCTCTCTTTGTTTGTAATCTTCCCACATGTACCACTGGTGTTGTTTAAATGCAATCACACAGAAGAACTTGCTCAACAGTCTAGAATAATCATACCTTTCAGAAAAGCATTTTCTAGACAAACAGACTGACAGCTGCATCAGCTCAGACAGCCTGAGCCGCTCTGCGTGCACAAGGCTCCTACATTTATGAAAGTGGCCCATTAACTTATGGCAGGCTTTTCTTTGCCTCCACAGGGGGCTGATCCAAGAAAACATAGCTTTTTTTCCCCTCCTACCTCCCCATTCATTAGTGATCAAGGGCATTTACTCTTCTGCATGTGCAGGAATCAGTGCCCTCATGCCTGCAGCTGCCTCTGCAGCCAGAGGGGTGCCCAGGCAGGGCTGCTCATCCTCACCCTCATCTCACTGCCCCAGCTTTCACAACATGACAACAAAGGACAGACAAAGTTTTGTCTCCAGTGACAGCTCAGTTTTCATGCAGCTGCACTGACACGGACCACTGGTGAAATTAGGATATTTATCCTGCTGGCATCCACAGGCACAGGCTGGTTCTTTGTTTCACAAATCAGAGAGGAACGCCACCTCTTAGGTCACATGCCCTTCACCCCCAGTCACCGCCAGACTGTCTGCATGTTTATTCCTTCCAGATTGAAATGATCACGGCACCAATTTACAAATATCAGCTATCCTTTGTCGATGGCTCAGTGCTGTGCCAGATCAGAGTTCCCCCTTTGGGACCACACGGCTCAAACAAATGGGCTGAATTTTGTTTTTTTTGCATTGCTGGGGAAAATTCAGCTCCTTTCCCTTCCCTTTTGCAGCCCAAATCAGAAATTTTTAGTCCTCAGGCTGCTGGCTAAGAGAGATGCATTAACTTATTCTTGCCGGCATGAAGATATTGTGTCTCACGGCACACAAAGCACACAACAAAAACACAAGTGAAACAATGGGCAACTGCCCTGGTTACTGAGCAAATAAAGATGAGTACAGCTCCAAACAAACCTGCAGCATCTCCGACTCGCTAGCGAGAAAACAAAGACATGGCTGAGCTCTCCCGACAAAGAGGCAGCCCAGAAGCAGCCCAGCAATTCCTGCTGATACACTACAGCGCGTTTCTCACGGATCCGTGTTTTTCCACTGTGTGCTGACAGCAGCCGCCTGAGCAGGCAGCCGGCACAAATGGGAAATGAAAAGAAAGGATGGCCAGGAAACGGGCTTAAGCTGTGCAAATCACGCTAAAGCCAAAGCTTCTGGCAAAGAGATACACTGACTAGGGACAGGGCAGGCACAAGAGGCATTCTGAACAAACAGAACCCTGGAGGCAGCAGAGGGATGCACAGCAGCCAAACCTCAACCAATTTCTCTCCCAAGAGCAGAAGCCTCGGAGTCAGGGAGCAGAGACAGGCTGAGGGACAAACAGAATGCATGCAACCCAGCACTCCATGCTCGTACTTCCTGAGGTGGGAATGCCTCATCCTAAGTCTCTCCAGCCATGCTAGACCCTGTTAACTGGGCACAAAGACCAGAATCAGCCACTGAGTCCTTCCCCTCATAATTTTTCACACTCCAGTAACCAGAACACGTCTCATGCCAAAACAGTCTAAGAGGATAAAAGCAGAGAGAGAAATTTTTAAAATAAAACAATCAACACATACTCATGTATCCTGCTGTTCCCTACTGCCTTGTTACTGCTCTCAATGCTTCAGGGACTTCCCTGGCTCAGCCTGTCTCAGGTGAGCAGCTGCCAGACAACACAGCTGCCCCTCTCTTTAGGATCACCTGTTCAGCATCATTTTGCACACAATTGTCAAGCCAAATCAGTATCTGACATGATCAACAGTGGCATTTGTGTGAGAAAACTTACATTTCTACTGACACATAAACATAAAATGTATACACATACACAAGCATAAAATGTATATACATACACATACTGGAGTTATCATCTACACTGAAAAAGAAAACAGTAGACAGCCTCTGCTTTGATCAAAATGCAGGATTATGAACCAGGATCTATCAAGGTGAAAGGAAACATACTGCAGGGCAGCACTAGGAGTATACCAAGACTTTTGACATATTAGCATTTGAAGTCAAAAAAAAGCCCAACAGAAGGGTTTTTGCCAGACTTTGTGTGGTCTTCAGTTTGGTAGCCCAAAAAACTGCTACAGATGCCATTTACTCACTGAGATTCAGCACAGCTCCAAGATCACTTGCACACAATTAGCACAGGTCTATGAGATAACCCTGATATTAATTATGATCAAAAATGCAACTAATTTCTAAGTTCCCAGAGTGCTGGGAAGAATGCAAGGTGCTAATCTCAGCCCATCTTTGTTTTGATTGAGTTGGCAAAAACATGGATGTGGGATGAAGATCCAACCACAGAAACCCTCTTTGCAGTTAATCAGATTTGCCAAGAACTGCCAGAACAAGGAGCAAGGTCAGAGCCCAGAGGAAAGAACAAGACTGCAAAACTCTGCAAGTCCTGGCTCTTTTTCTGGCATTCAAAGAGGAAAGCTCAGTTTCCCCCCACAATTTATTTCCATAGCAGAAATTGTAACAAAATGCCAGAAAGGTGACAGTTATATAAAACCTAAGATGAAAAAATTCAAACGTGTACCACGATTGAGAGAATTCTTTCCCTTCCCAATTACCCTTGCCTTGGAGCACATTCCAGTACATGAGGATCAAGTAAGTAAAAGTCTCCAGAGGTCAAGCAGGAAAAATATGCAATTACACTGTTAATTCAACTGATGCCCAAAGACACATGCAGAAGAGCCCATATGTACATGTGAACCAAAAGGGACTTTTCCTCCTGCATGCCACAGACTGGCACTGATGTAACAGCTTGCAGTTACATGTTTGAGAAAGAGGTAGTAACTCGTGATTCATCTTGCACAGGAATTTATGATTTATCAGCTTTTCTTCCCAAATCCTCCCTGTCCCATGACCAGCACTCTGGCAAGAGTCAGAAGGCAGCAAACTGGAGTTATTATGCGCTTTGGGATAATAACTGTGTTGCCCAAACCCAAAACCATGGGGAAATTAAAAAGTGTCTCTTATACAGACAGAAAATAGGGAAATGCAAAATTAATTGGACTGCTGTCTCAGTCCCAGAGAACATGGGGAGACAGGCAGCAGGCACAGGTCTACAACCCAGGAACACTGGCCAGGCGGGAAGGGGAAGGGGCAAGGAGGGTGCACAGGTCACCATCCAAGGAAGGGCAGAGCCTGTGGGCTTGGCAGGAACAATCTGAGTCTGCCACATGGAGAACAAGTGCTGCTTTCTGGTATCCACTGGATGAACAGCCACATGTACTCCATTAAAGCCATTAATGAGGGAAAAGAGATTTCATCCTTAAGAGGCGACCACAGAAAAGTCATCAGCTAGTTTTAGTCCTGGACAGCTGTAAATTGCACAAAATAGTAAACCAGACATGAATCCCCATAATCTTTTGAGTAGCACCAGGATCAGAGCTGCCAGACCTGGCACAGCCCAGGCTCTTTTCTGCTAAGCTGTCACTGTGAGATGAAAACCTGCCTTGCATTACTGTGAGCAAACCTGAGAGAGGCCCTGGAAAGTTGTCCCCAAAGATCATTCTACTCAGGAGGATCAAAGGCAGCTCGCTGCTGCAGGATCAGTTAACAGTCTGGATAGAAAAGAATTTTTCTGTGTTTTGGACTCTACATGCACAATAAGCATTGCTTCCTCTGCCATGAAGGGGCACAGCTCCCCTCACACTGTGGCAGGACATCTACCCCTCCCCTCCTCTACCACGGGTACTTGGTGCATGAAGAGAGAACCTGGCTGAAAGGCCCACAAGGGGTCATCTCTGGCTCCAAAAAAGCTCAGGCCTCAGCTGGGAATCAACGTCCTAGTCTGGAGAGCAGATGTGGGAAGAGATAAAAGAAATATTCTTGACTGAGAGACACTGTTTTGCAAACTATGAAAGACACAAGAGTTATCAGAGGCAGAAGCCTCTTACACACACCCTGACAAGTGTTCAAGACTTCTCCCCAGAGTTTGGATGCAGATTCTGAGGTTGGTTTCCTGGGCATTGAGGGGAAGGATCTCAATGTCTGCCCCACCAACAGCTGGATGGTAAGACATATTGAATCCTAAGTTATGTCATTTCTTCACTAGCTGTAACATTAATAGGTAGCTTTAACTCCATGCTGTACATATCTACCAGTAGTCTCTTTTTGTCCTTATTCCCCTGTAGTATTAGTTCAAGCTTTATGTCTGTTAGTTTTGTGTCTATTAAATAAATCATTCATAGACCAAATCACCCATTATTAAAGAAGTTGTGAATGACAGTGGGTTTTGGGGTACTGGCCACCTCAATAAAGCTACTGCCTGCTGCCAGAAGCCTAGGCAAAAGGCAAGGACTTATCTAAACCCCATCCATTCATAACATACACCCAAAATAAAGAGAAAGCCAGCAGGGCAGGAGCAGAACACATTAACTTATAGAGAAAACCCAGCATTTTCCTCTATAATGAGCATTTCCTTCCCTCAAATTACTGGTGCATCTTACCTGAAACTCAACTTACCAAGCTGTGTGATCAGATCACATCTGCAACCTCCTCTGAAATAAAATGACCCTCAGATCACCATATGGAAAAACCTGAGCATTTTTTAGCAGGAGTAAAATTGCTCCAAGCAAATACAGAATGGTTGGGTTTATGCTGCCCCTCTGTTCAAAGACAGCAGCTCCACATTCTCATGGAGCAAAACTCATTTGAAGGTCGAGGAATCACTTGCCAACAGTACTTTTACTATCATGCCTTCACACAATCCCTCAGCACAAAAGATTAACCAAGGTCCTTGAGGACTTCTCCCACTAATGATGTTTCAGGCCAGAGACCCAAGACAGCAAATATTTTTACAAGGTTTCTCCAAAGCAAATGTCCATATAATGTTCCCAAATATGGATCTCACAAGCAATCTTGCTTCTCTCCACAGCCCCCTCTGGGTCACGGGAACAAAGATTTGAAACATCAGTGTTGGGAAACCCCAGGATACCCAACCAGCTTCTCCCCAACATTTTCAAGCTGTACTGAACAGCTCCCACCAGTGTGGAAGAAACACATCTCCTCTTTGGTGGGGACATATTTCTCAACGTGGGAATCCCAAACAAGTCCTTCACCTATGCAGAACAGCACGTCCAGACCCAGTAGGCTGCTTCCAGTTGCTAGGATTGTTCGTGACTTCAGACTGGTACAAATTACTCGTTCTGGGATTTAAACAATGTAACAACCAGACTGTGTGAAAGATAGCCTTCACATGCTCATTTGCTTTGGGTGGGCCACAGTAAAGCTATGGCAAGAAGGAATATCCTCCAAAAGAGGATCCTGTGCCATGGGTTTTGGTTGCTATATATTTTAAGATGTTCAGAGTAGCACTATGGAACAGAGGATGTTGTTCATGATTTTGGCTTATCAGTGCTACAGACAAGAATTCCATGAAGTTAGGTGTGCCAGCTAATTCTAGCAAAGCCATTTAAAAACTGTTGAGGGTGCAGGTGTAGGGCAGCAATGGAGGAGGTATCAGAGGGGCTGAAAACTCCATACACATTGTACTGTCAAGAGGGAGATCATGCTAATTGGTCACAGACAAAATACCCAAGCGTGCACACATCCTTGTTAGCTCAGAGCTGCTTCTGCACGCACATTTGTTCCTTAAAGTAGGTTGGGTTTCTGCTGATGTTTCTGTTGCTGACTCTCACCAAATCCAGCAAGTCAATGCAATCATGCTTTATGGGGACAGTGATAAAACTAAAGCTAATTCATACCCCAAAAGCAATGAAGATACCACTGAGATCTGCAGCAGTGTCTTACACTGTTATATGTCTGATCATCAAGACAACAGCAAAAGCCAAAATAAACCCCCGAAAATCTTGAACTAAAGATCCTGCAGTTGTTTTTGACTAGCAGGCAGCAGAACACTACTTTTCTGTGCTGCAAAACTTCAGCAGACTGACAGTTTCCATTGACCTACAAAAGTAGCTTGAGAATTGCAAGTTTAGCTCTGTTCATCAAAGGAATAAGGCTAACTTGCTCTTATCTCTAGACTCAGTTCTAGAACAAATTCTGGTGTTTGTTCAGTGAGCTTTTCACCTTAAAAAAATAAAAGGATTCAACTGGATTTGCTGACATTTCACCTATAAGGAAGTAAGAGTCACAGAAGCAATTCATTAGTGTCCCACACTATCTTCAGGAGAAAACCAGCCTGCTTTAGCTGCAGTTTATAATCCCATCTCCTTCTGCAGCTGAGACTAGCACAGGCTCCCCAGAAAACACAAAGAAATGGGGACAGGAGGGGAATGTCCTCATAGGACAATGTGCTTCAGGCAGCAAAAAAGCCATAATCCTGTTTTCCTCACTTCCCGAGGCAGTGAACACAAAAACCTGCCTTTGTCAGACTGTTCATTTCCCATGTGCAAAAGTTGCTCCCAGCTCCCATGGCTCATTACAGACTTATTGAGGCAGTTAAAGACTGAGTGTGATGTGAGGACAGTGGTGGGGACACCTCGGGCACCTCCCACTGAGGCACACAGGGAGGACAGGGCAGCAGGTGAGGCACCAGGAGGGACGGGCACTGCACGGGGGAGAGGGGACAGGTGGGACAGGCACGGGGGAGAGGGGACAGGTGAGAGGCACGGGGGAGAGGGGACAGGTGGGACAGGCACGGGGGAGAGGGGACAGGTGAAACAGCCGCTCTAAACCCCAAAACCATGCCACACCATAAAGCCACCCCGTGCCAGGACACTTTGCCACCAGAGTGCCCTGCAGTCATGCCAAGCTGCCACACAGATGCCACAGCAGCTCCCTTGCTGCCTGCACAGAGCCCTATAAAAGGGGTGCCCAACAATGAAATTTGGCTGACAATTATTCTGTTGCATGCCTGTCTCCAACTTCAGCGGCAATCTGGAAAGGCACAGAACTCACCGAGTTTAGACAAAAAGGAATTGTCACCACATCAGATTCAGAGGCCACGGAGGTTTGCATTTGTCTGCTCAGTGGAGAGCTTCAACTTGATGTCTCTAGGCAGCCATCTGCTTTCCACAGGAGCTGCCCTGGTTCTTATTGCAGCACACAGACACTGAGTGAACTCTGCTAACAAAGAGCCCAAAAATATGTCCAACCACATCCATTCCCCAGGTGCAAGTGGGTGAAAGGCACCTGTGTGGTCCATCAAGGCTTTCTTCCCACCTCCAGAGGAAGAGGATGAAGCTCAGAGGCTGAGCTCAGGCTCTCAGCCAGTCAGCTCAGGGGCAGTGGAGGGGGAGCAGGCAGCAGGAACAGTGGGAGATGACATCCCAGCTACATCAGCAGCTGAGGGGGTATGGCCCCAGGCACAAACCTCATGGACAGGCATTCAAAGACCTTTTCAAGACATCATCCCAGCAATTCCTGCCTCCTTGTGGGTGAGTGTCTATCTCTGCAGCTCCTGCCTCACCTTCTCCCTTAACCCTTTAGTTTTTGCTTAATACAATAGAAGCTTTGGAGTTGAGGCCTGCCCTAAGGTTTCCTACTACAAGGCATTGTCCCTACTTGTACTACAAAAAACCCCAAGAAATAATTAGTAGTTATTACTTAGAAAATATCTAATCTGAACTTTAAACCTGTGATTTGGCAAGAAATGACCCACAGCCTGGAATTATCTAGCATGCCAACAGCTTGATTTTCTAAAAAAATTTTAATTATAACTCTTGAGCGTTAACTCTTGAACCTAAAATACCAGTCTATGGTGGCATTTCCAGATCACAGAAAAAATCAACACCTTGCAGACCACTTTCACACACACCACCCCAGCCTGAGCAGCAAAGGGAGACAAAGCAGCACAGATGTTTCTCCCAGCCCCTGATGGCATGACAGGAGAGCCCTGTTCAAAAGCCCATCCCACTAGCATGAAAGGCTGCCTGAGTCAGAGGAATGGGTTCACTGCACTTGCAGCTGGGTGACACTGCCTTTTTAGCTGGCCCAGATGGACAGGAGGAAGAACATGGGCTTCATAAGAAGCAAGCAGCTTCCAAGGAGGATAGGAGTGACAACTTCCTCTAAACAACTTCAACAGGCAAGCAAATAACCAGGGAAAAACAAACCCATGGACTTCCCACCTCATTCTAAAAAGCTGACAAAATCTTACTTCCCCTTCCTGCCTAAGCTTCATGCTAAAACAGGACAAGTTTTACTTCTTTGCTCCCTTGAAAGGGAAGCAAACAGCTCTGCCACGCAAGCTCTGCAGTGCAGGGCACGAACACAGATGATCTCACATGAAGCTGAGCCTCCTCTCCCAAGGTGGTGGGTCCTGTCTTTTGGACAAGACTCTATTTATCTGTTAGCACTGATTTCCACAGAATTGTGCTCAATATCCCTGTGGTGAGAATGCAAAGGGGAGCAAAGACAAACAGCTGCAGTCATGAATTGTGTCTTCTGTTCCGCTTCTCACATGACAAGCTTCAAAACCCTGGTTTTAAATTTAAAGGTTTTACCATGTGATAAAAAGTCAAGACAAATTAGGTTTGACAAGACCCTCTTTTAAAGGTCAAAATTTGATTTGTGAGCCACTGGCTGGGGAAGCAAAGTGATGCTCCTCCAGAAGTAGGACCAGGACCCACAATTCCTGCTGCGACTCAGACCTGAGGCAATGAGGTCACTCAGGGTCCACAGAAAGAATTCCCAGTGAACTGCCATTTCAAATGAGAATTGCTCCTCTAAATACAGAAATACAGCAAGGATTTTTCAGATCCAGGTGCCAACTCACAGAAAAAGCACAAAGTGGGGTCCTCCAGGAGTGCCAGCACCCACTTCCCTCTGGAGAGTGTCAGCCCAGGAAACAAGACCTCCTTCCCACTAGAAGCTGGCACCCATCACACAGCAGTCTGCACACACAGCAAAGCAGCTCTGCGAAGCAGAGATCACCACCCCTCACAGCCCCTGCAAGCCTGCACAGAAATACAAGTCTTTAGTGCAATAAATTGAGTCAACTCTTACTGATGTGGCCAAGATGAAAGCCTCAATTTAAGTTTTGTCTCAGGAAGAAACACAATGCACGTGAATTTTAATCTAAAAACCTCTGAACACACAACTCTGTTAGAACCTGTGTCTTTAAAAATTTTGGTTATGGTAGTGTCTATGTAGAATGTTAGTATCTGTGAAGTCTGATTTTCTTGCAGACCATCCAATGCTATAATTGCATACAAAGCTGCTTTTACTTCTCTCTTTATAAACCCTTCTGGAATTCGTACTTCTTCCAATACCCAGGCTGACAGCTCACACACTGAATACATAATCTTGTCTAGGAACAACAGAATTTAAATTGTTCATGAGGGAGTCAATCTGGGATGCTTTTATAAACTTTTGTTTATTTTTATGCACACCTGAAATACAAAAGGAACAGAATAAAAAGGAGGCTGCTCCAGAGCTCTCCTCAACAGACGGGTTCAGCTGTTTTTCATGTTTCAACCACTGACAGATGTAAATACCCACTTTACACCATGGGATTTGACCTCCCCCATAGGCATTAATATGCTCAAGGCCTTGCAAGGGATTATCTTAGGTCAGCCAGTGACCATGATATAGTTTGCTTTTGTCAAAGCCTTTCCTCATTTAGAGGCTGCTCCAAGCATGGAGGTTACTCTTCTCTTGCAAGGAGAAGAACTCTTCATATTGTTTTCCCATCATCACTAACAGAGTCCATTTTTCTCCAAAGACAAGCAACATTAATTCCTCCCTGCTCTTCAATGTCTTGCTCCCTCTGTACTTCACACAGAGCAACAATCACAAGAAAATCAATTTCCATGAACTTTCTGGTTTATTGGTTTCATATTTCTTTCAATACAAATCTCTCTCCTTGGGTTTTTTTTGCAGTTTGGGTTTTTTTTTTCTAATAAGAGCTCACCTGATGGGATGCTGGAAATCCTCAAAGGAAACACAAGAGTGGGATTGTGAGAAGTGATGCAGAAGCACAAACAGAGCAGGATGTTCCTAGTTCAAAGCTGGCAGTTCTTTCCTTTGCAATAAAAAGCTCATAATCATCCAGATGTAAACAAGGAAAGAAAGCCTAGCCATCTTCTCCTGATGAAAAGCATTCAAAAACCATACAGTAGGCAAAAAAAAAAATCACAGATTTGATCAGTAAAATTGCAAGGTAACAGCAGGTGACCACAACACTGTGAAATGCTGACAGCCCAGCACTAGAAAGCAGATGTGCAAATGACCTGACAGACACTATGACCCTGCAGGGAAGCTGGGAACCAATCTGTGTCTGTCTGCTCTGGGCAAGTGCCTCTTCAAAGGCTGGGAAGAAAATGGCACATTTCCTCTTTGCAGTCTGCCCCCTCACCTTGCCCTTCTTCCAAGGCAAAGAGAGCTGCAGTCACATGGCTCAAGAGTGGACAAGGACTCTCAGACATGTCCCTACTGCCTGATCACTTCTGACCAAAGCAGCCTTCATGTTGTTCAACCCTGAAACAGGCTTAATATTTCCAGCCCAACAGAGCCATCCACGCACCCACCAGTGTCACTCCACCCACAACACAGAAGTGATAAGACCACACCACCAATGCTGCTCATACCTGGGTGTCCAGGCCACAAAGACAAATTTTATCTGGTATCAAAAAAACTAACTATTTCTAATTGGAGTAAAAGTGAGAAGAGCATGTCTTCACATCTAAGACTAAAGATCATTACCATAGCTCTACTTTAATCATTCTGAACCGTGAAAGATTGTAGATCTTCTGGCTAAAATTTCAAGAGTTTAGCTACAGTAATTAGAAATGGTTATAATTCCCTTGACTGTGTAATTTAGTCTCAAGAATAAAACTTTATCTCAAAGCACAAGCAGCTCTGACACAACAGCATCTCGGCTATGGTGAGACCCCAGAGAAAAATGCTTCGTTCTTTCACTTTCTTCATGTATCAAGAAACGCAGCCTCAGCTACAAAGCACTACCAGCTGCTCATTCTCCAAAATAAAACTTTATTTTTAGCCTAAGCACTTACTCAGGATCTGTGTGAGTATTGCAATTAAGCTCTCACGCCCATTGAAAGCTCTGTCAAACCTGCAGCAGATGACAAACAACGCTGCAGGCTCCGCACAGGGGACAGTCCGTACACCGCCTGTACAGCCCCCACCTGTCAGCAACAACAGGAGCAGCTCTGCCAAGGGGCAGGGGCACCATGGTCAAAGCTGGATCCTAAGCACAAAGAGGGAGAAACTCAAGCAAACAACAATTGCCAAAACTCAGTTTCCAGCAAGCCAGGGAGGCTGTAGTATCTCCCTCTCTGGAGACAATCAAAACCCACCTGGACATGTTTGTGTGTCACCTGCTCCAGGTAGCCCTGCCTTTGCAGGGGGTTGGACTGCATGGTCTCCAGAGGTTCCTTCCAACCCAAACTATTTTGTGATTGACAATGTACAACCAGCTGGGGAGCTGCAACTCCGTGATCTTTAAAGTCCCTCCTGATTCAAGCTATTCTACAATTCTAACTGTGTTCCACAACCATCATTGTCTCCATGGCAGTGTGGAAGGTTTGACACTACCTGAGCTGCCACAGTGATCCCACACAGCACCAGCCTTGGCACTGCTGCTCCATCCCTGAACCAATGCTCGTGAGATCCTGGCAGAGAAGCAACACGATTACAAACAAGTTTTCCAGCAAGCCAGTGAACTGAATTAACTGAGAGTGGGCATGACAAGAGCAGAGGCAGCTTAGGGAAGGCTGGACAGTAGGGCTGGGTGGAGGATGTGGGATCAGGCTGCAGGAGTGGCCATGAGCTCTGAGACCCACACTGTGAGCTGTGGCATGCCCTGGTCTGCAAGCAAAGGCAGCCCCTCACTGCCTCACTCGGCACCACTCACTCTGTCCTGAACCCAATGCTACAGCAAGAAATAGGGCAGAATGGTTTGGGTAAACAGAGAGTGCTCAAATTTCACTCCCCCACAGAAACCTGTCTTCTTTGCAGCTGGGGAGGTGACACACCACTCCTGTGCCTGCCTGATCAGGACTACCTGTACTCTGCCACTATGCACTTGCTCGTGCTGCAGGAGGATTTTAGTTGTTGCTAGGCTGCACAAAGCAGTCTCTTATTTTTATCACATGTCTGTTTATTCTTGTAGAAAAAGATACTGCAAACAGCAATCCAAGGCATCCTCAAAATGCTTGTTACGCTCTTTGCTTGGCTCCATTTTCTCACCAGACAGTCCAAAGCTTCTTGGCCATCAGCATACACACCTTTGCACCCAAACAGACCTTTCCTTGCCTTTCCTTGCTCCTCCAGAGGTACAATGTGAAAGCTTGAACAGAGACTCAAAATCCACATTACAAACAATTTTTCAGTTATTCCAAATAAATTTAAGGTAATTTTTAAAAGGATATCAATAATAATTTCAAAGCTGTTTCCTATGGCTTAATACAGCTGAACAGCTAATTTGTAACAGCTAGCAGGCTAAACCATTCCCACTTCATCAGGAAACATCTCCCTGTGACTTAGCACTTATTTTTGCACCCCTGACATTTACCAATAGAGCATTTTAAAGCTGCCATCCCCCTCCCCAGCATTTAATGTTAACATTTTCATTGACAGGCAATGCAGCCTGGGTCAATGCAGACATGAGACAAGATCAGTTGAGGTGCCAGGTGAAGCTGAGAGCTGAAGCAGCCCTGCTGCACCTGGATGTGGGTCCCACAGCAGGAGCAAACCAGCACAGCCAGCCCCTGTCCTGCCAGGAGCAGAGCAGCTTTCCTGGCAGGCCAAGTGTCACCCACACTCAGCATCCTCCAGGACAACCACTCCCTCTGTGCTGCTGGCACTGCTGTGCCACAGCCTGATATCTTCATCCAGAGCTGGAATAACTCCACATTCCCATTATAAAATTCCAAGGTCTATCATAATATTAGCAACATAGAGTTATTTATCCCACAGAAAGAAACTTTATTATCTGCTAGACTTAGCATTTGTCCCTTTCTGACACTGAGTGAACTTCCTGTGCCTCAGCAAGCTTTCCAAATTGAATCTTTTACAGCTGCACATAAAGCTTTGAAAAGCCAATCTTCTGGAGTGACTGTCTGACTCCAGAGGACACCCTAAGCTCCATTTTAATCTCCATATTTTTCTGCCCCTCATACATCACTTAAGCATCAGCACACAGCTGGAGACAAAAGACCAGCCTCACGCTGACGGGCACCTTGCTGTTCAATAGGAAGGCCTGGCACTTGAGCAGACAGTTCTGCTGCAGCAGTATTCACCTATTTCTTTATGTGTATTAGCACATTTCTTGCTCCACCAGTAGCTGGAGGTCTCTACCCTTGTTCTGTCACTGGCACAGTGCTAGGTGCACGTTCTCACTTGTCTGGCAGCAGCACCCACAGCCCCCACAGTGACCTTGCTGGGCACTATCATGCCTGCTGGTGTCAAGGCCTCCCAAGATCTCCACCAAGGGCATGCAGAGCCAGGGCAAGGCCACATGTGAGGGCACTGTTCCAACAAGCAACTCTCTCTGTGTGCAGTCCACAAGCTGCCCCACTCAGCAGCACAGCCCAATCCTCCCCTCTCGCTGCTTTATGGCCTCAGTATCTATCCCCAGAACAGCACTCAGCTTGAAATGACTCTTAATAACCCAAACAGGAGCTAAAAGGGAACTACAGAAGAGTAAAATCAGCAGGAATATCAGCTGAAGTTGGGCGTTTCTAATTGACTCAAATTAACTTCACATCATCTGTACCTTCTGGTGCTCTGGCTGGGCCCCAACTTGTTTCTTAGGGGCATCTAAGAAGGATTTGTTGGTGGAGCCTTCCCCCCCCTACAACTAACTCTCCTTTAACAGCAATACTGAGCCACAAGGATTTCAACACAAAACGCTGCAAAAAGACATCAGACAAAAACAAGCATTAAAAAATAACTGGGAATTATTTTTTTCTTTTAGAGAAGCCAAGGCATCAATATTCCATATCTATGAAAGCTGAGAAAAAAAACAACCCTGAAATGCAAATGAAGCTCAGAAGAAAACAAATGTTCCTAACAGTGCTCAGCAGCAAGAGCAGCCCAAGCCTGCCTTGTGAGGTTGCTCTGAGGGGCTGTGACTGTTCCCCAACCTATTGCTCACCTGGAGCCTCTCTGCACTGCTGAGGAAGGGCAAGCTTACCTTTACAATGGTGACTCCTGTTGGCCACGCTCTCTCCCTGCTAACACCAATCATTAGCGCTGCTTCTCCCTGCTGTGATGGGCGCAGCATTAATTACCTCCCAAACCGCTGGCACTAATTGGTCTCTGTGCCCTTATTAAACCAAAAGTGGGTGACAAATGTTTGCACTCCTCCTGGACATTGAGCAAACAGTCCCGAGCACACTCTTGGTGAGCAGATGCTTTCTGCCATGAATAAACACATGTTTTGACTTCATATCAGCTCTTCAGAGCTGGCAAGATGCAACAGCAGAAAGTCAGTCACAGACACGCAGGATGACTGCATCTGCAGAGCAGCAAATTAGATCCTGCTGCTTCACACATCATCAACAAATTCAGGTGCTGGAAATTTAATGGCCAAAACACAGCTGAGCAGATGCAGGGAGGACTCTGTTTCCCACAACAAGGCCTAAAGGCATTTGGGAAAGTTACAGCTGAACTAGAGGGAATGCTCACAGAGTCACCAGCAATGCTGCTTTAGTATCAGTGCATTGCTAACATGTCAGGAGTTAGCTTGGCAGGCTGCAAGCTGCGTTGAGGCTGTAGCAAAATATAATGTTAGAAATGAATGTAAAGTCACAGAATAAATCTTTTCCGGTAAGATTTTGAGATGCATACTAGCAAGGTACCTGCAAGAAAAACTGGCATGAGTGAGCAGCCTAGGAGAAGGCTCCTGCACCCACAGCAGCGAGAAGACGTCATGCCACACAAGCAAATGAAGCAAGAGACTGCAGAGAGGAAACTCATGAGCAGCAACCTGGAGCTATGCCACTGTGGGGTTTTAAGATCTAGCAGTTAATAAGGTCTTTGCTCTGTAACTAAATAGCTCCTGTAAAGAGCTTATTAAGGGCTTATTGATACACAAGATGTCCCCTTCCGTCAGGCCATCCTGCCAGGCTGCAGAAGAGCCCCTGCTTCACAGGATGGATGGACCAAGTGGCCATCAGAGAGACCTGGTGTTGCCCTGACACACATACACACTCTCCTGTTAATGCTCGTCTCACTGGAGTGCTCTGCAAAGCCCACACCCACACTTACTTACAGCCTGAGTTACTGCTAATCAGAAATTCAATGGCATCTGAAGGAGCAGCAGCAGCACACTAAAATAAAGAGGGTTGTCACCATTTTCAGACAGACTCCAAAATGCCCCTTTGTAACATTCACATGCATTTCTGTGCAGTTACCCATTCACTGATGCAAAGAGTCTTCAGCATCCAGGTCCCACAACTATCCTGTGGCCCAGAAGTACCAAAATTCATGGCCCCCTCCATTAATTAATTCTATAATGCCTATTTTAATTTTAGAAGCCACGTTTTCCCACTAAGCAGCCCCTGCACTGTACAAGCCCCATGTAACCTCTTTCCCATGACCCTTGCATGGCACAGTGCTCACACCCAGCAGCAAAGGGTGCACTCCATCTTCTGACCCCAGTCAGGGCCACGGCAGGTGCTCAGACCTTGGGTAATTCCTGGTATCACCAACTTGGCTGTCAGTGCTGCCATGGCCCGTCCTGTCCTCCAGGACAGCAGGGGTGTGCTGTGGGTGTCGTGCTGTGTTAGTGGAAGGAGGACAATCACCCCTCAGTACTCAGTGTGGGGGTACCACACACACGGAGCCCCCAGGCTGAACAGCCAGCCCGGGGATGGCCACAGGAGTGCCACTAACTCACACCAACCACGGCTGCTGGCTGGGACACTCCGGTTTACCTGCAATCATGTTTACTCCGGGGAGGAGAATCCCCCTCAGCATCTCCCAGGGATTTTCCCATCTTCCTCTCCCAGTTCTTCAGGAGTGAACAGCCCATCAGACTTTCAGGCCCTGGAGATCTGTACCCAGCCCTATCCTCGGGATGAGCCTGCTGAGCTCTCACTTTCTCCCTGCCCCGCAGGGCTGGCGCTCCCCAAACGTGATACCACGGGAGATGTCTCCTGCCTCCCTGCCACCACGGGACTCCCCCCCCACGGTGTCCCAGACCGTTCCCGCTGCCGCAGACAGGGCAGGGGCAGCCACGGCCACAGAAATCTCGCACCCCTTTCCCCAGCCGGGCCAGCGGCTCCCGAAGAACACACGCGAGGGACATGAGCGGCTGAGGCTGTGCTTTGCCACCGCCCCAGCACTAACCCAGCCTGGGACAGCCAGCAAAGCCCCGCTGCCCGCGAGGGGCCAGGGCAGCGCCGCCCAGCCCCAGGACCTCCGGCAGAGCCGCCCCCGCCCGGCCCGACCCGGCCCGGCCCGGCCCACCTGCAGCCGCTGGAGGTAGGAGGCCGGCGCGTAGCCCGTCTCGCCCGAGCCGGCGCGGGTGACGAGCCACCAGTGCTGATTGCTGCGCTCCAGCAGCAGGAAGGTCTCTCCGGCAGTGAAGGGCAGCGAGTTGGGCTCGGCCGAGCGGAAGCTGTACAGGGCCCGGTACATGGCGGCGGCACGGGCATCGGCAGCACCGGCACCTCCACCCGCCCGGACCGGACCGGACCGGGCCCGCCCCCGCCAGCCCCGCCCACACGGCGCCGCCGCGCCCCGCCCCCCCGCGCGGTACCGCCCCCTGGCGGCTCGGCGGCGCCACTCCCCCCACCCGGCCGGCCCCGCCCCGCCCCGTGCCGCCCGCCCGAACCGGCAGGGGGCGCCAGCGGCTCGCGCAGCGTCGTGAGGCGACACCGACCCCGACACCGCCCCCGGCACCGACACCGACCCCGACCTCGAGCACCGACCCCAGGCACCGATCCCCGCACCGACTCCTGGGGCACCGACCCCGGCACTTGCACCTGGGACTGACCCCCAGAACTGACCCACGGGACTAAGCCATGAGACAGACCCCCAGAACCCGGGACTGACTCCCGGGACGGACCCCCGGCACCGACCCCCGAGGGGCCGTTGGCAGGATCCATAAGCACAGGCGCTTTCCCGGCACCGGCCCGCTCCTGTCCCTCCTCAGTCACACACCGGCCTGGGTCACTGCCGGCTCCCGGGGTCACCGCTCCCGCCCGCCGCCCACCGCCCACCCGCGCCCGGCCCCTCTGTCCCCGCCGTGGCCCAGCTGGCCTCAGGCACTTTGCTTCCCCACTAGATCCACCCGTCCCGGCCTGTGTCCCTGGGCACCCCTCCTCTCGGAATGCCATATTGGAGCGCCCGGTACCTCTGAGCCCCCCAAGTCCTTGTGTGCCCGCCAGCCCCACCCTGGGTACCACGAGGGCTTCCCCCAGCAAGCTCCCCCAGCATGGGATCGGGGCATGACCATGGCTGGCTCTGACCCGCAGCGAACACAGTGACCTGGCAGGTGGCCATGGGGACGTGGGACACAGCCTGTCAGGCCTGGAGCTGTCCATGAAGACACAGCAGCCCCCAGCCTCATTCATCTCCTTGCCCTATTCCAGGAGAACAACCCTTTGGGACATTACCTCCAGTAGCCCAAGACCGCTGCAAGCCACCCCACCTCCCCAAGGCATCAGCAGCTTTCCTTGATCCCTGCTGCCCAGGGATCTGAGCCCTTCTTGCTGTCCTGGGGGAGTGGGTGGCAGCCCTATAGGGCACCGTGCCCCCTCCCTCGTCCCCAGAGCGGCTTTCTCCATGCTGCCCTAGGAACAAGACACATTTTCCACCTGACAAAGCCAGCACAGAGAGCCTAGGAGCAGGGTGAGTGGGCACCTGGTTTCAGCACCCCAGTGGGACTAGTACATACTCCTGCAGCCAAGCCCACCAAAAAGACACCCCTCACCCATGCTGCCCACCCCTGCCATCCTCCTGGGATGCAGAGATGCAAGAATGCAGAGATGGAACAGTCCACAGATCCCTGCTCACAGCTACAGCGGGGTTTAACTCATCCATAAACCATCCACAGCCCAATCCAACCAGTGGTAATACAATAAAAACCAGGCTTGCAGTGGCCACAACCCCCTGCCTGCTCCCAGCCCACCCATACCCTCACTTTCCCAGCCCTGGCAGTGAGATAATTCATTCTGATCCTGGTTACGCAGGGAGGGAGGATGGAGTGGGAGTGAGCGGTTGCCTAGACTCCCCCACTGCGGCGGGTACCAGGAATCATTGCGGTGTATGAGCTGGAATTGGGCACACTCAGGCTGGAAAACAGTGGGGTGCTTTAACTGACAACTGTGAGATGTAATCAGGGCTGAATCCTTCAGGAGCCCTTCAGGTCTGGACTTCCTGCCTGGTCATGGTCCCTTCCCAATGCCCAGCAGGGAACAGCATGATGGTGGGCAAGGGTTGGGCAGCCCGGGATCACCACTGCAGGAGAGAAAATGTTCCCATTTGTGGAGTCATTCATATCCCACAGGAACAGAATTCTCTGCTTTTCTGTCCCCTCTGGTTTGGCTGCATTGCTCACCCTGCCTCTGTGTCCCCACTCCAGGTGAGCCCTGGCCATCCCCTGGCACAAGCCCAGCTGTTTGTGCTGGAACAACGGCGCTTTGTTTCCACGAAGTCAGCAGCACAGGCTGTGCTGGCAGGCAGAGGCAGCTGAGGGGGATGCAGGCACCCACCAACCACATCCCACGTGCACAGAAAGAGCAGCAGCAGCAGCACCCCAGTCTCTTGCTGTGCTCAGCACAGCATCCCAGCTCTGCCAGACAGAGGCTGGGAAGGATTTCTCTGTAAAGGCCCCCTTCTTCTGCATCTGGCTAGAATGCAGAGCCTGAGACAAATTCCTGCTGCTGAAGAATCAGCTCTGAATTGCAAGTGCCAGGTGATTTATATTGGACAGGGAGGGTCAACGAACAAGGATCCTGCCGTGTCACTTGCAGGTGATTTTTGAAGCTGAACTTGAGAGCTCGGGAAAATAATACTTGCATCCCTTGCCCTGAGAGCCTTGGGGGACTGGGATCACTGTAAGCCATGAAGGGCTCAGTGCATGTGTGGCAGCCCCCACACTCCTGTTTTCCTCCCGAGCTGTGGAGGGGAAGTGTTGCACAACAGCACTCATATGATTGGAACACAAACTTGCCAGCTCCACATACACTTATATAATTCCGCACCGTCTGCTCGTCAACACGTTGCAAAACAGCAGTGGGATCAATCGCTCTACTTTTAGGTATACAAATATTATTGCATTCCCACCAGCCCTCTCTGGGTGAAAAGTCATAGGGATATGAGGTGTTGTGAGGACCCCAGGCCCACAGCTCTGGGGACAGTGTCTTCAGTATGTCCTGCAGGGGCTGGGGCTGTCCAAGGCCAGGATGGGCAGGCATGTCCTTATTTCACAATGTCCTGATGGCCCTACCTCCTGGAAAACCTCACTAAGAGGCTGTAGATAGGACCCTCGAATTGCATACATCCGTATCACTTCCACAAGATCTCACCTCTCCAACTACATCTGCTCCCTTGTGGGAGAAGCCCCCAAAGCTGTGCTGCCTGCAGGGAGCTGGGAAGGGTGCTCCGCCGGGCAGGAGCAAGCCCTGCTCCTGGCCCTTGCAAGGAGCACAGTGATCCGTGCTGAGCCCAAGAACACCCGCGGGGCGCTGCTGTTGAGCGGCCGCTTCCCCGCAGAGCACATGCGGAGGAGCCGGAGCTGCCGGGGCAGTGGGCGGCTCTGGGCCCGCTCTGTTCCGCCTGCCTGCCGGGCCGAGGTGCCCGCAGGGCTCCTTGCGCAACGCGTCCTGCACAAAGCCGGGGCTGGCTGGGGCCCAGACCCCTCCTGCGGCCGGAGGAAGGAGCAGCCAGTGCCTGCCAACAGCTGCACTTCCTAGAAACGAAGAAGACAGAAGGTCGGGAGAGTTGAGGGATGGCGGAGGGGGGCCCGGGGGATGCTGCGGGGAGGATTGAGGCGCTGCGGGTTACGAGGCGAGCAGCACACGGCCTAGCCTGCCCTGTGGCTTCTCTTCAGGAAAACAAGCTCTTTGGCTTCACACAACAGCTCCCTGTTTTTTGTTAAACTCTGCTCGAGTCCAGAGCTGAGGAGCCCCTTCCAACCCACGCACTCTGTGGGCCAGCACGGCTCCTTCCCAGCTCCCCCTGCCAGGGCTGCTCTGCAGCCCCCAGTGCCATGCTGTGGAAGACTTAGGACAGTGACACCTTCTCAGCCCAATAACCAGACAGAAGGCATTTGGAGGCTGAGGGAAGTGGGGCACAGGGGTAAGGTGCTTGGCAGTGAGAACACCACTCCCTGGGCTCCCCAGGCTGTCCTTCCAGCTGCAGGGCTGCTGGGTGGAGGGCACTCCTGGCCTCACATCTGTCTCCAAGCAGGCCAATGCTGCCTTGCCCAACACCACCGTGCTCACGTCCTTGTCTCGTTGCATGGGAAGAGTTGCAAAACAAGGGGTTGCCTGGGGTGCAGCAGTGGATCCTGCCTCTGTGGGCTGCAGGAGCTCCTCTGCTTCTCTTTGAAAGAAAAATTAAAAGGACTCCACACAGGGCCAATGCAGCCTGTCACAGCTGAGCTGGTGGGGACACTGCTATGGTGCAAACCCAAGGAAGAGAAGACAGAGCCCATCATCTCATCTGGAGCTGGCAGCCCAGCATAGCAGGCAGCAGTCTCCACCATGTGAGGCTGTTTCCAAGGGTTACCCTTTGCTGGCCATATGGTTTGTGGGGCAGAAGGGACAGGGACCATGGCCCTGCTTACATGCTTTCCATGAGGAGGAGCCCTGGCTGCGGACTGGGTGCAGCAGGCCCTGGTGAGCAGGTGAGGGGTGCTGGCATGGGGATCCCCACTAGTGGAACATGGTGCTCAGCCTGGTGGGGCCATCTCCAGGGCTTGTTCTGCTTTCATTTAGGTATCTGAGTTACAAGCTTCAAACAAGGGCCAAGCAACAGAGGGGTAGGGGAGGTCCCTTAGTCAACCCTCATTCCATACCATTGAAGGAAGGCGGCTTTGCTCCCAGACAGGGACACAAGCCATTCATTCCCTGCCCCCCCTGCCCCGCCCTACATGATTCCAAGGCTTGGGCACCACTGGAGATGGCCACAGGGCTGTGCAGGACCCTCACCCTGTGGCCAAGGATGGATCCATGCACAGGATGGACAGACAGTGGCCCCCAACCCCACTACAGCATCACCAGTTTTTTACCCTCCAGTTAAACAAACTTAAGCCCACCACCATTAGAAACAGGGAAGGCACAGCTGCAGGGCCACACACAGCAGCCACTGTCTCCAGCAGTGAGTGCCCCAGAGGGATCAGGGCACAGGGTCCCTCTGCCCCCCTGTGCTGAGAACCATGGTGTCCCCAGTGGCTCTGGTCTGAGCCCTTTGCAGGGCCAGGGCCACAGAGTGAACCATTCTTCCCTGGGCAGGGAGCACAGAAACTTGGGGCCGCTGCCCTGTGAGATGGCACTGCTTGGCAACAAGGAAATGCTTTGTTCTCGCTCCATAAAAGGCATTTGTGTGCCCCTCCCCACTGGCACAGGCCCAGCTCAGGGGAAGAAGTCCAGCAACTACTCAAGAGGCAGCAGCACAGGATGGGGACAGTGCAGGGACAAAGGTGCCCTCTCCTCCAGCAAGGCCAGGGGCTGTCCCCTGCCTCTTCTGCTTCTGCCCTGCTCACCCCCAGTGCCAGGGAGGCTACTTACCAAAAGATCCTGACAGGTCCACAGAGCACCACTCATCCCCCACCTCAGTCCCCAGTGCCCTGCCAGCAAAGCAGAGCTCAATTCACTGGAGAAACCAGTGCCAGCTGCAGGAATGTGTTTCATCTCTAGCCAGCTGATGCATGGCAATTCCCATCAGCCACCCCAGTTTTGGGCTAGCAGTGACCTATTTATGTAAGGCAAGCTCTCCACAAGCCTGGGCCTGGTGCAGCACCCTTCAGGGCAGCCACACGAAACCAGGAGCAGGTTCCTAGGGGCCTAGACCTAGCCAGGCTGGACTCATGCAAAGCCACCAGAGCAGGGTCAGAGGCAGCCCACTGCAGCCACCCTGGTCAATGGCTGCTAGGGCAGGGCTGGCAGGAAAAGGTGGGTCTTCTCCAAGCATCAGGAAGCACACAGGGAGGAGACCAGACACAGGGGAGCCTTGAGGAACAGGGACGTGTGCTCAGCATTGTCCTCCACAGAGCAGAGCCTGCAGAAATTACAGAATGGGGGCTCCCTGCCAGGGCACAGGCTGTTCCAGCTCCTGTCCCCCATCCCAGCAGCAGGGCCGCTCTGTGGTGATGCCTCTCCCATGGTGCAGGGCTCCTCAGGACACATGAGGGAACCAGCCCAGCTGCCCCTTCCCAGTGCCCCTGCTGGCACAACCAGCACAGAGGGAAGTTCACAGTCCAGGGAGGACCAGAGCTGTGGGGAGCCATGCTCAGAGCATGCACACAAACAAAAAAAGCCCTTGAGTCTATTCCTGAGCACAACTACTTCTCTCCCATTATTCCACCACTCTGTCCTTTGCCATGGTCCAACAGGCCACCACCAGACCACAAACAGCCACACCAAACCCTGCTCATCCCATTTCTGCCTTCCAAGAAGCCCAGGCACAGGGCTCAGAGCCATTTACAGGGATTGTGGGAACCCCTTTCCCACCCCAGCATGTTGGCAGTTACACAATTGTCTTTCCATGAATAAGGAATTGCTCAGAGGGATATGTGCAGAACAGCATGGAAGGAAAGAAACCTGCTCTTGAAGTTTGCAAGACAATATCTGATTTAGGTACTTGCACAGGGGTTACCCCTTTGTTAACCTTTGAGGATGTGGCTGGCTCAAGGAAGGGATTTTTCCTCTTGATGTTTTGCTGTTACATAACTTGAAGTAACTAAGGAAAAAGGTCTTTTCTGTTCCTGCTCCCTCCCTCCCAGCTGCTGCAGCCCAGGAAGCTCCCAACCACCTTGTTGCTGTGGAGCCCTGGCACAGCATCTCTTAATCCTCAGACAATATTGGCAAAAGGATTTTAGCAGTGCTGGCCTGAGCCCACAGCTGCCTCCACCTTCCTGCAGCAGCACCCATTGCACCTGAGGGTTTGTTATTATTCTGTATGGACCCCCCAGTGCTCCAGGTCTGGCTGCTGACACCAAACTGCTGCAGAAAGCATGCCTAGCTGAGCTTACCCTGCTGGCAGGGTTTCTGCAGCTCCCTGCCTGTACCCAGGGCTGTGGCTGCAGGCAGCTTGCATCACAGCAAATGCGATTGTTCTCATCGGATTTTATGAATTCCCTCCAGAGTTCCTACGTAACACAAGTACATTAGGGGACTTTATCCCTGCTAATTTCAGATGACAAAGTCAAACCATGTATCAGATGAATCTGCACAGGGAGGCTTATTCACAAGCAGCAGCAATGATAGGGCACTACAGTGCCTGCCAAGAGACTCGTCATTAGCTCATTAGCAGAGGACATCACATCCTAAACAGGAGAACTGAAAAGGAAACATCACCTTGCAGCCATGGCCCCTCTCCTTGAGCTGAGTGCATCTTGGAGTGCTGCTCATCAGTGCTGAAGGCATTTTGCAGTTGAGATGCCAAAATAAGCAGCCCCATCTCCTCCCCTCTTGCCCAAGGGTTTTTGCAGCCAGTGTCAGAAGTGGTTCACAGGGCCCTATCAGCTGCACTCAACGCTGGAGTCTCACCCAGAAGCAACATACAGCCTGATCATGCTGCACAAGCCCATCTCCAGAGACAACAGCCCCTCTACTGGCATAAAATACTGAGGGGACTGCGAGATCTAAAAATACCTGTTTAAAACCAACATCAGTTGGTGCCTAAACACTGTGGAACAACATAAACCTGAACAAAAACCAACAATAAAATCCCACCCACAAGCTCATGTACAAGCAAAGGTTAAAAGCTTCTTTAAAAAGTACAAAGGAACACAGTAGAGCCATCAGACAGACTTTGATCAGAACTTGATAGCAACTGCTGGGGAATATGAAACTGAAGCTACAGGGCTACAGCCAGCTGAAAAGGGTGACTTTCCACAAGCAGAGCTGCAGCCTTCCTGTCACATCCCACTTCTCTCCTAAGCAAGCCTGCAGGCAAAGTATGGGCCAGGGAGATGATTCACCTGACTCTGCACAAACTGACTACTTCATGTTGATTAGCTGTAACAACAACTTTCCCAGCCTTACCTCAGCACTTCCACACCCATTTTTCTCTTGCACTATCATGATGACGTAGGCCCTGTATCTAAAAATGGTTAGATAAATGCTTCTTCTAACAGAACCGTTGGTTTAGTTACTCTGTTATTTCAGTTACTCACTGCCCTTCTCACTTTCTGATGCTTCCTTCCTGTCACTTTGTCCCAAGTAAGATTTTAAGCTGCTTAAGGTTCTTTTCAGGCCTGGCAGCTCCGCCCTGGTTGCTGCTGTTGCAGCTATTCCTGTACAAGTTTTACACATTATGCCTCAGCTCAGGTTCAATAACATCTCTAGCTCTCTAGAAAGGGGTTACACAGCCTCTTTGTAGATACATAAGACCTAGTTACAAGACCCAGGAACAAGAAATAGGCTGTTGATTTCAAGAGCAAGTTCTCACTGATCAGTCCTCCTTCTGGCTGGAAGGGACCTCTGGAGGCCTCTCAGAAGTTGTCTTTACCCCATCTACACAGGCTCTGCTGTCCCAGCCCCTCCTCAAAGGGCAGGTGCTGGGCCCTGCCAGCTCAGTGGCTCTGCTGGGCTTGCTCATCACTCTTGACAGGAGGTCCAGGACAGAAGATGTGCTATCCCATAGGTGGTCTCATGAGGCAGGTAAGGCTTGCTGTTCAAATGATGCTTCTGCATGACACCAGAGACCAGAGATCTGAGCTTCATCTCCTCCTCAGTCACCAGCAACAACGGAAGCATCACTTACAACGAACAAAAAGAATTTTATTGGAACATATACACACAGGGATAACAGAGGTATCTGAGTAATCAAATATGGAATGTTTAAGAAAGTTAAAATAAATAAGGATACCAAGTTTTGCCAGTGCTAGGTCCAGCACCAATGTAAGTAAATGCCCTCTGAACAAGTCTGACTCTGACAGGATTATCCCTGCAGAGCCTGTAAAGATTCCTACCACCAGAAAGTGGCCAATAATTTTGGAATACAAAGAGTCACAATAGTGCTTTCTACTGATGTGCATTCACACTGTTTATTCACTACTTTCGTCTCTTATTTCTTTAATAATATCTATTAAATTCTGGAGTCCAAAAACGTAACCCGTGTCTTGGCCCTCGTGCACCACAGAATCTTCTCCATAGTACTTGCAGGTTGTGTGGGCAAAGTCTATCATGCGGACATCCACAGTGCTGGCAGTGGGTTTGTAGGCATAGGCTCCTGCCGACTCATCTGAAGATTCCTCTGAAAGGTCCTCTAGGTCCTCTGGATCCGAGTCAACGGCGACCTCCTGCCTCTCCTTGCCATCATAGATGATCAGCAAGGAGCTGGAATAGAAGCGATAGGACTCCTGTTTCTCCAGCACAGACTTGAGTTCAGTGAGTTTTTTAATAACAGACTCAAAGAGTTCCCTGCGCAGGTATTTGCCGTTATGAAAGAACTGGTAAAGTGCTTCTTTGAATCCTTGGACTGAGAGTTTTCTTCCATGGTATTTATTCATGAACATCAGCTGGCCAGTGCCTGCCTGATAGACCTGCATATACAAACACAAGACAAGAAAAAAGGAATAGTTAAAATTGCTGGTACAGTGACACAGAAGCCTTGAGAAGGGACAAAAAAATGAAAAACTAAAAAAGCATGCTCCTTAGAGCTTTTACAAGATGACAAACTAATCTCCAAAACTGATCTTGCACAATTATAGGAATTGCTATGATGTGATCCAACAGCACCTGTGCAACCCAGAGGAAGTGGAAAGTTCCCTCAGTTTAGATTTGAGCTTTTCCACCCAGAATGTAAGAATGAGGACTTTAAGTGAGATTAGGAAAGCTGCAGCCAAGATCTCCAAAGTCAAGCTACAACTTGCACCACAGCCACTCATCCACCTCATTACCTGCCTCTGCTCT
This sequence comes from Zonotrichia albicollis, assembly GCF_047830755.1. NCBI lineage: Eukaryota > Metazoa > Chordata > Aves > Passeriformes > Passerellidae > Zonotrichia > Zonotrichia albicollis. Next base: position 11,789,523 of record NC_133830.1, read on the forward strand.
AGGATGTACCAGTTGATCCTCTGCATGCTGAGATGTGACAGCAAACTTTCCTATAAAAAACTACAGTGTACCCATAATCATCTGTATTTGAAGAAGTCAGAGGTGCTCCTGCAGAAAATGCCTTCCTGCAGGAAGGCACAGGAGAGTGGTCTACACAACTGATAGTTCAATAATGCCTAAACATCTGGGTCAAGAAAGGATTGCAAGTGCTTCCAAAGCTCCTCTCTGTTTTCCAGCACAGATCAACACTGGAAAGTGAACAATGGCAATGCCCTCCCTGCTCAAATCCCAGCACACTGTGGTTAGAACTGCAGCTCCCACACTTTCATTTCTGCCTCATGTTTTTTCTCTGAATTTGAACAGTGAGCTGAACACCACACATGCCAACAGCCCTGCTGTGGAACAAGTCCTAGCAAACACTGCTAGCATTCCTGGAATCTATTGGATAGGAGGAGAGAAGCTTCAGGAAAAAACTCCAACACAAACATGTTGTTTCCCATTTGTCACTCCAGGAATACAGAAACAAGTAAACAAAAAATTCAGGTGAAAGTCCACACAATGTCTCCTCATCTGGCAACAAGTCTTATCACATTTACCAAGCATTTCTTGCCTGCACTTTGCAACAAGCCTACTTCAAGCAGTGAAAGATCTGTGGCTTTCCAAGTTACATGACAGAACTGATTGCTTCTTAATATTTTTACACATTTCCACACCCTTAATTCAAAATGCATATAATCGGGCCCTTCTCAAACTGCTCTCTATGCTATCCTGACATGTTAATTGAATCAGTAATTTTAACAGTTTTGAAGTGCTGGTAAGGTGCAGGAGGCAGTTTGTGTGTTGAGAGCCTGCACTCACTGATGCAGAGCGTGGGCTGCAGATGCTGCCACCTCCAACTGATCAGTGCCACTAAAAACCCTCACTCTGCTTTGTGAAGGAACCGCAGCACAGCAGCTCAAGGTAACAACATGTGAGATGCTGCATAAGCCCACACTCCACTACCACACAGGTGCCAGCCTGCCGGGCACAGGCGTGAGCCGCCCCTCACCTGCATGCCGCAGACGCGCACTCCGATCACGGCCGAGGTGCTCTGCTGGCACTTGCGGATCTGATTCGCCTTCTTCTCCTCGGACGCGTCGTCGCCGTGCTGCCGGGTGCCCATCTTCAGGTCCAGCACACACGGCACCTCGTAGCGAGACGTCAGGTTCTCCAGCAAAATGAATTCTGAGCAGTTAAGGAACAAGGCTCACAATGAGGAGTACAGGTTTTATAAACATTACTGTGGATTTTATAGTGCCTCACTCTTGACTTTAAGGATATCCAAAACATGTCTAGTATAAAGTAATCTAGAAAAAATTAGTTACATAAACTTCAGATGGCCTCTCTGTTTTGAGCCAGTTCCAGTTTTACTGGTCTAGAGAGACTAGGGAATTTCTACATTAAGTGAAAATCAAAAGCAATCAGGGTTATACAGAAATATAACGCGGCAGCTGACTTTGAATTGTGACATATTTCCTGTCTAGCAAGAGACTTTTTTTCTGTGAGAAGATTTTGTGTGTTTGTATTACCATTCAAAATCAATGAAGCACTTTCACACCATCTTTACAACTCCAAAACATCTGTATTATTACTGTTCCAAACATATCACGCACTTTTTAGGCAACTGAATAACAATCTAGTGAAATGGTGAGGGGACCAGCCCAAAAATCCTATCAATTTGATCATTTATTAGTCACAGATGCTTCAGTAATCCATCACCAAATCTCCTCACACTGAGAAATTTGTTTACCTCAGTGTTTAGATACTACTTTTGCAGGATGTATCAGCAGCACCCAAGCCTACAGCAAGATCAGTTTTTGATGGAATGCTCAGGGTGGAGATGTTTGCCTAGGAATCCACAGCACAAGCCCAATGTGCTTCAGCCTTCATGGATTCACTCAGTTTTTTGTTTCTCAAGCTGCAATCCTACATGACTGTTTATATGCAACTTTTCTTAAAGCTCATCAAAAAGAGACTACTAGAAGCAGAAACTCCAGGCACTGGAACACCCTCTCTATTTAAGAAACTGATGTAAAGAGGAAGAGGACAATGGTTTTTAAGATCACAATGTGAAGATTTTAATTGAGTTCTCTGAATTTCCCAGCTTAGGTAGTTTGTTACGTGCTGGAAAAGCACATTTCTAGGAAGTGCTGGCAAACTCTTCAAAGATACCAAATAAATTATGGCTTCAGAGAGTCTCTTGGGACTGCAGTTAAGCCTGCTCTGCACTCTTATCTGGAATGTTCAAGAAATGAGAGGCAGAGCCCCACTCATTCCATTGTTATGAGGTACTTTCAGGAAAGGATACTATATTGATTTCGGTGCTTTGCGTTTTCCTTCATCCGCTGTAACTGTTGCTGGTGACATTTCATGCTCCAAGGATTATGGTGTTTAAACTGAGAACTGACATTTCCTTTTTTCTCTACAGTGTAATACAAGACTTCAGATTTCTTCAGCCACTCAAATTCTTCCTCCAGTTTGTGACTAGAAAAACAGGACAAAGTAACAAATTACAGGTCAAAAGGAAAAATAAGCTCTTGAAGAGGGGTTGTCAATGGATTTAACTTTACAAACTATTCTGCTCAACTTCATTAACAGCAAGCAAAATCTTTATTTTCCTCTCTGTACATGTGAACAAGATGCCCATGAGTAGTGTTTCAACCATTACAAAGCCACCTCCATACGAATATAAATGAGCATATAGCCAAATGTTACAAAACATGTAGTAATTCTACTTATATATCCTTCACCTGTGTGCATGGTTCTATTAAGTAATTCAAGAGGCAACAGTGCACTTTAAGGTTGATCTTTGCTAAAGTCACTGTTTTTAGCACAACACATCACAGCCCACAGTTTATGGTGGGCACAATTAATAGGAATGAACAAGGGGGAAAATGTCACTAGCAGGGATAAAGCAGGATTCCTAACAAAGTATGCCTTACATAGTAGCACTTAAAAATGTTTGGAGTTGGTTTATTTTTAACTATTGTTCTTTTGCAGGTGAGTGAATGCTTTTTGTTTGTTTGTAGATCTGCTTTTTTGTGGTTAGGTTTCTTCGGTTTGTGTTTTTTTTTCTCTTTCTGAAGTGTCCAAAATAACTTTGGGAAACCTGTTTCAACTGACCACAGCAGAAAAGAAAATAAGAAGACTCAACTTAGCCTTTACTGAGGGCTAAGGACATACTAGTTTCACTAGTGAACCTGTCTGCATTGAAGAGGTCAGGAAAAACAAAAGAAATAAGAGAAGAAAAGAAAATGAAAGTGAAAAGAGTTCTAGGGAGTTCTCCAGAGTTCTGGAAAACAGAATTTGACAGCTAAAAGTCAAACTTACCTTTTCATTTTTTCCTCTTTCCTGTGTTGCCGGACCCATTCCTTTGATATCTTCTCATTTTCTAACAACACTGTTTTTTTGTTAGTCCACCGTAATAGCTTACTTTTGGGTTCACAGTCAGAGTTATCTAAGTTTTCTAGGTTATCGTGGTCCCCATTTAATGGATATGCTATTAGACATAAGTTTCCATCTTCATCCTCTTCAAAGCTCACTGATACCACACCTGAAGAGAAAAAGGACCCAGACAGTTATGAACTGCTCAAGCCACAAGCAAGCCTTTTACAATGCGTTCTTTTACACTAAGAATACAGCAACTTTATTTTTTCTCTTACCCCAGTCCTTAGTTTCTATCTTGCCACAGGCCAAACCTCATCTGCCAACCTAACAAATATCAAAAGAGCTAGACAAAAATGACACCTCACAAAAGACAATTTATCATATTGGCACAACAATGATACAAAAGATCATTTGCTCTCTCTGAGGCAGTCAAGTAACAATCAAATAATAACAGGACACAATTTCAATTAATAAAAGTTTTTATTAATTAAAAAAAAATCTGACTGGTCTGAGTCTAAGTGATATGTAAAACATTTGTTAACATCTTGCAGTGAAAAGTGACCTGCACAAAGTAAAAATTCACACTAAAAACTTTTTAAATTTTGCACGACAGCAAAGCAGTTCTCCGAACAATACTCAGTTAATAGATCTCAAGGGAAAGGAAAGATGTGCAAGGAGAGCAAAACAAGGGAAATGTCACATTACAACAGAAACTAGTCCAAAAGCTTCCACTTAAAATCACCATGTTTAATTATACATTTTTGTCTATATTTTTGAATAGATTTTATTGATACTGGTTATGCAGCAATCTTATGGCATAAGTAACAAAAATGCAATACAAAGCAAATCTGTTTGCGGTACAGAAACATGGTGAACCTCAAAAGCATTTTTTTCTCCTTAGCCTCCCCTCAGGAGCCTCTAAAGCACTGCATTGTATTTTAAGAGTCTTAGTGGAGCACTGGCAGATGTGCCCAGTACCACACGAATAAGTCTCAGGAGTTAATGGAGAAGCCATAACAATTATCGGAATTGGTTTTTTTTTGTTTTCCAGTCCTCTATTTCAGATCAGTCTGCACAGTTCTTGCAGCTCATCACTAGCTGGGGAGAGGTCTTGGTGAGAGACTGGCATTCCCAAGGTGGGCAGCAGCTCCCAGACCTGCAGGGCTAGGGCAGGGAGTACAGAACCTCTGACTGTCCCGATGTCACAAAGGAAAGGACAATGGGGAAAAGGGTGGGGGAGCCAGCTAACAAACGGCTTCTTTGCCTTTACTCTGGAAAAAAAAATCAGGTGGACCAAGAAAGGCCCCTTCCCTCTAAATCCCTCCCCATACTTCCCAGAAAGCCACATACACTAGTACAATTGCTCTATTACATTTTGAAAAGTGTCATTCAAAGATCAGATTTTCTTCCAGTCCAACAGAACTTGTAATTAGACATGGCAGAAAGTCTCTGTAAACGAGCAGAGATTATTAATTCTGAAACATCACTGAAGTCTTCCATCACTTTCACAAACAGAACACAAAACTTCATTACCATCATGGTTGTTAAAATCAATGTGCTTTAAAAAGCAACTGCATTTTAAAAACGTGCTTCAGACATATTAATCATTAGACAACAGTTGATGGAATAGAAGAAAGAAAAAGAAGTATTCCTGTTAACTAGTTCAATTCTTAGGAGAACTGGAATTTCCACTCCTACATAACTTCTGACTCAGCCTCATCACAGCTACTTGATCCTTGCCTACCTAAATGCCATGAATTTTCATTTCCTTAATGGCAGAAATAACACTGCAAGTATTCAACAAGACACCTTACTGGCATGTACTTATTGCAATTGAAATGAAAGTCAGAGGAGAAATCAAAGCACAAAAGAGACCACAACTAAGCTTACACAAAACACTATTATCCATCCTTACAAAATCCTTTGTAAACAAACATTAAACAAGTGGCAAAAAAAATATTCCACAAAAAAAAAAAAGGAAAAAATTTAAAAAAAGAGGCAGATAATTACTGAAAATGTTCTCAAGCTGTTAGCTACTTACCTGTGCCTAAGGGAGATATATGGGCTATCACCAGCAGAGTTGCTCTACTCTAATGCTGTTAGTCAGCCCAAACACCAACTTGGCAAGCATTTCCACCCTGCATCTCCACAGCCTGCCTCAGACAACATCAAAATACATGAAAAAAACCCCTAAAATCTCTTCCATACAGAAGAGATTTCAGAGAGAACAGAGAGCACAGCACACTCGCATTAACAGAAACGAAAAGCCCGACCCCATTCAAAGGTTTGGTAACTTACCCTCATATTGTGGAGTGAATTTACGCATTTCTGTCGGGAGAGTCTCATAGAACTGGTGTTCTCTCTGAATAAGAGGTTTACAGATGGTCTTGTCATTAAACCGGAGGACACAGGAGTGTCCTCCAACTTGGTGGACAAAGGGCTCGAGTAAGACTCCCTTGGAATAGTGCTCCACTTCCATTGCTCCAAATGCTGGGCTCATCCTTGTAGCACATTAGATAGAAGACGGCGGCAGTGGTGAAGGCAGTTCAGAGCCTGAAGCCTCCGAGCCCCGCAGGTGTTTACTGTGATTCAAAAGTCTGTTAAGGCAAACACAAGAGAGCGGCGGCGGTCAGTGTGGGCGCTGCGCCCCGGGAGCGCGGCGAGAGCGAAGCGGGGCCGAGCTGAGCGCGCACCTCCCGCTCCGGACTGCGGCGACTGCGGCCGAGCGCGAGGCGCAGCCACCAAGCCTCTGCTGGCCACGCCCCCGCCGAGCCGCGACCAATGGCAGCCTCCGGGGGGCGGGGCGGCCAGCGCGCCATGCGCACGCGCGGAGCGGCAGAAGGAGCGGGGCGGCCAGAGCGGCTCGCCGCGCCCGCACAGGCACCCGCCCGGGCCAGCGCCGCAAAGGAAACCCACCCGAGAAACCCACCCGGGCCAGCGCCGCCACTCCCCCAAGAAAACCCACCTGAGCCAGCCCCGCCGCTCCCCCAAGGAAACCCGCCCGCGGGCAGCCTCGCCTGCCGCACCCCAGCCCCCGACCGCCGAGACAGGCCCCCCACCTTGTGCAGGCCAGCCCGAAAACCGGGAATTAACACCGAGCGTACAATTCCCCCCTTCCAGGCAAGGACAGCAACCAGCCGAGGTCCAGGGTGGGACGTGTATTTCACCGGTTCATTCACAAGAACATGTCAGATACCGAAAATATGACACAGATGCAAGCTCTTCACGGGCAAGCCCTAACGCTAATGTGCCATTTCCCAAGAACGCTTTTCCCCCTACATTCAGCAGAAGGCAGTGGCCTGTGCCAGCTGCATCCCAAAGATCCGCTGCTGTACCCTGGGACCGCACACTGCTCGGTGCTGGCCAAACACCAGTTTCATGCAACCTGCACTTCAGAGAGCAATTAAAGGAGCGACGCTGAAAACTAAAACATGACTGTCTTGTTCTCTGCCTTCCAGTAAATTTTTAAGTTGAGTTACTCTAATTTTAGACCAAAGCTTTAATGATTAACTTTTTGAGGCTAAAAACAACCTCATGCTCATTTTGCCTGAAGATAGTTACACGGACAATAATGCACTTAATTCAAAGAGACTACAAAGTGTTCTAGGTCACAGGTCTATTTTTATTTGTCCTCCTTAGATATTTAACAGCTTTACATTAACTGGAAAAGCAGAGACCTGCAGGCTTAAAGCAGCTACCAGAACTACATACGCCTACAGCATGTCCTGGACATAAGAGCATTAATTGAATTAAACAACTAAACTGCTTAAAGAAACAACAAATCGATCAACTGAATGAACTCCAGGTCCTGGAATGTTTACCTGTGCTAAGGATAACAGGTCAATAAGAGCTGAACGTGGATTTTTTTCATGGGGTTTTCTGGTTTGTTTTTTTTTTTTTTATCCTCCTTTCTTCCAAGCACCTTATTTGACAAAACATTATCGGGTTCTTGTTGTTTTTTCTTTTTTTCCCCCTTTAATCTGGAATAGTATTCCCCAGAAACAACACCATCTTCTGATAACCTATATTATTAAGATTACACCATTATCAATAAACTTTCATTTCATTGTACTACTTTTAATTTCCTAGTATTCTTTTTCTAATGCAGCTATTGCATCACCACAGAATTTTCTAACCTACCTCAGCATCAACAATTTGACAACTTAGAGACACAGATATAAAAACCTCTCAGTTACACCTCAAACAGAAGGCACTTCAAAAAAACCCAACTGCACCAAGCTGAGCAACCCTAGAGAGCCCTGGCAGTGCAGGAAAACCAGGTAACCATGGCTTGTCCTCAGTCCTGGGCAGCCCAATGTGTCTGTTCAGCTGCCACAGTCAGGAGGGAGCACTCTCACAGCTCCAGAGACACAGATTTATTTCCCCATGGCTCCCCAAAGCAGCACCCACTCCATGCAGAGCCACGCTGCTCTTCATAAGGCTCACCTGCAAGCTGGCTTACCAGCACACGTGTGACACACTTGGAGCTGTCTCCACGCACTTGACAAGCCAGATTACCCCCTGAGTAAACTCTGAGAAATGTTTCCATTCTCTCTATAGAAATTATAAGCATCAGTCTGTATACTGCACTGTAATTTTACATCTCTCGAGCTTTCATTAGGATTTTCTAGAGACAATAATGCCTCCAGTTCTCTGGAATTTCTGAGGGAAAGCCAGAAGTGTGCCAGGTTTCACTGGAGGTGCACTTCACACGTACATGATCTTGCAGTGCAGAGCCTTACACTGGCACAGCCACATTTAACAGCCCTACAGAACAGCAGCAGTACAAGAGCCACTTTTTCCAAGCCAGCATCACCACTCTGTGGCTGCCTTCCTAATTACCCCTGATAGAGAGACACTGCCAACTGCAGTGATTCAGACTGAGAAAGCACCTTGCAACATCCTTTAACCTCAAACACTTAAATCTGTCCCAGTCCTCCTGCACTACAGTTGCATCAGGAGTTAACTCGTGAAGATATTTATGCCATAGAAATGACTCTAGCAAACATCATCTCCAACACATGCACACCTTGTTTATCCCAACACATCTTCAGGGAGCTCATTAGTAGCAGCTCAACTTGTTTGCTTCCATGGATGCCCAAGTGGTCTGGACAATACTTGTGTGCAGATTGCACTCAGCAATGGAACTGCCAAGCACAGAATTGGACAGGACTACTCATTGTACTTCACCCTTTCCTGAACAAGTAATATCTGGCAGCACATCACACAGTGCAACTTCCCATTGGAGGAAAGAGTTTTTTTCATGCTCTGATATTATACAAATTATCTGATAAGTTATTGTAAGTTAGGCAGTATTTAGATAAGGGTGGGGTTTTTTTGAGAGAAACATTGGTAACATTTGTACATAGTCCAACACAGTGTACCCAGTCAGCACTACCACAAGACAGAAATAAAAGGGAAGGCTCACACAAATGAAGATGAGTTTACTGTGCCTGTATTGGTAAGTTCTGCTTCTGCTTTTATCTTCCACAAACTACAGCGCAACTCCCCCACATTCTGTTTCAATGAGTGAATTTCTGTAGTACATATCCCTGCTGAAAAAGCCCTGTTAATACAGCTCTGCAGCAGAAACTGTGTGCAAGGACTGCTGAGCAGAGCATCAGCAAGGAGCTCCTTGCCATAAAGCCTTCAGCCGAGCTCCTTAACTGTGCAAGGCAGCTCAGGGCCTTTTTATCAACCTAAACCAGATCTATGTGAACACTGTAACAATGCTCAAGAAGACAGCAGCAAGACCAGGTCATCTTGTCAACAATTTAGGTTTCAATGAGGCCTTAATTAATTAAAGTGAAAACTAACATATTTTAGCCATTCAAGAAGCACTGTTTATGTAATAAATTCAGTCTCTTTTCACCCAATAAAATTTTCTCACTTGAAAAAAGGTTTTGAGTAAGATCTTACATTTTTCCTGCTGCATGCCTTAACATTACCATTACTAACAATCAGGATTTTTTTACCATTTTGGCTCTCCTTAATATTTGGAATTTTGCCATTCAGATTAACAGGGCCTGGAGCACAACTGTAATGCCCATCAGAAATGCTTTGCACTGTTTCATCTATAAATACTTGAATTCCATAAACAGCCTCACAATATGCCAAACTGGTTACAGTTCCTTACAAATAAAAGCTTTGACCTAAGACCAAGAGTTTCAAGCGGCATTGATGTTGATCAGCACAAGCACAATGCAGTTTTTCACTGCCTTTCCTCTGATTCTACACCCAGTTTGTTCTTAATGCTCTTTGGGAAAGAAAGAGCTCAGAACAGCTGGTTTTAGGCAATCTTCCCAGATAGCAAATGCAGGCTCACTGTACCCTGCCCTTTTCCTCCTACGTGCTTTTAAGTGCCTTTGACTAGTTTTTGTTCAAACAACACATCAGCCAAAAAAGCAGATTTACTAACCCTTCACATGTCAAGCATTTTAAGAAAAAAATCTGACATAACTTGAAGGAGCAAATAAACACGTGCCTAGATACAGCAACATTCACTGGAGCAATGTCATTCCTACAGTAAGCAGCAAAAGATGTTTAAAACCCAAACCTGCAAGCCAGAAGTGACATTTATAGACACCTTATCCCCATCACATGTGACAATGACCATCAAAAGAATACCACAATGAATTCATGTTTTCAGGCTCTTAACATTAATCCCAGGTGACGGCATTCTTTGGAAGGTACTTCATGTCATTACAGATTCTCAACTTAGTCCCACACGTAATTGCATTAATGAACACATCCTCTGGAGAGCACAGGTCTCAATTAAGCAGCAGCTTCTTCCTTCATAACAATCTTAAAAGTAATACACCTCCTGCCAAACCTTTGTAATGATAGAACTACTGATGCAGAACTGCCCTTCTGTTGAATCTGTTAAAACTGGGTTCTCTCTAGTGCAGGCTTTTTGCTTTGGATGGTTAGCGTCTTCAACTCCCCACAGCCATAAATCAGCTTTACAGGGACAGAAATAGCAAGGCAGCAAAGCTTTCTGCCTGTCCTTTTTTCTCAGTTCACTGGGGAGTGCAGAGGAAGCTGACAGGGCAGAGACCTGCAGAGCAGAGCTGCTGCAGGGTGATGAAGCAGACAAAGCAAAGCCCCTGCCCAAGGTTCCAAGGTACCGTGGTTTGACACTGGCACAACACCAGGCAGCCACAAGAGCTGCTCACTCACCCTGCCCTGCCACAGCTGGCAGAGGAGAGAAAACAAAAATTAACAAAGGCTTCACAAGCTGAGGTAAGGACCAGGAGAAACACTTCAAGGGCAAAACAGGCTCAAGGTAAGGTTGCAAAGTGAATTTGTTACTAACAGAATCAGAGGAGGATAGTGAGAAGTAAAATAAGTCCTTAAAACACCTTCTGTCCCTAACTCCTCCCTCCTTCCCACCAACAGCACAGAGACAGGGCACAGGAGTTTCTGGGTCAGTGCACCACTGAGATTTTCTTCTGCTGCCCTGGGAGAAGAGTCTTTCCCTGGGAAGCCTTGGGGTCCCTCCCAGGGGAGCCAGCTCTCCATGAACTTCTCTGCCCTTGGTCCCCTCTCAGGAGCAGCTGCTCTACAGCACCTGCTGCAAGGTGAATTCCCCCCACACTGCTGCAGTGTGGGTCTCTCTTGACACGGGGTGCAGCACTCCAAGGACAGGCTGCTCCAGCCTGGAAGCAGGGCCCTCTCTCTCCCCTGGGGCTCCTGCTGGATCACAGCCTCCTGCAGGCACCACCTGCTCTGCCATGGGAAACTCCCCCGTGGGCTGAGGGTGGCTCTCTGGATCCCCATGGATCTCCATGGGCTGCAGGGGAACAATCTGCTTCACCATGGCCTGCAGGGGAATCCCAGCTCCAGCACCTGGAGCACCTCCTGCCCCTCCTTCTCCACTGACCCTGGTGCTGCCACATGTTGTTTCCCTCACATGTTCTCACCTCCTCCTCTTCTCTGACTAAAAGTGAAACTCTATAGCTTTGTTTTGATTTCCTTCTTAAACATGTCATCACAGAGGCATTATCAGCCTCTCTCATTGGCCCAGCCCTGGCCAGCAGCATGTCCACCTTCAAAGCCAGCACAGATTGGCTCTGCTGGACATGGTGGAAGCTTCCAGCAGCTCCTCACAGGAGCAACCTTTGTGGTACCCCGCTACCAAAAACTAGGCCATGCAAAACCAACAAGGAAACAGAGGAATGGCACAGTCAGCCAACAGGATAGCAGAGTATCAGTGACCTATTAGATCAGCCAAAGAGAAAACTGCTTCAGCCCAAAGAACACTCAGGAAGAAACAAAAGTGAGACTGGGGCACGGAAAGATGCAAATAACAAGGTGAAAAATACATGGTCTGTTTTTGAGAGCTCACCCCTCCACCTGTTTCATGCACAACACTGAAAAGGTACTTGAGGTCTGAGCTGGTAAGTCACACATTGCTCAAAGAGAATGACTTTTCACAATTGAAACAGGATAAACACATTTTAAGAGCCTACAATAATACAGCTATAAACCAAGAATGGCTACAGGAATTTTACAAGTCCTCATATGATTGAACCACTTGTTCCATTACTAATAATGTGGTACTTTACAAGCAGCAAGGTACATTCCTTCCATCAAAGCAAGCAGAGGACGCAACTTTAGAGCATTAAAAGCTTTAGATACGTTAAACGTGCTCAGGTTCAAAGTCTTGCACAGCTTGTGATTCATTTTTATGAATTCCTCCACACAAAACACTTGTTTTATGAGCAAATATGCCCAGAGTAACATGAGTAATGATTTGCTTCTAACATTCACTCTAGCTACTGCTTGGCTCAGAAACTGAAGTTACTCTGGTCTGTTCTGTTTTCAGAAGTTCCTGAGATTAGAATGTAGCTACTCATATTCTCTAGTGTCCACTCAGCTGGACACAAATTTGTCACAATCAAAACAATTATGATAAATGAGCTCTGTATTAATTTATCCAATTGTTTTAATCAATTCCTGATTTTGAGGATGCATTATACCTCTACACAGAACGCAAATCCTACATCAGGATACTTTTTCAAGCCTTCTATATCTGCAATAGAATAAATATAACTAAGTAGTAAAAGCTATAGTTTATAATTTTTAACTCATTGAGACAGAAATACAGAGCCCACATAATAATGTGCTCATATTAATCCTACAGTTGTGGGAAAAATCTTAAGAGCAGCCCTAAATTCTGCATGATCATAAAAAGCAGACATTTATTCTGGTAACTAATTTGGAGGGAAAAGTTTCTTTGACAGAAAAGTGCACTGACATTGTCAGTTCTCGGAATTTTTTTATTTATAAACAAAACCAAAAGTATTATAAGCATCAAATAATTGAAATTTAATAAAGCAGTCAATAGTATTTAACAGCATGAGGAGCAGAGGGGCAGTGTCATAGCATCAAGGGGGAGGAAATACCAGAGTGTTTCTTTAAAAGAAAGACTGGGGGAGGAAAACCCCGTTCTTTCTCACTAAGTACAACTTGAAACGGGGCTGTGATGACGAAATGATGCTGAGCTGTAACTTCCTATGCAAGCCAAGGCTGTTTAAGCTCTTTTGCAGCAAATCATCAATGCAATGATCATTAAGTTACACGACTTGTACTCAGGATGAGTAAGCATGATGTCTTGTACAAAGAACCAGAACACTTCACACTCCAGAGCAACCAGCTCCTTCAGACCTGTTCAGTCCATGTGTGCATTCCCTGTGGAAGCAGAAACACTTTTACTACAGCTTTTAGTGGTAAATCATGAGGGTGCTGGAGTCACACACTGTAGTGGCACATCTATCATCACCACCTACAGTCACAAAAAGCCAAGAAAGCAAATTTCTTTTATTGCACACCATGCACTTGGGCTAGACCAATAAAAGCAGCCACCTGCTTCTTAAAAATATTGATATAATGTCTTTTTTTGTTATACTTATCTTTACTAAATGGCTGCTAACTACATTGCTGCAGTTCAGAAAAATTAAGTAACATCTCCAGATAAATAAGGAAACAAGTGCCTTGGATTAATTTCACAAATTAGGGGCTATGTACTGCAGAGCATACTGGCTGTCCATGGAAAATTCTGATTCAGGAGGGACTCACAAGGATCATAATTTACTTAATCATGCATAACAGATGGAATCTAGAAGCCCAGAATTAGACATGAACTCATGCACAAAATTCCTACAAAAAATGTTTGCAAAACCTTTGGGAACATGACAACTCCACAGTAGTCTTGGCCCATCAAGGTAAAAAGCCAATCCTGTTTTTAACATTAGCTTTAAAAATACTAGCAAACATTTAACATTAGCAAACAGAAGATTCCCATCAAGGAAGAACACATTTTTCTGCTTTCAAACTGCCAAAAAATACCTTGAAATGCCTTAGTTTCTTCTAAGGCTGTCCCATTTAAAGGTGCTACTCCTAGATATTTCATGCACTCTGAAAGGAGAGGGCCAGGCCAAAGCAGCTGCAATGGCAAAGGACTCACAAGTGCTGCATTAAATCCTGTTCTGTTGTTTCTGAGGAGGGTCAGCACTCTGAGATATCCTTCCCTGTAACCAGAGCACCAAGCCTTTTCTATGCACTAGGAATTTTGTCTGTAATACAGAAATGAAAGATGCACTGAGATGTTGAAAAATGTATAAAGATGGAACCTTCCAAGGAAAAACATTTTTTTAACTAGCAACATGTTTATCCTATCTCCTTTTAGTCCCTAAACATGGAGTACTAGTTTTGTCTTCCTTTAAATAAAACCCAAACACAGACATAAACACTGCCACATGTATTTATACCTGTATATTTAACACCATAGCTACAGAGCCACCTCCTACCCAAAAGACTTTTGAATACAGCCTTAACAGATAAAACTTAAGAATTATGAAGCATTAGGCATAACATATTGAGGGAGCAAACTACACACAAACCAATTTGAAGCTGCATGATGTTCTATGACTATTATTCCTCATGCATAATTATTATCTTCCTTAAACCAGGTCTACAGTATCAGGAGAAACTCAGTTCCCCAATCCTTTTGTCAGGAAAGCAAGACAAGTCACCAAGGCCATCTCCAAGAACTTCCAGCTTTTTCACATAAGTGTGCACAGCAGCCCCTCAGCTGCAATTTCTTACAATTCAGCAAGGAGGGCATGTGCCCTGTGCAATTGATATTTCAACATCTAAAAAAAGCAGCAGCTTTCAGCCTTCCCCACACCATTTGTAATCTGTAATCTTAACTCCTACAGTTACAAAATTCTGGAGAAATGCCAGTTTTACCTCTCAAGTAAAGTTATTTTATCCTCCTGGAACTAAAATAAAGCCAAGTTACAAGTTACTAAGCATATTCAGACAGAAAAGAGCATGCAATTCTGACCCATGTAGCTTTTTCAGGGATTGTGTAATTTAAGAACCAGTCTCTTTTCCAAGTAAAAATACCATGGAAACTAAGAAACCTGAACCACCAAAACTAAGCTACTTAAACTTCCTATTTAGAAACTGATCCATCTTAAAATGGTGTTCTGGCATCAGCAGCCAAAATCACCAGTTGCTACAAAAAGACAGTACCACCCTTTGTCGTGGAGAAACCAAAATAGCACCCAGCCTTTAATCTGCTGAAAATATGACAGCAAGAGCTAAATTGTGTGCATTACACATATGAAAGTATTATTCAAGACACCAACACCCTCAAGAAATTCCAGCATTAAGATGAAATAAATCCAAGGCTATGCCTTTCTCATGACATGAATTTAGCAGTCTGGGAACTGTATTTCGAGTCACTCAATGCAAGAACACGGAATCTTTGTGACACAGGACAAGTGTCAAGTCCCTTTCAAAGTCCACCCTCCTTTAACTACACAAAGATTTTCTCTCCCTGTAATTGCTTTAGAAATCCCAACCTCTAATGCTTTTTATACCATAAGCACTAGGGGCCCAAAGGACAAGATGGTTAAATTAAAGCTTTGATGCCTAAATCCTACAATCCAAGCTAACTCCTTGAGCAAAAACTTCCAAAGGAATGCACAGCAAAGATCATTAACAAATGCACTGTTATAGGAAGAGTGGCACTCTAAATGCACAGTAACCTATTTAATGGTTATCATTTATGTGTATATTCACCTATACCATCAATACTCCTAAAAGTTTAGTCCCTTTATGTGGAAAAATGATTGAAAAGTAGCCCAGAATGAGACAGTTTTGTCATCATGTTTTGGAATACCCATCCCCATTTTTAACTGCAGTTCTACAAATGTAGGTCCCAAGAATAATTCTAATGACTAAAATAAATGGAGATTCTGCTCCAGAATAGCTCACATCAATGAAATGCATTTAATATATATTTTAGAAATGTATTTTCATTTCAAAACATTGCAAACTACTGCAAACACGCCTCAATTCAGATAACACAACCCAGATTTGCATCTTAAAGGGAAGAGCTGGTATGAGTCAGTGACTTCTACAGGCTCTTTCCCTAAAGAGCTGAAAGTAACTGGGACCTAAGGCCTTGAACACAGCTCCCTGCAGGGCTCCCAGTGCAATTACCAAAGTTCAAATGCAAAAGATACAGTAGAATAATTCCCATGTGCTTCTTGTTTAACTGCAGCAGACTGGATGAGAGCAAGTAAGGACAGGTGAGAAGTCTTACAAGACAGACTCTCACATGGCACACCAAAACCAAGGGAAAAAAATCTAGATTGTTTCCCCTGGTAAATGCAACTCACTTCAAGAACAGTTTCTTCCCATGAAAAGGATCTTTTCTGCAAGTACACCTGCACAACACTTAAAAAATGCTTTAAAAATTATTTATGTATTTCATGTTTCATCGTTCAATGATCTCCCCTAACACCATCTGGGGCTAATTACAGGCTTAGCATAATAATCACTGACAAAGAATTAATCCATTTTAATCTCATACAGTTTACATATTCAAAGAGCAATACAAAACCACTTGAAAAAAATCTTATCAATTTCAGTAATCTAGAAAAGGAAGCTTCATCAGGAGCTTGGCTGTATTGCTGCTATCCTTGAAGCAGGCTGAAATACATTTATTGATACACAAGAGCTACCTAGTTAAACAGCCCAGGCAATGGGATACAGCTGGAGGATGTCTTATTCCCCTAAAAATATCTGTTGCTTTAGAGGCAATTTTTATAGCAGCCACCAAGTGTGCACTGCACAACTGTCTTCAAAGAGAAATCATCACTCACCAAAAAGGGAAGAAGCAGACTGGACGACTGCCAAAAAAATATTTTGTCTTCAAAATTCCACAACATAGCACCACCATCCAGAGTGTGCTGATGTTCCAACTCTGCATTTCCAAAAAACAGCACATTATGAGGGGGAGAAAATATTTCAAGAAGTCAAGCTTATAAAAAAAAACACTATTTTTTGAAAGCAAATGTCGCACAAAGTTATGTTAAAACATTCTTTGCCCTTTAAGACATAATTATAATTCAGCACTTAGGTTTAAATATGTCAGAGGCTTTGTTTAATGGAAAAACTTGAAGTCAGTCATCATCTCACCAGGCAATTCACTGCACCTCCATCAGCATTTATTTCATCTACCTTCACACTCAAGGGACTACTTATCTATCTCCACAAATTCCAAATTTTGTTCCCATCTTTTTGTTCCCTCCTTGTTGGAAATGCCACAACTTTTTGAATTTTTCTTATGTAACTTTGGTCAGGGTTATCAAGAACTATACCCTCAACGTTAATACTCACAGATGTCTTTTCAGAAAACTGACTGGTTCTATTAAGCCAGAACCAATTTTCCTAAGGTATCTTGAACAGATTCCCAGTTGCAATGACAGTTATAAGAGTAGGAACACACCTACCCATCAATTTAACCTTCTATCTTCTATTAAATTCAATCAACCTTTTGAAAGTGGTAACACCTCAGAAAGGTAAAGATTATGCCTATCATGTCAGGCAGTTTCATTTCTCATTTCTGTAACCTCATGACACTAGATTATGTCATTGAAAAAAAAAATCCATTGCCACCACACTGTCTCCATATATCCAAAGCACAAGGCAAATGAATTGCCATTTTTCTGGAAAAATATATGAAAAGGGAAAAGAGCAAATGTCAAAAGAAAAGAGGTCATCTTCAATAAGCATGAAATTAAGCAGCACCCAAAATTCCTGATAAGGTTTCAGGCAGTGTAGAAAATTTCTGCATCACAGCACTGCACAGCTATTTGGGTATGCTTAAAGCCCTCTGTGCTTCAAGAAAGTAAAATCATTTTTGCTGTGCTCATTCCAATATAGACTTTGGCATAAACCTCCCAAACCCTTGCCTTTTCTAACGAAAAATAACCTCAATAATTGTATTTTCTGTCCTTGAGTCTGTTCATTTTAAGTCTCAACAACCTGGGATGCCACTAACCAGCTTAAGCAAGTCATCCAAATTATTTTTTCCCTTTCCTTCCAACCTTGTGGAGGCCAGCACAGCAGGACAGGGCCCAAGAGAGGCAGCACAGCTCAATGGCTGCTGTTGGTGTGGCTGGTGAGCAGGGGCCCAGCCCCAAAGCAGGCACTGCCTGTGCCACCTCCTGCCCTCCGTCCACCATGGCACTCACACAAAGCCACACTCTCATGCCCAAAGCCATTTCATGAGCAAGCCTTGCTTTTCCCAGGAAAAAGGCAAAGTGGGCAGTAACTGGTTCCAGCTGTCTCCAACAGAGAATCCTCTCTTGGATGGATGCAGGAGCAGTGCAGGCAGAGGGTCAAAGGCTGCAGGCTGAGAGCTGATAACAGCAGAGTGGTACACTCTGTACCTATTATCAACATTATCATCCCTTATTCTGACACAGCCTGGCTGGGCTGCAATGCCTTTGTGCCACACAAGCCAAGCATTTGCAGAAGATTTCAGATTTCAAGCTCTGAACACCTGATTAAACATCACCAATGACAGACCTTCATTTGAACAAACAATTTTGTTTCCATTATGCCTTCCAGTATTACAGATTTTGCAGGAGAAATTTCTAGCTGCTTGCAGCAAGTGATACAATGCCACACAGATTTTACAGAAGCAGGAAAGAAAGAACCACTTTGCAATAAAATAAATTACTATGAAAGACCCAAAATTAACATCCTAATGAGATATTTCTAACAAAAATTACAGAAATTCCTATCTGCAGCTATCTCAAAATCCTTAAAATATAACCTCTGAATATTTGTGATCTATCCCTGTACTGTTTCAAAGATGCAACGACCTTGCCCAAGACAAGCAAGCCAGATAAAAGAATTAGCAAGAGGAAAAATCCTCTCCCTGCAATGGAAAATTTCCATCTCTTGAAGCAAGGCAGAGATGCTGAGCCGGACCTGCGTTGCCTGGAGACCGACGGCAGCTTCGTGCCAGCAGGGAGGAGCCAAGCACGGCAAATTCAACAGCTGAGGAGGGGCTGAGCTGAATGAGAGGCGGCAAGGTCTCTCCACACGTCAGTGTAAAACCTGACAGCTTGCAGCTAATGGTTCTAGCCCGTGCTCACTAGATAAATAAGAATTATTATGAATGTAAAATGTCAGCTTAAGAAAATTTCAAACGGCTCTATATTTGGCTCTTACCCCCACACTTTGGGTACAACTAGAGCAGTAAATACCACACACAAGATAAAAATTATAGCTGCAGCTCAGTTTCTGCCCTTTCAATCTTTGGATGTGGTAGGTGAACTTTTGGAATATGTTCCTACCCATTAAACAAGTTCTGTGTTTAAGCAAGGGTGCAGAAACATTCAGGAAACCAGTGAATTTCATCAAAAAGGAAGAACCTATACCTTGGCTGAGCACCAAAACCCACATCAAACCTTGGTTCACCTCTAAACCAGCCTTTGCCACCTGCAGCACAGCTCCCCAGGAAAGCCAGCACTGGGGATGTCAGAGAGCAGACATTTGTTGTTTGGCCTGTTCTGGTCCTGGAGCTGCTCTCAAGCTCAGGCAGGTGCTAACCCAGCTGCAGGAGCAGCACTCCTGACTCACAAACACCCCAGCCATCTCCCGATTTCTATAGACCATCAAATTAAGAATCATTGAAACAAACTGACACTTAATACCAGTTACTCCAGAATTTCCCAGTTTAATTCACTCAAAATACTCAGACAAGTAAAGAACTAGAGCTTTCTAAAGAATGGTTTCTATTTCATTTATCCCTGTAGGTAATTCCACAAAGATATTCCACGTCACTAGTGAAGCAGATCTTTCAGCAGCAGCCTGACAGCAGATATTTCCCTGCCTCCAGCTCACCCAAAAGGGCAGACATTTCTGTGTCACCACTGCTGACAGACTGACACCCCCAGTGCCTCGAGGGTTGCATCCTTCCTCTACCCTTCAACATTAAAAACTTCCCCAAAATACCTCACTCTCCCCAGCTGACTGGAGAACAGCTAAAGCAACACCAACACCACCGATGAGGACGGAAGCCCAGCCACTGACAGGCAGCAGAAAGGTTCTTTAACATCTTTTCCTATCCTGGTTTTTCAAAACCTCATGACTGACAAATGCTAAATTCCTTCAAAGCAACTGGTAGGGAAAGAATTTTTCTAAGTACAAAGCCCATGATTCATATGATTGACCACTGTCCAGTTTTCCAGCTGCTTCCAAACTTCCACCCCCACATGGCTGTGACAGCTCTGATCCACCTTTCCTCCAAAGAAGCAGCAACATGAAGCTTGTGGTGCTTGTATAAATGAAGTACCACAGACAAGATAACAGACTGTTACTTCAGAAAGTATAAACATCAAAGACGAGAAAAGGCATAAAAACAGTTTTTCAATTAAATGAATGTAAATTTATGAAAAGCTACACAGCCAAGTTTAATGTCTGGAATTTCTTACAAACAAGTACACATGAATGGCTGTAATCCTTCCCATGATCCTTAACTTCTGAACACTTAAGATTATTTTTAAAAAATAAATTTTCCTGAATTCTGGCAATTAAATTACTGGGTTCTTCCTTATTTCCTAAAGAAAAAAAAATAACAGCAATCTGGAAAATGTTAAATCATCAAGAGTAAACAAATTAATCAGTTCATTTTTAAAACACACATATTTATGTATGGATGCATGTGTACATAAAACCAGTTTCCATTCCCAAATGTTACCATTAAGTCCTGAAAACACACAAATTAATTCAATTTAAAGAAAACTTTACAAGTCGGTTTTGTGTTATCTTTGAGAAAAATTATGGGCAAAGAGGCCAATTCTTGGCCAAAACAACCCTGACCTTGCTATCCCCAAGTGTCAGATCTGTTCTACTACCATTTCAGTGCTGCATGTTGAGTAATGGCCAATAATACATCACCTGACTAAGAAGTTCTACCAAACATTAATATTCCAGAACCAAGTATTAAAGAAAAATTCTAATTAGATTATTTGAAACAAAACTGTCCCCTTAGATGTTCACAAAAAGCACAGGGGCACTGGATGCATTTCTAAAACACCTGAGTGTATGGGACACATAAGGCACTGTGTCAAAAAAAAAAGAGAAAAAAAAAGGCAGCCTAGAAGGAGAGGGCAATTAAATGCCAGCATATATCAGGAAAGATATCAGCGTTAAACATGCGTAATTTTCACAGTGGAATTAAGGCCAAGGGCATATCAGGGTGTAACTACCAAGAAGTTGTTATTCTATCAACAACGATAACATTTTTTTTTTTAAGCTGGATGACTATTTCCAAAGTCTCAGTCCTAAGTGTTTTTGTTTAAACCGACTGCAGCTCCCAAGCCACGTTAAAAAGGTATTACAAAATCGTCATCCTCAAAACAGTTCTTAATAAGGCATCATCCAGAACTTTCAGTTTACAGAGAAAAAGGGCGTTTTTGAGCATCACATCTACTTATGCAACGCATCCCCAGCACCCGTTTTTCATTTAGAACTATTACCGAGCGCACCAAGCAGCCGTCAGAGCAGCAGCAGCAGCACACCCATCACCCGGGCAAAACGGCCAGACAACGTCTGCGGACTCACGGACCTGCTGAGTAACAGCGGGAGCCGAGCACCAGCCCCGGCTCAGAGCCCCGGCAGCGGCACCGCGGCCCCCCCGCGCCCAGCCCGGCCCGGCCGGCAGCCCCCGCACGGCGGGGAGCGCAGGAAGCGCCGAGCGGCCGGGGATGCTCCGCGAACGCTGTCCCCGCTGTCCCCACCCCGGCCGCACTCACATCCCCGGGGTGGCTCCAGGCCAGCGCCCCCCTCCCTGCCCGCCGAGCCCGGCAATGCCCCGAGGCCGTCACCGAGCATCCCCTGCGGGCAGCCGCCCATCCCCACCTCGCCGGGCCAGGCACCGAGCTGCGGGCGGGCGGAACGGCAGCTGTTCCCCCAGCGGCGACCGCCCCCGGGGCAGGAGCGGCGGCGGGGGGAGCGGGGCGCGCCCATTACCTGGTGCTGGGCCGGCGCCGGCGGCGGCCTCAGCGCTTTTGTTCCTCAGACGTCAAGATGGCGGCGCGGCGCGTGGCCGGCCCTCCTCGCTCCGGCGCGCCCCGCCCTCCTGCCCTCCTCTCCATTGGCTGGGCGCGCACCGCCGCGCGCTGATTGGGCGCCGCCGGCGCCGCTGTTGCCAGGGGAGCGGGGCAGGGGAGTCGAGGCAGGGGCGGCCTCGGCCCCGGGTTTCGTCCGCAGCCCGGCCCGGCCCCCTGCCCTTCCAGGGGAACACGGGGGAGCAGGGCCGAGGAACAAGCGACCCCTCCGGGCCTGCCAGCGGGCCCTGCCAACGCTCCGCGAGGCACACACAGGGCTGGGTGTCCGGGCCGGTGCTGGGCAGCCGGCTGTGGCCCCGAGCTGTGAGGCAGCAGCCAGGCACGCACAGGGTGTGGCCCATCCCGTTCACCTCCCTGACCTGTCGATTCCACCTCCGCAGCCATGCTCAGGGCTCTCCGTAACTTGCCCTCAGTGCCTGCTTGGAAACCATTTGTCCCCTGGTGTGCGACGCTGCCCTCAGTTGGGACGGGCCCCGGGCTCGGCTGCGGGGCTCCAGCACAGCTCGCCCGCTGGAGCCGGAGCACCTGCCGAGCCCTCGAGGGCTGTGTGCTTGAGCTCACTGCACATCCCGTGCTTCTGTTTCTATCCACCAAAACTCCCAGGCAAACACAGCTGAAGGTCCTGGAGGCTCTCCCCACTCCGCTTCACCCTGGATGACTTTTTCGGCCCAGTGGCTGATGCTCAAAGTGCAATCACAGTCGTTAAGGTTTGAATGCAAAGTGAGCTGCGGGTAACAACAGTCACCATCATTGTAAGGAAAAAAGAATAACGAGATAATTGCAGTTTAAATTACTAAGCAACAGTCTCTGTGACAATGAACTTAGTAACGCTCTGCCATCTACTTAATCACACTAATGAGACAGAACAACTCCACTTAGATACAAATTACTCTGCATTTCATTTAAATAAAGGTCAGAGAGCTAAAAGCCACACAAGCCACCACACTTCTGCTACACAACACACCCAGCAACAGGCATCCTTTTTGTCTGGAGGGGACCCAGCCTTTCTGGCTCTGAGCTGCCAAGGCAGGCCTGCATGGGGCATCTTGCTCAAACCTCCCACTTCTGCTTCCCAACTGCCTGCCTGTGTGGGCCTCGGGCTTCTCTGGCTCAGGAATAGCTCCTTGGTTTGGAGAGGTGAGCACTGGTTCACCAAAGAGGTTTAGAGGGCAAGACATCTCTGGTTTCTAATTGTTCTAAAGCAAAAGCGTGGCTAGAGTCTTGTGTAAGAGACAATTATACCCCTTGGTTCTCACTGCATAAAATATCTCTCTTGTTCATCAGGCTGACAGTCACAGCCAAGCAGGCCTGCTTGGTGAGAGTGTTTTCATTTATCTGCCTGGTGCAATCATGATTATATTAATATAAAAGTCTGGTTTTGTGTATGTCTCTCTGCATTTAAACATTTAAACCTGATGACTTCCCTTAGATGTTTAATTTTTTTTTTTCAAATCTATGCCTCTTTGGGCTGAAGCTGGTCTTGAGAGGGCAGGCCTGTAATTTACTGAAGAAATCTGACTGGCAGTTATGACTAGAGGGTATTGACACATGCTGCTAGTTTTAATCTGTGTTTGCAAGCACAGAGCTAGCCCAGGCTCACATCTGATTTATGTTCCCTTGGCACAGGGAGAGGGGATCTAAGGTGACCGTGGGACCCTTCCCCAGTGGGTGGCTCATGAGCCCTCCAGAGGCTGGGAACACTCCCCCATGCTCACATCAGCAACAGCAATAGGTTTCCTCCAGCCTCACTCCTCGCTGCACTTTTCGTTCCTCTTAATTAGCGGGGGAGTAATTCCAGGCTATTTGAGTTACTTGGCATCTCCTCCCTCCTCCACGATCAGCTTCCCTGATACAGTTCATGCCTGTAATAAGATGTCAGCATTGAGTTTAGCTTGGCAGCCTTTCATTCCCACACTGCTCTTGCCTGCACACGTCCTAGAGTCACTTCCTAGACTTCCAGCCCCCCATCCCATCAGGTCCAGGATGATGAACCTGCAGCTAGCAGTGCTCCTGTCCACACAAGGAGAGCTGATCCTTTGGCTGCATGGCAGTCCAGGTGACCCCACAGCACGTCTTGAAACATTTTCCCCTGGCGTGCAATGGTGTGAGGCCAGCATAAGGAGCTTTAGCTGCAGGAGTCACTGCAATAACAATGCAACTCAGCCTTCCTCCTCCTCATCCCCAGGACAAAGGAGATGCATTTAAGCCTGTGAGGATCTGCTCATGCTGGCAGTTTCTCCCACTGCCTAAAGCATTCACAAAACAAATAGGCAACAAATGTTCCCATTCTGCAAACACCTTCCCCTCCTTGTGTACACTGTGTATATATACACATATGTACAATTAAGTGCCAGACAGACAGTTTAAAAGAACAAGCACTTCCTGTTATTTACTGAACTGGTACAGTACAGGAAGTAGCAGAGTAAGCTTCTCCCTCTTGTGTTGTCAAATTCACAATCCAGAGGACACACCTTCAAGCATAAAATTATTGCCTTTTTATTTTTTCATCTCCCTTGCTAAGGATTTAAGAATTGAACCTTTTATAGGGAGCAGAGGACTGGTGTAAAATTCCCTAATTCAGTATTATTCTTACCATGTGAAGGTTGCAAAATTTTATTTATATGAAAACCAAGAATCTGAATCAAATAATTATCAACCTCCCAAAATCCAACCACTTCTTACCAACCCAGTTTCAACCCATTACAATGTTCCAACTGCATATTCCTCACCAACAATCTTAATCCCATGCTTTGTCTGCATGGTGTGGTCTGTGCTATTTTATGTGCCTGTGGTAGCTCAAATTAATGCACATGATTCTAGTTATTATTTACTTGGAAACATTTCATCAGAGGATGTGTCTGATTCAGGACTGAAAAAGCCAGGCCAATAAAGGAGGACAGTGCTTAATGAAGTAGCAGGGAAATATGCTTTAAAGGTGTCTTGCATGGAAACAGATTCCATGCTCAGTCCTCAGTCCTCCCAAGGTCAAAAATAGTAATTATGAGGATGGAGCGAGCAGAAGAAGGATAGCAATGGGTTGGGGTTTTGGCATGGGGAGCAGCAAAGCCAGCAAAGCCCCAGCAGTTCAGTCATCCTCTGAGCAACCCCATCCTTTCTGCCAGGCACTTTCTGTTACTCCTGGGCAGTTACATGTTGATGGATGGGTCATGTAAGAAAAACACAACTGGACTTTGTTTACTGGCACAGAGCACAGCTCTGCAATTTCTCAAGAGCTCTGTAGGGATGAGAGCTGACAGCAGCTGCTTCACCAGGCAGGGTGTGAGGGATTGCAGGCCAAGGATCAGCACTTTCCTGAAAAAGCAAAGGATTTTCTCCACCCCAAGTTCCTTTCAGCTGATCTGACCAGACCCAGGAACCACAGGCCAAAACCATCTGTAATTTATGGTTGAAGGTTTAATTTGTTGGCTGTGCTTCAGGCAAGCAGGGAGCACCTGTGAGCCACCTGTATTGGTAATGGGGCCAGCAGCAGTGCACTGCTGGCAAGGGACTCAGTGTCACAGCCCAGGTGCCCGTGCTTGCTGGCTTTCTGCAGGAGCCTGAACTGGCTGTTTGTGCCCATGTCCTGCTGCAGCCTGCTCTGCTGCCTGGGGAAGAGCAAGGAGTGCAATCAGAAAAGAGAGCAGCAACAAAGAGCTGCCTCTGAGCCAGCAGCACATGCCAACCACTACCTGGCCTGACACAGGAGACCTTCAGCCTCTTCTGAGAACAAGGGCCCTTGACAGACCCACTCCCAAATCCACTCCTGTGGGGTTCAGATGAGATCCCCAGCCTCAGAAAGCTTGTCTTGCCCCTCTGCCATACAGCACTCTGGAAACAGTGCCCATGGGCTGCTAACAGAGATCTGCCTTGGTCTCCTGACAACAAAATGCCACTTACAGCTGTGCCCCCTCACTGCCCTCCCTTCACCAGTCCTGCCTGCCCAGGCTGTAACTCTCCAGTGGGACTCCTACCTAGTGATCTGCTGCCACGGCAGAATTCGTGTGCTATTGTAGGATAAAACAACTTGCCAAAAAACACATGAAAAGAACAATACAGAGATAGCAAGTAGTTCCCAAAGGTTAGGAGAGGGCAGAGGGTTTTTTCCATACAATCTTTCCTAAGTTTTCGTGCTGGGCAAGGCAAAGCTTTTAAATGCTCAGACAGGACCCCAGCTCCTGGTGGGCACTGGTAACACTGGAGGCACACAGCCATGGCCACCCTGGCACAGTGACATCACCCACACATGGCCTTCCAGCATTACTGGGAGGCTGTACTGGGAATCTCTCAGGCTGGGGGGCTGTGTTTGGGGCAGCAGACTGCAGCCAGAGTGAAAACCCAAATACACAAAGGTTTGGGTCAGCTCCTTACTCCTGCCTCCCATGTCAGTGCTGTGTTGCTCCATGGGTGACCATCTCAGCTGAAGCCAGAAAGAGCTGGCAGTTTCAGTTTCCTCTTGTGCTTGTAGGCTGCAGCAGCCCTGTCCCCCAGTGCTTGATCTCCTGCAGCTCCACTGGCTGATTCTCCTTCTCCTGAGCCTCCCTTAGGCACTCCTTGGTGAATAAGTCCCTCTGCTCCTTTCTCTATCCCACAGAGCCAGGCAGTGGTGCAAGGGCTGTTTGAGCAGGCCAGACTAATTAGCTCCATTTGTATTATTATTTGTGGAATACTAATGTTTATAATGGGGGTGCTTAGGGCCAGATCCCCGTGTCTGGGATTGCACTTTCTGCTCCAGCCTTTGGCCAGAGACCTCAGTCTTGGTTGGGGCACCCAAACCTCGCCCTGCAGCACTGCTCCCTGCCCTCTATACAGTCAGAATTTCATGCTTTTGCCTTCAGCAAAACAGGCCCACCTCCCCAGCATGCACAGCAGCATGACTAAGAGCTGAAACTCCTCCAGTGAACATTTTGGGAACTTCCCAAGCTGGGTGATACTGGGCTTTGGCTGGTGTCCCGCAGACACACGCTCCACCACACCTACCCACCTGGTACTGCCAAAATGTCACCAGCACTGCTCAGTGCAGCACAGCAGGACAGGCTATTTAGGGCAGGGCTAAGTTAGTTCAGATATAAACATCAATCAAGATAAGCTTGTCCTTTAGCTGCTTTAAACCTGCCACCCTGGCCTTTGAATGCCATTTTCACTTCTGCAGCCATTTTTCTCAGCCTGGTTTTGCCTAGACATACACCAGAAATCCTGCTCCCACTTTTCATGGGTTCAGGGCTGGTCTCAGCAGGCAAGAGAAGGTCAAAAGCTTTATCTCAGTAGCTGCAGACATCCCTCATTGAGTCCCTCAGGTGAAGAACTGGTTAAAACTTCTCATCCCCATTCAACAGACTTAATGCTTGCAAGATTTTACACCACTAAGTCAAATGAGAGAAATAAAAGCTGGCAGAAATAGCAATTGAGAGGGGACTGTCTGTATTTCACACATCACAGGGTGCCTTTTTGTGCAGGAAGGAAGGTGCTTCTGACCTCACTCACCACAATCTATCTTGCTGCAGTTGGGCCAGGTGTTGTCTGCAATACCTCCTTCCTCACAGAAATCAAGCATGGCTCCAGCTTGTAGCAGACTCACCAGCAGCTCTGTCCCCTGCCCCCAAGTCCACAGAACCAAATAACCACAGGCTCAGGTGCCGACATTCTGGCACTAATGCTCCACTGTAGGAGCCAAAGCCTCCCTCCTCTTCCCTTCCACCCTTCAGAGTGCCCCCAGAGGCATTCCCCGCATTGTTCTCACATTTTATCTTCTGTGGAAGAGCTTGGATGTGTCCTCCTGTTCCTTCCCCTTGCCTGCTCCTCCTGTTGGTTTCCCCCTGAGCAGTCATGCATGTTACTGCAGCCATCAAGGAGGAAGTGATGCTGTTGAAGCCAGAACATAACTCCATGTGCCTTTTAGCTTTGTAGATAAGCATTTTCATCCCACCTTAAGGGGGAAAACTCTGCCAGGATGTCCTAAACAAGGAGGTCTAGCTCATATAAAAAAACCACAACTAAATCTCTCTAGTCATGGAAGAGCAAAATCCTTCCCTTCAATGGATTTGCTCCCCCTGAAGAGCTGGTGGTGCTGAAGGCAGAGCCCACAGTGCTGCAGGGAAGGCTGGCAGTGCCTGTGAGATCCAGGGTCCCCTTGGAGCCATGGCCATGGAGGGAAGCTCAGCCTCATGTGATGGGCACCATGGAAGAGTAGGCTGAACTGCTGCAAGTTCCACAGTTAGCTCATGGGGGCTTCCCAAGCAGATTGCTTCACTCACTGGCACACCAGTCCCAAAAAAATCCTGTAACATGTGTGCCCATGGCTGTGACTCACAGCTCCTGTCCCTTGCTGAAGACTCTCAGTCCTTCCCTACCGCCCAGCTATGGTGTTCCCCACCAGCTCTTCATAGGTAAGAACGCAAGCCAGAAGACCCACATGAGAGTTGGGAAGGATGGGGATGAGCAGAGCTGTTTCCCAACTGAGATGAACAAGCTGCATCAGGTCTGCAGGACCCAGCGAGCTGGCAGCAGCCAGTGCTCCTGGCCCATGGCCCCTGCTGCAGCAGCACTCCAGGCAATGCCAAGTGGATAGACTGAATCAGCACTGATTGGGAACGTAATTTCTCATGAATTCAGTCTTCCCATCTATGCCTTCCCTGCAGTTTCTCATGCTGTTTCAGGAACTCTTCCTCAGGCTATTTTTAGTACCTGGTTACATCACTGCCAGCATCTGCTGCTTTGAAACAGGCAGTGGCTGCAAACATCCAGGCATCAGCAACAGTGAGCTGTAAGGTTGTAAGGATGGGAGCTTTATCACTCGGGCAGCAGCCTGAGAGACTGCAGACTGCACCAGCCAGCTGCTGGATGGAGCCTCTCCATCCTCCATTGTGCCCAGCAGGGAAGAGGAGCACTCTGCCCCCTGCCACAAGAGCTCCTCTTCCCTCAGGACCAGGGGATGCTTTCTGACAGCACTGCCATTGCCTAGCTCTGCAACACCAAGCAAGTTAATTAATCCTCTGTGCCTCTCCTCTTTCCAAAGAGAGCGTTGATGTTGACCTACTTCTTACAGAGAAATTTGCAAAGGGTTTCAATGCCCGTGATGAGCAAGTGGCACCAAAAGCACTAATTATGCCAGCTGTTCACAGAACCCAGACCACCACTGAGCCAAAACAAGAATGGCGTGGCTGTGGAGCAAGTAAAAGAGAGAGCAGCTATGGCAGGGAAGTCATGATTTCCAGCCGGGCAGCTGGCTCGTGCTTTTGGGCAAGAGCAGTTCACGTGCTGACTGGCCACGTGGAAGGGTGCCTCAGCTTGTAAGGTGGCACAAGCAGCCACGTGGCATAGAGGAAGCTTCAGCTGGCACCTCTTTGCAAAGAGGACATGAAGATCCCTGCAGGCCCTGGGTGGACAGCTGTGGGCAGCTTGCCCAGGGCAAGTGATAGAGGCCTGGGACAGCAAGGAGGGGCAGGGGATCTCCATGAGCCCTCAGCATGCCAGAGAGGCTGCAAATGCTTGGCATGCCTTCCCAAGCATGCTGACACTGTCACTGTGTGTACCAGCACCTCTGGGGCCCTGCAGGGGCTGCCTGAGCCACAACGGATTTTAACCTCTCTCCTCCCCATCTCAGAACTTCCCTGGTAGCCAGCTACAGAAATTTGTGCCAGAGCCATCAGCAGAAATTAGGAAATAAGGGGATCCAAGCTCTCAACACCCTTAGCCAGGGACATCCCGTCCCTAAAATCCCTCTCTGCCCTCCTCCGGCATCCCAGCTGGCCAAAATACCTTTCCCAGAAGCATCTGGCCAGAACAAGGGCTGGAGCTCTTAAGGAGGAAATTCTGAGTTAAATTCCTTCCTCCCGAGTCATTTGCAGAAGGGAACAGCATGTTCTCCCAGCACAGAGATGACAACTTGCTGGCCTCCTGCTGCTCTCCAGCTGCTGTCACCATGGGCTAAGGCTCTCCCAGTGAGGCAGCAGGAGGGCTTGGCCAGTGGAGAAGGACTGCAGGGTGTATCCTGGTGCCTCTGCCCAGGGAAGGGCTGGCAGGGGGTGCATTCTCAGCTGCATGGGGCAAACACCTCACCAGAAAAGCTCAACATCCCCCAAAGGGGAGAGGCTGTAGAAGGTCAGCAGAGAAATGCAAAGATCATCTCCCAAAGGAGAAGGAGTATTACAGATTACAGATTATGTGTGAGCCAAACATAAAGCAATTATCACAAATTCATAGAATAATAGACTATCCCTGAGGAAGGGACCCACAAGGATCATTGAGTCCAGCTCCTGATCCTGCACAGGACAACTCCAGTAAATCACACCATGTGCCTGAGAGCTCTGGGAACTTTGTGATCTCTGGCAGCTGTGGTGCCCTTACCGCTTTCCTGGGCTGGCTGTTCCAGTGCCCAACCACCCTCTGGGTGAAGAACCTTTTCCCTAATATCCAGCCTAAACCTCACATGACACAGTTCCATGCCATTCCCTTGGCTTCTGTCATTGGTCATCACAGAGAAGAGATCAATGCCTGTCCCTCTGCTTCCCCTTGAGAGGAAGCTGTAGATGACAATGAAGCCCTCCAGTCTCCTCCTCAGTTATTAGTGAGGGATCAATAATCAAACCCAGAATTAAGCAGAAGAACTGAAGCCTCATTCAGTGCAAACCCACAGCTATAAGAAGGCTTGAACCCCATCCCAATTCACAACAAGTTCCTCTGCAGGAATATTGAAACAGTTAAAGCAGCCCAAGGAAGCTGTGAGTTCTGAATTTACATTGAGCTGCTTCAAAAGCAAACACGGTGTAAGGGCGTGCGGGCGAGCCAGCAGCTGTCACTGACCTCAAAATCAAAGATGCTGTGGGCTGATCCAAAGTAGGGCAGGCCTCCTAAGCTGAGTGAGCACAGCAGCCGTGCTGGAGATGGGAGGAATGTGAGCTGTGTCTGGCATGGAGCAAGGCAGCTGCCCCCCTTCCTAGGCCAATCTGTCAGATGGGTCATGGAGATGATGAAGTTTTCTGAAAAAAACATTCCTGATGATTTTCTCTGTCTCTCATCTCAGAGATGAGGCAAATGCTGCCCTGATCTGGGCAATCTGTGCATGGATTATTAAATCAAACTCTATCTGGGCCAAGGTTAATGAAAGAGCCTGCAAAATCCTCCTGGCTGCTGTGTTTTGGTTCCCTCATTGCAAGCAGCTTGGCTCTGTGCCATGGGGAGGCACAAGGCCGGTGGCATGCACACGTGTGGGAGCCACGGGGAGCCAAAGGGGCTGACACTGGCTTTCCCATCCCTGGGAAGCTGACAAGAGGCTCACTTCATGATTGCTTGTGAAGCCTGTGACACACCTCTGCAGGGATTGTTGTCACCTGTTATCACTGTCACCCCACAGGGACACAGTCTGTGTGCCTCAGTCAGGGCTGCAGCCCTCTCAGAGCAGTTCCAGACCTATTTGCCCTATCCCCAGACCTATTTGCCCTATCCCCAGGCTTTTGGAGCACAGCTTGTGCCACCCTGCCATGACTGGTGCCACAGAAGCAATCCACAGCCAATCAACACCACAGACAGAGCATCTGTGTCCTGTGCAGGTATCCACACAGGAGAGTTTCCTTAACCCCCTGCAGAGTCCCAAATCCTGCATCTCTACTGGGGCAGCTTCAAGGCAGCCTCACTCTTATGGGCTGCCCTGGGGAGGGTAGGAAAACACACTCAGGCTTTTTTGCCCCTTATTTTAGGTGAACAGAGAAGTTCTTCAAAGTGTGAATTTGTGGTTCTCCATTTTCCTGCCTTTCTTATCACTGAGGGCTTTGGAAAGGGTGAAGTGGGGACATCACAGCATGAGCTCGCACATTTCTGCCTGACAGACTCCTTATCACCAGAGCAGTTTCCATCATCTCAGTTAAAACCAGTACATCTGTGACCATCAATGCAAGGCAAAACTAGGAACAATGGCACAGCAGTCATAAGGGCAATAAGGTTTTCTGCTTCTACCAGCTTGAGGCTGCCCAGATCCTGCTGCCTAAATCTGCTGGGAAACCCAGGCTCTCTGGTCCCAGCCTCTTCCCCAGGGCTCTCACCAGGGTGCTCCCCTTCCAGTGCCACCACCTCAATAAATTTGATGGGTTATTCCCATCAAATTTCTTTCACACTGGCTGGTGACACCAGCCCTGCTGGCAAGTGATCAATTCCCTATTCACTGAGTCATGCAAATTCGTCAAAAATCACCCCAGATCCATAGAGACAGGCTCCTCAAAGTGTGTTAGCAGGTTCAAGGCAGAGCTTCAGGGGTGGCCCATGACCTGTAGATGCAGCACCATTCATTCCTGGTATATCAGCCATCTGCCCTCACGCCTGGCAGGTCCATGAGGAGCTACTGCAGTTGAAATAGGCAGAGCCCATACCCCATCTTTTGTCTCTTAAACATCCTCCCTTCAATAAGGCACAATTATCTGTACTTAAGAGCAAGGGTAATTAACCACCCAAATGGTGACCAAGGAATGCTAGAGTCACAATAGCCCCCATTATGGAACACATCCACTTAATGGAGACCATTGTTCTTCCTAGCCTTAAAAACCTGGCAGCACACCCCAGAACTTTCACCCACTGAGAATGGCATCAAAAACCCACAGGGAACTGGTGTCCCTCAAGGACAGCACTGGGAAACAAGGCTAGCTGGTCCACACTCTCCGTGGCAAGACCAGAGCAGGGCAAAGCCACCAGCTTGCCAACATTTCTGTTCAACACAGGAATCAGTGCTCAAGGTTTCCCAACCCGGAAGATCACTGTGCTAATTTGAATGCTGTAAATATTTGACTTTCATCTGCAATTTAACCCCGCCTGCATGCAGCTGAAAGTCATTTCTCAGTAAAAAGCTGACTTCACTGTGCCTCAGGCTGGGAGTTGCACCACCAGCCCCCAAACTCTGCAGACACTGCTACCAAGCAGATATCCTGGCACCACAGTGCTCACTCTCAAGGGCAGCTCAATCCCTGCCATCATTTTCAATGTCCTTAACTTCCCAGGTATGGATTTGTATGGAGTAAAAGGAAACCAAATAATCTCTGCTGACTCTGCCATCGTATCAGAGCTGTGAGCTCTGCTCTTCCTGCTCCCCACTTGCAGCCATGCTGAGGATATTTATGTCACTGGGCCACTCTTGTGAGATGCTGGTGGTGTCATTGAGCTGTGTTTGGCGGACACAGCAGCCACCTGTGTTTACCCACTCCTGTCTCGTGCTGGCACGTCCTGATTGCAGCTTTTGCTTTGAGCCGCCCAGCTATTTATATCAAACGCCTTTGAGCAATGTGCTGACGCTTCCTGGGAGCGTTGCTGTGCCAGGCCAGCCAGCCTGGCACCTCCCAGTCAGAGATGGCTGCAGGGTGACTCGGTGCACCTACACAGCAAAAAAAGCTCCTGGGATGGTTTTCCTGCCATCCACGACACACTTACCAGGCTCTGAAGGCTCACTCGGGAAATATGCTGGATTCTGCTAATATGCAGCTGAAGCATGGGACACCAAGTGACTGCATTGGCTCTGCCCACCAGGACAGGGATTGCCATGGTGCCCAGCTGCTCTCAGCTACTGTGGAGCAGCCTGAGTGGTTCTGCTCTGCAGTTCCAGGACAGTGAGGCCTGGCACACAGCAGCGGGATTTTGGAGTCAGCACTTGGAGGTCAGAAGAGATGTGAGTGAGCAGCAGAAAGGGATGCTGTGATGAGATTTGGTCAGAGGCACCCTCAGAGCTATTGCCATCAAAAATAAAAGGAGGAGACAGCCCCAGACAAGCTCACCCACCCACTCCCATTCCCAGAACCAAAACGAAATGTTACACAACCATGCTGGAGGCTCTCTGCTGACGTCACACCTGGGCAAGAAATGGTAAGAGCTGGGCACTTGTAATCAGGAGCAAACCCTATTTATAGCACCATATAACAAGTTACATCTGAGAGAGAGGATGAAAGGCAAGATGAGTCAACAGGGTAAACAGGAATGAACTTTCCTCCTAGCGGGGCAGTCAGATCATGTAATGAGAGACATTACTGGGAGAGCTCTCCCCAGCAGCATTACTCCCAGTGGATGAAGGCTGACAGCCACATCCTGCTCAGGACACATCCAGCTCCCACAGAGGCTGCCCTTGGTGCACCTCTGGGGAGAGACCCAGCCATTCAGTTATGGTTCTTTAGCTTCATGCTGCTCACCAGCTCCTGACTTTCTCCATTCTGGAGGTGGGGAGAAGGTGGGGGCTCCAGCATCCCCTGACTAGCCCTGCCTTGTGCACCCATGCCATTTGCAATGTTCCTGTGGGGATTCTGTGTCCTCATGCAGCCACCAAGAGCTCACACAAGGAGAGGAGACATCTCAGGAGGATCACATTTCAGGAGAGGGGATTTCTGCCCCTAATGCAGCATAAACAAGGTTATCTCCAGAGAAAAGCAATCCTCAGCTTGGCTGGTGAACCAGACAGAGGCCCCAGTGAAGCAAGGGTTAACCATTGGCAGGGGTCTCCTTGGGCACAGCCATGGGCACCACCAGGTCCGCTCACCAGCTCAGCAAGCAGCCCCTGCCCAGCCTAGTCACTCACACAGCTAGAGTGATGCTATTTTTAGCCTCCTCACTCAGCCTTTCATTCTAAAGCCACCCATGAGAAACATTTCCATTTTATCATGAAAACAACTCTGCTGCAAAAATAAATTATGGTGACATCAAAGCGCTAAAATAAAATAAGAAAAAGAAAAGGCCTCATTACACCAGGGACCAAGAAGAGCAGAGGGGTGGCTCTGCTTCTTCCCAGCAGGATGGACACAAAGCAATCCCCTGAAGTTCTTTCAGAACAAAATAACAGTGTAGCAGATGAGAAAAGCATGTTAAAATGAGAGAGGAGCGCTGCAGGGTGAGTGGATACACTAGCAGCAATGCAATGAGCCTTCACAGGGGAGATGGATCTCCTCCAGCCCGGCTGGGGTGGCTATGCATGGATTTCACCATTGTTGTTCACCAGGTTGCATTGCAGGGTGAAGTCTGGCTGCACATCACCCCCACTCTGGGTCCCCAAGAGCTAATGAGAACCAGCCCTTGGCTCCTTGCACCTTTCCAGGTCATCAGGAAGATGCTCTAGTTAATGCCAGAGCTTTTGCTAACCTGTGGCGTAGGGAATGCAGTGTTTGCAATGTTTCTGGCTGCAAAACCAGCTGGAGGCCTGCTGGCATCAGGGAGGGGGTGCAGCCAGTGCTGCCATCCTGCTGCTGTGCCAGCTAACAGCATGTGCCACCTCTCTCAGCTGGCAAAAATGGGAACACCTTGAGCATGGGCTGCTGCTGGGGTCACCCCAACCTCTGCACAGCCCCCCATGCCCTGAACTGGAATGCTGGGGGATGTCCTGGAGACCCTCTGTGTTCTTTCAGCATCCTTGAGAGCCCAGGAGCAGCTGCTGCTCCACAAACAACCACACCATGCCTGGCAGTCCCACGCCCCAGCAGCTGCCCATGCCAAGCACAGGGCATGCAGCAGAGGTGCCCTTCTGCCCTCACAGCAGCCACAGGCAGCACAGCCCTTAAATGAGGGCAGGGCATGAGCCAAGAGCCCGATCTCCATTTGATATCACAGTGGGTGAAACCAAATCCTCGTCCCACAGTGTCCATTACTTAATTAATGGGTGAGAATATGCCTGAGGAAATACACCTTTCCCAGCCCAGCATCCAGGGCTCTTGCAGGGGAGAGGAGGCAACTGCCCACGTCCCCACACCAGTGTTCTCATGTATACACAACTGGGCAGGAGCAAGTTCTGGGTTCAGCTGTGCTGGTTTCAGCAATTCAGAGCCTTCAGCCCTCTGCAGAAAACACAGGGGAAGAAATCCCTAGAGGAGCAAGACCACTGCCTGGGCCCCCAGGACATGTACCACACCCTCACAGCACCCGGGGCACAGCAGGGAGGGGGACACACAGAATTGGCTGTCAGCTGCCAATGTTCTGGGCAGAAACCACAGAGAAGTCACCCCCTGGCTGGTGACGCAGAGAGCAAACCCCAAACTCTGTCCCAGCACACTCAGAGCTCCACCCAGCGTGGGGCCCTGCATGCCCCGAGCTAACCAGGGACCATTTAATTGTGCTTTAGGAGACATCCCGCTGTGCTGATGCAAAGGGAGGCAATGGTGTCCTACACAGGCTCGTGATCCCAACAGATGTGATATCACCTCCCTGCTGTGCTGCTCTGTGGGGACCAGGCTGTGCTTGCTTCTCTCAGAGCGACTTGAGTCAAACATGTAATGATTTTCCAGGAAAAATCCCTGCAATGCTCCCCCTCCACAACCATCTGATGCTGGAGCCAGCCAATGGCTTCTCACAGGAATTGCTCCTGGGTCCTCTGCCCTAGGCAGCCAGATAGGGCTGAGTCACTTATTTTTGGAAAATGTTGCAGATTTACCTGGATGGGAAGGGAATGCAGTGCTAAATTACCCTGGCTCCCTCATTCCCCCTGCCCCTCCTCTGTGCATCAGGGCTGGCACCCCTCAGCTCCCTGCTCCTGTTAGCAATTAACTGTACTTAGTGGAAGGTCATGCCTCAGTCCAGTTTCTCAAAGAAATGCCCTTGGGGAAAATGCCCGTGTGTTGTATTACTAACAATGACGTCAGCCTGCATTCACCCCAGAGGAGTAGGCTGGCTAACACAGCCACCAGAGCAGTGGGTGTAATTCAGTCTTGAAAAATGTCTGTCTGTGATGAGACTGGTGAGGGGCACTGCTGCAGCTTATCTGCACAGCTCTCCTGGAGCCCTCTGCTTCAGGATTGTGCCAAAGGGAAAGTGAGAAATTACCTTGGTTTTACTCTCCTTGCATTAAACAGACTGGTTATTTTAAGAAGCCGTCATGGCCAGATGTACGTGTGATTTTTTGAAGTGCTGACCTGTGCCAGCTGCTCCCAGAGCCATCCAGCCCTGTCATTAGCAGAGGGGCAGATCAGGGTTGTGGGTAGCTCTGCTTTGGGTGTTGTACCTGCTCCTGTACAGTTCAATATCTGCTCCTGCAGTCCCAGCTGGACTCTTACCAGGGTGCAGCTCAAACAGCCCCCCCTGAGGTTCTGACCTCGCTGTGCCACATTCCCCCTTGCTCCAGTTTCAGATAATTTCAGACTATACGAGCTAAAAATATAAACAAGCAATTAATCCCTTTCTAAGAGGTGGGACATTCCCCACTCTGCAGAAAACAGGTGAGGATGTGAATCCAAACCCTGCCAACATAAAGAATCAAGAGCAAGTAAGGTCTGACTGACAGGTTCTGACTGGCAAGGCAGCACATTTCGGCTGTAAACACAGGGCTGAAGTTCACCCCTACCCAAGACATGTCCTCTGTAGCTCAAAACCCTTTCACCAGATGGACCCCTGTCCCTGCACAGCCAAGGCTCAGCTCCAGCATTGACTCACAAACAGCAATTTCTAGTGCTTGATGACATGGGGCTTCTGTGGCCCTTGGTGCTGGCACCTGGTGTCCCACCATGCAAAGTTACTTTGTCCTACTGACCATCATGTTATTAAGGGCTGACCCCAGAGGCAAAATTTCAGCTGCTTTTGACCACAGGAAAACTGCAATGGGGCTGGAGCTGAGCAAGATCGAGCCCCATACCTAATGGAGAGTACCCCAGCAGCCCCAGAAAACCTGCTGGCTGCTTCCCCATCAGCAGGCTCGATTGGGTTCCATCCTCTCCAGCACACTGCAGGGGCTTCTGTCGGTGTTGGGCAGCACTGGGGAGTCCCTCAGCTCCTGGCAGAGGTGACACCGGGGGCATTCCCCAGGTGCCCTGGGAGCATGCAGAAACCTGGCAGAGCGGGTTTGCAGCCCGGGACAGCCCGTGCTGTTCCCGCAGCAGGTGCGGATGTGGCAGCTCCTCCCCGCTGCCCAAACACATCCCCGCCCTCCTTAGAGCGGCTGCTTTTCCTATCGGCTCCCTGCGGCCACACCTCCGTGGGCGGCTGCCAGGGCACGGTGACACCCGGAGGCCTTGCAGCAGCCTTGTGGTGACGCTCAGCATCATCGGAGGTGGCACTTTGTGCCAGCTGAGCTGGCAGCACGGGAGCTGGAGCTGTGCCTGCTGTGACCACGCAGCAGCATTGCCCGCTCAGGCTTCCCTGCCCCACACCAAGCACCTGCAGCACAAACACAGCCGAGGGGATGTCCTGCACCCCAACCCCTCCCCAGAGCGTGTCTGCTGCCAGGCCAGGGGCAAAACCACCCCACATCCTTCTGCAGCCTTGGCAAGGGGGTGCCCAGGGGGTGCTGACCCCCAAGTTACACTACTGTGGGTGTAGTTGTTACCAGTGCCACATCCGTGCTGGGGACAGCAGCCATTTAGGGTATCACGAGATTATTGGGAGCTGACACTTCTCTTCCTGCAGGTCTGGCCACACACATCAGTTTTGGGGCCCATTTGGGTCCCAGCCCTCAGTCTGGAGCACAGTGGGCAGACACACAGACATGTAACCCCCCTGTAGAGCACACAGGCACATTCCTCCTATGACACCCCAGCCCTGCCCACCCAGCGTGCAGGTTGGACCTGGCTGCCAGCACAGGGCTCAGCACGGAGTGAATTATTACACAATGCTGGAGCCCAGTGGGTTTCCTCCCTCCTGCTGCCCTGGATTTCACCCCTCCCTCCCTCCCAGGCCTGCCCCAGCTCCTCCAGCTCCAGCTCCCTGGCGTCCCTGGCTCTATTTTAGTGCACGAGACCAGTTGTTTCCCTGTCAGACGTTCATGTTTTTATTTAACTCCCTTTCAGCTTCCCAAATTAGCACCGACAGGCTCCTGCACTGTTTGCCTTGGAAGAAGATGCGTTGCCACAAATTATTTTTGATTCAAGTAAACAAAACCTCTTCTCTCTTTTTTTAACCCCCGTCCTCTTTGATGTTGGTGGTTAATTTCAGTGCTCAGAGAGGAGCACAAGGGCACTGGCCAGGGCCCAGCATGAGGCACTGGGGACACCGTGGGCTCCCTGCCCTGCCACTTCTGCAAAGCCAGCAAAGGCCCAGCCCTTCTGCAAAGGGCTGCTTGTGACCCTGAGCCCCAAAACAAAGCCAAGCTGTAGTATCACCCCAAGAGCAGCCCCTACACCTCTGGTTTCCAAACCTACTGGCCAGTGGCACAGCCCTTGGTGCAGTACCAGCCTGCTCTGTCCCTCCAGCACCGCTGCTGCACGTGCCTGCTGGTGCCAGGGCAAGGGCCAGGCTCCCCCCTGGCACACTGCAGATCACTGCATCATGTCCCTCAGCCGTGCCACCACAGGCACAACCTGGGGCAGCTGCAGAGAGACACAGGTGGACAGAGATGTGGCTGCCACTGCCATCAGGCATCACCCATGTGGGCCAGAGGAAACCACACCTTGGAGTGGTGTAAAATGTGCCAGCTTGACATCCCCTGCCTGGTGATGTGTATGAGGACAGATGGCCATGCTGTGAGGGGACAGCACCCCTTCTCAGCAGGTACAAACAGCTGCAAAAGAAGGGATTTGTCCCAGTTTGGCTGTTCCAATTGGCTAAGCCAGGAGACTAACCAGTGTAACAATTTCTTCCTAACCTGAAGGGAGCAGCACAGGTTCCTATCCCAAATGCCCAATTCATTGCTCACCCTCTTCACTGACCCACCCAACCCTACCATGTTCCCCTCAGACAGTTTATCTTACTGCCTCCATCCCAAAATCCTCTACATTTGCAGCTGGGAGAGCACACAAGTCCTCAGGGGTGGGGAAGGCTGGCCCAGATGAGCAGCAAATTCTGGGGTGAAAGGACTAAATTGTTGGGTGCTGGGAGCCCACCCTTGGTGTCCATGGTGCAGCACAGGGGCTGCAGCAAGCCCTGCATGGCACAGCATGGCACAGCACATTAGTCCTGCATGGCACAGCATGGCACAGCACATCAGTGTGGGTGAGACCAAGGGCAGGAGGAGGCTGGGTAGGACCCACACAGAAACCCCTCCAGGCCAGGCCCTGCAGATGTAACAGGGCCAGAGGATTTCTGGGTGACACGCTGGGCAGGCCCCATGTCAGAGAGAGTGCAGGGAGTCGTGTTTATCCAGCTATTTCTGGGACCTGTTTTGCAATGGGACAGGGCCTCTGCACCCTTTGGCATGCAGCTACCTTGGGGGCACAGCCCTTCTCAGCATGGCCAGCTTTGGGGGGCCAAAGCAGCAGCCTGGTGCAGAGAC
Source organism: Zonotrichia albicollis (assembly GCF_047830755.1). Lineage (NCBI taxonomy): Eukaryota > Metazoa > Chordata > Aves > Passeriformes > Passerellidae > Zonotrichia > Zonotrichia albicollis. Next base: position 11,829,537 of record NC_133830.1, read on the forward strand.
CCCCTCCCCTTGCAGTGGGGTCAGCCCTGACAGGGGACAGTGCCCCCTCCGTGCTCCACACCCTGCAGCCCACCTTGACACATGCATGGCTATTTACAGCTGGGGCTGCTGTTGATTTAGATCAAGTGGAAGATAACAGGGTTATTTTTAGGTTTATCTCTCAGCTTGTGAAGGGAAATAGGCTTTGCTGGCTCAGACAGGCGCTGCCCAGCCTGTCGAGGCACAGTCAGGCTCTGGGACAAGTGACCCCAGTGCTGGGGTTGGACAAGGGACACACTCCAGGCACAATGAGGGCACAGAGGACGCAGGAGAAGAGGCCTTGGCGCACTGGCCTCCATCGTGCCACCCTGCCTGCCACCTTCATCCAGGAGCAACAGCACAGGGACCCCACAGCTCCACAACCTCAGGTCTCAAAAAAACCAGAGCCCACCATGTCTGTGCCCCTCAAGCCCCTCCATCCCTCCTGCCAGGGTGGGCAGGTGCCCAAGGGGATCCTGTCCCTCCCAGCATGGCCATCCCCTCCCCGGGACGGGATGCTGGCCCTGCCCTGCACACACTTCTGGGAAGGAGGTTCCAAACCAAGAGCTCCAGCTTGGCAACATCCAACTGCCAAAACAGTTCCTTTAATTACAGAGCCCTGACACCGGGCTGAGAGGCATCTAAAAATATCAAAAAATACTAACTCACCCTGTAAGGCAGCATTTAGCAGAGAGAGCCACCAGAAAAAACAAAGCAACAGCAAGGGAGGCTTTTCCATTGGGAAAGCTCATGGAGTCACACTGTTCTCCTCTAAAATTCTCCAGTGAAACCACAGCTTTAGAGGGGGAGCAGACAGCTTCTCTATGGCTGCATATTCCCTTTGCTTTAGCTCTGTGTGTGAATCCTGGGGGCACAGGGCTCCAGCAGGAGAGGGTGTAGGAGAAGTGAGAGGATGCTACAGGTCAGGCCAGACTCATTCCACAGGGTACCAGTGCCTGTAGTGCCATAATATCTTATATTTGCTTTTAGATTTTATATGTCCTTTCTGATTATGCAGAGGTGATGATTTGACTGGGTTTGGCCACATTAAAATGATTTCAGCAACAATGCCTCAGGCAGTGACCTGTCTCATACACAGCCAGCCCTGCAGCTGAGATGGGGAAAAGCAATGGGCAGCTGCAAATAAAGTTTCAAAAAGGCAATTTCTGGGCCATTGTAACACCACATGGTGCCAGTCAGCCCAGCCTGTGGCAACAGGATTGCTTTGCAAGTGCTTGGAGAGGTTTAAAGTCAGAATTTGGTCATGCTGAAGGCACACTGGCAGGGCTGCAGGGGGATGGGTGTCTGGTACCAGGTCTTGGATGTTGCCAGCTCTGGCATGGGACCTGGAATTACTTTGGGGCAGATTTCTGAAGGACATGGTGATCATTAAGGATGGGAGGTGGTGCAGAGCCTGGAAATGGGGAACCAGCTCCCACTGGTGACAAAGCTGGAAGAGTCACTCCAGCTGCAGAAATGGTTCCAGGAGTCTGATCCCTACCCCCAATAACTAAATCTTACAAAACTGCTTCTGATTTCCCCAAGAGAACTCCGAGAACCTCACTGCTGCTGGTATCTGGCAGGGAAACAGGGAGGCCCTGCTGTCACCACCCACCAACCGTTGTCCCTCCACAAAGGGAAGGGGACAGGACACCAGCTGTCCTCAGCTCAGAGAGAGAGGTGTATGTGTGGTGGGACCAAGCTTTGACCACAAACACTGCAGAGGAACACCAGTGTCACATCCCATCCCTGCAGCCTGGGACTCCAGGGCTCATCCCAGGAGAGATTCTGGTTGTGGTTCAGCTTTTGATTTATGGCAGCTCTTATCAAGAAAGCTTGCTGTGCTCTTTATGATGGGGAAGACCCAGATAGGACTGTACAAAGGTTTCTGCCACTCTTTCAGTCTCTCCAAGCACCACCTTTGAGAGGCTGGCACTTTGCAGGGCTACTCTCACACAAACCTAAGGGTTTGTGCTCTCCAGAGCAGGGTGATGTTTCCATCCCAGGAGCTGCCTGAGGACACTGCAGTAGTTTGCTCTCTTTCCTGGGGATCCCTCAGTTTCTTGATTCAACAGGAATAACTCCAGCTGAACCCACTGGCACAGTCAATAACCTTCCTGGCTGCAGAAGCCACTCAGCACCCCAGTGCTGACACACAGTTTTAAATACATGTTCTCACCAGTGCAGCCCTGAGCAGGCAGGAGGGTGGTGCCTGGGCACACTGCCTGTCAGCCTTGGTGGCCTTTTGTACAGCAGCCTCCCTCGGTCATCAGGCCAAGATATCAGGCTCCCTGCTTGCCTGCCTGCCTGGGATTGCACCAGGAGATCTGGAGCTGACCCTGAGCTGACCGCTGGCAGGCAAACCCAGAGAGAGCAGTGTCCCAGAGCTGGGGGGAAGTCAAGTGACAAGTGTTTGGTTTGTGGCATGCCCAGCGCACGAGGGCACAGTCACCTGGCTCCTGGGGACCCTAGGGCTGACCTAAATAACAGCCTGAAAAAGCTTTGTGCAGGCAGCTACGCACTGCCTCACCTGATCCACCATTCCCAACCAGCCACGGGCACCTGGCAGGAGCTGCCTTGCATGGTGGGCAGGGCTGGAGGCAGTGAGAGGGGAGCACTCCTGTCCCATGGCACCCACCAAGAGCCCAGGAGAGCACCTGCCCCCTTCCACAGCCCCTCAGGGCCAGCCACACACGGGTCACTCTCTTGGTGCCCAGCACATGGAGATGGGGAGAGCGTTCCCTACACTCCACTGGTGACAGAGCACCCCAGCCCAGGCATGGCACAAGTGCCAATGGCACCACGAGCATGTGGGCTTCATCCCTCAAGGGCCAGGGTGCCAGGCTCCTGCCAGCACTAACAGCCTCTCCAGGGGTTGTTTTCCCAAGTGCCACCCATGCCCTGGTGCCCTCTGGACCGTGGTCAGCATGTCAGCCACACATCTTTTGCTCTTGGCAAAAGTTTTGCAACTTTTCCCTGCTTTCCCCCCACACATCACAAACAGCTTCACCTGGGAGCTCGATGGCCACACCCTACATCCCTGTGCCTGCTCTGGGAACCACAAACAGAAACACAGTGAAATCAGGGGCACACACAGAGAAAATGCCTGAAATCCAGTAAATATGGGTCTTGCTAGAAAGATGCTGGTTAGAGCACTGTGCTGTGCCTTACTCCTGTCCCCAGCTTCACCCCAGGACCAGCCAGGTGAGGACCAAACTGGAAGTGGGGAGCAGGGAAGTGGCACTTGGCAGGTTTCAGAGCAGAGGGGAGCTCACATCTCAGTCCTGTCAGGCCAGGAGCCTGAAGCCACAAGGGCAGGGCTCATGTGGGGCTCTACACAAGAGGGATGAGCTCAGCTGTCCCTTGCCTGCAGCACAAGGTCTGCAGCAGGGGTGTTGGTACCCAAAGCCCCTGTGTGTGTAGGGGATGGATGCAGTGGGCTCATACCCTGGGCTGAACTATTACATAAGAGCAGAAACACGTGTGGGCTGCCAGGCAAAACTGTAAATGATGATTGTGCCAGAATCCCAGCTCCAGAGCCAGTGGGACTGGGGAGTCATGCTCAGGGGAAGTCAGGGCTGGGCAGGTGAGGGCAGCTGGGGTGGGCACAGGGAGCTCCTGGAGCAGGACACAGCACTTCAGGGCAGGCTCGGCAAGGTTCATGCCCCCTCTCAGCCTGTACTATTTAAATTCCTTGTTTGTGAAAGCAAGACCCAAAACAAGCAAATAAATATTAACTGAAAAAACAAAAGCCCTGACAAATCTCCCAAAAATTCTGTACGTGGGCTGTGCAGCAGTTGCACAACAGGAAGGAGCTGTTGATCCCATTTCTGTGTGCTGGCGCCACTCTGGCCTCCACCCAGAGCTGCCTGCTCGGGTCCAAACACAGCTAAAGCACAGTCAGGCACTGCAGAGAGCACTGCCAGGAACCTGGGCACAGGTGTGTCCCCACCAACTGAATCCACACTGCAGCTCTTCAGCACTGCAGGGAAAACAGTTCTCTGGTTGCCTAGATAGGAACTGCTGGCAGGGGAGTGGATTCTGAAGAGAGATGCAGAGAGGAGAGGAGAATGCTGCAGGGACCCTCCCGAGCCATTTGGGAAGGATGGCCTGACATAATTTCTTTAGGGACAAAGGGAATAGATACATCATCCCCAGCTCCTCCAGCCCCCCGGAATGGCAGGCATGAACTGACACTGCTCCCAGCAGTGGTGGCCTGGCCCAGCACCACCGAATTTTCTTCTTTCACATCTCTCACATCACTCCCCTCTGAGCCAGGACCCAAGACCAGCATTTGTGAGCTGGCGACAGCACCCCCAGGAGGGGTTTGCTTGCAGGCCATATTGAGGCTCTTGCAAAACAGGTTAATTATTTAACTCCTTGCAGGGGTGACTTGCCCTTAAACTCCAAAGTCTGGTCCTCTTATGGAAGGAGAGAATTTGGCCCCAAGAGCCCTCAGTTCCAAGCATGAGACAGGAATGCTGGGCTGTGCCCTTGGACGGGTTGGGGACACACACAGGACCCAGCGCCGACCGAGAGAGCCCAGACCCTGCCCGGCCATCAGCTCCAAGGCACGGGCTGGCCCGCACCCGGCTGCAGCATTTCGGCTCTCCCTGCTCCCTCCGAGCGCTGCAGCCGCTCCCCGCGCTGGTCCCTTGCTGCCACCTGGTGCCACCTCGCCACAACTGCCGGGGAGCCGCGATGGTGACATTTGGGATGCCACGGGCATCGAGGATGGGAACCCTCTGGGCACAAAAGCACCTGTGCGGTCCCCGTTCTCAACAGCCATGGCCCCGAGCAGCCCCATGTCCCCAGCCTTCACCTGGCTCTGCAAACAAGCCAACGACCTCTCCTGCCCACAGGACTCCAAACATTTCCCAATCCCATGGGCAGCACCAAGGGTTATTTACGCTAAGGCAAACATGCTGCAGGCACTGGATGTGGTGCCTGTGGCATCCCCGAACAGCTCGGAACGGAAGCACAGAGCACCCAGAAATGGTCAGGGTGGTCAATAAAAATTAGTTCTGGTACTCCAAATCAATTTTCTTTAGCAATAGGACAACAGGTCCCAGAAGCAGAGAGAGCAGCAAGGACTGGATTTCTTTAGTAGGGTTTTTGCTCAGCAAGACTTTATCATTCCCACTGGGAAAATAAAGAAGCTCAAGATTAACTCAACCTGCAAGATGGCTGCAAAAGATGCAGCAAAATTCTTTTCATTAGTTACCCGTGGTTCCCTTGGAAAGGGGAGGAGACAGTGGAGATTCTCCACAGCTCCATCAGTGGAGACTGCCCCAAGGGGATGTGCTGGGGGCTGTGGTACAATACTGATGACCTTGGCAAATAGACAAAAAAAAGGGCTGGGGATGTAGTTTTGGAAAGACAGTGTTCTGCTTCCAAGTATGAATTACCCGTGTGCAAAAGCAGGCTGGGGATCAAGGCTGCACAAAAGGGTGACTCATAGGCTGAGCCACCTCATTTGGGGTGGTGGAGGGGTTGTTATTGTTACTATTTATTTATTTTAAGCTAAACTGACTGGGATGTTTGCCCTTGAAACTCTGTCGCAAGATACCCTTTGTTTGAAGCCAGCGAAGGGTAAGCCCAGATCTTGTGCCCAGCCTGCATTATCCCTCAGGTACAGCAGCAGCTGGCACAGCCTGTAGGATTTTTTCTGGACGCAGGGGATCTGTGAACATCAAAGAGGGAGCTGCGAACACTCTGCCAGCATCTGATGGGAACAGGAGAAGTAATGAGCCTAAATTTCAACACAGTTTCAGGCTGTCCTTAAGGATGCCCTCTGAACCCATCAGATCCTGGGGAACTGTGGTGGAGTGTCCAAAACCAGTGGGGACCTTCAGGGCTCATGCTGGAGATGATCTAGGGATGGCCTGGATGGCCTTGTGAAGATTTCTCCCAGCTCTACATCACTGCTGTCCCATGCAATGTCTTTGGGGCAGCATGGGCTGCTCCTTCAGTGCACAGACAGACACTGACCTGGCACTCAGGCTCTCCTGGGCATTCCAGTGCTTGTGTGGCAAAGGCAGAGGCCAAGGCAGACCCGAGTGAAACCTCCCCTGCTTGTCCTGTGCCTGTCCCTTGAGAGGGACATTATCCACTCAGGAGTGCAGGTCACCTGAATAGAGTGAGCCAGAGCTGGGCCAGGGAACTCTCTGCAAACCCCCAGGGAATCAAAATCCCAGCACAGTTACCAGAAACTGCCCGTGCTGCCTTCCCGGACACAACCAACCAAACAAACAAAATCACTGGAGCAGCACACAGGGCTGGGTGGGGCTCTGCTTTCCAGAGCTTTCTGGGAAACAGTGGGGTTCCCAGAGGGTGGGATGGCCCTGGCTGCTGTGTGCCTGACTCCAGAGCCCCTGTCACCCCGTCAGAGCACCCTGCTCACGGCTATTTGCTGCCACCACCTCTGTCCCTCCACACACCTGGATGCTCAGCAGCAGAACAGCTCACTCAGAAGCAGTATTAGGGGTTTTTTTGAGCCAGCCCTGCTGTATTTGGGAACCTCTTTCCAGGATATAGTGAAACAGCCTCAGCAAGACTCATATCAACCTAGGAGCCTGTCTTTGTACAGAAGGAAAGCAGAGGTGTGTTCTCCGTGCCTGGAGGGGCAGAGGCCGCAGCCAGGCAGCGCTGTCGGGCAGGCAATGGCAGGGACAGGTCCCCGGCTGCCAGCGGCTCAGCAGCGCTCAGTGAACAATCCCAAACCGCCCCCAAGAGGCTCCTGCTCGGAAAACGGCCTCCCAGGAGGAAAAACAACCAAACCAGAACCCCCCGCCAGATCCTATGTGCTTTTTCTTGTATTGGGCGCAAGTCCCAGCAGGAGGGTCCTGGCAGGGGACCCTCGACATGTCACAAGGCAGCCACAGGCAGCACAGGGAACAGGTGCCCCTACAGGGAGAGGGGTTTGCATTGCCCCCTGTACAGTGGGAGAGGGGAGCCGTGCTCCAGGACACTCTCATCCCTGGAGATGTTCACTTCCATCTCAACACTCACATATTTTTCCCAGGCTTCCATTGGAAAAACAGTGTGTCTAAGAGGACTGTGACACACACTGGGTCAGGGGAAGGTTCAGGTGAGTGGGGCCTGCCAGAGTGGGGAACACCCACAGCAGCAGCCAAGCCATAGTGCCAGACCCCCTGAGCACCACTCCGCCCTTCAGAGAGTGCTCTGTGCAGAATGTGCTGCTGAAACCCTCTCACAAGACAGCAAATGTTATTTAATCTCCTTTACTGGGGGATAAAAGGGAAGAAAGACACTTGTCCACTGCAGACAAGTGTCTGTCTGCAGCTGTGTGGAACAGGACCCAGCTCAGGGTTCCCTGAAGGTCCATGTTTCAAGGCCACCACATTTTCCCTTTCAGCATCAACTGGGCACACACCAAGTACCCAGGTGCTTGGCTGCCAGCAGCTCTGTCCCTCCTGCTCCCAGTGACACTTCAGGAGCAGGTACCACCACAGACTTGGGTGCTCAGCTTGCTCAGAGGCAGTATCAGATTTATTTCAAGCCAGCCCTGTTGTATTTTCAGAATACAGTGCAATAGCCTTCTCAAGACTCACAACAACCAAGGGCCTACTCCTCACTCAGCTTTTGTGTGAACCTCCATGAGCCTCATGACCCAGCCCAGCCCCAGGGCAGACCCAGTTCAGCCACATGGCCCCAAGGAAAGCAATCCTCATCCATGGGACAGCACAGCGAAAGGACACCTCCTCCCTCCTGCCACGCCAGGATGTGCAGGTTCCAGTACCTGGGCTTGTCACGATTGGGATCCAGTAGTTTCCTTATAGTTCCATGAATTCTGCCCTCAAGACACAAAAACCCACCAGCAGCCCAAGCCCCTGCCCCTGCCCAGCCCCAGCCCTGTACCTGCTGGTGACCAGGGCTCCCTGGGAGCTCAGTTCCAGGGGGACAGCAGCCGGATCCAGGGAGTGAGCCCTGTTTGGGGCTTTCCTGGCTCCCAGCAGGAAGGGAGGGTTGATGGGAGCAGCACCAGCTGTGCTTGCAGGTGCAGGTAGTTTGCATCCCTGCCTCTCCAGTGGGCTCAGCTGCTCTGGGGCCAGTCTGAGCCCCCTCCAATATAGACCTGAGGGTTTTTATTGCTCAACTACTGCAAAATATGATGCAGATGCCCTGAGCCACCCCAACCTCAGCCCCTACTGTGGGGGAGAAGCCCCCCTCCCACCTCTGTAATCGTTATTAGGGTCACCTTGGTGCATGCATCACTGCAGCAGTGGAGCAGTGGCAGGGCACAGCCAGGAAGATGCTCCTCAGCCCTCCCTGAAGCTCCTCTGGCAAACAATGCAGCTGCTGAGCCTCAAGACCCTCCTGGGGAAAGGAGAAATGCAAATACTTTTGCCTGCAAAGGGATGTAATGCTATTCCTAGCACAGTGTATGATTTCAGTAAGACTTGCAATAATAGATGAAATTGGTATTTCACATGCTTGCAAGGGTTTTAAGAGAAATCTTGGTGCTTGAAACACAATTCCCTTGCCCCTTAAGGTTTTATGTTCTTCTTTAGTGTTTGGTGCCGCCTTCTCCTAATAATATGAAAAAAAAAGAAAATGTGTGTTGTCATTGAAGAAATGAGACTTGAGCCTTTTATGTTTTCAACATCTCTCTTTTCATTACAAAATATTCCTTGAGCCAAAACCTACATCTCCCAGAAATGTGGCAGGAAAGAAGCAGCAGAGCAAGATCCCTGTATCATCCCACACCACAGCCACCTTCTTGAAAGGAAAAAAGTAGTCATTGCACCATGGACTCCTTAAATCACTAGATTTTAATAGCCATATAAATCCTTTGCATACAGCAATCTGTGGCATGAGAAACCACATAGATACTGAACAAGTTTTTCTGGCTTTTACCACATAAAACTACCAGCAATTTTGTTCTTTAAACCAACTCCTGTAGTAGAAACAATACCAAGCAATTAACAGCAAATTTCTATTTTTTTTCTAAAAGAACAATGTTTCTTCTCTTAAAAAGAGCCAAGAAGCTGACAGGGAGTTTCAGATGTATGTACAGATCCGGGTACCTCGGGAAGCTGTCAGTGGGGGGACACTAACAGCACCCTCTGTCACCCCTGAGGAGGGCTGGGGTGACTGAGGGGTGACTGAGGGGTGACAGCCACCTGCTGCTCTGCCTTTGAGGGCACCACACACTGCCTTGCCCTCCAGCACCCCCTGGTCCTGCCTGGGACCTGGACCAGAGCTCTGTCCCTGGGACAGGCAGTGAGGGACCTGGAGAGGTGCAGGATCATCCCTGAACATCACCTTGCAGCCTGTAAAGTGCAGCTTGCCTGTATTGCCTGTTCCTGGCCACAGCTTCCCTTGCTCAGGAGCTGTGCTCACGGAGAGGCTGCAGAAGTACATTGTACCTTTCCCCACCACGGCCCAGCACCTCGTGGGCGAGCTGACCCCTCCTCACCATTCCCTGTGCTGGGCACACACAGCCCCCTCCCACCCCTCAGCCTGTTCCAGTGGCATTGGCTTTTGCAGAATTCACAGAATTCATTAAGAAAGTCGTTATTTACATCCAGGTGTTCAGCAGCACGGTGTGATAGAGGAGCTGAGACAAGAGTTCACCCTGGGGGGCTGGATCCCACCCTGGCCATGGGTTTATTGCTGACTCGGGCTCAGGGCAGCTCCCAGTGCCTCAGCCCCACAGCAGTGCCACAGCTGCTGCCTGCACCCCGTGGTCACTGGCTGTGCCCACCCTCAGGCAGAACCAGCCCTGGGCAAGGTGGGCTGTGCACAGACACCACGCCCTGGGCAACGTTAAGGCATTACAAATACACAGGAGCTATTCAGAGATTTAGAAAAACCCACTCAGAGTGTAAACATTTTTGCACATACAGTCATTGGACTTCCACACATGAAGTTTTCTGTTGTTTTCTGGATAAATCATGACACCAGGAGCTACACAAAGGGCACTCAAGCAGACGCCTGGAGCACTTGGGGGTTCTCTTACAGCACAGCAGCATGCAACACGATGGACTCTAAGTAGTCAAAATATTGTTAAATCTTAGTCCAGGATTCCAGATATCTTCCTACATTTCATATCTAGTTTAGGTAAATGTCATGAACAACTACGTGCTGGTAACCCAGGTAAGATGGGTGGCTGTGTGATGAGCACTGGGTGATTTCAGCTCATTTCTACCTACCTCTAAGTAGAAAAGGGAGATACTCTGCTTCTGTTCCTGCATCTATGGAGGTTGCTCAATGAGCCCAGGTTGCTGTGCCAGTGGTGCTATAGGTTTGGGGATCAGTGATTCTGCCTTCCTCAGGGACTTTGGCACATGGACCCCGATTCGTACAAGATCCCTGAGAACGTATCAAAGCTGCAGTACTTTACAAGTGAACCTGGTGTGGGCACGTGGCTCCCTGCCACGCTCAGGCCTGCTTCTTGTTGTTGTCTATGCTGTGCAGCAGTGCCAGGAACTCCAGGATGAGGTTGGCCGTCTTGCGGGGCCGCTCCACCACCACTGAGTGGCCGCAGTTCTCCAGGATGTACACGTGGCAGTCCGGGATGGCGCCTGCCAGAACACTGGCACCAGAAACATCCAGCACCTGCACGGCAGGGAAAAGCAATCACTGCCACAGCCACAGAGGGGGTTTGCTGCACGCTGCAGAAACCCTGCTGGGTCCAGCTGAGATCACAGAATCACAGAATGATGAGGCTGGAAGAGAGCCCTAAGATCACCAAGTCCAACTTATGCCCTAACACCTCAACTGGACTATTGCACTGAGTGCCATGTCCAGTCTTGTTTTAAACACATCCAGAGATGGTGATTCTGCATGCTCCAGATGTGGAGCAGGGATGCAGGTACAGTCTGTGTGATGCCTGGGGACAGGGCAGGGAGGCTGCAAGTGCCAGTCTCAGCATGCAGCAGGCAGCTCTCTTGTGTGCTTTTCAGCTGCTGTCTCAGTGCAAAGGTATCACTGCAAGCAAACACTTGCATCTCTGCATTTGTAGAGCCCTCTGCATGCCTGCAGCCTGCTTCCTCCCACATCTTCCCTCCCACTCCTTCCTCTGAAACAAACCCTAAGAGTCAAAGCCTGCCCACAAACAGCACATCTCTTCCCAGTTGCCAGGACAACTCTCTTCACTAACACTTCATTCTTCTCCCCAGCCCTTACCTGCTTCAGTGCTGGCACCTATCCCCCACCTACCCCTGGCACTGCCCTCTCCTCCCTCTGGAAAGCTGGCTGTCAGCTTTCTGCCCCTCACCCTGCTGAGCCCCTGTCTAAACCCACTGGGGACTGACACAAGTGCCAGCTCCCTGCAGAACAGCACAGCCCCCCTGTGCCCCGTGGGTGGGCACAGGCAGAGATGGAGACAGGTCTGTGGGGGATGTGCAGGGGCTGCCTACCTGGTCCTGCTTTCCCCAGATGACCTGTGTCGGTGCTTTGATCTTGCTCATGTTCTCATGGAGGGAGTGCCTGGACTTTTCATCCACGATTTCTAAAAACACTAGTGGGGCAAGAGGAGAGTCAGTCCTACAGGGAGATGGTTGGCCTTCCTGTCTCAAAGGGGCCAAGTGGTCCTGCTAGTATCCCCTCAATGGGAAACCCATGCAGAGAAGATGGGCTGTCCTTGCCCTGCCACCAAGCCCAGCTGAAGAGGGGCCCTGAGCCAAAACATCTCCCCACAGGTGCTTGTTAGCCCAGATGGAAGGGCGAGGGTGAAGCAACAGCCCTGTCACCAGTGGGGGTGGCAGTGCATTGCTACCAGTGACCCAGGTGTGTCCCCAAATCTGTTAATGACACTGCCCCCTCCCACCCTCAGCCACACAGCCCGGGGATGCTGGGGCACACCCATGTGCTGGGGACCTGGGGGCTGGCAGCAGCAGGTCCCCAGGCCCTGGGGATGCTGCAGGAAAGCCCGGTGAGGAGGCTGCCTCCGTGCACTTACGTTTCCGGTAGAATTCATTGTGTGGGATACGAACGTCGACGAGGCCCTGGAGGATCTGCAGGGAGACAGAGGAGAGCTGCTGGAGGGGAGCAGCCCTGCACATGGCTGAGCCTGCCCATGGGCACCCAAGAGCAGCCTTGTCTCCCCAGCAAGTCTGGCCCTAGTGTGAGTTTCTTCCTAAGCATGTGGGGCTGTTGAAACCACGCTTAAGCAATGTATATTTCAGCAATAAGGAATATTGTCTTTTATGATGCAGACCCAATTTCTGGCCCTGGCCAGCAGCCACCTCAGCCATGACTGCACTTTTCTTTCTTCTTGTACTCTTTTGGCAAAAACACAAAAGGTCTTGGCACTACCTTACATTTTTTTTTCTTACTCTCCAATCTACTCACTCCAGACTTCCTAAGGAAAACTAGTTTAATAGCCAGCCCCTCACCAAGTTCCTCTCCTTGACAATGACGCAATTAACATTTCCATTACTTTTACTTAAAAAGCAGAGAACAATCTCCATCCACATCAGACAACAGCTGCCTTAGTTATTTAATGCTTCCCACCAGCCATATTTACTAAAAAACCCTTCTACATCCCAGCCTGCTGCCAAAAACCTCACAGGAGGAGAAATTCCAGCAGGAACTGCCAGAGGGAGCTTGGAAAAGAGGGTTTGAAGGCAAAGTGCTGGAAAAATGCAGGGAGTGGGGCTGGGTGTGTCTCACCTGGGTGATGGCAGGGCTGGCAGCTCTGGCTCTACTCCCAGCCCTGCCTCAGCTGCCACCAGGTAGGCTCAGGGAGAAGCAAAACCTTCTCACCACCTGCAGGCTCCCCTTGCCCACCTCCACAAGCAGTGCTGGTTCCTCACCTGCTGTGGCACCTTGAAGCGAACGTAGGAGCAAAGCTTCAGCATGTCTGCCATCTCCTCAGGGGTGGAGGGGATCAAAGGGATCCTGTCAATGCGCTTGGACTCCTGCAGCTCCCGCAGCTGCTTGATGAACTTGCTGTCAGTGGTACTTGGCAGGCCTGGGGGAAATGAGAAGGGGTGAAATCCAGATGAGATGCCCCCCAAAACAGCCCAAACAAAAAAGCATCCTTGTGCTGACCTCCCTCATCCCTGCCTCTGGCTTCCTGTCTGCTCACTGTTTAAAAAAAAAATTATAAAAAGAGGGGAAGAAAACATCTGTACATACAGCCACTTCAAAATGCACCCAGAGGTACCCAGCCTCCCTCCTGCTCCAGGGCTCAGCACCCCCACAGGCTGGCACAGCACAAGGTGCAGACATGCATGACTACTTCAGCAAAGCTATAGTGCTTATTTATGTGCTCATCACATGCAAACACCAGTGCCCAGGCTGCCACTGCACAGGGCTGGACAGAAAATTTCAGCAGCCCCATCTGCATGCACCACTGAAGAAAAATTCCCCAGCAATTTAATCCTAAACCTTTCTGCAGCGCCCACACAGAGGTTTCACACCCAGAAACAGCCAGAGAGGCAGTCAACACTTCTCCCAGAGGGGAGTGGGAACCCAACGCCCCCAGAGCCTGGTAGCTAGGTAACATTTGCTTTGTTTCATTCCTTGGTGCTTATTTGGAAGCTGCTTTCCTTGTGTGGGAGGGAAAGGAGCTGCTATGACAACTGGGATGCAGCAAAGCCTCCCTGGCAGAGAAGCTCTCTGCCTGCTATGGCTCCTGCAGCATATTGTGCCCAGGCTCCCCTGAGCCCCTGTCCAGGGGATGGAGGGGATGGAGGGGACATCCTGCTGACCTGTGCCCAGCCCTCAATGCTCTTCCCACTGCAGGCACCCAAAGGTGGGAGGTCAGAGCTCTCCAGCTCCCAAAGCCCCAGGCCTTCAGCACACTAGGGCTTTCAGGAGGCCAGAATGAGGAGGCCATTCCTGCTGCAGTCTTGAATCCTGCTCCTGAACTGAGAGGCTGCAGACATGCTGTGTAAAATGCCTGCCATCCCAAGGAAAAGGGCATTTTTCTCCAGAGCAGAACTTGTCCCATTTGCTCTAGTCCTGACTCTAACCAATGCACAGTGGGGCAAACACCAAACCCCTGGAGAAGAGTAGTCAGCACAAAGCTGTGATTTTCTCTTGTGCCTTGCCAGAAACTTCCAGTATGTAAATAAAAATTATTTATAAATGCTTTGCACTACACATCTAGGTTGCATCCAGCTCTGCCCTGAGCTTTTGCACTGGCTTCTGCTTGCCTTCTCTCTGTCTCCCCTCCCCTGCCTTGCCCACCTGCAGGACAGATGAGGGTCAGGCTGCAAATATCTTCTGGGTACTGAGCAGCATAGACACCAGCAACATTTCCCCCCATGGAAGTGCCAACCAGATGAAAGGGCTTTCTGTTCAGCTTGATGCACTCCACGAACTGGCAGGGAGCAGAAGGAGCATTGTTAGGAGAGAGGAAACAACAGCATGGGGTCAGGTCATTAGAGAAATTCTACTCAAAAGCTTGAGGCTGGTGGCTCTGGCTGCCTGGGAAGGGAGAGAGTGAGGCCACACAAGGCAGACTCAGGGGGTTCTGCAACCCTCATGTCCCCCTGTCTCCACGTCTCTCACGTCCTTCACGTCCCTACGTCCCTCTGCAGAATGATGTGATGCTGGAGCTTTACCTGGTGTATTCTCTTAGCTTGCCCACTAATGGAGTAATCATCCAAGTCCGAGCGAGTCGTACCCTCGTGCCCAGGCATATCCACACATACCAAGTGCAGGTTCTTTGGCAGGAACTGAAGAAACAAACCAGGGGTGGTTACAGTGCAGGGAAACTGCTGCAAAGCCCAGGGATGGCAAATGGGGAGCCCAGGTGGGAGCAGAGGGGGTCACTCTCCCCATGACAGCCCTGGTTGCTCGTGCACCAAGGATGACATGATGAGAGAGCACGGCCAAGACTTGCCTCCCATGGAGGCAGCAGGTGTGTGCTGCTCTTCCCCTGCAGCCCTGCACGTTATGGGGTAAAGGGTGGCAGCAAGCAACGGGCATGGAGCTAAGCAGTGTGTTCCCAGCATGTTACAGCAGTCACCCCATCCCATGCATGCAATCACTGGGCTCCCCACACTGCCCCCAAGCCCAGCACCATCAACTCTCAGTAAGGAGCAACATGACAGAAACAGAATTCCACCTTGACTATGGAGAGCCACATGTCCTTGTGGGCAGAGAAGCCATGTAACATCAGGATGGATGGTCGGTACCCAGGCCTTCCTCTGTAGGAATAACAGAACTGATAATCATCGTAGGTTGCGTATCTGACCTGCATGCCCAGGGCTCGGCGCCAGTACCTGCAAACAGGGAGAAAACACCACTGAGGAAGACAAGACCAAGGCCTGCAAACAAGGAGAAAACACCACCGAGGAAGACAAGACCAGGGCCCAGCCATGATAGAAGGCAGCTGACAAGTCTGAAGGCAGCCACAGATTTTTTTGGCTTATTAAGACCAGTTAGGCTGGGCTCTCACTGGTGCCATAATGGGACTACTGGGATTAACCCTGGGCATGTGTTCCCTGGACAGGTGTAGAACTGGCTGCTGGCTGCACTGTGGAATGGTTTGTGGAAATACACTGTCTGTTAAAAATTAAAAAAAAAATACCTTAAATAACTCATTTAGCAACAGAAATGGGCCAAAACAACAATGGTAAAAGAGAAAATGCCCAAAGGCTGGCATGAGGACAGAGACTCAAGAGAGGGGGGCAGCACACGTGGCAAGGCAGGATACAGGATGGGCAGGCCAAGGGAGACAGTTCTCCCAGGTGGATAAGGTGGATCTGTCAAGAAACCCAATTCCCATGGACCAGCCTAGACAGCCTCTGGAAATGTATTTATACACACACAAAGGACTGGAGTGGACCATCCCCACACTGGGTTTAGTATCCCAGAAGATAGCAGGCTAACCCCAAGGCTGTTCCTCTAAAGCAGAGGCAGACAGTCCTGCCAGCACATGCTTGCAGCCTGCTCAGAGGATGCAGCAGAACTGCTGGCCAGAGGGACCTGGGCAGAGATTATCGGTGACACTTGGGACACATGATGTGTACGTGCAGCCCACGGCAGGGAATGGGGCCCCTTGGTCTGCCTTTCCCCTGTGCTCACATACAACCCTTGCCAGGACAACTGCTGGGCTACTCCTGGTGGCCAAAACACTGGCAAGTGCTTTTATGTGCCGTATCAGAGTTTATTTAAGGCACAAGAGCAAGGTCACCAATGCTTCTGGACCGTCCTACCTCTCTGCCCACTCAAAGCTTATGCATAGTGAAATCCTCTTTTAGCATAATCCCTTTTTCGAGGGGGTTAGTGGGACTTAAGTAGCATCTCAGCTCTGTGCTGGTCCTACAAGGAGAGGTGAATTTCTCCCTAATAAGTGTCTTAAGAGTCCTTGCCTCAAAGGCACTGGTGTGAACTACCAATGGGCAAGATGATAAACATTTTTAGCAACTGATCCTAATGGATCAATTTAGCAGAAGGCAAAATAATCTGTGCAAAGCTGAACTGATCCCTTGCAAGGTGTTAACTCACTTAGTGGCAGCAGCTAAAGTGATTAACCCCTGTGGCAGCAGAGGCAGAGCGGTTCCAGGGCCGGGGTCAGCGGGGCAGCCCTGGACATCCTGCCAGGCAGGAAGGCATTAGCAGCAGGGAAAGCAGAGAGGCTGTGGCTGAGGGGGCCCAGAGTGACCCCTGACTGTGCCAGCTGAGGACACAGACTGGCCCTGAGGAGAAGGAGCGGGAAGGAATTAGGGAAGAAGGGAGAAGCTTCCCTGGCACCTCCCAGGAACAATGCTGCAAAGAGGAGGGCAGCATGGCATGCTTCCTGCACCTCTGCTGATGGGGAAACACAGCAATTTCACCCTTCAAACAACTCCAACTTGGAAAGAAACCAATAGAAAAGGAAAAGTAAGAGCAAACCCACACTTCTCATCCACTGTCCCTAACAAAAGAGGTGCCCATGACACACAGTGCATTGCAATTACTCCTGCAAGAATTCCATACTGCCAAAAATGCTGGAAGAGAGAGAGATGAGGGGACCTCACGCTTCAAAAGAAGACAGTCCTTCTGACCCCTGCTCACATGCTCCCTCCCTCACCCAGACACAGACCAACCTGCCCACAGTGCATTTTCACTCAGCTCCTCATCTGCAGTCCCAAAAGAACAAAGGTAGCAGGGAATTCTCTACCTTCCACCCAGCCTGGCTCCTCCAAGCTCCTGGCACAGATCCTGCACCTCCTTCGCCCTGTCCTGACCACACTCACCCTGCAGTGCTTTGCAGGGATCCTCCTCACAACCTCAGCCCATCAGGGTACCCCCTGGCTTCCACCAGCTGCTCACATATCCAAAGGAGTAAACTTTGCCTGCCAAGCCCAGTGCCACCCAGACACCCATGGGGCAGCAGAAGGCTGTGACACTGCCTGCTCTCCTCTGCAGGGTGGTGATCCCATCACTGGGGCTTTCATCCCATGCTCCCTCCTCTCTCAGATGCTGTAATAAAAGGCTGCTAATTAAAGTGCCTTTAGGAACAGGCTTCATCCCATTGCTGCACCTGAGTGCTGTGATGGACAAACAGCTCCCTCTCACAGGATGTCACTTGGATTTGGAAACACCCCTGAGCTGCACTGTAGGAGCCACCATCTAGCAGCAGCACGTGAGGGCAGCCTGACAGGCTCCCTGCTCTGCCTGTGATGTCTGCTGCTGCTGCCTGCTCCATGCTGGGGATGAGATTCTGCCCTGACTTCTGAAGGGGGTTACTCCAGCTTTTCCTTGCAACAAACCCAGAGAGGAAAGCTGCCAGTGGGCTTATCTCTGATTTCCAGGGACAAAGGAGGACTGAAGGATTTAGTGCTTGCCTCCTGGTAACAGAAAGGACAAGATTCAAGGGGACAAGGAAAAGCATCCCTCCGTCTTCTCTGATGCTTCATTCCAGAAAAAAGGAGAGGAAGAGAAAAGCCTCATCCATAGCTACTAATGAGGGAAAAGTCTCTGCCTGTGAGCAGACTGTCAGCTGGGATGGAGCATGTGAGCCCAGGGACACCCACAGCACAGGCACATTGATGGGTGGGAGGGAGGTCACCAGACTCCACAGCTGCCAGGCTGGTGGAGATGCTGCAATGGCAGTGCTCTTCCCAGTCTCAGTCCTGTCCTTGGGGAAAGCAACCCAGAGAGGCTTGGAGAGATCTTGCAAGCTGGCACTGCAGTGTCAGCCTGGCCAGCTGCCCCTTGGCACAGCCAAACCCCTGGGACAGACACAGGCCTCCACAGCAAAAATGCAATAGGAAAATGCCATTTACTTCTCCCAGACTTGTTTAAAGCTGCACACAGATGGCATGGCCCTGGAGGAGCTCAGGAACACCCAGCCCTGCCCACACCACCCTGCCCCATGTGTGGGGCCCTGCTGGGTGCAGATTCCCCCCAGCACACCGAGAGCAGGGGCTCACACTCACCAGTAGTAGATGCGGATCAGCGCCGAGGGCCAGAGGAGGAACGAGGCCACGAAGGCCAGGATGGGGATAGCCAGGGTGCCACCAGCGATGACAAACATGTTCAGCATATCCAGGTCCATGCTGCTCTTCACTACTCAGCCTCACCTGCCTGCATTTAGGGAAAGTTCTGAGGTTAACCACCAGAAATTATGACAAATCATTGCTAAACGAGAACTCTGCTGCCAGATGAGGAGGAAAGCAGATCTGCAAGAGGCAGATATCCTTCAGGAGCACAGCAGCGTCTTCTTCAGTTTTAAAACTCACCTATTTCTTCTGGCTCCTTAATGGATTTAATCATTGCAATGTTATCCTCTCAGGAGAGCACATCTCAAGTGGGCAATGAGCCTCCTACCAGGCATGGAACATGTCTGGGGTGACAGGGCACAACATGGCCCTTCGGACCCTTTGCACACACAGCAAGCACAGCCCCCGAGGGGTGCAGGCAGCCTTTCCCCCACCATGAGTGCAGGCAGGGCCAGCTTCAGGCAGGCTCCACACTTCTTTTCTGCTTCTTTTTGGAGGCAGGCACCCAGCTGTCTCCCCTCTCCCCTCCTGCCTGATCCCAAATCCCCAGCACACAACCACTGACCTAGAACTGATGGGTTGAGCCCAGCTCTCATTACAGCTCTGCACAGGCACCAACTAATCAAGGCAGCAGAGCCTATTAATGGGCTCGGGAACAGAAGGAAACAACTTGGCAGGGCACTCTTTAGTGTCCAGCCCTTATCAGAAACAAATTTATCCCCACCCCCACATCCTCACCTCTGCCCCACATTTTCCTCTTCCTGTGGATAACAGGTTCCCCATCCCTGCTCCCCAGCATCCTCCAGACAAGCCTCAGGGACAGCAGGTGGAGGACACTCGGAGCAAGGGCAAGCTCTTGCACAATGTCATGTTTGTCCCTGAGCTCTCCCTACCACAGGCAGCTGGGATATATTTTTCTCCTTAAGAGATTAAACGCTGCCACACACACATCTCCTCTAATTCCCCCTGCTAACCAACTCACGGCTCCCCCTTTCCTCAGCACTTCGCTTTTGTCCCACATTAATAAAACGAAACATCCTGCATGCCTGCTCTCCCCCCAGCCACTCACCCCCCATCACCACCTCCATATTTCCCTGTGTCAGGACAGTCAGATTTTTTTCCAGCTTCCTGCAAGACTCCCTGTGGTGGGTGCGGTATGTGATGCCATGAAACAGACACACAATCGCCACGGTCACAGCGTCCCGCCCCGGACACCGTCACACGGGATCACACTGGACCCCACGGTACACACAACCCAGAGAAACGCTGTCCAGAACCTCTGGAACATCAGCCAGATTTACCCTGTTCCCCCAGGGAACATAGAAAAATAACTGAAGTTCGAGGAATACTGTAAATATTTCCACCAGGCACCTCCTTTACAAAGCTAAACCTCATTTCCGTCTTCAAGCCGCAACAACACGTCGTTATTCGTTTAATTAACACTTTGTAAAAAGATCCTTGCTCTCAGCATGGCTTGTTCATAGATAAACATTTTATTATGCAACCGATAAACTTATCCATGCGAGCAGGGCTGTGAGGGAGCCACCCCAGAGCACTGGCTGCCTTTTGCTATGTCACTAAAACAGGGCAGAAATTAAGCACGGAAATCGCCATTGTTCCCCTCGGTGACCCGTAACGAGAGAGGGCTGCAGGAAGCAGAAGGCGCGGGATGGTGGAAGCCCCTGCGATCGCCGCCTCCATCTCCACACCGCTTTTAGAAAGCTAAACGAGAAGAAAGCCTTTAAAAAGCCCGGCTTACCTTGCAGAGATCCCCTCCTCCTCTCGGCACAAGTCCTGCTCGCTGTGGGCAGCGGCAGTGTCTGAAACGCTGTCAGAAGAGGAAAAGAACAAGGTCAAAATCGCAGCTCTGCTTTCACTCCTCCCTCCAGGCTCCGCGGCCCGGTGAGCTCGGGTGTTTAAGCCGCCAACTTCTTTTCAAGACGTCTCATATTCACCTTCTGACCAACCTCTGCCCTGTTTATGTAAATACGGTCCTTTGTACAATACAGCCCGCTGGGTGCACTTGTTCCAGGCGGGAGCAAAGGAGCGGCCATGGGGAGCGCGGCGGGGAGAGCCGGGCCCAGCGCCCGGGCAGGGCTGCGCGCACCCAGCGCCGCGGGCTCATGCTCGCCCTCCAGGTGATTACTGCTATTAGAACAAAGCCAGCTAAGCTGCTGCTCATCCCCTTCCTCTTTGTCTTAGAGGTGCTTTTCCAAGCGCTGCCCGTGCCCCTCCCCTCCCCCTGTGTGAGACGGGCTGGAGCGGAGCGCAGCCGCAGGAAATCACCGGGGAGGTAGCGAAACGCTGGCCTGAGCTCGCTGGCAGATTTCGGCTGTGACATTCACGGGGGCCGATCAACAGGTGCACCGGAGCCACGCGGCATCAGTGCTGGGGGCTGCTTCAAGGCAAAAAATCCCGGAGAGCTCCCCCTGCCAGGGCCGCAGGTCCCGGGCAGTGCTGTCCCCATCAGGCCGGAGCGTTTCGGCTGGGCCATGGCAGCCAACCCTCCCCAGGTGAGCCCGGTGCCCAGTGCCGGCCCTGCACACCAGGTGGGCCCAGTGCCCAGTGCCGGCCCTGCACCCAGGTGGGCCCGGTGCCCAATGCCGGCCCTGCACACCAGGTGGGCCCGGTGCCCAGTGCCGGCCCTGCACACCCGGCAGGCCCCGCTCGGGCCCCGCTGGCCGCGGGTGCCTGAGGGAACAGGAGCATGGGCAGCCCCATGGTGCTTCCGAACCTCCTTCTGCCTGGTTAGAGCACCATCACTGATTTCCGTGGCTAACTCGATGGAGGAAAGTGTCAGCAGGCTCAGCTGTGCAGGCAGGGACAGCCACCATCACCACAGTCCCCAGCACCCACTGTCAGCCACCCCTGCACCCGTCAGTGCTGCAGGGACACTGGCTCACCTACGGACGCTCACCGGCTCTGGGAGCACCCACGGTGACAATGCCCTGGTGCCTTGCCCATCCAGGAATGCTAACCCTCCCTGCTGCACTGAAACCGGGCACCATCACCCCAGGCCCCAGCACAGTCCTTTGCTAGCAGCTAGAGGGTAGCTTTTTAAGCCGCTGTGGGTTTAAAAATAAAACAAGCCCTCTGGTAACAGCCGTAAGTCTTCATACCACAGCTCATCCATCATTCTGAGATGCCCTGTGACCAAGAGTCACAGCAAGTGGGCCCAAGTGGTGCTACTGCTTCTCACAAGGATCTCTACACACTTCATAAATTAACTTGGAAACATCAATTAGGCAACTCTGATAAATGATGTGTGATCAGGCAATGATAAGGCTGAGCACACTGAACACATGGCAGGGCAGGGGATGCCAATCCAGGAGCACTGGTCCCATGCTGGCAACAAGCACTAACCCCACAGCCTGCCTCCCACCTGGAACAATCCCCAAAACGAGGCACCCCAACTAATGGGGTGGTCCCAGGACAGATGCTAAGGGGTGGCTCCACATCTCCATTTGTTTGCTGCTTCCTCCCCTGTGTCAGATTCAAGCAAGGATCTCAACACCTGCAAAGAGAGGGGCCAACAGCTGGAAGGAGTCTGTGGGTCGCTACAGAGATCAGCATATTGAAGACACTCCCAAAGCCATGGCACAAGGGTATTTTTCCTCTTTCAAGCTCAGTGCGTCACTCCAGGGAGGCTGGGCAAGACCCAAGAATGCAGCTCAGATGTATCTTTAATTTTTTTCTAAGCCCCAAAAGAGAGGCAGCAGCAGCAGCACAAAACCCACCCCAAGGCAGAAGGCCCCCGGGTTGGAAGAGGAAACTGGCAGCTGATGCACTGGGCAGCCCTGAGAAAGGCCAGGCAGGGATTTCACAAACAAGAATCACATGGATGCCATCACTGCCAACATTCAGGCACAAAGGCTGTCCTGGGCTGTGCTCATCGGGACTGGGCTGCACGACTGCTGCTGCACCCAGGGTTTTGCTCAGCCCACCTGCACCCAGCACAGTCCATGCCTCACTGATCACTGAATCACTGAAAGCTAAGCAGCACAAAAACATATGTTTTTGGAGGATTTTAAGAACTGAAAAGGAAAAAGCATTAACCACTTTTAAGATTCCACTGCAGAAACGGGGCTTAGAGGGATCTTGATGACTGAGGTGGGCCACCTAGAAGCCCTGGCTCACAGCACTAACCATGTAAAAACAAAAACCCAAAACATGCAAGTGAACCCTTTCCCTTGGAAACCCCCTCACCCTTGCATCATCTGCAGCCAGAAAAATAATATTGACTATAAACGATGACATAACAACTGTTATGATTCCCCAGTGGTGTAGTTTGCTATGGGATCCTTTAGGTGCTAATCACAAAGAAGTTGTAATTTAATATCTATTACTATTTGAAAGATCTCTGTCTGTCAGTCAGCTCTCAATCTTAATCCAGCCTCCAATGAGTCCAGAGTGGGAAATGTGCCCTTTCACCTTCATTTATTTATAGATAGCAGCAATGCAATCATTATTTCTGCAGCAGTGTTTCACAAAACCTTCATCTCTGAGCCATTTGTCTCTGTGCAGAGAGTCTGCGCTGGTCCCTGACCCTGCTGCTGCACCCCAGGCTGGCAATATGCAGGGACAAGCTATCAGCATCACTGCCGGCCAGCCTGGGCACAAGGTGGATGCAAAGCATGGCACAAGCAGGCTGTGCTGCCAGTCAGCTGCTGCTTTAGCGATTCACAACGTGCCCATCCTCCTTCCGGAGCCCGTCGCCATCCCCATCCTGCCGCACACGCACGCAGCAGAGCATGCACGGCGCATCGGGTGTCACGGGTGCGCTCGGACTCTGCCGGCTTCGGGGAGGGGGTGGCAAAGAGCTGGGCAAGGATGAGGTATCCAGGGGGCCACGTCCTGGCCCCTGTTCTCAGCACACAGCCCCCCCCGGCCCCCCCAAAGCATCCTCCTCCGACAAAATGACAGCATCCTCCGAGCGGCAGCAGCTGGGACCATGGAGCCCTTTAGAGTCATAAAGCGGTTTGCTTTGGAAGGGACCGTAAAGATCATCATGTTCCAACCTCCTCGCCACCAAATGATTAATTGTTGGAGGAGGGGGAAGGAAGTTAAAGGCAAATTAATTAAATCTTTGAATATCTATTTTAATGTTTTTTCTTGGATTTCCTCTTTGCTCGCGATCTGCTGCCCACCCCCAGCGATACCACAGCTGGGACCGGGGACACCCGGCCGCCGGGACGGCCCCCGCTCCTGTCACTGTCACTTCCCCCCGGTCCTGTCAGTGCCACCGCCAGCCCCGCATCCCGCCCCCCCGCCTCTCACCGTGCCGAGCCGAGCCGAGCCGAGCCGAGCCTGGCCGCAATGGCAGCGCCGGGCGGAACGCGGCGCCTCCCCCGCCCCGTGCGGCTCCGCGGGGCTCTCCGAGAGGCGGGGATGCGGCTCCGCGGGGCGGGATGGACCGGGAAAGGCGGGACACGGCTGGGGTGAAAGGGGGGACACGGGCCAAAGCGGGGTTACAGCGCCGGGAAAGGCGGGGTGGGATAGGGCTGGTGTGCCCGTGACAAAGGAGACGGGGGGGACAAGGACTGCAAGATGGCTACAGCGGGGATGGAGAGAGAGAGACGTCAGTGCAAGGGGGGATGCAGTGAAACTGCAAAAGGAATGCAGGGGAGAAGTAATGGGGCTTCCATGGGGATTGCAATAGGGATGGAAAGGGGGATGCAATGGGGGATTCAGGGGAGCTGTGATGGGAATTCAGCGGGGTTAAAGCAGGGGGTGCAGCTGGGCTGTGGTGTATAGGGTGTAACACGGGTGCCAGGGGGACAGTGTGGGGGTATGAGAGGGGACACAGAGTGGCAACAGAGAGATGTGATGTGACTTTAGTGGGGGTGTAAGGCAGGGGTGCAGGGGGTGGGCACTTACACCGGGATTAGGATTAGGTTTACCCTAACCTGGGAAAATGATTCACCCTCAAGCCTGCGAGCAGTCACTTGTTAGGATCGCAAAGAGCCTCACCATGTGAGTGTAAAAGGGGGGGTATTGCAAGGGACACACAGCAGGGAGCCAAGAAGGATGCAATGAGGCTACAGAACTCTTACAATGGGGTTGCCATGGGGATGCAACAGGGATAAAAAAGGGAATGTGATAGGCAGCAACAGGGTCACAACAAGGAGACACCAGGGTGGAAACAACGGGGGGTTGCAAGAGGGATGTCAAGGGGATGGCAATACAATCACCACAGAACTACAAAGGAGGAGAGTGCAGTGCTGCACCCCACAGAGAAACCTCACAGCCCCCTTGCATGAGGCCTGGGAGCAAGATTGGGCTGGGGGACAACTGTTCCCAGGTCTGGGGGAGGGCTCCGGTCAGGGATGTTCCCATGGGAAGGACACAAAGGTTGAAATCAGAGGATCCAACTTATAAAAATCCTATTTCAGGTGTTAAAGTCAGGTTACAAATCTTTTACCTTCCCAAAAGATGGCACTGCTATCAGGAGCTGCATTTCAACTTGCATTTTAAAATCTGCTCCGATTTTTCCTAAAACTGCCAATTGAATCCTTTTGCTCTAAGCAAATTTACTTTCATTTCCCCTGGGTCACATATCAGGCTGGTGTGTACCTTTAAATTATGCCAAAAAGTTATAGGAAAACTTAATTAAATTAGAAATGAGATCAGCTCCTGAGTAAATGCAAACTGGGTCAAAGCCTCACCCCACCTGTGCCCTGATAAAGGATGTCCCTTTGGCCTGGCAGGCTGGGGAAGGTGAGATAATTGGTGTAAAGGTCTTTCCAGGTCAGAGTTTACTATGATAACCATAAGCTTTTGATAACATGAACTCTCAGAAGAGATTTATAACCAAAAATCAAGGGGTTTAGGTGGCCTGGTGAAGGTGAGGCTCAGCTGTTTTGGGTTTTGTTTCTCAGTCAAGCAGGGCTAAACAAAGCTGAGTTTCTGCTAAGGTGACCTGGGTGGACATGAGAGGTGTTTCACAAGCCCTCAAACCCTGCTTGCACTCAGAGCTGTTTGTTCAGCTCTCATGCACAGCCGGGACACCTGCAGGGCAGTGCTGACTCAGAGCCATGGATTACCCAGCCCGTGGTTGTTCCTGCTGGGAATGCCCCTGGATGCAGTCACAGCATCCAGGGGCAAATGATGGTGCCTAAAATAGAGAGGCTGAAGCAGAGACCTGCGGTGGGTTTGTGTGGAAACAGCACGAGCTGAGCAGGAGCCCAGCCCAGGGAAGAGTCACTGAGTCACCCCTGTGGTGGTGATGGGCTCCCCTGGCCCAGGCACTGCCAGGACAGAGCCACAGCTCCTGCAGGTCCCAGCCCTGCTGGGGGAGGCTCTTTGCAGTGCCCTGATCCCCTGGGCAGGCAGGGGCTGAGGCTGCTCCTCTGCCCCACCTTGGGCACTCCAGATGGCACAGGGGGAGCAGTGGGGAGAGAGCAGGGCACAGCTGGGCTCCCTGTGCCCACAGAGAGCAGAGGAGCCTCAGGCTGCAGAGGAAAGCCCAGCAGTTCTGAGGACTCCTCCTCAGGACCCTGCAAGGCCATGCTTGGGATGGCTGCAATGTGGCAAGCCCAAGTTAAAAGCCAGTGCCTGCACTGACCTGCCCCATGAGTTTTGTTTCTTTTCTCAGCCCACAGACAGCTCATCACACAGCTGTGGCAGCTGGCAAGGACTGAGTCACCCCTTGGTCACTCTCTGACTATGCTGGCCCTTAGCTGGAAATTACTCATTCCCAATGCAGTGTCAGGAGCTTCCCAGCAGCACAGGAGCACAGCTTTGATCCTGTGAGCAGGACAGACAGTGACCACAGGGAGGACTTCCAATCCATTGATGACTTATGAGAAACAATCTGTATCTAAAACAGAGCAACCACATGATAAAAACCATTAAAAACAATCAGAAATAGCTGTTGCATGGCCCCAGAAACCAG
This sequence comes from Zonotrichia albicollis, assembly GCF_047830755.1. Taxonomy (NCBI): domain Eukaryota; kingdom Metazoa; phylum Chordata; class Aves; order Passeriformes; family Passerellidae; genus Zonotrichia; species Zonotrichia albicollis. Next base: position 11,855,862 of record NC_133830.1, read on the forward strand.
GACATGAACCTTTTATGTAAACAGTCTTGTTTTCCATAGGAAGGTGGAAGCTGTGGCTGGATGCAGTCCAGGATGGCTGTGGAGAGCTCTGACTTCTCCCTCACCAATCTGAGAGGCAGCATTGCTCCACTGGGTGAAAGGTTTGCATGTTATTTTCCACTGCTGGGTGAGGAATCCCCAGGGCACATGGTGAGGCTGTTTGCAATCACGACAAGTGGCTGCACGCTGCCTTGGTGGGCTGAATCATCCTCCCAGGGTGACTTGTCCCCATCTATTCCCACTGGCACAGTCCTGGCCCTGTGGCACAATCCATGAGCAGTGCCCAGGGCACTGTGGGCATGGGACAGGGCAGGAGGGTGCCCCAGAGCCCACCATGGGAGCTGCTGTTGAGGAAGGTCTTGCCATGCCCTGAGCTGTGCCACTTTAATAACACAGAGCTACAAAATTCATCTCCAAGGACAGGGATAAGATCCCAGCTCACCTTGTTGCAAACAGCAGCTCTGGATGACAGCGCAGGGGTACAAACCCCTCTGTGCACACCTGGAGCAGCCCTGGGTGAGAGCACAGGGGTACAAACCCCTCTGTGCACACCTGGAGCAGCCCTGGGTGAGAGCACAGGGGTACAAACCCCTCTGTGCACACCTGGAGCAGCCACCCTGCCACTCTTCAGGGCCCTTCATTGCACAACCTGGGACAAACACAACAACAACATTCCTGCTGTTTAAAACATCATAAAGCAAGACCTGCTTGCCTAATAACAGCTTTAAAAAATGCTTTATTAACTCTACTCAAAGTTAATGCATGCATTATGTGCATTTTAATTACATCTTTAACTGCTAACAACATGGGTGCACTTATTAGCACAAAACCTTATTTGGTGGCTGCAATATCTTTATAGAGGATTAACTTCAAAGCCTCATCTTGTCATGCATGAAAGCCTGTATTTCAGATTACCTCCTGCTCTCTTACAGCTCAGCTAAGCAGTCTCCTTCAAGAAACTGGAACCATCATGAGGCATTTTTCCTTGGACTGCCTTGTAGTGGGCAGGCTGTCATGGTTCAAACCACTAACTGAACAATACTGACTGATTAAATTGAAAAAGAAAACCCTATCAGAGTCCTGGACCAGCAAAGGAATTGTGCCTTGACAGTAATGAATTAGGTAGAACCCTTAGCTTCCAGAATTAGAAATAAAAATTGAGTACCAAAGATTTGATTCAAAACATTCCACATATCTTACACACCAAATACTTTTCCCCTGCATTGCACTGAAATGCCCGAGGGTCACAGCAGGACAATATTGCCATTGTATTGGCACTGAAAGCACTTCCCAAATGCCCATATATGGCCTGCAGCACAGCCATGAACTTTAGCAATCTAGAATGGCTCAAGTGCTTTGCTACTTATTAACCTGAAAGTCCAGGAGGCTGTGACAAAACACTCTGCCTGATGCTTGTGATGAGGTCACCAGGAGCCCAAAGGCCATTTCATTTGCCCACTTTTATGGTGCTGGCATCTTCAGGGCTGGCCCTTCCTGCACCTCCCCCTGTCATAGCAGATGTTGTCAGAGCAGCAATTTGTGTAAAAATGGTAAAAATTAAGAAATGTGCAACACTTTAAAGTGTGCTACATGGAAGGGGAGGCCCCTTGTCCAGAAAACAGAGCTGTGGTGGGTCCTGGGGAGCAGCAGCCTGGGGGTGTTGGTCCCCACACTGCCCCTCACACCCAACACCCTCTGCCCATGCTGGCCCTGTTCCCTGTTCCCAATCTGCTCTTTGGGGAACAGGATAATGGGGTGTCAGATGGGGCAGCAGGGACACCCCGACAGGCTGGGGCTCAGGCAGACCCAGCCACTCTCTGCACCCCTGTTTGAACGGGCACAGCAGCACCGGTGTCCCCAGCAGTGCCCAGCCCTGAGCAGCACACAGACACCACCACATCTTCCCTACAGAGGAGAAATGAAGCTGCAGCCAAGCCCTCAAGGAGCACCCCGTGAGTCCCCGCTGCCCTCCCAGCCCCAGCAGGCTTCCTCTGCAGAGCACAAGGGGATGTGGTCTGGCCCCGCAGTGTCTCCCTCCAGCCCTCCCAGGCAGGCACAGGAAACCTCAGAGATCCTCTCAGCCCATCTCTGCCAACAAAAACAGTTCTGTGGGTTCCCTAGAGGCTGCCAAAAGGAAGCAGCTGTGCCTGAAGGGAGAGGAGGAACTCCCTCATGGCTGCAGGACCTCACACCCCCTGTCCCGTGGGGACCTTAAGCAAACACGTGATACAGGGACACTTCTCACCCATCCACCCCACAGCACCTCCTGGGCAGTGGGAGGAAGATGCGGGGCTGAGCTGCTGCTGCAGGGGGTGACACACCAGGCACAGCCCCGTGAACCCAGGACAGGCCCCACCAAAGGGCCCTGGCAGCTCCTGCTCACAGCTCCTGCCTTGCCCTCAGCCTGCTGAGCTGCCCCAGCCCCCTGGGAGCAGGCAGAGCCTGAGGAAGGGCTTTATTTGTGAATGTTCCACAGGTGCTGCTCCTCTGGAGAGGGTCCCTCACCTGCCATCATCCCAAGTGGGGACAGGAAGCCCAGAATGTGCTGGTTTCAGCAGCAGCTTCTTGTGCAAGGGCAGCCCTGAACTGTCAGCGTTCATGCACCCACACCAAGCGTGTTTTGTGATCTGATAAGGCTGCTCAGAAGGGGCAGTAAACAGGGGGTAAAGTGCTGCAGAAAGGAACATGAGCTCCCTGTGTCACCCCCCACAGGTGACAGGCTGCTGTTTGTCCCCCTGATAATGCCTGGGGTGGAGGAGAGAGGTAACTGATATGCCAGGAGCAAGATAAACACAGTATTGACAGCCATGGTTCAAGGTCAAAACCTTCATGGGCACCACAAAACCACTTTCTCTGTGATGCCAGGGTAGCCAAAACAAGCGTGATTTTGGGGAGAGCTCTGGGTTTGGATGACTCTGACCCTGAGGCTGCAGCTGCTGTCGCAAGCACTTGGCTCAGGCTGAGCTTTCAGCAAGGTTAACCTGGACATTTACACCCCTCCAAGGCTGCCACTTTCCCTCCCCTCTCTCTTTATTGATTTCTTCCAGAGCCTGTCCTGCCTGGGGACAGCTCACTGGAGACCCAGAGCAGAGGAGGCATCACCTAATCCCTGTTATTTTGGAGGATGGCCTGCCCACTGCCCAGCTTGGTTGGCAAACACTGCAGTGAAGTGATGACACTTCCCTTGCTGGCAGCCAGTGCTCCAAATTCCATTAATGCCAGAAGGGATTGGTGGTGCCCATTCCAATACCTGCAGCACAGTCCCTGGAGAACTGGCCTCCCTGCAAGCCTGGATCCCACTGCTTCCAGCTGTGTCATGTCCCTGGGAGCCCTTCCAGTGCTGTGCTTTGTGCTGCCTGCACCTCAGCCCGCTCGGTTGGTTCAGCATGTCCTGGTGCCTCTGGATCTAGAGCTGCTTGGGCAGCAGGGTGCAGCAGGCTGGGAGTTCCTAGAAAAAGGAAAGAGGATATGAAAGCACCCTGTCAGCACAGGGGAAAAAATTCAAGACACTTCAAGATGTCATTTGGCCTGAACTCTTGTTACACCTCCTGCCTTTACAACTTGATTGAGGGCCAACAAATGTGTCTCTGGCTGAGGGCTGGCATGTGTGGAGGATTAAGAGGGCAGGGGGGTGATTTCCCTGCAAAAGCCACCTCAGGAGACCAAGCCATCCCTCCTGCATCACCCTCACTCAGGTGTTGCTTTAGCCAAACTCCTGTGTCCCTTCCACCACACAGCACAAGTGCAAACCCAGGCTCCTGTGCTGGGACACTTGGCCAGCAGTTTGAGGGGCAGTGCTGGGGCACCATCTTACCATGGCTGCCTGGCAGTCCCTTCCAGTGGGCTTCTGGTGCCCTCCAGAAATCCCAGTCTTCTCCTCTGCTGCTTCCCAGACCCTTTCACCATCCAGCCCGTCCATCTCCTGGGATGGCCCAGGGAGTCAGCACAGCCCAGAGTGGTCCCAGCTGGTGCCCAGTCATGGGCAGCACCCCACAGCTGGTGTCTCCCTGTGGGGAGGGACAGTGGCTTCTGCTGGAGCTGCTGCTCTGCCAGGAGTCAGAGGCTGGCTCAGCAGAGCCTGTTTTCCCCTCAGGGAGAACTTCAAAGTCTCCATGCTGCTTTGTGGTGGGAGATGGACATGAGGGAAAGGAGGAAATGGTGATTCCTGTTCCTGACTGACACAGCTGGGTTTGACACCAGGCAGCCACAAGGGACGGAGGCATAAACACACACACATCCATAGGCACGCTCGCAGCAGCTCACTTTGCCCAGGTCCGTGAAGATGCTGCTCTTCTTCTTGCTTTCACTCCTCCATTTCAACCCATCTCTGAGCCTCAAAATCTGCTCCTTCAATGTGATGTCTTTTGGAGAAGCTAAAATAGCCAAGCCTGAAGTCATCGATGCTGTGGTAAAGGTACGTTTGTTTGCCTGGATGAGACAGACACTGAGCTTTTCTAGCTTTTCTTAGATGCACAATCTTGCACTTTGCTTGTCTTTCACAGTTAAATATCAAGCAAAAAAAAAAAGGCTAATTATTTAAAGAATATCATATTCTTGAAGTAAAAATCAGCTGAACAGAATGTGTGTTGTTGAACAGAATGTATGTTGTTATTTTAGCCTTCATGGGAATATAACAGAAAAAATATTTGCTGTTTGCTTTGGAAATTGAGTTACAAAAGGAGGAAAACCTCAATGCAAAGTAAAAATAATTTTCACTTTAAATCCATAAAGCTTTGTTTTGTGATACATTATTTACCTTCTTTATGTGCTAATTATTCTCAAATATTCTTGTCTAATTAAACCTATTCTTAGGGCAGCAAATAGTATCTGTCAAGTTAGAGTCTGGTAGAAATTTGAAAAACCAGTTTCTGTAAGCAAACCCTCACCATCAGGCTGCCTCTACAAAAGCTGAAGATAACCCTGGCTTTAAAAACAACCACCTTTAAGACTTGGAGCTTTGCCCTCCAAGATGCCACAGTGAGGGAGGACAAGGGGCTTGGCATTGTGAGGGGCTGTGCGAGCAGGATGGCACCAAGGAGGAATGGCACCACATTGTTAGGTTGTATTCCTTTCATTGCAAACTGGCAGAGAAGAGTGGTTTCCTTGGCTTTGCATTCCAGACCGTTCTTCCTGTGCTGTCATCACTGTGGGCAACATATACTAAATATACATTTATATATATAAATATATATACTAAATTTGGTGGTCACTTAGATAGTTGTGGCTAAGTTTCAGGGGGCACAGAGAGGGGCTTTTTTCCCTGACCAAAATCCCCCACGAGGTCTGAAGTACAATGAAGCCGGGGCAGAGGGAAGGCCGTGAGAATGCTGGGCTTTGGGTGAGCGGGACTTTCCCACGGGGAATCCCAACAGAGCTGTGGGAGCTGAGCTCCAGGGCAGCCCCTGGTGCTGGGAGCCCATTTCAGGCCGGGGCTTTCTCTGGGCTGCGGGGGCTGTTCCAGAGGGATCACCGGGGACAAGTGGGCGCTCCCCGTGGGGAAGGAGCGGGGCGGGCAGAGGCAGCGCCAGCCCTGGAGCGATGCTGGGATCAGGCTCAGGGAGAGGCTTTTGCTGCCCCTTCCCCTCCACACTTCCTCCTCGGGGTCAGGTGCCGAAGTTTCCCACTGAATCTGAAACTCTTGTGCTCCCGGGTTCCCTCTCCCAGTTCCTGCTGGGCTCTGCAGCAGCTCTGAAAGCAGAAAGGCTCCGTTCCAGCCCCGCTCCCCTCCCATGACCCCAGGCTGTCACTTCTTTCTCAAAGGACTTCCCCATGGAACCGCTGTAGCCACTTCTTCCTGACCCTTCCCAATCCTCCCAAACCAGGCGTGTGCAAACCTGCTCCTGCTCCTTCCCCCGGCAGGTCGTTTCCCGCTGTGACATCATGCTGCTGATGGAAATCAAGGACAGCAAGAACCGGGTTTGTCCCCTCCTGGTGGAGAAGCTCACCAGGTAGGGTGGCCGTGGGCGAATGGACAAATGTTGGGAAAGCTGCTTGGCAAAAGAGCCTGTGCTCTGCTCGGTGCCACATTCCTGGGGCAAAATCCAAGGATGTGGGCTCTGTCCCAGTGTCAGGGAGGGACCAGACTCTGGCAGTCTCATGGAGGGACAGGAGCAAAGGCAGTTCCAGACCACGGTAGAACACATTTTTAAATCAGTAAACCAAGTTAAATTCCTTTTGCTACGGAGAAGTTCCCAAAGGAGAAAGGAAATGAGGGGGAATGCCCTCACGGGGCTGGCATCAGGCTGCAGCAGGACAGCCACCTTCCTGCAGGACTCGGAACTGCTTCAGATTAGGGATTGCTCGCCTGGACAATCCAGACATCCAGAGGAAATAGCAGCGCTCAGCTGGATGGACATGACAGCCAGCTGAAGGAGAGACAGAGGCTGCAATGAGCAGGGAGAGGGTGCAGTGAAGAGCAAGTGGCAGAGCAGGGCTCCAGCTCCTGAGAAGGGTTTAGTGTCTGTACCCACCTGCCTCTGAGGCCAGGCAGGCAATGCCCAAACCCTGGGACAGAGGCAAAATTATCTCTCTCAGCCCCTTGTGAGTGCAGAAATAAACTCAGGGACATCTCTTTCCTTCCAGTCAGCGGAAGGGGCCAAAGGAGGAATACAGGTGTGTGGCCAGCAAGAGGCTGGGAAGGAACAGCTACAAGGAGCAGTATGCCTTCATCTACAGGTGGGTGAGTCCCCTTTGCCAACAAGCCAGACCCTGGAGATGGGCTGGACGTGGTGGTGGCTTTGCTGAGAGGGAGGCAGAGAGGTGCAGGCTGTGCAGGTGGGCTGAGCTGTGCTGGGTGTGGGGATCATCCCAGCACAGCCATCTGTGTGTCTGCACCCACCCCAGACCATGGAGTCAGTGTTAGACACACCTCAGAGAGCCACAGGTGTGACAGCCCCCATCCTGTTCATTCTGCTGCAGGCAAGACCAGGTATCAGTGAGACAAACCTACCAGTACCCTGACACCCAGCCTGGGGATGAAGATGTCTTCTCCAGAGAGCCCTTCATCATCTGGTGGCAGTCTCCCAAAACTGGTGAGGTGTTTCAGAAAGAAGTCACTGTTGCACTGTGAGCCAGCACAGCAGCCCTGGCTGGACCATGCCAGAGGCTCCAGAGCTGCATCCAGACCCCACTCTTCCTCCCAAGAGCAGCATTTTCCCTTCAGGGCTGCTGCCTCTGGGAAATGCCACAGCCCTGCTCATGCCCTGCTGGGAAAGCCTCTGCTGCTGCCATGGGCAGTGGGTTGGTGGGTGCATTCCCTGCAGCGGGCACAGCCTGGGAGCAGCTCCTGTGTGTGTGCTGGGTCAGGATTTGCCTGCACTGGCACAGCTCCTCAGGCCCAGCTCAGTGCCTGGAGGGGGTCACTGTGCAGCCACAGAGATCACCCTGGCCTACAGTCAGAAAGGGCAGTAAACAGGGAGTTTCTCCCTCAGAAAAATCAATAAACAAGCTGTTTCTCCCTCAGAAAAATTCCCTTGCTGACAAGTCAGTCTCTGTTTCTTTGTGACTCATTCTCTGTCTAACCATTACATTTTTCTTGTTCCTCTGCCTTGTTTTGAAGCTGTCAGTGAGTTTGCCATTATCCCTCTGCACACCACACCAGACACAGCAGTGAGGGAGATTGATGAGCTCTATGATGTGTATTTGGATGTCAAACAGCGCTGGAAAACTGAGGTTGGTTGCCACATCTGTGTCACTAATTGGGCTTTGCTACTGAGTCACTGGCCATATTATTCACTATGCAGAGCTGAAAACCTCAAACCCATTGACAACGCACCCCAGGTTTTAAATATCTCTTTGGTGTATTTTCATTGAGCTCTCCACATTTTATACAGTAAACTTGATCATCTATTAAACTATTATCAGCATGCCCTGATGTGCCCAGCAGAAAGGAGAAACCCCACTGCATCCATGGACCATAAAAATTCTCATTGGTCTTTTGAAAAGCATGATTTTCAAAAGACCATTTTCTCATGATTACATTTGGAAACACTTCTCCCTTCCAGAACTTCATCTTCATGGGGGACTTCAATGCTGGGTGCAGCTATGTTCCCCAGAAGCAGTGGAAGAACATCCGTCTGAGGACCTACTCCGAGTTCCTGTGGCTAATTGGTGACAAAAATGACACAACCGTGAGGAACAGCACCAGATGCCCGTATGACAGGTAAAGGGCTCACTGCCAAACCACCCACTGGCTACGACTCTCTGAGAGAATATTGTATCAAGAGGTGTCAGCGACCGGCAGAGGAAACAAATGTTCATGAGGCCATCAGAGATAAAGCAGTGTCCAGGGGAAATGTGATCCAAATGCTTCCAGTGAGGAGCACAAAGCCCTGTGCAGACCAGACTGGGCAGGATTTACACACCTCAGCCACTGCTGTGGCTCAGGGAGGGACAGAAGCAGCACTTCTCATCTGCAGGGAGCCCTGCAGACCCCTGGCAGGAGGTGCTGCTGCCTCCTCCGTGCCAGCTTTGCACCATGGCTTTTGCTCCTGTGTTTGTAATTTGGATTGACAAACACGCAGAGGGGACACCTCACCTTGCCCTGGACATGTGGCAGTCCTGCTGCCACTGCAGTTCCCTCAGCAGGGACAAGAACACATCTGCTATTAGAGCCCAGAGCCCTCTTGAAGGATGAATTCCTGGATCTGAGCAAGCCTTCACTGGTACCTCAGTCATTGTCCTGTGGCTTTTGCATCCAGAGCAGGGCTGTGAAATTTGCAGCATTGGGTGGGTTTAGACAGGAGGCATTTATGATTGGCTTCCAAGACCAGTGCACACCAAGGTATTCATGTGCACACCAAGATATTCACGTGCCCCACTGCCTGTGTGGCACCTACAGGAGCTGCCACCTCTGGGTGGGCAGTCCATGGGCAAGCACAAACCACACACAGCTGTGACTCCCTTCAGAGCCCCTCTCTGCACCAGCTCGGTGCAGTGTGGCTGCCACGGGTCAGGCACCCATGACAGCACCCATTCCTTGTCCCTTTCAGGATTGTGGTCACTGGACAGAAGCTCATCCAGGCTGTGGTGCCACACTCTGCCAACATCTTTGATTTCCAGGAGGAGTTTCAGATGACTGAGGAGCAGGTAGGCAGAGCAGAGCCCTAGCACAGGGCTGACACAGGAGCACAGAGCCAGCAGTGCCCGGGCAGTGCTGAACACAGGCCTGGCTGTGACACCAGGGCTCTGTGACCACCCCTCCCAACTGGTGCAATGCCCATGGTGCCACCTCCCCACGCCCAGCCAGGGCTGGCACAGAGCTCCCAACCCCCTGTGCTGTTGTCTTGCAGGCACTGGGGGTGAGTGACCATTTCCCAGTAGAATTTGAGTTAAAGGCAAAAGGAGGCTTCCTCAACTGGCTGAGATCCAAGTTCTCAAGGAAGAAGAGACCAAAGAAGAGCCGCTCATAGAGATCATGAGCATGCTGAGTCCTCCTGCCTGCACAGAGATACACAGATGCCAGATCTTGTAGAAGTCTGTATAGAAATGCTCACAGCAAGTGCAATATTTAGCAGGTAAAAAAAGCAAAATATTTTGTAAAGTTCAAATATTTTGAGTGAGAAGGAAAATTAGGCCTTTATGCTGTTTTTTCTTCATTGTATATAGAAATAAATCAGCTAGGAGCAGCACACTGTACTTACTGTACTGGTCACAAATGTAAGGAGCTACTGCAGGGCTGAAATATTTCTGTGTGCTTTACCTGCCACACCTGAAGGGCAGGGAGCTCCACAAGTTTCCATGGGCTCTGGAGCTCTGCCATTCCTCTGCAGGGGCAGAAGGATTAAAAAGGACATTTTTGCATCATGTGTGTGTCTCTGTGTGTGTGTTTATGCTTCAGAGCTGCAGCCAGTGGACATGAGGTAGTACCTGGTGGTTTGCAATGTAGAACATTGCTGAATTTAGAGTATTTCTCAGTGAGGTGTTTAAACTGGTCACAGCATCCAGAGATTTGGGAAAGACAGAAGAGACAGAGGGACAGGCAGAGAGAGCCCCTTTTCTGCACTGCCCCAGCTCAGGGCAGCAGGAAGCTGATGGTTCTCACCCCTGCCCACCTGCAGGGCAGGTGAGATGCCCCAGGGATCCCAGGTGACACTGCTGCCAACAGAGTGTCATAAAATTCACATCAAAATCTGATTTCAGCATCCTGACATGTAAGTGAACTGCATCCCTCCTCAAACAAAAAATCTCCATGGCAGCCCAAAGTCCTCTGATGAACCAGACTTCAATGATGATTATTTAATGTAGTGGTGCAGCAATCTGTGTTCCCAGCTCAGCCCACAGGCAGTGTTTAGTGCAAACCAAACCCTGCCACACAGATGGCATCTGGGGAGTGGGAATAATCCAACTGTTAGTAGAGACAAATATTCATTTCCTTTCATCAGTGCACCCCAGGTTGCCTGCTGAAGGGGCAGGGAGGGCAGGTGAATGAGAGGCTTTGTGGGAGGAAAACAGTTTGGCCTTTGTGAAACCGACTGCTCAGGGACAAGAATTTGAGGAAAGAAACTAAATTAAGAGAAAATTATCCCAGGAGGTTGTGTGCAAGGCAGACAACAAATCCTCCAACTTTTAGTAGCAATTAAACTTGAAATGATACAGCATTTTGTATGCTCCCTCACACTGCAGTCAACACAAAGGAAAAAGCCTGATTTAGGACAAATATTTACATTGGGATTTTTATAGAGATGCCACTGTTTGGCTGACATCAGTGATGGTTCATGTGAAGGCTGAAATGAATCTGAGGCTCTGGCCTCACATCTTGCTTCTATGTAAGCACTTTCTCTCTCCTGGCTTTCAGAAAGGAGTAGTGCACAGAGAAAGAAATCACCCTCCAGCAATAATGGACACATTCAGTCATGAAAAATACATAATTACAACTAAGATTTACTGGAAATACTTGTCCTTACTTGCAGTATTTGGCATAGCCCTTTATCCACCACTTGAGGATAGGAGATGTGGCAGAGAGAGCCTGGGCAGTGCAGGCAGTGCTGCTGGTCCAGAGCAGTGAGCTGGATGTGGCTGGGACTGAGGGAATTTTCTCCACTGGAGTTCCATGGAGCTGTGTCTTGGGTTTGTGCTGAAAACTGTGCTGATAACACAAAGATGGTTTTGTTGCTGCTGTGCAGCACTTGCACAGAGTCGAGGCACTTTCTGTCTCACCCCAGCAGTAAGTTGGATGGGGATGCACGAGAAATTGAGAGGAGATGGAGCCACAGCAGCTCTGACTCAGGGGATACCCCACACCACATGGAGTCCTGCTCAGCACTCAAACCTTGGGGAGAAGAAAGGTTCATCTTGCAGACATGCTGAGCTTCTGACTGGCAGAAAGACATCCTAATGCATAAATGGTGCTCCTCCATGGAGAGCTGGGACACAGCTTTGTGGGATTCACAGCAGAGGGCATCTGCACTCACATTGTACGTTTGATAGAGGCTGGGAGGTGTCCCAAACTCCCACTGTCAGCACAGTCTGTCTCTCTAGATATTCATTAGACAATATTATAATTACATCCTAAAATATTTAACAGTTCATGTTGTCTCTAGATTTCCTTCCCTGGGGATCATTGCCCATCTGCCCCAACTGCAAAGGGGTTTAAGTTGTTCCAGCCTGCAGGAGCCTCAATGTATTCTGCAGCCAGAACAAAGTTTCTCTTTTTGATGAATAAGGTTTCTTGAGCTTTATTTATGATCAAACAGAAGTTTTTCACTGGGAATCCAAAATTCCTGGAGAGACTTTGTCTCATGCAAGCCAGACCTCAGATCGTGGCTGGGAGAGAAACAAAGAGGCTCTTCAGAAGTGGAAAAGTGTTTCCTCCCCAGCAGCCCTGTTCACAGAGGGCACAGGGCAGAGGGGGCTCAGCTGAACTAAAAGGGCAAAACCCCCCAATCCCTCAGGCTGGGGTCCGTGGGAAGCCCTTCTCCAGTGCATGGTACTGGAGGCATCCCCGCTTCCCACAAACCCAAGGTCTCCACTGCCCTGCACCTCCCCAGCCTACAGGAGGTGTCTCTGCTCCTCACCCCACCGAAACCCACACGAGGGAGGTTTTTACTGCCCTGGGGGTGTAAACCTCTTGGCAGGGAAACCCGCAGGAGCCCACAGCAGCAGCCCCAAGCAGGAGTGCCTCTTCTCTACAGCCTCAATCATCTCCATCTGCATCTTCACCTGCAGAGGGCTCCTGTTCTCCTCCTGCCTTGGCTGCTCCCCACAGCCCTGACACTACCTGCCCACAGGGTGAGAGTTTCTTTGGCCCAGAGCTCTGCCTAGCTAGCTCCTTTTGCCTCTTCTGAGCCACTGACAGCAATGAGGACACAGGAGAGCTGGTACAGAGCCCCACAGGGACCCACCTGGCCTCTTCTTTCAGGGTCTGTACCTAATATCCAATCTAAACCTCCCCTGGTGCATCCTGAGGCTGTTTCCTCATCCATCCCCCACCTGGCTACACTCTCCTGTCAGGTGTTGTAGAGTGATAAGGTCCCTCCTGAGCCTCCTTGGCTCTAGGCTAAACAACCCCACCTGCCCCAGCTACTCCTCATAAAACTGTGTCCCAGACCAGATGAACACACGTACAGATGTTTGGCAGTACAGATGTGCAGCAAACAACTGAGCTGCAGTCCCCAGAAGGGCTGTGTTGTGCTGGTGGCACTGACAGCGAAATCAAAGGCAGGAAAATGACAGAGGCTCCCAGTGTGATGGCAGCAGCTGGTCCCAGCTCGGTGTTCCAGGCTCCCTCAGCCTCTGCAGGGATTGTGAGGAGCACTCGTGCCCCAGGCTGGAGCTGGCCCCTCCCTGACCAAGCATTGCCACGGAACAGGAGCGCGAGTGGAGCAGGAGCTTCCTGGGGCTCGAGTGCTCCGGTGGCTCTCTGGGGGCGCTTCTCTCAGCCCCCTGCAGCCCAGGCTCAGTGGTCCTGCCAGGGCTTTTCTCTGCCAAGCAAGCCTGGGAGATGGGGACAGGGAGGTGAGGGCAGCACTCGCCTTTCTCCTGCCTCTAGTCAAACAAAAACAGTTTCAAAAACCACGTTTCTCCCCCCACCTATGGATGGTAAAAGGCCCTGCAAGCTCCCCGAGCTCCGTGCCCAGAGCAGCGCGGTTCCCGTCCCGCAGGGCCCCCGGCAGAGCCGGGCACACACGAACGCTACCGGGCCCCCTCAGGCGGCATCGCTGCACGGCCCAGCCCGCGTGGATCCCGGGAATTCACACCCAGACCCTCAGCACGGCCAGCAAACCCAGCCGCGGCTGGGAAAGGGAATTTCACCTCCCCATGGATCTGCACCACCCCGTGCTCTGCACTCAGACATCTCCATTCGCTGCAGGCAGCCCGGGGCTGAGCCCAAGGAGTCCATGGGCTAACTGCGTTTCTACATGAATTCTGCATTAAAAAGGGAACATTTTGTTGGCTTGAGGTCTGGTTATTCGTTGCCCACAGTTATTTAACCAGGAAAGATCCTGTGCTGAACCCCACGAGGTGGCAGCAGCTCCCAGGACCAGGGCACAGCCCCTCCTGGGTGTCCCCACCATGCCTGCACCAGGAGCACAAGGACAGCCGGCTTGGGCCACAGTGACCACGGCCTTCCCTGCCTGTCCAACCCCAGGGATGGCTTCCAGTGACTCTGCTCCTGCTCTTTGGTGGTTTGTGCCTGGTTTTGGAAAAGATGGGAGGCTGTTCTGGCCCCAGTGCCACCAACCCCTTTTCCAGTGCCAGGGGAAACTGGAATCAATTTGGATCAGAGGCTTTTTCTGCAACCACAGAATCACAGAGTATCCTGAGTTGAAAGTTGATACTCTTGACCCACAAAAATCATTGAATACAACTCCTGACCCTGCCCACAACAACCCCAAAATTCACATCACGTGCCTGAGAACACTGTCCAAAGGTTTGTGAACTCTGACAGGCTTGGGGCCGTGACCACTTGCCTGGGGAGCCTTTTCCTGTGCTCATCCACTCTCTGTATGAAAAAACTTTTCCTAATAACCAACCTTGACCTCTCTGAGCTGGATTTAGCTCACATTCCTCTCCATCTTCCTGACAGGTCAGGGACACAACCTCTGCACTCTCACCTGGTAGAAAAACACAGGTGCCCTTTCTCTGCAGGCTAGTTTTCCAGCCAGTGTGAAAAACAAGGTTAAATACTTTGTGTGTAATTTTAAATATAGAGTCTCAGCTGTCACTGTTTGCAGGGGCAATTTTCTGGTAGAGAGAAGACAGATTTATAAGAATTAATTTCCATATTGGCAAAGTAACAAAAAACCTTCCCTGAAAAGCTCTGCAAATGCTGGCATTGAGATATGAAGGCTTTCTGTGCCTCTCTGTTGGAAGGAGAACCTGACCCCAGCCATTCTTGGGGAAGCCAGATGCAAAATCCCACCCCCCAAACAAAACACCCGAGCTGGACATCACTGTCAGAAGGAAATATCCACCCTGGCAAGGCAAGGCCAGCTCCTCCATGGGGCCCAAAGGACCCAGCCTTCCAGCTCAGCAGGGATGTAAATATTTGCAGTACCAAGGTCTTGCAGAAAGGGAGCTCAGCACAGGAAAGAGCTGTCAAACATACCTCTAGGTCCTGCTAGATCATATTTTCCTATTAGTTTTTTTTTTAAATCATATATACTAGCCTTTCATTCATGTCATTTAAAAAATGTGCTTTAAATCTCAGTCAAATTAACAGTGACAGGAGCTATAAATCCAACCTGATTTAGTGACAATATTTCTTCTAAGCTTGCAATATAAATTCACAACTATGAAAATTAACTCCGAAAGTCTGAGAAACTCTGAAAAGCCATTTAAAAGCCTTTTCTCAGGAGGCCCTGGGGAAACAGCCCCACACAAGAGGGGGGCCTGGCAGCAGGGCTGTTTTGATAACCTTCAGTGAAAGGGACCTGAGAATATTAACCATTACTGAAGGCTGTGGAGGAAAAAAATGCTGCAGCTCTCTCTGCTGCTTTTCCAGCTCGGATGGAGCTGTGAAGAGATGGCACCTGGGATGGGAATATCTCTGTTACTGCAACACAAGCAAAAATTACTTTTAAAACAAACATTTGTTTAGAGGAGTTTGATGCTGAAATGTTCAGGTACCCAGTGGGTTTGTTCCCAGCAAGGCTGGGTGCTCCAGTGCATGTTCTACTGTCAGCAGCAAAATTCCAAATACTCCCCTTCTGCTGCTCTGGATGTGGACAGGAGATGCAATAAATAAGGAAAAAAGGTATGAAAAAGAAGCTGGCACAAAGCACAGATGAACACCTGGGGATGCTGCCAGCAGCTTTGCAAGGCCCCATTCCTTGTGTGCCAGGGCTGTCCCTGACCTGGCAGAGGACTGTGGGGCAAACAGTTTCATTTGGCTCATGGGAGAGCATGGCACAGTCAGCTGTCATAATAACAAATGGTTTGGAAAGTCTTTGCTCAAACAAATAAAAAACACTGTGTAAAAAGCGTTGTGCCATTCCCTGAATTAAGTTTCATGCAACTCCTTCCCAGATTCTGTCAAGCAATGTCTGTAACCACTTTGGATAGGCTTTTCCATGTGATTTATACTTAGTTTGTTCCCTTCTTTTTCAGGTGAAAAAAAGTGCATTGTCTGCACTGCAAGTACATTTCAATGTGGAGTAAAAAATTAGTTTAAAAAAATCAAATAAATTTAAAACAAATAAATGCAGAAGCTGTGAGTAGAGGAAAAAAAAAAGTTTCTGGATGAGAAATGTCACATTCTCACTTTCAACAGACAATTAGAAGGAAAAGTAATTAAAAGGTTTGCATAATCTTACCAAACCCAGAGCCCTGCTAAGCAACAGCCCTAGCACTCACATTGTGCATGCACCCAGCTGGTATCAGAGCAGGTCAGGGCTTTTTGGGGGTGAAGGGAGATCCAGCTTGGACACACAAAGTGCCTGTACAGGCTCAGGCCTGGAGACTGACCACTGCAGCAACATGGACAAAAAAAATTATGTATACTGGAACACCTTTACACATGTGTATATATATATATACACACATATATATAATGATTCAAGAAATAATTATATAAAGATTAAAAGATTAATTATGTAAAGATTAAATAATCTGAATTATTAAATAAATAGAACTATTAAATAATTTAACATTAAATATTTAAAGGTTAAAGTTATTAAAATAATTTAAATGCATATATTTAATTTATTAGAGATACTCACAGCTGCACAAGGCAAAATGCAATTGTCAGTTTTGCATACAACACCCCAGTACATGAGGTACGGCCACGCTGGCTGCAGAGATGGCCATCAGAAACAGAGTCAAGGCCATGGACAGCCAGAGGGGTCTAAAGAGGGAACTCCAACAGCTCCCCAAAGCAAAGGAGAGGGCCAGTAGAGGCAACCATGAGATGCCAGGGTATGGCAGGAACAAGCACAGCCTGGGTCAGGGATGGCTGCAGAGCAGACTTGAGCTGCAGGATGAGAAGGACAGGCTGAGTGTAGGGGCTGTGAGGAGCTCCAGGCCATCACCTCCAAAGCCCTTTCTATTGGTCATTGAGATGTACAAACACATCCCACCAGCAGCAGGCAGGGGCTGGAATGCTCTGGAGTCACCATCCCATGGCAGCTGCTGTGCTGCAGGGACCTACCTTCCACCAAAACAGCCACTGAGCCTCCCAGATGTGCCACGGGTGCCACATGGGTGCCATGTAGCAGTGCCCTGCCCTGGGTCACTGCAGCAGCAGGCAGGGCTCCAGCTAGCCACCAGGGCACTGCCACATCTAGTGCAGTGCCCACAGGACAGCTCAGGTCAATTAAGGAAGGATCAAGTTCCAAGTGAGACTCACAGGTACCAAGTGGCCAAATGCTACTGCAAACCACCAAGGAGAGAGACTAAAAACAAAGGAGGAAATATTAACAATGAAGAAAAAAGAAGAAAAAGAATTTCAGGTCAACCAAATTGATAGAAAAGCACTTCCACACCTAAAGGTAAAAACCTCTATAGTGAAGGAAGTGCATCTTGTACCATTGCAAGTGTGCCCAGCAGGAGGCACTGGGACACCAGTAACACGTACACAACACCCCGGACTGCCTGGGTAGCCACTGCACTTAAAAACCTTTGTCAAGGTGCCAAAGGCAGAGCAGAACGGCCCCCAAAGCACGGATCTGTGCCCAACACAGCCACTCCTCAGCTGGCAGAGCTGCTGGAGGTAGCTGAATGTTGTTGTCCAAAATCAACCCTGCCAAGAAGCTCCTCTCATCACCACCACTGGGTGCTTGCTGTCCTTAGCAAGGTCATTTTTGTGGCCACTCCAAAGCTGTCAGTGCCCAGGCCAGGCAGAGTTGGTCACTTGAAGCAGAGCTCAGCTTACACTGAGCTTACACTGGAGGTAACCCCAGCCACAGCAGCAAGCAGGGTCCATCAGCTTCACACACAACTCCTGCTAATTTCAGCCAGTGTCATCAAACCAAGACAGTCAAGAGAAGGCCAGACAAGCACAGGGTGGACTGGGACACAGGAGTTATGCAGGTGAGATACTCTCAAGGTTTACCCACACCAACAGCTGTATCCAGGCTTGTTTTGTTTAAAACATTGAATAGGAGGCCCACGCTGAGATACCTACCACAAGGCTAATGAGTTAACTATAAAAAGGAAATAATCTGATAAGCCTGGGGCAGGAAAGTCCTTGGCAGCCACTGCATCTCAGGTTTCACAGGGGCTTTCAGCAGGAGAGTGTTTGGGAAAACATCTGCTGGTTTCCATGGCTGTGCCTGGAGGTGCTGGCCCCAGGTGCAGGGAGACACCTTCTGCAAACAAGCTCAGGGATCCCAAGGAATTACAGCCCAGACAGCAGCTCCAGGGACACAGCACTGCCCCGTGCCTGGGTCTGCACAGGGCAAACCAGCACAGCTGTGTAATGCTCCAGCCACACTGTGCCCACTGCACCCTGCACGTTTGCATATGGCTTAAACTTCTGCCAATTTGTTTTCAGGAAAAAGAAAGGTTTCAGGGGAAAAAAGTTAATGCTGTTGAGGTTCTGCCCAAGTTTTCATGGCTACCTGCACAGCCCATAGGCTATTTGGTCTGCCTGAAGCTGCTGTGTGGTGTACTTTCAGTCGGAACTTTACTGACTACATATGAAAAGAATCAGATGTTGTTTTTAACATGCACATTTTAATGAAGCAAACATTTCTATTTAATAAGTTATAAGATACAATTTTACAAATCCTGCATTTTATTCCAGTTTATTTTGTTTTTACTTTCTAGTTTACAATGTAGTGAGCATTTCACATTAAGGCACTAAAAAAGCACAGTAAAAAAACCCCAACCTTCCTTTTTTTGCCAATAACTGTGCTGGAGAGCAGTACATCCACATGTAATTACAGAACCGTAAGCATGAACTTCTCCCGAGGGACAGTGACATATCAACAGGTTTTCAACAAATCCTACCTTCTCCAAACTGCAGAGTCTGAGCTCATCAGGAGAGTTTACTAAAGCCCCAGCAGCTGGCAGCAATTCAGATATGCACCTGGGAAGTAGTATGGAGTAATCCGGGACAAACAGACAAGTTACAAGGAAGTTTCCACTCCCTAACCCTCAGCAGCAACGCCTGTTGCAGCACAAAGGGGGTTTCAGGAGAGGTGAGTTTGCTTCGGGCATATCCTTGGACAGAGATACAATAAAACACCTTGCACCAAAGAGGGGTTTGTTCATTGATATTGCTAATATTGGTATTGCTATTACTGGTAACCTCACAGACCCACCCTGTGTCCCACTGCAGATGTGGGTCCCATTCCCAGGATGGCTCCTTTGCCTCATCTCAGACACTGGCCTGGCCTGCAGCCTCCAGAGAAACCAGTGGTCATCTTCTCAACACACCTTGGTGCTCTGGACTGCAGTGACTCTGGGCCACACAGGTGACAGCCATGCCTGGCTAGGCAAGTTCAGGGGCTTTAGTTAACCCAGCCAACCCACGGTTTGTTCTTAAATCAAAAAGAGTGTGGGGGGTTACCTGTAAAGTTGAAGAAACATCACCAGCATCCCAAGCTCATTAAAAACCGCATTACTAGCATTATGGCCAAAAAGCTATCTGTCTCTAGAGTTACAAAGCGTTAACATAGAGAGAAAGCTTACAGGAAATAATTTTCAATCTGCTTTTGGTTTGCTATAAAAGATGAACTTTTTCTAAATGTAAACCATTGGCAAAGCATTTTCAGGAACATTTTAAATTTGAGTGGTAAAGCTACTTATAATAGCTTTTTATAATGTTAAGCATTAAAATTGATCAAGTATACAAAGGCACCTACTATAGTACCAGTTTTACCTCATTTCTTTACAGAAAAGAATTTGAACTGGGGACAGCCCAAGTCATATTCCATAACTAAAATGCAAAGTCTCCAGTCAAATAAAATCAGTAGTTAAAGATACCCAATTACAAAGACAAATTCCAGTTTTCAATTAACATCTAAAGTCTTTAACATCCGCAAGGGAAATTAGTGTCTAGTCATCCACATGATTCTCCAAACATTAACAGTGACCCGGACAGAACTACAAAGGTATAATTTGAGGAGATATTAAATAAATTGACATTAGGTTGGTAAGTAGGATAGAAGTGAAATGCTTGTAAAAAACAGTTAGAATTTATGTCTGACTATTGAAATGTGAGCCGTGTGTATCTAGAGGCTGCATTTTGCAACACGGCCGCACCCCGGACAGCTCTGCATGTGAGCTGCCAACACAGAGAGCGCCCGGCAGCGCCGTGCCTACGGAACTGTGACATGGAAGGGACTCCCAGGAATGTGCTCGTCACCCCACTTCACTGCCAGGACATAGTCCCCCCTTTCCTTGACAACGTAAGTGACATTGTACTGATGGCTGCCCAAATGCTTGATGGACACCTCTTCACATGGTATTGTAGGTCCGTGGACGCCAACTAAGAGCATGTTGGAACCTGTAGCAAAACACACAACTGTTAGGGTCCCTGAGCTGAAACAAGGCAGCGTGGCTCTATCATAATATATCAGCTCTGGAACACATGGATTTTATTATTTTAATTCACAGAGTGGTAGCTGAGCCATACCTCAGATTAATTTGGTATAAGAAGGAATTTTATATTAAAAAACTTTCAACCTCATAGAGGTGAGAGTTTATCTGTGCTATTTGCCAGACCTGACAGGTTACCACTAAGTAGAGCACAGGAGCCATCAATGCTGCCTGTGAAAACAAGCTGGTATTGCTTTACAAGTACTTCATTAGAAGTTAATAGCAGGGGCCAGTGGACACAGCTGGCCTGTAATCCACCCACCACAGAGCTCCCAGACAGTGATGATGAGCATCAAAAGGTAACAGGAACACCGTGCATTACATGCTACAATGCACCACAGGGGTTGCTTAAGTTCAGCAACCTGTTTGTTCTCATGCCATAATCCTGTGGTTCTTTCAGGTGCACCTGGCTCAAACTAAGCCATTGGAGAGGAACTTTATGGACTCTGTATTAGGACTGACAGGGTGAGCACAGTGCAGTATTTAGCATTTTTCTTTAGTACCAGATAATTACCTCAAGTTCTGAATTTTAATTTTGCAAGTTGGTTTAGAGAAAAAACCGCTCAGCTAAACCACCGATCCTGAACACCCATCTGGTTCCTGTATCCATACCTGCTTTGCTGCAGTCCACAGAGAAGGAGCTTTTCTGACCCACAAAAGCCTTTGAGAGTCCTGCTCCCCGGGAAACCACTTTGCTGGCATCCGAGGTGGATTTGGGAATGGCGCTGTAGCAAGTTTCAGTCGATGACCTTGTCACTGACTCTACCAGGATGGAAGAGGTTTCGTTGGCACTGCCTGGACTAACCAGTCGCTGCCCTGGAAACAGAAAAGGTTTCTAACATTCAGATTTGCCCCATCTGAAAGGCATTCAGAAGGAGGTTTCAAAACCCTCCTAATGACTAGCATGCATTCTGCATCCAAAATGCATTTTTGGAGAGGAGCAATTTCCTACTTGGGTTTTTAAGCTGACATCTTCCAGCACTGCTGGCAACAATCCCATCCCAGAGCCCTCAAGTGGCTAAAGGACCACAGGAACTTCAGGATTCATTAAGCAAAGCAGGTTGCTTAAGAAGAGTTAATTGTGCTCCAATCACCAAATGCCAAAAATGGCTTGAGTTGGCAGAAAAGCAGGTGCAATTTTGCAATAACCCATTTTGAAAGCAGAGCGTGTCCCAGCCTGGGGGAGCGCAGTCCTTGCCACCCTCTCCCGAGAACATCACCACGCTATGGGCACCACAAGAGGGTTTCACAAGCTCAGGGGGAGGAGTAGAGATGAGCTTCAGCCTGTGCTTAAACACAGTGCTGGAGAGAGAACAAGCTTCCTGAACTAGCCTTCCTGACTTCAGCTAGGAGCCTCCCAGGCATTACTGACTTCTGGCTAGGTGATACCTGCACCAAAATGAGACCAAGAGAGGCAACACATGCTACAGGTGAGCAGGTTTCAGGATTGAGGGTGGGGGGAAATGGGTAAATAAGTCACACTTCCCGGAGACCCATGCAAGACCCTAGCACTAGATCAGGACTTAATATTACCCCATAAAGCTGTTTTATGGCCCATCACTGAGTCAAGCTGCCAAGCTCTGTGACTACTGCTTTTGTAGCTGCTCCTGAGACCCCACATCTAGGCTTTGGAGGTGATGGGGAGAAATGCTTTGCTTCTCATGGTTTTGGGCATCTAGACTACAACATCACATTGTCTTGGGAGGATTTTTTGCTGAATGACATGACCTACTTCAGGCACAGAGTAAATACTAGTTAGCTTTTTACCTGTAACCTTTGCCTTGAAAGGGCTGCCCACTATGTGGTTAGGTCCACCATATTTAACTCCAATTAAATAGTTTCCTGGAGCCATGGGTGTGTACATGACTTTGTAACCTTCTGGAGTTTCCTGGCAGTCCATTTTCACCTTTGATGGCCCTTCAATTGTAACAGAGAGGGTACCTGGACCAGCCTTGGTCGTGTTAATGAAAAACTCCGACTGCAGTCCTAGAAAGACGTAGCACAGTGAGACACACTCTTCCTCACACCCGATGTTACACACGCAGCCTCAGGCATTAAACACGGGGTAATTCGGCACAAGATCAGTCTCCCAGGGCATCAGGCAGGGAGGGACACCACATCCACCCCAGCAGCCTTGCTCAGGCCAGCCTCAAATGGAACTCTGCACCCCTGGCAGCCTCCCCAGCTTCATCCTGGCTCCCTCCTCCAGTTAGGTTATGTGACTGTGTGGGAGAAGGGGTCATGACAGCCCTTCAGGACTCAAATGGAAGTAATTTGGTATCAAAAAACTGGCTTAGAGAGAAAACAAGAGCTTTTCTGCTGGGCATCAGAGTCCACACCCACACAGCTCCAGCATGGCTAAGTTTGAGAGCTCAGAGCTGTCTCGCTGCCTGGACTGCAAATCAGCAGTGAAGAGCCCACAAGAAAGCAGGAAGGACAAGGGGCAGGAGATGGCCTGGAGGAGATGTGTGTTTGAACTGCTCGGCAACAGCACTCCAAGCAGTTTGTGGAAACAAAAGCTTGTTTAATTACAGCATCTGGTTAACACAGCTGAATTATTGCTGCTAATACTAAGCCAATGACACAATGCCAGCAACACAAGAAAAAATTAAGTAAGGCTTTCAGCCCCCAAATAATTTACTGTCAAACTCTGGCCTCAAATATTTATGATCTTGGGGCTGTTGCATGAGACACTGTTGAGGAGGAATAAAGTGCTCAGGCACACTCAAAACCAGGATGGCCATGGGAAAGTTTACTGCTGCTGCGATGGAAGCACGAAGACGTGGGAATAAACTCAGGAGAAGTTTCTAGCCTCCCCACAAAAGAGGCTGCTGTGTCGCAATGCTGGAAGAGCCCAGCTCCCACAGAGGATTATGCCATTTTCCAGAGCTCCAGCAGCCCATCCCCCTGGCACCACCAGCCTGGGAGGCCAGGCATCAGCCTGCAATGCCCTGCTCAGCTGGAGAGAAGTTAATTCTCAAAGCCAGCAAGCTTCCCAGCTTCTCACTAAGAGCTCTTGCTCGGAGGCACTGCTCTGAGCTGTGCCCCAGATGAAGGCTTGCATTGTTGGAGGCTGCAGACGCTCAGCCCTCCCAGGGGGATGGTTCAGGTGCTCAGCCACTGAAGCCCCTACACTGGGTCATTGTTCTGAAATGCTGCTCAGCAGCTCCCAGGGCACTGCGCTTTTGGCAGTGGCCAGGATTCAACAACGGGGCACAGAGCAGCTTTGCTGAAATTAAACAGTCTATTTAGATTAAAAACAGCCCCAAGCACCTTTATAGATGAAGAAATATTCCCCTGTCCCTGATGCATCACTGGCTGGTATTAATGAGTGCTTTTGTTTCCACCTATTAAAGGAGCTCAGGCTACATCTTTATTTTATAGAGTGTATCTACATGTTTCCAAAACCAACTGCTTGGCTCCTCCAGAACAGCAGAAGCTTTGACTGAATAACTGCAGTATTTTTTTTTTCGCAGGGAGAAAAAAGATATGAGATGGAATCCACAGAAGACAGCAGTGGATAGGACAAAATGAACCAGCTATTCCCTTACACTACAAAAGGAGAAAAAATAATCATTTTACTCTGCTAGTTACCTGTGTGTGTGGCCTGAGTAAGAACACAAATAAATCAAAGTGCATATCCTGGAATGTTTTCGTACTTACTAAGGCCACAAATCATAAAAAAGAAAAAACAAACCCTAAACCCTACATTCTTGAGTTGAGAACTATCAGATGAGGCAGCCACAGCAGACAACAAGGTGCCAGATTTCCAAGAAGAGACCGTTCATGCTGCATCTGGAGCATGAACAGCACACTACCAACAGAACAACCCACCTTCTCCCTAGGGTTTACATATCCTACTGCATTTCACTTGAGATTTCTCAGAGGTGCAAGCACCAAAGGGAACCTAACAGGGACGGTAACACCCTCATACCCAATTAACACTAGTTAAACAAGATTCCTTCATCTCTAGACAGCCATCTCAGGCATCATGTTCATGTGTGGAAGGGAGCCAGAGCATCTCTGGAGCTCGAGGGACCACCGACGTGGAGCTAAGCTAACCAGCAGAGCTGTAGCCCAGCTGCTAACCAGCAGTTCAGTGAATGCGTGTTGCAGTTGCCGATTTACAAAAGTTTTAAGTTTGTTAAGGCTCAGTATAGGCTGCAGACTTGTGAGTGATGGTTATAAGACATGAGGAGCATGCTAGAAAGCAACATTAGCCTGCACTCAGGTCAGCAGAGAATGTGGGTTAGTTCAGCTGCCGTAGCAGGTGAAGTCATGTAAAAGTACACCTAGAAATGGGTTCTGTCCACCCCCAAGGCCAGGGCAAGCAGTGTGCAGGAGAAGGGTTACCCGTGGTGCCGCTCTCCAGGCCGGATCCGTAGGCCGTGACGAGCGCGGGGTTGCCCGCCTGGCCGGGCTCGCCCACGCGCACCTTGAAGGGGCTGCCCACCACGTGGCTGCCGTTGAACTTCACATCGATGGAGTGCACGCCGTTCTCGTGGGGGATGAACCGCACCGCGTACTTATCTGCAACACGCACAGAGGGGCTCTGCTCACAAACCGTCCAACCAAAACCACCAACTGAACCCCACGCAGGGCTGATCAGCAATCCCAGCTTCTGAAAGCCTTTGACATATTTTGGTCCCAGTTTAAGTGAACTCAGTTACATGAGCTGCTGAACTTGTATTTAAGCAGGAAAATGCTGTATTTCTCACAGAAGGTTTTACAGCTTGTGTTTTCACCTTGCTCTCTAGGACCTGATCTCAACTGTCATCTAGTCTGAGGATTATTTGCCTCACTTATGCACTAAACATGAAAACTGAATCACAGCCCAATCTGTCGGCAGCTGAGGGAGAAGAAAAACAGCTGGTCAGAGCAAGCCAAATCTTACCAGCGAGCTGAGTGTGCTGCTCTGACACCCCACCTTTATCTAATGAAGTAATTCAGCAATTTGCTGATATTTCACATTTTTGATTGCATGTTAACTCAGAGGTGGGATTGATCTCCCCCAGCTGGACAGCTGCTGCTTGTTCATAGTACAGACCATAACTCATACAGACTTCAAGTGAAAAAGAAAAGCTCATTGCTGAAACAGGTGTTGAGCTTTCTGTAGTGTTTGCTTATAGACAGCTTCCTTGACATTTCATGTGAAGGAGTGAGTGTGAGTTAAACATAAACTATTAGTCAAGGATCGAAGCATGGCTTTGAGAAATAAACTTCTTCCCTGGTTAAATTCAACAACCACAATTTTTAATTTATTACTAATGTCACTGCACCTTCACTGGCAATCCAAGACTTAAATGCCTCTATCTTAAGCTGGGGCTCAGTCAGTTCGTGGAAAAACATGGATATAACCCTGACTGAACAGCTCTTGACACCGAAGTCATTTTCCAAGCAGTATGCTCATCCTTGGGACATACTATTTGTAAGCCAAAGGAACTGAATTCCCTATGTGACAGCAGCATGTGTGCTTTGGAGGTCATGCAATTGTTCTGATCATCACCAAGCAGTGCTCACCTGGCTCCAGCTCAGACACATGGCACTCTTCGACAGCTCCGGAGGGGCTGTGGACTTTAGCATCGATCTTGCCCTTTGCCCCGTTCAGCCTTATAGCAAAGGATGCTGGCTGATTAACTTTTAATCCAGACTCCTGAGAACGCAACAGTCAGATTATCAAACTTTCATTTCAGACAGCACAAGATTTGTGGCAGGGAAATAACCACTTCAGCATGAGGGTTTAACAAAAGGCATAAAGTTGTGAGCTGCATTAACTCTCAAATCAGACGCTCTCTCGCTCTTAGGGGGTGGCTGATTCAGGAGTCACCCACGTTGGCTAAGCTGACTTTCCCATGGTAACAGACTGTTTTTGGAAGCCAGACAACTGTGCCACATCAAAGACAGGCAGGTTTACAATACTAGTCACCCATTATCACCGAGGTCAGTCCTTGGTACTCAGGCACTTGATTTAAAGAATGCTTAAGCTATAGCTCTATTTTTCAGCCCATTCATTCATTCCAGATTCATTCAGGGAAAAGCCTCTGATAATCCAAATGTCTGAAAGAGTAATACACATGTTTATATTTGCCACAAGAGGCTGCATTTAGAACGCCACCACAAGATGTCTCAAACACAAGAAAGTAATTTGAAACATGAAGCCAGATGTTGTTGTGCTGTCAGGCCATTGGTGGAAGGCGAGACAGCTCCACATGTGAGCCACAGTGGTCCTCGACCAGCACAGCGCATGCAGCTCTGCAGCAGTAATATCTCACTCAACATACTTTACCTCATCTTGTTTTCAACTAAATCCTGAAGAGGGAAATAAATGCAACTGAGTAGAACTGAGGTACAATGTATAAACAAGTCCCTGATGTGGGTTTAGTGGAGGTTGATGCTGCACAATGGACTCAGTTACAGAATACTCAGCTTTATCTGCCTCTCCAGGACTTAATTGAAGTGAGTATTCCTGTCAAAGAGTCTTTAAATGAAACACAAGGCAAACATCAATACCACAGTGACTAATTAACGCCCTTGTAACTCCTAGTTAGAAAAGATACTACCGGATCAGGCTGTCGTGGTTCATTTACACAGCCGAGGTGGAGAATTCCTGCAGCCCAGGCAAACTCCTGGGGATCATAGCTGGGACATTACCAAAAAAAGCTCTAACTGAACTCCTAATTACCACTCAAGGAGGACTGAGGTACAGTATATTTAGACACAGATTCTCAGTCTCACATCCAAGCTTCTGGCTTTGGAGATTTCAGTCAGGCCTTTAATGTTACTTGTATTTTAATGCCTGTAACCACACACATACACAAATTACATGGTGAGGTTACCAGATGAGCCCAGACCAGCTACAAAGCTGTGATTCATTCTGAGGTTCACTACCTTTCATGAATCATCTGAGCTGTGACTCTGTGGTTTTGTGGCATCAGCCAGAGCTAATCTGTACCCTGACCTCATGGTGGGGCCAGCTCTGTCTGCCTGGCCAGGCTGCAGTGATGTCCCAGCTATGCAGCCCTGTGCTACCTCACCCATGGAAAAGCAGCTCTTCACGCACGTTCCAAATGAGGAACTTGGTACCAGCATGATCACTGGTGGTTCACCTCTAAATTGCAGTTCTCCTTGTCCTTCCCCTAGCTAATGGCACAGGAAACAAGTCTTAGCTCCTCCAATGCTATTTCTGGAGCCTCTTGTTCCTAATTGCCAAGTGTTATCACTTGTAACATGCTCAATTGAGCCTTCTGCCTTCAAACTCTGGCTAGTCAGAGCTACCCAGGGGCCCGTTGCCAAAAATCTCTCTGGCTGCAAGCTGAGCTTGACAAGCACCAACCAAGACAAGGCTATTACTTAGAAGAAAGGACAGCCATTTTGGTTTTGGAGAACAAGGACGAAATCAGTCTCTGTGGTAAGTTGTAGAGATGTTTCCTTATGTCTCACCTGAAGACTAGTGACAGTGAGCCTGCGAGCATCATCGGAGGGGGCGATGACAGGAACCAGGTAGGGGCTTTCAGGAATGTGCTCATCATTGAACTTGATGGACACCTCATAGTTGCCTGCAGAAAGAAGAGAGCAGTGAGTGTTCTTAGTTTCTTTGAAAGTCACAATCAGTGCTGTTTCCATGTGATTTGGGCTCAGTACACACCTGGCTCTTGAACTATATATGATGCACCACAAGATCCATCTTTATGGTCATCAAAGGTGATTTCTGCTTTACTTGGGCCTTCTACAGCAATAGACAGTCCTCCAGCTCCAGCTTCCCGCGTCCATATGCTGAATTCAGCTGTTGAACACATGAGAGCACACACAAGGGTAAGTCTGCTGCTGCTGCTGGGTTGCAGCTTCCTCCTAACAGACTGCAAAGCTCCCCACTTGAGCGTATGTGAAGAATGGTAGCTCATCCCATCATCCCAGGAGATAGTGCTTAGCAGTTTCAGAGGCTCCTGTCAGCCAAAACACTGCACTGCAGACCTGCCCCCAGCAGATGTGGAGCCCACTGAGAGCAGAGGACTCACCTGGAACACCTGTCTCTGCACGCTCCAGCCCCGGGCCTCCAGCTCTCACTTTATGGGCTCCTCCCTCGCCCAGCGGCCCCACGGTGAACTGGAAGGGGCTGCCTGGCACTGGCTGCCCTTTGTATTTGACATCCACAGTGTGGACCCCCATTTCTTGTGGCACAAAGCGGACACAGTAGGTGTTTTTGTCACACTCTACAATTTCAGCATCAAAGTTTCTCCCAGAGGGACTGGTTACCTGAGCTGTCATATCAGCACAATCAATTTCTAGCAAGAGAATAAAAAAATGCAGATTAGAAAGTGACAAAGGGTTTTGGAAGCAGGACCTGAGCTCAAGTGATTACTCAGTACAAATAACAGAAGAGGCACACAGCTATCTGTGTGCTTCTGAGCAGAAAACCTGGCCAGCTGCAGCTTCCCAGGTGCTACAGAGGCAGATGAAGTGGCTGGATAAGTGCAGCCAGCTAAGCCTGGCCTACATGATTGACAGTTTCCAGACAGCAGTACAAACATTTAACAGCCAACATGATCTCAAAACCCTGGAGCTAAAGTGAGCTGTGCAGCCCATTCTCCAGGCTGCTGTACACAGAATAAATTAAATTAAGGCCTCACCAGTATTTATTTTTTCATGTGTTGATCATGGTTATGCTTATTTTTAACTGTTTGAAACGACACATTACCAGTATTTCTTCCCTAAGCTATGTTAATATGAGGATGTCCTTACACAACTAAAGTTTGTATTTTCCCTTTCTCAAGTACCCCCTGCTATACAAGAGCAAATTGTGGTTTTAAGGATAAGGATGTTGTTGCTTACCTGGGATTTTTAGGTTCAGATCACATATGCTTCCTACTGTTGCAACAGAAGGAGCCCGTCTTGTTCGTGTGATGCTCTCCTTAACTCTTCCTTCACCGCTTATCTTCACACTGAATGGGCTGCCTGTAAGTATCACAGCAAGTCATTCCTCCTCTGCTTATTACACACACCACTGAGGGCAGAAATGAAAGCTTCCTCTGACTTGTAGGAGATTACAGGGGAACTTTTATGCCCAACTAACAGTCAGGCCCAAGTCAAATACATGCACGTAACCAGATGAGTTTTGGATGGTTGCTGCCTGGGGAAAACCTCCTTGAATCTTTGGGACTTATGGTCCAAGCCAGATCACCCAGCCCATCCACAGTTCCAGAGCACTGGGCAGCCAGATAAGACTTCTGTTGTACTAATCAACAATTTGCCCAACACTTCTGCTTACCTGGAATATGTTCATCTGCAAATTTAGTGGACACAATGTACACACCAGGCACAGTTGGAAAATAGGACACTTTGCAAGTTCCATCTTCTAGATCTTCAGTTTGGATCTCTACCTTGCTGGGTCCTTCAACTGCCAGTGAGATTCCACCATAACCTACAATACAGATAAGTTAGCCTCAGATTTCCAAAGCTCTACTCTAAATCTGACATAAAATAGTCCAAAGTCATGGCAGGTGCTAGTTGGTAGGTTTGTATCATAATGGGCACATGGGCAGGATGCCTTAAAGGCATTTCTGTACTCCTAATCAGTCAGAGGCACAGCATGCATTCAGCTCCTAAATTCTCTGACCATATCCCTTTTCCTTTCAAAAATGTTGAAAAGTTATCTACCAAGCTAAAAAGTTATCCAAGGCTCCACATTAAACTAACAGGGAAATAACTATCTTCCTCATTTCCTTCTTGCAATACCAAATGATACTAAAGCCAGCTCCACCTCAGTGACAGTCCCTGTTGGTTGTAACAAAGACATGAGCCAGGACCTTACAAAGCATATTCTAAAATAGCACAGTCTGTGGTTTAGAACTGACAGCAATGACTGTGCTTAATGGCAGCTGCTGCTTTGCAGCTTGTGACCTGGTGTTTGCATGCTGAGGGAGGCAGTGCTCTCGTGGAGAGTCAATATGTATCTCATGGCATCTCATGGTCCCTTTGTGAGGGCACTAACCAGCATCTCTTGTGTCTACAATGAAGTCACACATTTCAAAGGTTCGTCCTTCCACCAAGCCACGTCCAAAAACTCTTGCCCGTCTGGCATCCCCGATCTCAGACTGGACCACCATGATTGTCACGGGGCTGTTTGGTACGTGGCTCCCATTTTTCTTGATGCTAACCAGATGTTCTCCTACTTCTCGTGGAATGAATGAGATGCCTACAAAGCAGAGAAATGTGAGAAATTTATTCAGTTTTTATTCATGTTATACTTGATTTAAATGCCTTAATCATACCAAAAAATGAAATACTGGAAGAGCAGTCTCTACTCATGTTGAAGTGTTGCTCTCAAGTAGACCACAAGGCCATTCATATATGATGACAAAACCCACTTCAACTGCAACCTGGCACGTCACATGCAAGCAAAAACAAGAGGCCACTCTTCATACTTTTCTGGTTTTGGACAACTGTAGCAAACACTATCAACTACTTGGTTCAACAACACACTTCTGGGAAGGAGCACAGAAGTCAGTCATTTTACAAAGCAAAGCAAACTGGAGTAAAGACTATCACAGTAATCTCTCAGATCTTACCAATGTGGTTATTGGGCAGCCTCTTCAGAAGACAAGGCTCATCACGACCAGATGGGGCTTTAATGCTGGCTGTTAGGAGACTCAGATCAGTCTCATTGATATCCAACATGAAGTCAGCAGCAGAACCAAGCTTAACCTGAGACCGTCTTCTGTTATCATCTGAATACATGAAGAGAAACGAGTCACAAAACATTACAAGGTTAAGAGCAGAACAAGTCAGAGGATTTCAAATTCCTGCCACAAACCAGGTTCCCCATGGTATCAGAGGTTAATTTTTAATATGAAGTGCTTCCAGAAGTTTAAACTTTATACCTGTGATCTTGGCTGTGAATGGACTGCCTGGAATGTGTTTGTCATTGTATTTTACCAGGATGCTGTAGTTCCCAGGTAGAGTAGGCAGGTATGTGACTGTGCACGTCCCATCTTTGTTATCAATGCAGCTGATCTCTGCTTTTGAAGGTCCTTCAATAGCCAAGTCCAGTCCACCTAGCAAAAAAGTAGAGTGGCACTTCTGTAAATCTTTGTGAACACCAGGTCCAAAGATTTGGTCCAAAGAGAAATAACCAGTGCCTGGTACTGAAAATGGAGCTTAAATGTGTGTTTTCAATGGACAGCAGCAAACCAGCTCAGACCAACCCACTAAGGCCACAGTTCTATTCAGCCTTTAGATTTCCTGAACAGTGATTCCACATCCAGTCATCAACCCTAGATTTAAGCTGCTTTCAGTTTATTTTTAATTGAACAAACAATATGCACCCAGTACCACAGGGTACATCTACTGCTCTCAGGAAGGGATAATAAACCGTCTTTTTCTGCAAGTTACAGCCTGATGTTTCCATAAATCATTTGTGTGGCACCACAGAGATTCACAGTTGGACAGATAAACGGAAATCAAAGCCAATGTGTATTACACTACCAAGAAGTTCCTTGTTTAGGGTAGGATGGGTTTAAAGAACTGACTTACCTTCTCCTGCATCTTCTGTGACAATGGTGAAAGTTGCTGGTTTATTTGCAATCCCATAGATGAGGCCAGGCCCATAAGCAGACACACTACCACTGTTGGGGTAATTGACATAGAACTGCAGAGGGCTCTCTAAAGGGGAAAAAACCAAAAAGAAGCACTTTTAAGGATGAGTGGTCTGGACTACAAGAACTGATACCCATGTTCCTGCACGCCCTTCTCATTACGTGGTATAGGTATCTGAAAAACCTTACTGTGACTATAATGCACTTAAAAAACAAATAAGCCTGTTTCCATCCTCAAAAGACACTTCTCCACAATTTGTGCCACAGTCAGTCATGGAAGAGTAAGTGTTATTCTAGTTACCAGAGATAAGCTTAAATGATGTTGTAAAGGGTCTTGCTCACTGCAAGTTTATTTTTAGCACATTAAATCAGAACATGACTCAGAAGCAGGCTTTCAGTTCAGGCACTGATTCTGAATTTTAGTAGCACAGAATTAGGAACTAGCACAGCACATTGTCTGACTCAATGAACCTGAACTAGCAAATTTGAAGGGTATCCAAGAATGTATTTGCCAGCCTCAGATTAGCTAAGCTGGTGCACAAGAACAAAAGCACAGTCACTAACAATCAAGAATGGTTTCAAAAAAAGGCATAGATAGCTCTTCAGTCCAAAGTTAGATTTTGCAGTTGAGACAGTAAAAAGTTTGATTCATGACAACCTTCAAGAAAGAAACATTGTGGCACATCATCTCTCCATCCCAGCCCAGGGTAATGGTGTTAGTGAACCAATACAGCAGACAGGTCAGCACTTATGGGGGTGCTATATTCATAAAGTGCTGAAGAGACTGAAGCAGCACCACACAGCACTGAGCTCCCCATTTCAGCCTAAGTTATGCTGTGTTTCTGTACAAACAGAACCAGCAGTCCCTCTCAGGCAGTGCTGAAGGTATTTTGTCTCCTATCTACACATCCCTTTCTGCCCAGCCCCCCAAAGCCAGCATGCCTGGAGAACCACAGGGCAGCCACAGCCTCCAGGCCAGGCAGTGCTTCCACCGGGGAGCTGGGGGAGCAAGGACAAAAGAGAAATGGAATGAAATGCAGTGGTTTCTGTTTGTTAAGAAGCAGCCAGGAAGAAAGAAAGATTACAGCATAATATGCATGTGTGTTTTATTTTATGGCAATCAGATGGAAACAGTAACTATAGTATTTCAACCAATCAGTTCTCCCCACAGTTTTGAGATTTTTTTTTGCCAATGCAGTTTTAAGGATAAACACAGACTGTAACCAGTAGTTTTGTTGAGCACCACGGCAGTAAATTTCAACCTGAAAAACTAGTAGTTAGAAAATTGTATGTTTCTTCTTCATAATAAAATACCACAAAAGCTAGTTTCCCCAAAATCAAAATCCATTTTAAGCCTGGCTGGTACTATTAAACCACAATGGAAGCTCATATGTGCTGGCAGTTACTCCTTTGCTTTAGTTCTCTCTGGACTGCTTGCAGAGAAAGGGCAGCTGAATGGTAAAATATCCTGGGCAGATCTTTCCACAGCATGTATGACTTAGCTACAGAACCTCACCAGGGAGCACATACACATACATCAGCAGGACTCTGCACTCAGATCTCCACTGCCTGCTTTGTCAGACTTACCTGGGATGTGATTTCCCATGTATTTTATGTGCATTTCATGCAGCCCAACTTCAGTAGGAGCATATTTCACTGTTACTGTGCCATCTTTATTATCCACGATATCTGGTGTATCCATCTTTCCAGAGGGCATGTGTACTTCACCTACAAAAGGCCACCATGGGAGTTACAGAGGGAGAAGCTGCCTGCTTCCCCTCTCCCACCCACAGAGAATTGTCTAGCCATTTTAAACAAGCATTTTAAATTGTTAAATTCCTTACCCACAGGCACAAATAGGAGACTAATGGGAACACTAACCAGACATGTTTTCTACTTAAGCTACATGAATACAAGGCAGTGGTAGACATCTGGCAAACAGTCCTGTGACCTTACAAACTCTACAGGCAGGGCTGTCTGCTGCAGCCACGGAGCTTTTCGCAGCAAGCTGCATAAAAAGCACTGATCTACCTGGTAGCAAGATGGTCCCTCTTCTGCTGCACTTTTGAAAAGGAAAATTTGACTGTTCCTTCAAACTGGGACAGGCCAGGGCTTGGGTTGGGATTGCTGAGCTAGAGGGCAGAGGGGACACAGGCCTTGTGTGCAGGAGCTTAGTGCAACCAGGGTGCTGCTGGAGCAATGCTCTCAGCTGCCAGACCTGGAGAAGAGGGGTCACCTGCTTTGGAGAAGGTATGAGTAACAGGAATGCAGAATTAACTGCTTTATAGCATCTGCAGAAAAGAAATAATGGAGCTTAGCAAGGATGCATGTAGCTGCTCCAGAAGGGAAAAAGCATCAAGAGGCCCTATAGTGCAGTAGCTCACAGCCTAGCACTGAGGCCACAGCAACACACCAAGAATCCCCTCACTTAACTCAAACCATTGAAGGGCCATATCCTACTCATCCTCAGCGGGTGCCACTCAATGTGAAGTTAAACAGCTATATTGCTGCCAGGATACAAACCTCCCACACACATTGTGGTCTAGACCACCCAGTCTGTTAACTGCAAATGGATAAACACACTAACAAAAAGCATGATCTCCCTGAGAGGCACTCCAGGTACCTGTTATTTCTCCTTTCCTTACAGCAAATGGGATAACCATATCAAAGGGCCTGAACCCCATGCCGTTCATGTCTCCAACAGGAACATAAGCTTCTTCTGTAACCTAAAGCAAGCAAAAAGATGGGTCACTTCAAAAGGGCTGGTAGAGCCAAATGAGCACTGAGCAACTCCACTGCAAGCACAAGCAGAAGAGAGTGTGATTATTGCAGCCAGCCAAGGACTGGGCTCCACCAGAGCAGTGTCCGGCCAAGCTCTCCTTTACACCACACCGCAGAGCAGAGCAAATCAAACACGGCGCGGATGGAAGACATGCTGGAAAAAAGGAAGAGATAAAAATGGAACACAAAGGGATGGAAGACAATGTAGTGCACACAAGACCCAAAGTGGCTCCATCTGAAAGAATTTAGTTGCTTAAGGCCTGGAAGAGAAAGTGATTTTTAAATGGGGCAGAATGATTGCAACACAAAATGGACAAAAGAAACAAGTTTCACAATGCGACTCTGAACTCAAGACACTGTGATTTTACTGGGAAAACAAAGCAGTGCACTCAGGGTGCTTTTGCCAACAGCAGACATTTCAGAAGTGGAAGCTGTGGGTGCAATGATCCTCTTCATGTTTACATGAGTTTATTTGGAGACTCCCTTCAAGCAGCAAAGAAAAAACAAGGTCTGGATCCCAAGAACAATTGAAACAATTGATGAAACAGAAAGAATGAACACAATGACCAGAGCAATCAAGCAGTCCCAAGAAGCAGGCTGTCATCTGAAATGGAACACAGATGGGGAGCTGAAAAATGTAAAAATTGTGTACCCAAGGGCGGAATCCGGGCGGGGAAGCGCCCACTGGCTCCTGCGACTGTGCGGCGACATCATCTGCATCTACAGCCTGGGCAGGGGCAGAGGCACGTTAGTTGTTATTAGATGTTATTCTGGCATGGAGGCACTCCCACCTTCCACAGCTCAGAACACACTGCTCCTTCCAGTTCAACACCTTCCTCCCACTCTGTAGCCCTCCCAGTCCTCTTGCCATAGCAAAGACCCGGATCCAGTCAGGGAAGCTGGGAAACTGCCCTTATCCACAGGCACTGGAGGGAGCCACCAGTGGCACAGCAAAAGGACAAAGCCAGTACGTGCCATTGTTGCATGCTTGGGAGGGAAGTGGAAAGCTCTGTCTGAACACTGGTGGAATTGAATATTAGACTTGCTTTCTTATGGGACTGATGCAGTGAGGGAAAGGAAAGGTTTAAGCCTAAGATGGGAGTCCCTGAGTGCTGTGCACCATGACACGCCAGCTGGGCGGCAGGGGAGCTAGCTGCTGTGGGAAGGCTGCTCTGGTTCATGCACTTGGGTGAATGACCCAGCCCACATCCAGCCATAGCAGCAAAGCCTTTCTTCTGATTCATAGCTGGGACTGCGTCGTCAAGGCACCAAATGTGTTTTCCTCTGGCACAGCCGCTCTCCTCACCAAGTGTGCCAAGAGCACAACTTGCAAATTCCCATCTCTCCCATTAACCCAACACGAGTGGCTGGGACTGACACCCACGCAGGCTGCTCCCCCAGGCTCAGCCATCCCAGCCCCTCCTGCCCATTCACATCACTGCAAACCACCCTAATGAAACAACTCACTGGAAACTTCTGATGGATGGACTCCACTGAGAAAACCAACGCAAAACAGAAATGCTGCTGTTTCAGTGTTCTCTGTCCCCAGCTGAGACACCCAAGTCAAACACATAATGTATCAGTCAGCTAGGAAGTGGGAATTTTGGCTGGCCAGGATTGGGCTCCCTGACCTCAAGAGGCATTTCCTGTGGTGAACCTTGAGCAGTGACCAAGGGAGTTGTTTCTCTCAAGGAAATCTTCAGCCACCCATAGCAATCTGCCAGGATGACAGGTAGGAAGAGCCAGAGCTGCTGGCCCCAGGGACTTGCCCGTGAGCCCCATGTGGACTCAGTACAGTCCTGTGATTTCAGGGACCAAGATGCACCAGAGGCTGCTTGGGCTGAGATTACAAGACTAAGAATTGTTTTGCCAACACAGAGAGATGTTCTTCATATCAAGGGTCTCTGTGAGCCCTGAGAGGCACCTGGTCTGCTTCTCAGGGGACTGGGGTATTGTTTGCTAAATGTGGACTGCTGCACATAGGAAGGAAGATAATTAGAAGGAGGGAAAATTTGGCTACAACAGTTTAACTAGCACTTAAAAATAATTTTTAAGTGTGAGCTAACGGTCTGCTTCCCTGGGATCTGTCAGCAGACCATTCCTTATTTTGGGATCATCTTAATAAAAAGTAAGAGACAGAGAAGGCAGAGCACTGTATCTGACAATGGCCAACATAACTAGTTGTAGAAGCTGATTACAACCACCCTTACATCATTTAGGAAAAGAACTACTTGGTCAGGAAATGAAAAACAAATTTCTTCCAAAAAGCCAAGTCTTCATCCTCTGATGGTTTCTATCCCACTTCACTTAACCTCACTGCCTGCTCAAAATAAGCTCTGCAAAGAACACGGATTCATTAGCTCCTGCTAGCCTAATAAATATCTGAACATTTACACACAGAGTTAACCTATTGCTAAATAAAACACAGCAGCAGGGATCCGAGTGGGAGGTACTTCTGGAGCAGAACTGGCTAAGCAGAACTGGCTTACCATGACGGTGAAAGGACTGTTGGGAATGTCCACCCCACCAAAGCGGACATAAATCACATAGGTCCCTGGTTTGGCAGCAGTGTAGAAGATATCGTAAGTCCCGTCCTCATTTTCAACAACATCTGCTTCAGCTTCTGTCCCATCTGGCGTGAGGACGGTACACGTCACTTTTCCCTTCCCTGCTGATTTGGCGTCTACCACAAAACCAACCTCCTCACCAGTCTTCACAGTGGGTGCAATTCCAGGACCTACAAGGCAATTTTAGTTACAGAAAGTGTTCACAGGACAGTTTTCCCAGGCAGACTGCCTGTGAGGTGCCTGGGGAGCATGGCACCAAGGCACTGGTCCCAGGGAGCCACAGATGTGGTTTTGGGAGCAGATGTACAACAAGGGACATTTGTAAAACTGGTCAGCACAGTGGTATGCTAGAGCTGGCTACCAGTTCTCCTTCTCCTCTGCAATCAGAGAGGCTGGATGGGAAGAGAGAGGAAAAAAAGCTAAGTTTGAAGAAAGCAATGCCTTAACCCATACTCTTATCATCCTACTCCTTTATGCAGAGCCAAAGGCACATTCTTCTGCCAGCAACTCAGCTTCACTGCTTTAACATAAACCTCTCTGTGTAAGCAGATATAAAAGGGCGCAGTAGCAGCCACGGCCACACTTTCTCCACCATTATCCACACAAGATTTTCCACTGTTCTGCCACACATCCCGAAAAAAGAACACCATGTAACAATGCCAGAATTGAAGCAATCAGATCTAGCTTGAAGAACACTGTGTTTAAATGAGAACTATTATGTCTTATTTGCAGTAGTACATATTGAGTACTCCTGCTTCTGACCCTCACTTGTTACCAGGTAAATGGCTCATTTTCAACTGGCAATGAACCTGCTGGTTTAATACATTGGCAGTATTCCAGCACTTACTCCTACAGTGATTGCATTTCAGCTTTACAGCACTGAATCAGAAGCACTTCTTGAAAATGGGAAATTTTAGCTGGCATCTGGCAGTAATCTCCATCTCAGTTACTTTCAATAGCTAGTGACTTGAGTTACTTTGAAGAGTATCAGATTTACCCATTAAGGCATCTTTTAAACATATTTTGATGATATCTCTTCGTTTTTTGATTATATCTCTTTTTTTCTACCATTGTGTCAGGAATGTATTTCTGTTTAAAACAATTTGATAGCAGCCAGCTCATGGACAGGCTTCAGGTGCACTCTGACTGCACAATGCCCACACACTCTCACAGGTCTACAACAACAGATTAAGTTTCCCCATTCCATTTGGCCTTGCCTATTTTATTTATTTATTCTACAATCAAAGGACTTAATGTTCAGTGGTATTCTTGTAACTAGTTCCTGCCACTGCCTCCTGGGAGGTGGGAGCATGCCACAGTGACCGCCTAAAGCCATGTGATGAACACACTGCGTGCTCCTACAGCAAAAAATCTGGAGAACTCCTACACCAAGGTAGTGATTTTTTGAGTCATAGTAATATCTTATCTTTAGGTTCTCTTCTTCCCAAAATCCTGTTCAGACCCAGGCCAATCTTGACCACATAGAAAAACAGCAGAAACCTTCACTAATAACACCTAGCCTGAATAGCCTTTGCACATGACCAGCTATTTACATCCTCAGAATTAATTCTGTTGTAGCTTGCAATAAAAAGCTTCTTGGAATGCTCACTGTGCAAGGAACAGGATGCAGTGGACACACACATATGAGTTATTTTTAAATCACATTCACTTAAGTTCTCAGCTGGATTTATTGATGCCAAAATAAGCATCAGACAGTTGCATCTGGCTGTTTATAACAGCCCAGGCAGTCTGACAGATTTTGCTAGAGGCTGAAACAGATCCCTGCTCACCCACAGGGTGGACATTTCTTTATCTTTAGGAACACTCCTTCTGTAAGAGCAGCCAGACTACACAAGTCTCAAGCACGTCTTCTATACCCATCACATCTACTGTACCATGCTCAGAGGGCAGCTTTACACCCAGAACAAACAACAGCAAAGAGAGGAGCCCAGCACTCACCTGTGGCCAAACACTTGCTGGCATCCCCAGCTGGAGAAGCCCGGATCCTGTAGGGAGAGGCCGGGATATCATCTCCCCCATACTTAACGCCAATCGTGTAGCGGCCTGTCTTGTCAGGGACATAGGTGACCGTGTAAGTGCCATCCTTGTTGTCATGAATGTCCACTCTCTTGGGTTTTCCCTCTTGGTCCTGAGGAATGCAAACCAGAAGATTTCAGTGCTACGAAGGTTTTGATTTTCCTTAGCTGGACATCAAATCTGCTCACAATCACACTTAGGTCTCAAATAGATACAGAACTGCAGCTTTTTGAAGTTTAAAGATATTTTGCTCAAAGACTTTGTAACAAGAACAGAGTATTAGGAGCAGAAAGATATCAGACCACTATAAAATAATCAGTACTATCATTAACTA
Source organism: Zonotrichia albicollis (assembly GCF_047830755.1). Classification (NCBI taxonomy): domain Eukaryota; kingdom Metazoa; phylum Chordata; class Aves; order Passeriformes; family Passerellidae; genus Zonotrichia; species Zonotrichia albicollis. The sequence goes on from NC_133830.1 coordinate 11,895,194, forward strand.
CTCTTTGGTTGATATGAGAATGTTTATGAGACCAGCAAGCCATTTTAATGAACTTTATATTAACTGTACGAAGTTCAGGCTTCACTGTCATACTGATGTTGGAAATTAGGAACACTTCCCTGTTCCCTGAGGCACAAATGGGCAGTCACACTGGGCAGCTCTGTCCTGAGTGAGCACTGGGTAGCCTTGGGCAGCTGCTCCCTGAAGGGTCTGAGGGGAGGGGGAAGCCTTACTGGAGTGTGCTGTCAGCCCTCCTGCATGAGGCATCCAGCTGCTGGCACACTGTAATGTCTACAGCTAAAAGCAGGTCTATGCAGCCCCTTCAACTACCATTTCCCATCAGCTGCAAAGCACAAAGCATTTTGGAAAGTCTTCCAAGCCTGTTTATAGGGAATCACATGTTGACTCAGTTTTGTATTTTATGACTTAATGCTGCCTGGGGTACAGTATAAGCTGCAAAGGACTTGAGGTTTTAGGTACAGCACAAAAGAGCTTACTTCTTTCAGGAAGGCTTGAGAAACATTTGACATTCAACAGCTCAGAATAAGAAGCAAACAAATGCTGCCAGAAGGATCACCTAATGCACTTCTACCATACAGGACTTGTGGAACTTGATCTTCAAAGCCCCAGCCAGGCTGGGAGCTCTGATAAGCATTTTGGATCCTTTAAGAGCACACTTACACACCAGAATTAATGGCAACTGCTTTGGTGCACCTGAGCAGGCATTGAGACAGGAGAGGAGCAAGAATGCAGAAGGGCAAGTACAACCAGGCATACCATGACCTAGGCATGCCAGAGCTCAGCTATGTGGTTTATGGTCCACTAATCAGACACCTTTTCACTGAGGCCACAGAGTCCAGGCACCAGAAACTTTGGAAAGAGTAGTAACAAAGACAAATCAAAACATTCCTGCAGTATCTCCTTAAGCAGCTTATGACTTCTGGCAACCTCGAGGGAGATGTGTGATCTAATTTATCATAACGTGATGCTCAGAGCGGTCGTTATCTCATGGCCTTGCTGAACACTGCTAGAAGACTGCCTCCATTTCAAATGCCAGTATTTCCATAATCTTACACGAAATTACTTATGTCATTTTGGGCATTTGCAGAGTGCAAGGTTAGGCACGAGCCAAACAGACCATATCTGATCACTTTAAGACAAAAGTTTCACAAAAGCACTCTCAAGAGCTTCACAAATGCAGAGTGCAAGACTTTGCTGTACCAGACTTTAGTGTCCAGTCAGCAGTCCAGTCTTCAGGACATCGGGTGTGTTGGGATGAAGCTGTGGACACTTCTGAAAGGAGAGACTCATGCCCACCTAGAAAACATGTTTCCTGTCCTGCTTGGTTCTGTTACTTACCGTGATCTGTACAGCCAGAAGTCCCTGCCCAGCATCCTTAGCATCCACAGCAAACTCCACAGGCAGGCTGGCTAGAATGCCATAGGAACTGAGCCCTGGACCACTCGCTGTCACCTTACTGGCATCATACGTAGGAAGCACCTTCACCTTGAAGGGACTAAAAGAGCAACCCATTATTTTCCCTCCTCCCAAGTCAGTGGCTGATAGTTGCTGCAGTACATGCTATACAGCCCTCTTACACTGTCTGCTGCTGGTGCAGTGGGCTCAAAACACCACTGAACCCCAAAGTCATGCAAGGAGCTGCACTGGTTAAGTAAAAAGCACCACACCAGTCTGTAAATGGTGCTTATGTGCTAGGAGAACACCACTGGATTGTTAAATCTTCAGTTCTGCAAACCTTACCTTCGAGGAATCTCTTCATCAGCATATTTGACAGTGATCATGTAGGGTCCCTCCTGCATAGGGGTGTACACCACCGTGTGGGTGCCATCTCCATTGTCTACCACATTAACAGGTCCCACAACTCCTAAAAAAGCAATACATTCTTTTCTCAGCTATGCTATTAAAATAGTCATTTGCTGCACAAAGCTAAAGTATGGACTATTCATTTATAACAAATTTCAAATTTTTTTTGATGAAATCAACAGGCATGGATCAATGATCAGCTTCCCTTATTTTATATTCAAAGTCATTGACTTGAAATAGATTTTTTTATCCACTGCTGTCTGGGCTCCCATCTTCTTGCTGTAAACAAAAGCTAGCATGAAAATACTGGAAAAAGATCTGCCTTTTGGTACAGTCTAGGTCGAGAGCAATTGCTAAAGGTGCATTGAAGATCTTTCAAGACAGAAAATGAGTAATGCTTATAATTGTCTGTACTGTCATTTACAAGGTTACTTTGTATTATTGGGATTCATTGCAGAGAATTGAGCTCTAAAGCCAGCTGGTGTATAGTATTCACCAGCTGTCTTTCACAATCAGGTGTTTAGAAAGGCAGGCTTGCTGCCTAGGCAAGAACACCCTGCAAGCTGCCAAAGACCTAAGCAAGCAGGATCAATTATTTCAATTTGCATTAAGTTAAATCTACAAAGATTATGTGACATATCAGTTCAGATCAACACACAAAGCAGTCTACAATTACAAGTTGGCTTTAAAACACAGAAAGGATTAGTGGTAAAGCAAGCACAAAAGAAATGTATATAGCCTGCCATGCACAGCCTAAAAGCAACACCGTTGGTTTCCCACTCCCTCCTGCAGATGATTCTTGCTGTTGCCAACCGGATTTCCAAGAACCAAAACTGCCAGTAGTTAGTGAGAGTTCAAACCTGTCTCAGTGTCACCCTTTGGACCACCTTTAAAGAAATCCGAAATTGCTTTCAATGGGGAGCGCCATCCCTGGGAATCCGTCTCATCCGCTAGAATTAAACAAGTGTTACCTGCAGGGCACCTGCACAGCAAGGCTGACACTCCAGTGCAGGGGCAGCTCTCACCTCCAGCAAGGTGAGACTTGCAGCCAGCAGGTGCTCACTGACAAGATACTCTGCCACTGAGACACTGCTTTCTAGGTTACTGCAAACACCATTAATCCTATCACTCCAAGGGCCTTGCTGTTCTCTGGGGGCCACTGAGCAATTTCATCATTATTCAGAGACTCCTGCAATCCACTGACCCAGGTTTCCCAAGTCACTGTTCACGTTAGATTTTGGATTTACTTTTTGATATCTAAAACTTAACACACAATTGTTCACCGGTGATGGTTAGTCACATCACTTCTCCCAGCCCTGAAGATTAGGCTAAAGCCATCAAAGACTCTGTCTAAAGCAGCATTTCCTAGGACACAGCTCTCTGTCACAGCATGATGAGGGTCAGCTGCTAAGGGGCACACAACAGCTGAAAAGGAGCAAGGGAAATGCTCACTCAAGTGGCATCGCCACCTTTGCAGGCTGGGCAGAACCATGTTACCTGCCCAAACACAGATATGGGCGCAGTCAGATGGAATACTTTGGTTCTTACCTCTGGGTCCTGTCACCACCACTTCAAGAGGTGCTATTCCTGCCTTGCTGGTGTCCACAGTGAAGGACTGGGGGATTTTGGCTCGAACAGCTGTACCCAGACCTGGTCCTGCTATCTTCACCTTGCTGGGATCCACAACATCCTTCACAGGAACCTTGAAAGGACTGCCTGGAAGTTGACACGGTAAGTGTTAAACACCACAAGGTTAACAGTTACAGAGAACAAAAGGTCTTTTTTCTCTACCTTCCTTAGGGTTTTTTTATTACTATCCCTCTGCTGCAGGCAGGAATTACAACCCCACAGCCTCCACACCATCCCTCTGCTTCTGCAAAAGCTGGAAATGTAACGATGGTGCTTCTACAGTTTCACAGAATTGGTGTCAACCATCTGTGACCTATCTACTTCTCACACCTCAGGAAAAAAACCAAACATGAAAGAAACCAGAAGAGCAAATGAAGCATCATGGAGGCAATACATTTCCTTATATCTTGCTGTGTTCAGTATGCCAACAAAGAGAATGGGAACAACAGGAAACATCTCCTCTTACTGCAGAACAGGATCGTTAATGCATCCACACAACAAAGGGCTATTTTCATAACCTAAAGTATTACACACCACTTGTATATAATATCAGTTATTTGTCAAGGGTTAGTGTCCCTTTTCCTGTTCCACTCATCTGTACCCATCTGAGCAAATGCCACTGCCTTTTCTGCCTGAATTCTGAGGAAAAGCAGAAAGCCAAAATCACATAACATCCCATAGCACAAGGGAAATGCAGCCAATTGAGAACTCTGAATCCATAGTTTGACTTCATCACTCTTCTGAAAGCCACTGAGCAAGAGCTCTTACCAGGAATATGCTCTCCCCCATATGTGATGTTAACGTCATAATCTCCTGGAACATAAGGAATATACTCGGCACTGCAGCTCCCATCTTTGTTATCTTTACAGCTAATTTTAGATTCTGAAGGTCCTTCAACAGTTATTCCAAGGCCACCAATTCCTGCCCCTCTGCAAGACAGAAACACACATTGTTAGAATCACCTGCTTCTAAAGCAGCTTTGTTTTCCTCACATGTTCCAGCTGCATTTTCATCCTTTTTGGAAACGTGGTATCCTGACTTCCAATGTTCAGCCTTCAATATGTGCTGCCATGCAAAGCTGTTCAGCATTGCCTCACTCAAATTTTGCTAGAATTTTCTTCTCAGTAACTATCAATCCCTAATGTCAAATGTTTGCAGAGCAGAGTAGATGATGAGGTAGCACACAGAGCCATCAGCTGGACACGGCTTGGACTTCTTATAAATATTTGTTCTGAGTTTCACATCCTGCATTGCACACACCACTACAGTCCTTCCCCCCCCCCCCCACAAATACTCCTTCAAGATCAAACAGGCCCCATCACCTGGTGACAACTGAAAAGGCATTGGGCTGATTTGTGAAAGCTTCTGTAAGTCCAGGTCCTTGTGCCTTCACACGCGATGGATGGCAGCCCTCTGTGACATTCACTCTGAAGGGACTATTTGGCACAGGCACACCATCGTATGTCACATTGACTGTGTGTGGACCTATTAAAAAGAGGCAAACATCTCCTGAATTCCCTAAAAATGCTCATGACTTAACATAGCTCTACAAGATGCTACAGACTTAAATGTCTGCATATAGATAAGAGTTGCTTCATGCATTCACACGATTTCACAAGACTTCACAAGTGTTTTGTAACTGAGATTCCATCTACAAACTGTTCTTCTAAAGACAAGTTACCATAAAAGCCAGTTCTTCAAGTTAAAATAGAGCTACTTCCTGCAGAATTAGCTCCTCTGCTGGCAGACCTCTTGCAAAGATGCCAACAAGTTACTGGCAGACCTCAGGGGTTTGCCAAATGGAAGTGGTAGAAGAGCTGCTTGCTCTTGGTTTTCCCCTTTCAAGTAAAAGAAAACAAGCCCCAAGGTTACCCTTTTCAAATGGCGTGTACTCCACTAAATATGTTCCATCCGCGTTGTCCTGGATGAGACAGTCTGTGGGGGAGCCAGAGGGGCTCGTGATCTGTGTCCTGATGTGCTCACCACCAGCCTTCGTTAGAGGTCGAGCATCCACAGTGAACTCAGTTGTAGCTTCTCGGAACACATCTACAGGAAATGTTTTGAAGAGTCACTTCAAGAAGTGCAATATATTCCAACAACAAAACATTTGGTGAAGCAGCATGATAAACAGCTTGTTTGGGAACACGAGACTCCTGTCTGTCCAAGGATCACCATGGAAACACACACAGCTTTTACAACTGTCAACATTTAGAACACACAGAAAGGACTAAAAGTCCTACAAATTCTGATAACAACAGTTAATCTCACCTTTTCCTTCAACTCCTGGCCCAAACACTTTAACTCTGCTTGTGTCCACAGCTGGCTCCACTTTGACCCGGGCTGGGAATTTAGGCACTTGCTCTCCTCCATATCTCATCTTGATTGTGTACATGCCAGCTGAGAGTGGCACGTAGGTAACGACATAGGTCCCGTCTTTGTTATCATCGATCTGCACCTCGGCTTTGGAGCCAGTATCTGACACCATGTCCACCCTCAGGTCCCCAGGCCCTGCTTCTGTGCAGTCGACATTCAGCAGCCCTGCCTCGCCTACTTTACCCCGCTCCAGGCCTGGGCCTGTGGCAATGACTTTAGAGACATCAAACGGCATTTCTATATCTGCCTTAAAGGGCGAACCAGGAATGTGAACTTCTTCAAAGAGGATGTTTACAAAATACTCTCCAGGCTTCGTAGGCAGGTAGGAGACAGAGCAGGTTCCATCGCCGTTGTCCGAACATTCAATTTTAGCTTCACACGGGCCTTCCACCGTCAAACCCAAACCTCCGGTTCCTGCCCCTTTGGTATCTATTGTGAATTGGGCTGGCTTTCCAACAAGGCCCCCTCGAAGACCTGGACCATGAGCTTTTACCTAGAAGAGAATATGCAGATGAGCTAAATGGCCTTTTCCATGTTACTGCTAGAAGACTTCCTAGTTAGACTTGCTTGTATGTGGGACTTGATTTACAGGCTCTTAAAAATACAGAGAAGGCACTGTCTCCTTCGCCACTCAGCCCTACATTTTTACTGTAAAGTTGTTACTTCTCCTCCTAAGAGGTTTCTAGGCAAGGATATTTATAATCTCACCATAGCTGTTTTTATACAGCTATGTATAAAATGTATTTCTATGGGAAATAAAAGGTGGAAATGTTAAAATATTTGATAGCTGTACACATGTTTTTCTTGAATATATTTCCTTAAAAATATCATCTTAATACATCAGAGATGCTTATCAGGCAGACCTATTAAACTGGGAGTGATACCTAAATTTGCTACATTGTGCAAGATATTTGCCATATTTTTGATTAGTGGAACATTTTTTCCAATACAGCGTTACAGGAATGAATTCTACAAGTCAGAGAGGCTGCTAAAAGAATCACTGAGCACTGAGTAAGGATGTTCCTGAGTATGTTTCGGCCAAGACCAAGCCAAGTCTCATGCAGTAGCCCACAACTCAGTTTTCAGATATCAGTTGCTGTTACAGCCCTATGCTGTTCACTCACCTTGGAAGGGTCTGGGGGTAATGTGGCCTCCACAGTGTAGGGGCTCCCTGGGATTGGGTTGCCATCATAACTCACATCCACCACATACAGTCCTTCTTCCCGTGGGATGTATTTTGCAGTGCTGCACTCCTTACCCAGAACTGGTTCCACCAGACATGGCACAGCTTTCCTCATAGGACTGGAAATATTAACCTCCAGTTTACCTTGCCCACCAGCTCCTTTGGTATCAATTACAAATTCTTGATCCTTGCCTACTTCCACTCCTGAAAAAGACAAAACCCATATTACATCACTTACTTAACATCAGACAGCAATCCAAGGAGTCTCCCATGCACACACCACTGAGGGAGCAGGTACTGGCAGAGCCCTACCCGGTCTGCATTCCTCTGCAGGCAAAAAACCCTCCCAAGCCAAACAACAAAAAAAACCCAACCAAAACCAAATGCTTTGATTAATTGACATCACAAAGCTACAGGGGAAAACAAGCCTGTAAGGTGTGGTCTGAGACTATTAGAGAGAGGCTCATTTCAGGAAAGCAACAATATTTCACAGCCTTAAGTTCCCTCACTTTTGGAAAACAAAAAGACTGTATGAATGACACTGTGCATTGTAAGAGTTTGATACATTTGAATGGCCATCTAGCCCTCAGGAAACATATTTCATCAGTAAGTGCTCTGTTCACCACAAACGACCAAAGCCCAAACACATGTTTTCTCCACATTACTTTGTAATCTTAGCAAAAAAGAAAAAAAAAAAAAAAAAGAAAAAAAAAAGAAAAAAAAAATCTAAAAAATTGAAATTTGGCCTTCAAGAGGACCACCTAAATAAGTGTGGTAAAGTTATAAAGTTGGAGCTACTTGATCCCCAGCAGTAGCAAGTTAAAAAGGAGATTGTTTTGCCTGCTCCTGTTCCAGCAGGACATGTTGGTTATCACCCAGACTCCAAAGACCCTTCAGAGGCTTCCAGCCCACAGGTACTTACTGTTTTCGAGTCCATTGACTATAACTTTGCTTAGGTCTAGAGGAGCAGCAACACCCACTGTGAAAGGGCTTTTAGGGATAGGATCACCACCATAAGTTACCAGAACCTTCATTGGACCCTAGGTGGAGAATTTACATGTTAGCTCAGTTCCTCATTTCACACAGACACACCAACACTCAAGCTGTACACAACCATTTTATCTGGTCACAGCCAAACTTACTGGTTTATGGACACTAAAGCTCACACCACTGCAGCCCTTCAAAGTACTAAATGGTTTTTATTTAATACAGGAAGAGCAAAAAAGACAGCTGTTTCCAACATTTGATTAGACTATATTCAAGCTGCCTGGCAAAGCCTCCAACTCAGGCTGGCTCCCACTCCCCCAGTGCTCAGACCCAACAGCTGAATGAATGTCCCACTGCTCCAGACCAGGTATCCCCTTCCACCACATGGAGAGGCCAAAGCTAAGACTGCAAAGAGGCCATATTATTACAGCATCTGAAATACCACGGGTTTAAGCTCTACAAGTCAGAAAGATTAATGCTCTTGTGTATTTTGGCTGGAATGCTGCACAGCCACGGCAAGCTCCAGCCCATGATGTGTGTTCCTTTTATTCTCTCCTACCGCAGTCCATATTTTAGCTATATTCACTGTTTGCTTACTTTTCACTCTTGGCTGGTTCTGCTCCCAAGTGAAATAATCATGGATGTTTCATGCAAGCTAGTGAAGAGCTTCCATGATTATTTTTGGTTGTTTTTAGAAAACACATACACAGGTAGCTCTAGCAACACCACGAGATAGATAAGACCAAATAAACAGCATTAAACCAAGGCTGCTCTGCAACTGACGCTGCCCCTCAGGAATTTAACTACCTATTCCATCCTTCCCTGCTCTGAGGAGTCCACAGTCTCATTCACAGCATGGAGGGACAACAAGACTACTCTAATTGCTGAGCAGCCTATTTTCATCTCTTAACCACTGCTCTCCTGCCACTGCTCTCCATGAGCATCTCCTTTAAGCCCACAGCACTTCCATGACCCATGGTACTTCTCCAGATGGAAGTGGAAAACCTGGTTTGGGCTTGTTTCACTGGTGACTTTCAGGTGAAGCACAGAAATCTGGTACTGCTCATGAACACATGGGAGTACAGAGGAGTGCTCCCTTCTGCATACCAAGCCTGACTAAACAAGCCAAAGCCTCTCCAAACAGGCACACCAGCCACATCCTGAGATCATGCAACTGCTTTATCAAAAAACAAACGTTAGCTCTATGATGCTTCCAAGAACTCTGAACCAGCACTATCAGGTAAATAATACTGCACTTTTCTTTATCAGTTCACTTTTACATAGCTCCACTCAAAGAAGCTGGGGCAGATGACCTAGTACATTTGGTTGTTCAGGAGAACAAGAGTAGCAAAGCACCTTCATCCCAGCACCAGAGCACCTATATCCTCAGAAATACAAGATTTGTGCATTCTGGTATTTAGTGGCCCTTTACAAACATACAAGTACAGTGCAAGGAAAAATGCTTCTAGCTATTAGGAGCTTCCACTTTCAGCTCTTTAATGATGCTGCTAGAAAGGCACCAACTTCATCACTTGCCTACTGGGAACTAGTGCAGCACCACTCACTCTTCTTTTTGTCCCTGCTCTGGTTTGCACTCCAGCTCCTTTGACACCAGCAGCCTGCTGACAGGCAGCACACCACAACCTCAGCTCTGCAGGACTGCAGCAGCTGGGGCAGCAGGCAGCTCCATTGTGGAGTCTGGGAAGGTTTGCCACCTTTCTTCTTCAACTGATAAGGTATGGAATGATGATGTGAGCTGTGTGCTACTGCATCAGTATCTCTCCTCGCCATAGAAAAGAAAACAGTGGCAAGCTATCAATAACTACACCAGAAAAACTGCATTACTGCTTTCCAACTCCACTGCACGCATTAGGGATTCTGGGGAACAAGATACCCTGGCAAGTTTTTTCTGCTTTTTCCACTGTGCACAGGTGCTAGGGAGGGAGGTCACTGCACTACAACAACACGAGGTATTCACTCCTGCGCCTCTACAGAAGATGGACATACCTGCTGTATGGGCGTGTACCTAATAGTGTGGGAATAGTCATAGTTGTCAATGATATCCAGATCCATCACAGCCTCTCCTGGCACTGAGCTGCTGAACTGCACATCCAGTGGTGCTTTTCCAGCTCCCTTGGTGAACACAGTGAAGTGTGTTGGTTTGCCACTTTCCACACCTGAAGAAAAATGTTAATTCTAATTTACACACAGCTCACACAGAGAAACTCTCCTCAAGAAGCATTCAGTACCAATAAAGCCCAGCCAAGCAAAATATCAAGGGAAAAGCATTGTTTGCAACTGCCTGACCCCCCACCCCGCTGCTGCATCCCAGCAATGCTCAGCCAGGCTGTGACCATCCTGCAACAGCTCCTCGGGATCCAGTATCAGTCAGACTGCATGCACCCAGCTCTCACCAGTTTTGTTCAGCCCAGGTCCTTCAGCTTTCACTTTGCTGGCATCGTGTGAGGGGTCCACCTTAACTCTGAATGGGCTGGCAGGAATTTCCTGCAACAAAAACACAACTCCCAAAATAACCAAGTCACTCTTCACTAGCCAAAATTAAACAGGTAATAGTTTTAAGATAATTCTGCTCTAATTCCAGAATCTTGAGTAAAATTTCACCTCACTTAAACATTGCCTTACTGATTAGTATAACTCAAAATACAGGGCAAAGTTAACAGCTGGAAGTTTGCCTCTCTCTGTTTTTTATTTTTAAGGAAAAAAATTTCCCCTATTTTCCTTGAAAAGCAACTTAGGTTTTTTACCTTCAGAAGGCAGCCTTACCCCACTATGGAGACCACATTCATTATGCCAGTCCAACACATTACACAAACTTCAGCGTCCCAAACCAACTCCTCTCACTTGTATACATGTAATTATTACAAAAGAATTTTCCATATTTTACATTGCTATAGAAACAGCAACCAAACCAAGTGCATGTGAGTGGATGTAGAAAGAGCCAGCTGTGAACTGGCAAATGCATGGTGATCAAAGAGCAGAGAAATGGATTCTCAAAACATCAGGCTGCAAAATGAAGATTACAAACCTCTCCTGCAAAAAGCACTTTAATAGTGTAGCGCCCGGCCGCAGGTGGTGAGTACTTCACTGTGAATGTATCATTAGCATTGTGGATGATGTCGAAATCTATGTCCTCTTCCTCACTGCTGACCACACGAGCATCACACTTAATTCCAACACTGACATCACCTAGGAAAAGCAAGTGGAGGTTTGCTACTGGACAGCACAGACACTGCCAGCCAAAGAGCCAGACCATTCCCCCTTCTAGCTGTCTGAGTCACCATGTTAACTAATGAAACAGATCAGATCACAATTCACTGCAATGCTCTGCTTCCCAAGGTTTTTCCACAAAATAAGGTAAACCAGCATGGAACATCATCCCCTCCTTGCATGACCTGTGATTCTAATACCACAGAACAGCCCAGCCTGCTTTTACCTTCTCCTGCATCTGTGCAGTCCACAGTGAAGTGGGTCGGCTCACTTGCCTTCAGGCCAGTCCTCTCCACACCAGGTCCAAACACTTTGACTTTCTGAGGATGACTCCCTTGACCTATAAGGACCTACACAAATTCACTAGGGTCAGAATCACATATCTCTGTCACACCTGAGATCACAGCCAAGCCAGAGCATTGCTTGGAGAGGAACTACAGGATAACAGGCACAAATGAATGGCCCCAAATCGCTCAGGCTGCAACTGGGCTGATAGGAGACCACCACATGAGCTTGTAAAAACAGAAAGATTTATACAAGTGGATAGGTTTCTAAAAAAAAGGAAGCAGAAGGGCACACCTCCTTGAAGTCTACAGAAGGGCTTTAACACCCTAGTTGTACTAACAAGTAGTTGTGAGCACCCATGTCCTATTTGGCTAGAACTAAGAACTATTCATCTCTGTACTTACCCTAAATGGGCTATTGGGCACATTGGCTCCTCCCCAGACAACAGAAATTGTATGCTTGATTGGTTTAACTGGCACATAGGAGCAGGCAAACACACCATCAGACTTGCTCTTTATCTGGATATCAATAGGGTTTCCTTCTCCATCCTAAAAAGCAGTAATACAAGCAGAAGGTTCAGGTACTTCACAAATGTTTGTGTAGTTTGAACAGCTCAAGACTGTTCCAGAATGTGTCAGGATTTTTTTTTCTCCAGAACTGCAGTTCAAAAATACTGAAGAAATATGCAATTTACACTCCTGCAAGTCTTCCTCATCTAACACTTGCTCATTCATACACCATCCTACAACACACAGAAAATTCACAGGCTCAGAGACACTTCAGTGCTTCCAAATGACAACTCAAGGAAATTAAACCTTGCTTTGCTTCCAAGTAAGGAAGCAAAGCCATGTACTTCATATACTTCAGAGCAGTCACTTTGTCTTCAGTTGTTGCCTGACTACATTACACAGATCAAAGCACAGAGCTTTGACTTGAATTACACATGCCCAGAATTAAGTGGTGTGTAAGTGAGTAGGAATACTTAAGGCATTTTTCTAAACAGTATTAAAGTCCTTTTGCTGCAGTTTCACACAGCTGCCTTTGGGTTTTTACCTGTGCGTACATCTTCAGAGGTGCTTTCCCAGCATCCTTGGTTTCAACTGTGAACTCAGCAGGCTGATTCACTATACAGCCAGTCCTCTCCAAGCCTGGGCCATAAGCCTTCACCTAAAAGAGCACCTCAAGAGTATTAGTTTGCAGTTCAGAAAGAGAAACAAAACTAAGTGATTTATGTATGAAGACCTGCCCCCTCCACAAACCCCATGAAGCATGTGATACTACTTCAGCAAGTTTTCATTACATTAAATCAAAACCACAACAGTGTTATTTGAAAAAGCTGAGGAGTATCTGGCTGGGTAATATCTTGGCAAATTCAGAGCTTTAAGAGGAGGCAGTTTAAGGGTCTGCTACCAGAATCCTTTAGAAATATCTCTACTGCAGTTACATCCAAGACATGCTGTGCCATGGGTGAACTCCTGTGTCTCACCTTATCCGCATTGAAGTCTCCTGAAGCCGGGCGAATGAAGGCCATGTAAGGGCTGTCTTTTATGTCCTCATCATCACACATGATGTGCACAGCATATTCACCAGGCTCTTTGGGCCAATACTTCACATCACATGAGCCATCATTCTTGTCATCACACTCAATTTTAGCCTGAGAAGGGCCTTCTATTGCAAAGCCTGAAAAAGGAACAAGTAGGTTCCTCACGTTAGGTTTGTGGGGGCTGCTAACTTAACACCACTTCCACAAATAGCTTTTTGTTAGCCTTAAACATGCCTGATCTCTCAGTGACCCTTCTTCAGCAGTACAGGAGATCATACATCCATCATTCCCTTCTGGATCTCATCCCACAAAACCACAGATTAACACTCTCCATCACACACACTCCTGTCTCTAGGACATGCCTTTGATACTCTATAGATGTTAGTGTTTAGACCACAATGTCTTACAGACATGGTTTTTACTGTTGGGAAACCTATTGTTTCTTGTGAGTTCACTGCTAGCATTGCAAGATAGAAATATTTCAGGGAAACTCAGTCCAGTAACATACCAAGAGAGCCAACTTCTGTGCCAATGGACTCCACCACAAAGTCAGCTGACTTGCCCACAACTCCCTCGTGCAGTCCTGGCCCCCAGGCTCGCACCTTCTGAGGACCTGCTTCATGACCCACCTGAACTTCAAAGGGGCTACCAGAGAAAAACAAAGCATGATATTAGAAATGGGGACAAATACAGCACCTATGTTTTTCCCCAAGCATTTTAATGAGGGTCTACATTGAATTTTCCAAATTAATAGATGCTACCATGTGGTGGCACAGGGCCCAGCAGTGTTTTTCTAGCAGAGATGTCATCCAACCCATCACCATCTTCCACCACAAATCCCGAGTGTCAAATACTTGCTCTGCTTGCTATAGCTGTGGACATTGAAACAGAGTCCTTCAAAATCTTACAGCAAAGTCCAAGCTGCATGATCCACCATGTTTTATCAGGTTTTTTATTAATGATTTTGTGTTAGAAAGACTGACACAAGTCACCCTTCAGAGCTTTGTCAAGCTGCTGCAGCCCAAAACCAGGCTGTTAAAAACAAAAAGTTAAAACAACAACTTGCCACTAATTTGTCTCCCCAGTTCTTCTTCAAAGGTCAGGGTTGCTTTAAAAGCCTATCAACTACACAACCCACTGAAGGACATAAAAATGCCCAAAAAGCTACTTTTGACTCACCTTTTTGGGATGTTTTGCCCACCCCATGTAATGGTGACAACGTACTTTCCTGGTGTGGCTGGATAATATTCAAATGCATATATACCATCCATAAAGCCTTTTTGTTTCACCAACTCCTCCAAGCCCTCTGTTGAAAGATCAATTCAGCATTGAACTTAACAGTTTCCATCCTGCTTTCAATTACTCAGACAAGTTCATGTTTTCTAGTATTTATTTTAGCTTGCAAGAATAAATTTCTTCCACCAGAAAAAAAAAGGTCAGGTTATAAGGGAAGTTAGTTCTATGTGCCCTCTAGGACAAAGACAGCAAACACTTCCAGAAGAAATACAGCAGAAAGTATTTTAAGTTACCAGACTTAATAAGTTCCCTTGTGTTTTATTTTCTTAGTCTGCAGTATGATGCATGTCATATGTTAAAACAAAAAAGCTTAACATTTGTCAGACTTTGTAACCACAAGTATGCAGGGAATGCCTACTTTTCATTTTCTTCAAGATGAAGAATTTAGGAAGAAAAGCTTAATACGCTGAAATTTACATTGATATGTCTGTTGCTTTTTTTCCCCCCAGCCTGACGAAGCCACACAGTCAGAGCTCTGTGTGTGTGGAGGAGGTGAAGGCAATACAATGCACCTTTGAATGCTGCTCCAGGCAGGGGGAGGTGGCGGGCTCAGAGTACCACACAGGGACTGCTGCTGGCGGCCACATGGGCCAGCAGCCCCTGTGCTCCCATCCTCCCAGGCAGAGGGCCACATCCAGGGCTCAGGACCAAGGGACCTGGGGATGGATCCTCATAGATGGTCTCTGTCAGCCTATGGGGTCCTTTCCTCCTCTGCTTGTGTGCCTAAGCAGCTAGTGCCACCAGGAATACAGCTCTGAGCCATTCCCAGCTTTATGAGATCAGGATTTCCATCATGCCAGAGACCATGGTGTGTGACTTGCTTCCACAGACTGCATGAAGATGCAATGTGTACCCATAAAGCTTGGAGGCCACAGCAGGCAGATGCATGGATTTTCTCAGTTTTGCTAACTGACACATTAAAACGGAAAGAACTAAAACCAGATATAATCTTATCCAGCCCTGCAGATCAAAACCTCCACAATAGACACAGATAAACCATTCTGAAGTCTGGCTTTTTATACAGATCCCATCAGTTCCATCAGGACACCATCTCCTTCCTGCTCTTCCTTTTCCCAGGCTCTGCTCCTCCCCCTTCTCCAAAACACATGCACAGCACAGATACACCCCAGCACTCACTTGGTCCCTTTATAGTCACTCCAAGATCTCCGCTCCCTGCTGCTCTGGTATCCACCTTGAAGTCGGCCGTCTCCCTGATACGGACGCCCTTGGGCTGCAGGCCTCGGCCAGTGGCACGGCACGCGCTGGGGTTGCAGGCTGCAAAGGAACTTCAGGCATTACTACTGTCTCTGATCTCAACATAGCCAGCCTAGCCAGCCTGGGACAAGCTTCAGTTTAACACTGACTCAGGGCAACCACAGCTTAGCTTTCAGCAGAAGGTTACAGCACTAAGGCAGACAGATGTGAGTCTGCCCAGCGCCGTCTATGCCCCCTGGCTTTTAGGCAGTAGCAGTCAGTGCCACCAGGCAACACTGACCCTGTCCAAGACCATTTTTTAGAATGACTGCAAACACTGAAGCCCTTCTGCTTTCCAATTCAATGCCACTTATCAATACAAGACTTTTACACAGCTATCACATAGAGATATTTGCCATAGACACAACCTTCCTGACGCCTTTTGCATTGAGGCCCACTGCAGCGTAGGGTGAAGGGTCCCTTTGCAGATAAGCCCCAGTGAACAGTATTATTCTGCTGGTCCTTCAGAAGCACATGACTGGGATAACTGCTATTAGCAAAGCTGAGTTTTGCCTGTGCTTCGTTAAAAGATGTCACATCAAACCCCCCTTGCTTGTCACAGTTCACACTTTCACAGAAGCAAAGTCACCAAGGCCTCTGCAGCCTGAAGCAGGGTGGGGCAGGAGGGTTACACATGGCTTAGGCTTCTCTTGGCCTCTTTACTCCAAGCACTCTTCTGGGCCTGCAGAGTGGCTACAGAAATTCTGCACACTTAGGAATAGTTTTCATTACACAATCCCAGCTGTCATGAGGTTTTCAACGCCAAAGACCTGAGAGGTTTGAAGAGACTTACAAACAACCACAGCTTCCCAGCACTGTAAACCAAACACGCATTTTCCTCAAGCATGCCGTGCTTACAGCAGGAGCACAAGTCTGCCAAGCAGCTTGTTAGGTTTTCACTCATTATACAACAGCTTATAGGTTTTCCCCCACCCCTGCAGGAGCCAACATCACCCTGTGTCCTACACCGGCTGGTGTGAGTGGGGATTGTGTGGCATCTGCCAGCTCTGAAAGCTCAGTGGAACACACAGGAGCGTGGCTGACGTGGAGTGGGAACAGCTTGCAGAGCACTCACACAGCTGCGTCAGGCAGCCTGTGGTTAAGCCAGTTTCACTGACTGGGTCACACAAAGCTTCAGTTCGTTTGCAACTTTCCTCCCCAACCCCAACAAAACCAAAAATCCTTTTGGCTGGGACAAGCTGCAGGCTAGAAGCTTACAAAGAGCAAACACGACGGAGCATCCTGCACACCTCTTACCAACTATGAAGCCATTAGCAGTGAAGTCCAAAATTCCACAAATGGAGGGTAGCTCAGGAGAGATGAGCAGAGATCTAAAAGCATAGGAGCAGGTAAGGATGGAACAGAAAGCAAATTCGGTGTCCGTTAAGAAGGAAAACAGTAAATATAGGCATTTGAGGAACAAGGGTAGAAAACAGCAAGACACTGCATAGCTGGATAAATTAACTCAAAAAATTCAAAGGGTAGCTCAACATTTGTAAGTCTAGGCAGAAAGGAAACTAGCAACAAAAGCCTTATTACTGTTAGAGAGCACTAGTTTACTCTGAGAGTACTCAGGTGACCCACTGAAACAGGACCAAGACGTTGAAAGGTACAGAGAATATAAAAGGCATGATCCAAGCATATTGTGTGACCACATCCATGGAGAAAAGTGCCCATCTACATTTATATGCATTTTTAAAAAACATACCCTCTCCAATGAGAACAGTGCAAGGAGTTTTGGGAATTGCCTCCCCAGCAAAAGTCACTTTGACAATGTGAGGACCAGCTTGAACAGGTTTATAGGTGCAACGGTAGACCTGGTTGCCTTTGTCTTCCACTACAACTTCAGCAAGGCTTCTTCCCTGAGGATCCTCCACTTCCACAATCACGTCACCCACACCAGCACCTGCAAAGGAAACAAGCCCAGCTGAGCCTTGGCTTCCCCACCAGCAACAGGCACCCTGTTTCAGACCACCACCAGCTGTCTGGGCTCAGCCAGACATCCTCTGCTGCCAATTCTAAGCACAGCCTCTGTGTTCAGCTTTTGCTGACAGCAATCAAACATTTGAGCAGAAAGTGGGCAAGACAGCATGGTGGCATTCCACAGAGTCAAACTGACAGGACTCTGCTGCTCTAGC
This sequence comes from Zonotrichia albicollis, assembly GCF_047830755.1. Taxonomy (NCBI): domain Eukaryota; kingdom Metazoa; phylum Chordata; class Aves; order Passeriformes; family Passerellidae; genus Zonotrichia; species Zonotrichia albicollis. The sequence goes on from NC_133830.1 coordinate 11,912,934, forward strand.
CACAGGGTTTCACAACATAGCACTGAATATACATACAGCCTGGTCACCCTATGGACACCACCCTGTAGCATCTTTTTCACAGATCAGCCCACAGCTTTACCAGTCAGTTCAATCTCTCAAGTTTTGAAGTGGTTTAGATTAAGAGATTGGAGACAAATGAATGCTGGTCTGACAGGGATTCTCCCTGCTGGACTATATGTATTCACTTTTGTTCAGACACCTGCTCCTCTCACATCTTATTCAACTCATCATACAACAGAAAGAGTTTTCTATACACTTTCAGAGGCCAGACATGTCTTTACATGATTCAGACCACTCCCTCTCCCAATTAGAGGCTGAACATAATACTTGCCTCACTATAACCACATTTAATTTTATTTCTAAGCTCCCTCAGGCAGAAGGCAATTTCAAATATGCTACTCAGCATATTTTGGTGTTTAAATGCTACAAGTAACTGCCCTAAGTAGTTTCACATTGTTCTAAACGAATTAACATTTGTAGCATCTTATTGACTCATTCCTCTAGGCTACAGCATTGGCCTAATAACAGGTAACAAATAATTGATGGAGATGCCCTAATGAAGATAGTAACCCTCTAATAATTACAATAGAGGTTGAAACCAGTTCATCATTGAAGTATGAACTCAAAGCAGCACTGCAGCAGGTTCTGTAGAGCTAAATATAGAATCCACTACACATTTACAGTTGGCTCACAGTTTATCTTTCACATTTATGTTCAACATGTCACATTCTTCTTCAAAATGAGCTGGGGAAAGGAACCAGCCAGGAACTTGACTGCTGCCATCCAGCAAATTCATGGCAAATTTCTGGGTCAGGATTAGCAGCCTCTTGCCCCAGCTCAGCTCTGCACTTCAAATATTTCATACACAGCTGAAGCCTTCTGAGCAGCCCAGCTATTATTTCACCTGTGAGTTTGATGGGGCTACAACTCCTCATCCACTTTACAGCTATTTTTCCAAGGCCTTAGGTTCTCACATTTGAGGACACTGCAGGACTTCCATCATCACTCATCCTGCTTACCTGCTGTATAGAGGTCAAAGTAAGTAGGTTTATTGGCAATGTTCCCTGCTGCCTCCAGTCCTGGTCCTTTTGCTGTCACTTTGCTTGCATCTCCCTGGGCTTTGTCAACATTCACTTCAAATGGGCTCTTCGAGATGTGCTGCCCAGCAAACAGGACTGAAACCTAGGGACAGACAGCATCAGCTTGGACCCATCAGGCAGAGGGAGAGCTCAGATCACCACCATAAAGCTAAGTGCAGGGTCAAGCACCTGCATTCCTAACACAAAGACTCTTTCCCTCAGAGGTGAGGGACCATCTGTCCCACAACCCTCATCAGATCCATGCTAACTGCTGCCACCTTCTTAAAGTTCCATTGATTAGAGTCAGGCACACCAGCATGGAAGCTTGAATCGGGATGTGCTAATATAAGGTAGATCTTCATCCAGCAATAAAGTGGCAGCAGAACTTGCATTTTATTTTTTCAGGCTGGCTGTGGGGACCAGCCACCCTACAGGATCAGCCATCATAAACCTGTGACTATGGGCATCCAGGGAGAAAGGGAGGGAATCCTTCTCTGCAAAATCCCTACAGTGTACAGTACCATCAGCAAAGAGATACCTCACAGAAACAACCTGCTGTTTTCACCTGCATTTCTTGTGACAACCCACAGAACTGGCTTTGTGAGTTGCACAAAGTGACCCAGCTGTGGCACTTGATACCCAAACACAAATGCACTTTCTCCCAACATACACTTCTTTCCCCTTGCAAAGGGAGTAGCCCAAAAGCCAGATGGAGAATGAAGGCCACATCAATTTAACTTTTCTTCAGGATGCCTTAGCTGGCTCTTACCCATCAGTGAACAGGGAGCCCTCAGGGGCTCATGTTAACAACCAGCGGAGCAGTGTGTCTAGCAAGAGAATTCTGGTTATTGACACAAAACTCACCTTGTGAGGTCCTGTCACCCTTGGAACATACTGTACTGAGTAGGTTTTGTTTTTGTCACTGGACGGTGTTATCTTCGCCTAGGAGAGAAAACACACCCCTCATCAAGCTGTGCCTACACATACCAGCTGAACTTTTTACTGATACTGCCATCTATTTCCAGAGTCAGCACTGTTAGATTCTTGTTGCTGTGAAAGCAGGGATCCCTGCTATCCCCCTCTTCTCACATGGAAAAAATCCCATTGGTTTTGTCTTTACAAGAGGGGAAGCAAGCTACCATCTTCCCAAGCCAGCCCTTTCCTTTGCTGTTAATTGCTGTATTGAGGCAGGCCAAGAGTGAGGAGACAGTAAGTCCAATGTACAGCTGTATTTCTCTGGAATGCTGTAACATGATCAAGTGGAACACTTGGATGAGAAGTTTCTATAAACATTAAAACCAGCATTTTAACTCAAAATGATTCATGGCATCTAAATAGCTGCTTTAGCCATTCTTGCAGAATGAGTAAATGCAGACAGTGATTTACTGATGTATGTTATCTAAAAGCAGGTCAGAGTGTACTTGGCCAGTCAAGCTAAAGCTCTGCAACTACTGGACACTGGAGCTGTGTTGCTTAGTTGCAGGTAGTGACTGTTTTTCAAGGCAATTATGAAGAAAAGTTGAGGCTTCTTGCACTTCAGATAAACTGTATTTTGCAATTTCTTTTTAGATTACTTATTTGTCAAGAACTCACTTGTGAAAGATGAAGGTTACCGCAGAAACTACAGCGTTCAGACCAATCTGACTTTTCCATACAAGACACTTAACATACATACCTCCTCTCTGTTTCCTTCTGGATCTTCTATGAAGACCATCAGGTCACCCTGCCCAGCACTGATGGTGTCCACTGTGAAGATGGCAGGCTGCTTCACCATGTTCCCATGAGGCTCAATCCCTGTGACACAGATACAGAACAGCACATTAGCTGCTGCCACAAAACCTGGAAGACAGTTTGGAGGCTGCCCAAAGGCTGTCCAACCCATTCTCCCTTGCAAGCCATCAGAATCAGTTTCCCCAGACTTCTGCACATCATGTGTTTACCCTCTGCCCACAGCATGATGTTCACAGTAAGGCCTTCTCTTATAGTACGAGTCTTTTCAAAAATTGGTTGAATCATCAGCACTCAACTCATCTTACAATGTCTAACCAAGTCAGGAACCCAGCTGTTGTGTGGATTCAGGTGAAAACCAGTTATCCTGAGAGGCACTGAGGGTCACTCCCACTGCTGCCAAGTGTAGGGCTGATGCTGACAGCAAGTGGGATATGAGCATTAGCTGCTCTTCAGGAGCTGCTCTCTTCACACAGGTCTTGCACCATGGGAGGGGTGACTAGAGAGGCAGGAGAGAAATTCTGGGAAGCCTTTAGGTGAAGCCATTACTCTAGAGCCAAAAGTAAAAGACTTGCTTAAAGCAAGACAATTTTTATCTGTACTGCCCCATCTTCCTCCATTTTCAAAATCCAGCAGTACAGATACTGCTCAGATTTACTGTCCTTTGAAATCTGCTCAGACTACCTGGCCAGTGTACACTGTACAAATGGCATGCAGGAACCTCTTAAAACAGTAAAAATCTTGCTACTTCTTGTGGTTTCCACTTAACTTTTAATCAATTTCCTTATTCCCCAGCACAGGGCCTGCTACAGCATGCATTTACCAGCAGGCTTTCATCATCTCCCTGTACACAGTCCCAGGTCATGACATCTGTCATGGTGGTGTCAGACTGAGTGGGTGGAAGAACTTCCCAAAGTTGCTGATTCCAGACTAGCCCAAACACATCCATACCCTTCCGTCCAAGGCAATTTCTCCCTGGCTGATTCATAAAACCATGGGCACTCCAGCTCCACAGCACAATTAGTGGAAAGTGCAATGTCTGATAGATTGTAAAGGAAGTGGTTGTGAACAACAGAATTCCTGAACTTGTTTATCTTCAGAAAACAGTAACTTGAGAGTAATGCAAGGAAGACCATGTTTTTGCTAGGAAATCTGAGCATTCTGATAAGGTGTTAACAATTGACATATTCATTCTTTCAAACTAAGCCCTAGATTATCATCTAGCTGAAACTGCTGCGAATTTGCTGTGTGTCTCTCAGGTCCATCAGACAAGCACTAGGATATGGCATTCAAGTTAACTATCATGCCTTCTGCAAGCACAAGAAGGACTCATTATCCTCCTCTGAAGACCAGAGGTGTCAGCCAGGACACCATTTAGTTGCAGAACCTTCTTAGCCTAGACTTCATTTGTCTAGAGTTCACTATCTTATAAGTGGCCTGCTTTGGGTGGTTAAATGAGAACTCCTGGAACCATTGATGACCTACACAACCCTGTACATCCCCTCTGCAGGCTCATTTCACACCAGCTCTACCCATGGCTGTCCTCAGCACAAACCCTCACGGTGCTCAGGGTGGTGTGCTACAGCCAAGACTCTTGCTGGGAGCTTACGAACAGCTTACATGAAAAAGGATAATAAAAAGAGCTAAGACTGACCCACTTTGCACTTGGCAGTTATCTTTTCCTAGATGCATGAAAACCTGTTTCTCACCTGTCCAAAAGACCCTGCTCAGTCAAAGACTGAGCCCCTTGCTGCTGGAATCACCTTCCATTTCTGACATATCATAGCAGTCAAAATTATCAATTAGTATATTTAGTGACTCTGTTTTGGCAATTAACTTAATGAAAGCATCAATCTTTCAAGAAGAGCCACTCACTCTAAAGTAATTTTCATTACAAAGGCTCCAGAGACACATGAAAGCAGACAAAGTAATTTCATTTTTTGAATGAATATAAACATGACTAAAGCCAGACTTGACAGACTGAGGCAGGCTGATCAGTCATTTACACATTTGGGACCTGAAAAATGTGTCTGTGTATTGTGGTTTGCTGTGGAAGGCACCAACAAAGAACATCAACCCCAAGCTGGATAGGTGCTAAACCCACTCTGACTGTAGCAACTCTCTTAAGTGCATAAATAAAGTCCATGTCCCTTCATTCCACTAGTTATGTTTCAATGGAAAATCAAGTTTAAAAAATCCAGGCAAATAAGAGAACCAGAAAAAAAAAATAAGGAAAGTTCTTTTCTTTCCATTTCACTTTTGTATATCCAACTCTGAAACACACTCATTCCAACAGTCTTGAAGGACAAACAGCAGCCCAGAGATGTAAAAAAAAAAAAAAAAAAAAAAATTAAGGCAGAATGGAGAGCCAAGTGTAATGCTGAAGAGATGCTTTCCAACATGCCAACCATATTAAAGGTAAAAATTTGTTACTTATTCAGTTGTGACTGTGCACCCATCTAGAACAGAACCTCATCAATAGTTATATGAAATTATCAATTTAAAAGGTCAGTTAAAAATAAGAATGCCTACAGAGATCTACAGTTGCTTAAGCATCTATGGATAATCAGCAAATTCAGCCTTCAGTCCTTCCAATCAGTAAATACAGCCTTGCTAACAAGGCTCAGCACTATTTAATGTCTCAAGGGTTACCAACCCATCTTTGTACATGTGCAAAGTATTCAACACTATCGATTCAAGTAAGTAATTTAGAATTACCCCACTCTAACACACATCAAGCCTGGGAAATGGAAAACTGTCTCTACAGAGAGCCTGCCAGAGAGATAGTGAGGTGATGAGGTTTTTCTTCTTTTAAGGAGTGCTTTATCACAAGAAGCAGTCACTGCCAGATCATCACCCATCTGCAGCAATAGTGCTGGCCTGAATTCCACACCAAGGTAGTTTTAGCCCCATATCATGCTACTTCTTCCAGCTGTGGATGGGAGTCTGGCAGCTTGCAGAACAGGTTCAGACTGGGAAATTTACATGTTAGAACTAGGAGTGCCTTCTGGACTATATCCATGTATTTCTGAAACCAGGCACCACACCAAGAGTATACAAGTGAAACTTTGAAGTCAGTTAGTTACAGTAGGTCTGAAGTTCAACATAAGCAGAAAACCCCACCCAGCTTTCTGAAGAGTTACTGCTCTGTGCAGCTTCAGCTCACCAAGTCCTCACCTTTGCCGTAAGCCCTTGCTTTCTTTGGATTCAGTTTAGGTTTTAAAGGAGCTCCTGGTTTCAGTTTGGCTTTGGGGAACTGGGACAGGTAAGTCATCACAGAGTGCTCATCCACATCAGGGTGGATAATTTCTTCAGGGGTAATAACCTGAAAGACAGTGCAATTAAGCATATTGTACCAGTGCTTGGTTACCGCAGGTCAACACAGAAACAGAACTATGACACAGACTTTAGATTTCAAAACTCCCACATGCTAATGGGATTTCTTACACTTATTTTCCCTTTGATACACACAACATCATTTATTATCTCAGACAAGAAAATCAAGAAGCTCATAATTATCCCAGTGTGGTTTGGGGGCTTTTTCTGCTTTGATTACTAGGGGTTCTCAGGAGACTGCAACAAGCTTAATGGTACCAAGGCAAGACAACAGCAGTTATGTTCCCCTTGGAAAGTGACATGGGGATAATTGATACTGAAAAAGTGAGTAATTCATAATCCTGTATACAACAGCTCTGAACTGCAAGGCTTGCAAAGTAAAACTTGTGACTCCTGCTTCCACAATACAAGCTGCTTCAGAGACTTCTGGAATTCTGTCCAACTTTATCAGCATGAAAATAATCCAGTTTGTAAATACATTGCTCTCTGTTTGAACATTATCATTGCAGGTGATTTCCTAAGCCAGTAAGTTTTTCTTCTGTGGAATTCAATGCAGGAAAACAAATTCACTCCATGGACTAAGATGTCAGACACCACCACATAGGCCCTTACCTCCTACCTTACGTGCTGCAACAGCAGCTTTCTTCAGCAGAGACACCTACACAAATACAACCAGAGCTCTGAAATGTAATAGTGTGTTTCATTACAGTGCACCCTTTCTCAGGCAACTCTACATGAGTTAAGAGTAACTTTTGAAAGCATTCAAGCAGCTTCACCTGCTTTCTTCAATTTCAACTTCAGCTAGTGACAAGACCAAAGCTGGTCCCTGTGCCCCCACGGGCAGCCCAAGGTTGGCGGCCTTACCTGCGGCACACCCAGCCAGTCATCCGCCTGCTGCATGGCTTCCCGAGCGTTGTCCACGGGCCTCCTCGGGTCCCAGCTCTCCCAGTCAGGGCACAAGCCTGCAAGCACATTTCAGTTGTTGTGTGTTATCTGCCAAGGGGCTTCTCTAGCTGAAGAAATCAAGTATGAACTCTAGATCCCCTTGCATTACACTGCTCTGCAGAAAGACAATCAGAGCTTTGCAGAAGTAGCCAAAACAAGACAAGCACGTGCTGCTTAGTGAAACAACTCTAAGGCAATAATCAGTGCAGAGTCATAGAATGGTTTAGGCTGGAAAGAATCTTTAAAGGTTATCTAGACCACCCCTGCAATGAGCAGTGGTATCTTCAACAGAGCTCTGTGCAACCTGACCTTGAATGTTTTCTAGGATGGGACATCTACCATCTCTCTGGGTAACTTGTGCAAGAAACCACTCTAAATTTAGCACAAATACATCTACCATCCTTTATGCTTCACTAGTTCTCTTGCAGCATATTTGGTAAAGAACACTTCAACCACTTGCCACAGCAGCCTAGATTGCATTAGATGAGCACCTGCAATACCACTAGCAAGGCTGTTTTATTAAAGTGAGGAAATTCTGCCTTTTTCACACTACTTCAAATTATTTGCCTTAAGCAGCTCAGTCTCAGATTGCTAAACTGACATTTCAATTAGTGTGTTCAATTAGGGAGCTCTGTGCTCCCTCTGCAAACCTACTTCAGGAGAAGACATGAAGTCTCCCACTGCACCCTGACGCTGAAAGGTTGTTGGCACTTGCCGTGGGAACAATCCTTTCTTCCATTTAGGAGCCAGCATTTGTGCTCTTGTCCCTTGCACCCAATACAAAGCTTAGATGTGGCGCCTCCCATAATGCAATCACACATTCTGCTACAGGTCAGAATTTCTCTTGGCCAAGAACTTTACAACTTGCTGCTTCCTGCAGCTGGTCTCTTTGGACTCTTTTGGTTTTCTGAAAGCCTCATTCCAGTCTCAAGCTCAGCAGTGAAAACCTCCTCCCATAGGAAGAGCAGCCATAAAGACAACAAGCAAGGAAAACACTGGCCATCACAACAAAGGACTTACCTGGAGCACAGCTGTCAACAAGAGCACCCAGTGCTTTGCCATCCTGCCAGTTCTGATTGAAGTTTGTGATTGGCAAGTAGGGAATTTTGTTCTGGATCCAGCCCAGCAGCCTCTGCTTAGGAGTCTGCTTCTTTGCATCATCATCACCTTCATCCTCCCACACTGGCATAGAAATGGAGTAGTGAAGGATAAGGGTCCATATCAGGCCAAGGATCAGCTTCAGGTTTCCATCAACTATGGCTTTGCTATCTGGAAGACAAAATACATACAACTGATCACCTGCCATTCTAGAGAAAAGAGGTGTGTTTTTAAAACAATGTGCCTGCACTCATGCAAGTGATCAAGGACAAGAAAACTGACCCAGGGCACTTGCAGACATTTGTTCAGGTAGAGACGCCCTTCCTCACAGGAAGCATTAGAAAGGGCAAAAAGAGAGGAGTCAAAGGACTCAGTGCTCTCCAGTTGTCACTTGCTCTTCAGCTTTATGATTTGTCACTTGCTCCTTCAGCAGGAGAAGTGGCAGTTTAAGACCTCTAGTACTATGATTTGGATAAGTATCACCTCATATTTTGTAATGGCATTTGTATCTTATGAAAAAGGCCAAACAGCATGTGATGGAGGTCACAAAACCAGCATCCCAATAGGCATGATACACTCCAGGGCATAGATAAAAGCATCATTTAGGAAACACCATTTATATACAGAAACATGTCTCCCACACACATCAATAATTTGCCTTTTAAATGGTAGGGAATAAAATGAAGTGCTGCTCTGTAGTGAAGACAAGCAAATACAGAGTTTGGAATCGGTCTGTATTGGACATATCAAGACCTGTGTACAATCAGCAAGGTGGGCAGTGAAGTCCCTGGACAATCCTTTGCTCCATAACACAAGACATCATCCCTTCACTCTGCAAATTCAGAGCTACAGAAAAGAGCCAGCTTTGGCTTTTCTATATCATGCTCCAGCTTAAGAAAAATTTATCACCCGAGTGCTGTTCTGCTTTAAGACACACTATGGAGCTAAGTTTAAGGCTGCTGGATATCAAGATCAGATTTTCAAAAGCAAAGTCTGCAGAGGCAGGATGCCTTTCTGCATTGGTTTGGCCTTATAAAGTGACCGCTAAGTTCTGTGAATTCACGTGCAAGTTACTTCAGCTTTAATGAGTCACACACTGGATGCCTTTGTTACAATCAGCGCTGTTACTTTTGCTTTATTGATTTGTTCCTTATTAAACTCTTGAAATTTTGAGGCGTGGGCCTCGTTTCTCACACCTCCCTCCCTTTGAGCTTGTAGTTGTTACTCAGGCTATATTACACTGCTAACAGCTCCAGTTTTTCAAGCTCACACAAATCAGAGCACTTCTGCAATGTTCCAGGATGCTCTCAGCTGACAATTCCTCTTATTCTCAGCAGAATGTTACAGCACAGCATCTTTTGGTTCTTTCTTCCATTTCAAGTGCAAGCTGTTAGAGAAATCCCTTTTCAGTCAACAGAAGTTACAAGTAACCTGGAAACTTCTGTCTACTCTCCAGCTCCTGCAGCATATGCAGGAGTAAAGACAATTACAGGTGTATAAAATCTCTTTCATGCCACCAGAATTATTGTACAGAAATCTTACAGAGTCTTAGCCAGCAAAGCAAAAGTGTTCTGTAACTGGATTGCATTCTCCAGTTCACATCCAGAATGTTATCAGGCAAGTCCTCCAAGATGACCCTCCTTGTGCCCAACACTCACTGGGCGTGCCTTACCTACTCCTCTTCAGCAGTAGAGACCACAGCAGCAACCCAGCACCATCTCATCAATGCAAAAAGATCTAACTTTTCAAACAAGTGTTTATACAGAATAGTGATCAAAAATAGCAATCACCCTTTAACCCAACGCTCAGGCAAAGCAGTTAATATTTACATGGTTTCACAATAGAGCAGTATGTCCTAAACAGATAATGCTGTAACTTAAGACCTTGAAAGGCATTTGGACTTTCTGGGTAGTTAGTGTCTGGTTTCTACTCAGATTTATTTGCATGAGATTTTTTAACATCAGTTTTGACTAATCTTACAGGATTACGATATGCGTCTGCCACTTGACTGCTCACTGATTACACATCCAGGCCAAGATACACAATAGATAGCTATGGGGTGATTAAGCCCTACTGGGTTTTAATTACAGGTTCCAAGGTAAAAGTCTACATCACATAAACAGTGGGTCTCCTAGCAACAACTAAACAGACCCTACTGTTACTCTTTCCTGTCCTATTTCCAGCTGAGCTACAAACAGGTCAGTGCCCTCCCTGCCCCTGTGCCAGCAGCTCCTTCCTCCCACTCCATGGCACAACTACCAGGTCACACTTGGTGCTGGAGCACACCACTGGCCAGCCCACCTCTGCTCCAGAAATGCCTCCAAGCTTCAGTTTCAGATTTATATCCACATCGGCATTTTTACTAGAGGGACATAGCAATGATTTAGTATGCTACAAGCAAGCTCATTTCAGAAAACTATGCAGCATTTCCAGGGAGGAATGCCAGCAGGACAGAACCACCTTGAGTATGATGCTACAGACATATTACTCAAGATAAAGAATAGCTCATTTTATATTTATAGCACATAAATAATGTCTATATGTGGCTGCACTGTGGTTACTGCAGCAACCAGCTGCATCTTCAGAGCTGCCCCCAGCACCCCGCTGCCCTCTCTAAAGGCACAGCTGGGCTGTGGTTCTTGACCTGGGGAAAACCAGCCTGTACAGGCTTCCCAGCAAGAGCAAGACTATCCCATCTCACCAGCCTCATCCAAAAAGGCTGGGCACAGGGCTGCTGCTCTGATGACAGGAAAAGGTCACCACAGGAACAGGACAGCTCTTCCTCTCTGGGGTTGGTGCCATTGCCACGACTGCACTTTGTTAGCAAGTTAGCAAGCCCTCACAGCCTCCCAGCTTCCTGACAGGCATAGGGATCTCATGATGTCATTTTTTCCAAGCTAAGGAGGAGGGCTTGTCTGCTTTTATTTGGGGTGGGAAGTAGGCAGGGAGAAGAACTCCTGGGCAGGACAGACCTTATCAGGACCCAGCAGAGTGCCCACAGGCCCTTCTCACAGGCACCCCACTCCCAGCACTGGCTTACAATCTCTATCACTATATAAAAGAACCCTCCATATTCAAGAAAAGACCAAAGTCCAGCTCAAAGCAGGCTTAGCTTCCATGCACTGCTGTAAAGCTCAGCTCCAGCTGAGCACTCAGCCTCACCAGAAGAGCCTCTGCTTTAGTGCTGCCTTTTTCATTAATTGACTAAAAACACTCAGTGCATCTTGGGCTTTAAGATGAAAGTGGCAACCAGGAATACATGCATCCTTTCAGGTCCTGTACAGGGAGCACAGAGCTGGCCCTCTGAACAATTAGTACAACCAAATTTACAAGAATCCCCCACCAGTTCTGACTGCACACTGTAAGTGTAATACTGCCAAGGTGTAGGGACAGTGGAAAAAATAATATATTCCAATGACACTTAAGAACCAACAATCATTACTGCAGGCCCTGCTTGTATCCCAGCTCAGCTGGCTTGCCACTGAATTCCCTCCACTCCCTGGTCTGCTTCAAGACACTTTCTGGCCATCTCAGGCTGGAAAACAGATTACATAAACAGCAGACTTTCACCACTACTTCCCTACAACAAAAATTACTTTTAGCCATACTTATTACTCACACAGTCAATGCTTTACAGAACCTTTAAAGTCATGATTCTCAAGTGCTCCACTGAAGCTCACAGTAAATTTACAGCATAGAGACACACACTCTTGTCAGTACTTCTGAACCAAACAGCCCAGCCCCTTGACAATTCATCTCCACCAGCCCAGCTGCATTTGGCTTTCAGCTTCAATGAGTTAGGTGGACAGAAACAAATTGCCTGCCCTCAGCTGTGAGAGCGTGTTTACTCCATAGCATCAGCCACGTTTCCGTAGATTAAAGGAGCCCTCTCCATGCAGGAGACAGCCACTGGTCCCGGCCTTCCTGGGGCTTGGAGGAAGCAAGCTGCTGGATCTCATCTGCCAAGATCATTTAGCAGGGCTGAACCAACTCTTTATAGCATCATTGCAGACAGCTTTAATGTAACCCTTCTTGGAGAAAGCACAGTCATCTGTATAACTTGCTGTATTCATGCCACAGTGCTTATGTTAACCTCTGCAAATGCCCCTACAGGTGTGGCAGAGAGCAATGTTCCCTGGTTTCCATAGGAGATGTGTGCTTTGGAGATCAAAGTCCCTGCACAGCTGACTCATACTTACTGACAATCACTGGACTTCTACTTTCAAAGGGCACATTTTTATGGGAAGCCCAGGCATGAAGCAGGAATCCATGGCACAGGCCCTCCCTCTTGCTTCAACACTAGTACTTGGGAGGACTTTAGCTCAACTGGAAACAGGCAACTTTAGAGATGTCATCTAGAAGAGCCAGTGGATAAAGGGTTTGGAAAGAGAGTTTTGTGCTGGTTTTGGTGGGTTTGGGATTTTTTATTATTATTAGAACTAAGAATTTTGTGGGTGTGATATGCAAGTTCTCCCGCCACTCTTGCTGCGGACTCCAAAACTTTGAATGCTGCAAGGTGACCACTTTCAGACAGTCTGCAAGTTGTTATGGCTAGACATGCTGTCCTAAACCAGCAAGAAGCAAAAACCACAGAAATGTTTAAGTTTGGATTTAACACAAACCTTCCTTCTCACCTACACTGTTCAACGTGCATTTTAACTTCAACTCCCCATCTCCAACTTGCTTTCCTCCTCTAGAAGTACCTGATGATAACCCAATATCAGCAAAATAGCAGCAGCCATCAGCAAGATGCAGCCCCCACTCAGCTGCAGGCAGGAGCTGCTGTCAGCCCCTGCCAAGGTCCTGCTGTCAGGGTGCATCTCAACATGACATACATGCTGACTGCTGGAGAAAACCTGCCAGCCAGACTTAAGCTCTTCTGCAGAATCAACAACAGTATTGAATAAGCAAGCATACTCTTTCTTTAAAAAAAAAAGCACCTATATATAGCCTACAACATTAAGTTTTATGTAGAAGTATCCTGCTTCCTAGTCAGCTATTAAGTGGCTGCTTAGTAGGGTGAACAGGAAAACAGGCTGAACCAGAGCTCATTTGCTTCCATCACACCTCTGAGTCTAGATTGTAATTCTTCCATTTTTATTATCCTATTAACTAAGTGGCAAGCAGCCCAAAATATGGATTATGGCAATTCCATAGGCCAGCACTACATACCACCAGTCTCAGTCTTGAAAAGGAATCAATTTTCAACTGCTCAAACTGATTTATAACTGTTGCTCGATACTAAAATACTAATATGATATGTTACACTTGGACTGCTAAAATCACACGCCCCAAAGCAAAAAGAAAGATGTCCAAGTGCAGTATGACTAGTCTGAGCCAGCAATGTGACCATTTTGAGACAAATGTGTGTCATTTTTATGGCTTGAGCCACAAAAAACTTCCCAACTCAACCTACCAAGTAGAGAACTGCCAGTTCTTGATCCTCTGCATTTCTGCTTATAGCTGCCCCAGGAGCCAGTGCCAGAACTGAAACCTGGCACTGGTTGGAAGCTTGCACATTTATTTACTCCATTAGAACTCCCTAAATTCTACTTGGAACACATGGCTTGAACAATATGACCTTTATTAGGTCTATAATTCTACAATTAAAAAAAAACCAAAACCAAAAAAGCATTATAAACAAGTTTGTGACTAGTATCTTCTGCTCATGTGCAAGTCTGCTCTGCATTCAGATTAAGCATAAGTACGACCCAAACTGTGGCAATGCTGCTTGAACTCTGCCCTACAGCAGAGCTGCAAGTCATTCTCTGCTGGACAATTAGTGGAAACAAGCTACCGAGGCAGACAGCTTCCTTACTAAATCAACATAGTCATACAGACTGTGGAAGTATTGCAAAACAAATGAAAGGACTAAAAAAGCAGCTTTTGAGTAGTGAATTTTATTTTTTAAAATAGTTTCATGGCTGAGGCTGCAGTCAACACAGCTTGTTCGCAATCTCATAGAGCCATCTCAGAAGCTTTGCTGTTGATTTTCACACTGAGAAGTTAAACCACAACCAGCACTGATCTTTGCATCCACCTTCTCTAAAAAGTGGTCTTCCTCTTCATGTTTTATGTCTTCCATACTTAAACTTTTGTTCTATGCATTTTATGTAGGGAGAAACCAAATCCATGGTTCTCAATACCAAACAAAGGAGAAGTCTCACCAACAGCTCTTACTCCTTATTTCCAGGCATGGAAGGAATTTTGTATAGCACGTACAAAGTTCATATAATTATGGATCAGTTATGAAGAGACTGTAGGAATTTTACATCTCAGCATCTTTGAGCATTTCTCCACCTCTAGTTATTCTCACCTATTGTTAAATAGCTACAGCAGCTGTGGGACAGAAAAATTAAGCAATGATTAGGGCTTAATCTTCTGGAACAAAGAAAACACCACACTGAGCAGAGCCACATGCCAAACAGAAGTATGCAGATGAGATGGAGCTGAGCAAGCCGCCCAAGGAGATTCTTTGCTGAAGCATACAGTATGTGTTCACAGGCTTACTGTGTCTGCTAAAGACATTAGCAACATCCTCTGTAGGGATAACATGTCTTTAAATCAATTACAGGGGCTCCTCTGTGCTTTGAGAACATACTGCAACCATTTCCTCCAGTGTCCCTTGAGCCCAGGTCCCCATCCCAGCTCCTGAGGCCAGCACATGGCGTGTGCCCCGCTGCGTGCAGCCGCTCACCCCAGGGAGGCACAGGCTGTGCCCATCACACAGAGTCAGTTTGTGGGTACCCAGCTGTGACTGCCAGCCTCTGACTGCCACAGGCTCCAGTCCCACTGCAGCTCTGCTCTCAGCAGCATTTGCAGGCAGTGCTGTGACCCCCCCCAGGACAGCTGATCCTCAGAACCAGCCTACCTGAGTCTCCCTGGGCTTTCAGCTCACTGCTCCCAGCTGAGCACCCACACCCTGCCAAGGCACAGCCACTCAGCTTCACTAAGGAGCCTCAGGGATTCCATCACCTGAAAAAGTGTATCTTCAGGAAGTCTAAGTGATACATCATGTACACTCAGAGATCCACTAAGCTTTTTACAAGGTAGGTTTTCCAGAGGAGGAATGACTTTTCACTGGAGGGTTGTAAGAACAGTAACTGAGTAGTGATCTAGACATGGGCAGGAGGATGGAAAAGATAATAAAAAGGGTTTTACTTTTTTGCAAGGGACAGAAACCATTTTCTTCTATGCTTACCACAGTGACTGATTATTTAAAAAAAAAACAAGCAGCAAGATTCCTTTGTGAGACAAATCTTTGGATTTGAGATATTAAACATTATACTTCAGAGGGTTTTAAACTATTAAATAGTATTTACTTCAACTGGAATCGACACCAATTATGTCAGAACTTCAGGCCACTGTTGCATACATCATCCTGTACTGCCTATTGGGCCTCGAGAAAGGATCTCATGAGGTGGAGCTGGCAACTGAAAAAAAAGTTCAAATCCAGTCCTTTTAGTGTAAGTTTGGCCAAAAAAAAAAAATCACACAGACTTTTAATACAGTGAAGAATAAAAATAATCAAACCAATGGAGCTCTCAGGAGCAAAGTACAGATTAAAATAGCTCTGCCCAACATCTTAATAGGTACCCAGAGAACACTCATGTCTTGCATCCAGAAGAGAAAGGCATAACACAAAGCAAGAAAGTAAGTTTAAGCCAGCAGTATAACAGCAACAGCAACCAACCCAGCTTCTCCAAGAGAAACTGAAATCACCCAAGGGGGCTTGAAGGAGAAGTCAAGAATTTCAAAATTAAGAATTCTTAAGGCGGCTGGGGAAAACAGTCAAACTGCGGGTGGCTTATGATCAAATTCCTTAATACTTTCAGTCTGAACACACCTAGGTTTGTGCTGCCTTAAGTGCCATATCCCAAGCTAGGATATGAGAAGGTAAACAGATTACTCTTACATCCAGGAAGAGCTGCAGACAGGTGTTAGTGCACATCCAACCCTTGCTGTGAATGCTGTCTGTGAGCACCAGGAGGGCTCCGCACTGCCGGCACGCTGCTGGGATGGGATTAGCAGTGAGCAAGGATGCAATACAGAACAATAAGAGCTGCCATTCACTGTGGCTGTTTCAGACCCGTCTGCTCCCGGCCAAGCAGGTCCCCACTCACAGCTGCAGGACTGCAGCACAGATACCGAGCTGAACAGCACACAGGAATGCTGTGCCCATTATCTGACATCCTTTTGGGGCGGGAGGGGGGAAAGAAAGGAAGGCGTCTGAATGTTCCGCCTTTGTAGAGCAGTAAGTTGCCATGAGTGCTGCTTTGTCCACAGCCAGCGAGCCCCTCGCCAGCCTGGCGGGGCAGAGCGCCAGCGCCACACTAACCCCAAAACCCCGTCTCACCTCGAGCGCTGGCACAGCCGAGCACCGGCGGCCGGGGCACGGGAGGCACCACAAGGGCTTTCCCCAGTGCTGGAACCCCCGTGCCCCACCTGCAGCTCCCGCCCCATACATGGCAGAGGCACAGCGGGCTCCGGGCCTGCCACAGCACGACACCGCCCACGGCATCAGTGCCAAAACCACCCCACAATGGGCCCTGTGAGCCCGGGCCCTGCACCAGCACAGCACATTCCCCGCTGCTGAGCTCATCCCAGCGCCCCTCCGGTGCCGCTACCGGCCCCAGGAGCGGCTGGGACACCGCGGGCCCACATGCCCGTGCTGGGGACAGACCGCACCGAACCAGCAGGTGACGTTCAGCCCCTTCGATGGCAAAGATCCACGTTTCCAGGGAGGAATAAGTGGAAGCTGGGTGGCAGAGCAGCCAGCCTTCATACTTCACTATGCAAAGGGAGCCCAAGGCCGCATGGGACAATTCTGCTCCCCATGGACTCGAGTCAGAGAGCCCCATCCTCCAGGACAGCACAGGCGGCAGCGTGGCAAGACTGACTGCATCAGCCTCACAGACAACAGGAGGGTTGGGAAAGCCCCCGGACAGTGCCTGGCAGCCCGGGATAGGGCTGTAGAGAAGGGCTTCAGGACAGCACCCACACGGACACAGCCCCAGCAGCCCCAGGTTCAGAGGCGGGAGGAGGGAAGCTCCGGGAAGCCATGGGAACAACAGCACAGCACAAGGCGTCCAAGGGCTAATTAATCATCCAGGAATAACTTGAGAAGGAAAGTCCCTGCAGTGGGGAGTGAACATGCCAGAATTGGATTTCTGCTAAATGATGGAGGGAGGGGGAAGAAGGCATCCTCCTGCCTTTATCACACTCTGCTGAGAAACACTTGGCTCAACTTTTGAAACCAAGTGACATGACACAAACTACACCTCCCTCCTCCAGTCATGAGACAGGAGAGAAAAGGGAATGATCCTACACCCAGTCTGTGCTCCTCAGGAGTCAGTACATGTACTGCCATGGCACAGGAAGGCCTCACCTTCCCATCAGAGCAGAAAGCTACACCTGAGTCAGCAACACCACTAGCCAATTCACAGGAAAGGAATTTCAGTTTAAACAAGATGTTAAAATTTTAGTCAAATGTATAATTGTCTACACCCCACAAAAACACTTCTCTAGGAGTCCAATCAACTCAAGGTTGTTTCATTCCCATGTGCAAACAAAAACAGCATGTCCTCACAACACAACATGTGCATACACAACTAGAAAGCCAAGCCTCTATCAGAAAGACAGAACCGAAGAAAACAACTGTAGTGCCAGAACAGTGCAAGTGACATAAAGCTACAAACTGTCTCCAAAGCCTAAGAGTGCTGTAACCATCTCTGTAGGATTAAGGTAATCCTAAATCTCAGGTTACTTCAGGTCTCATCAAGGTCAAAAACCTGTCTAGTTCTTGCAAAGACCTCCCAGAGGCTGGCAGAGTTGTTAGTGCTGTTCTGCATCTCACATTAATGAATGAATGTTACCAATCTTCAGTGCCGGCGATAACAGGAAGGTCCACCCTCAGGCACTGGAGAGAAAATAATTGGAAGACAGGGCTACAAAAAAAAAAAAGATGCCTCAGCAAGACCAAAGAAGCAATATAATAATGCAGAGGTTTCCAGGCACCAAAGCGACCTCTGCTACTAACAACGTGTTTATTCACACTGGGGGTAGGTCAAGATAGTTATATGAAACAGCATGTAAAATCTTGCAGAGATAAATGAGCCCATTCAGATAGGGCTGTCTAACATCTCCTGTGTAACAGACGCCAGGCACAAAAGCTGCAAGGGTTGGACTTTGTGAAGCCAAAACCAACACATTTGAAATTATCAGAACTGATTACTGTTTGGGGAAATCCTTGGCCACAACATACACCAAGATTCAATTTTTCCATTTGAACCAGAATTGCTACACTGACTGTGATTCACTGTGCACAGGGCTGTTCAAAGGAAATCCCCATTCATGCAGCTCTGCACAGCTCAACCCATCTCCACTCTGCTCTGCAGCACCAAAGTACTGAGGATTGGAGCACATTTTGTGGTTTGGGGTAAGTAACACATCAAAAAGTAATGTACCAGTTACTTTAGCTTTACAAAAGATTTGTGGTTTTTCTCAGTTTTGATCATCTCTGATTCTGAGCACCTAACAGCACTGCTCTATGCAGGCTTGTTTTGAAGCATATAAACCCAGGTACCATCCTGCAGATGCTCTGCAGCTTAATGACAGAGTTAATCCAGCTATCACTGTCCAACTATTTCTCTGAGAAGCAACAGGCAAGGTAATTAATTTGAACATGTTCTGCTCAGTTTGGCTGGGACAGAATGAATTTTCTTCACAGTAGCTGGAACGGGGCTGGGTTTTGGATTTGTGCTGAAAACTATGCTGATAACACAAGCATGTTTTTGTTACTGCTGAGCAATGCTTACATAGCATCAAGGCATTTTCTGTCCCTCACCCCACCAGTGAGTTGGCTGGGGACGCAGAAGAAATTGGGAGGGGACAGCAGACCCCCAGTGACTCAAGGGATACCCCATGCTACATAATATCATGCTCAGCACAAAACCAGAAGAAAGAAGCAGGGGGGACATTTGATGTCACCTGTCTTCCCCAGTAACCATTACACATGATGGATGGCTGAACACCTTCCTGCCCATAGGATGTGGTGAATAAATGCCTTGTTTTGCTTTGCTTATTAAACTGTCTTCATCTCAACACACGAGCTTTCCCACTTTTACTCTTCCAGTTCTCTCCCCCATCCCACAGCAGGGAAGTGAGTGAGCAGCTGTGTGGGGCTGAGTTGCTGGCTGGGCTTAAACTATGACATGTGCAACTGTACCTTCAGTGCAGATTGGAACAGGCACTTTGGAATTACCCCCCAGATCTGAATTTCATCAGTTCATTTTGACATTCACACATAGTACTCACTCAACACAAACACAGAGCACCAGAAGTAGCCCAAAACCCACACACCCCAACACCAGAACTGTCCCACCAGCCACTGCCCTTCAGCACTGCTGTGATGATGTGAAATATCTAAAATGAGCCCTTATCCTGTCTTCAAGCTCCAGCCATCACCACAGCATTGCCATGTGAGTGTCCAGCAGGAGGGGGTGACACACAGGCAGGCTGCTTTCTGCAGCTGCACACTGAGCAAGATTTGCAGGACACAGTCACTACAAACACATGCACGGCCTGGAAAGTGTTGCTGCTTTTCCATGACCATTATGAAGGTGTCTTCAAGCTTCTGTGCATAAGTCAGCTAGATTTAATTCCCCACGAGCTTTCACATACAGACACCTACCCTCCACCTCTACTGGAAACCATGACTAGTCCTCTCCAAGAAGGAATGGGATTGCTTTCTTCCTGAAATTCCCATTCTTAAGTAAACAATATTGTGTGCCGTATCTTGATGGAAAAATGCTCTCCCCTCTTTCTGGGGAAACAATGAAACTCAAACACATCTCTGTATGCTTGTGCAACACAGTAAGCACACTTCCATGTGCACATCCCACCAGGCTGTCCCCTGCACCGTGTGGATTTGAGCCCTGTGTGTTTAACACCCCACACACGACAGCGCTGTGTTTATACAGTTCCAGCTACAAGCCGCTAACATAAGGAATCTACGCTTGGCTCCAGGCCCAGATCATTCATCCCACTGTGGCAGCCACTATCAGCCAGGCCTCTTCTGAGAGGAGCTTTCACGGCCGGAACGCGGGGCAGAGTCTGCGGAGGCACAGTGTGCACGGGTGGTCTCCAAGCACCTTAAAGAGGAGCAGCTGGGATTAATGGCACAGCTTGAGCACACATTAGCCCCAGCTGTGTGACACCAGCTCATGCAAACCATACACCCGCAGCTCCCACTCAAACTCACTCCCTGCACAGCAAAGCTTGGCTTCAAATGTGTGGGTTTTCCATGGCCACAAATAGTCCACGTCCCCATCTCACCCCAGCTTGCCAGCCCCAGGCCCCAGAACTATCCTCCTATGCCATGCCAGGGCTCTGCTCAGGGGCCATCCTGTCACTCTCTAGCAAAACAGAGGCAGGTCTGCCCATCTGACACCATCAGCCTAACCCAACTCAGCCAGGAGCTGCTCAGCCGTGACAGGCTCTGGCTGCTAACAGTTTCCAAACTGGCCAGTGCTCAGAGATGCTACCTTTCCTCTCCAGAGGCTGGGCTTCAAATGCTCCAACTAAAGGCTTCACACAAGTCTTTCCAAATTTCACAAGCCTGCAGATCTCTCCCAGTCTTCAGGGACAGCACTGCATCACACACATGCTGACCAAGAAGGGTGCAGGCAATTACCCAAATCCTCACCAGCTGCACGATCCCATTTTCAATCTGCAGTCTCACATTGTTCACATTTGCAAGCCTATTGTATTTCACATTTTTAACACAACACTAAAAATGCAAAGCACTGGCTCTAGAGACAAATTTTCTAGAGCTGGAAGGAATAGTGGCAGCAACTTTGCAAGCTACATTGCTCTGTCTGACCTCCCATACCTCTTCCAGGTACCTACCAGGTTTGATGCACCATTAGACAACATTGTTTTTAGCAATTCCTCCATTTCACCCTGAAAAATGTTTACTGGTGTACTTTTACTTTCATCCAACCACAACAAGAGTCCCACATGTGTTTATCTTACTCCCAGAGGAAGTCTGGGCTGCTTCTTTCAGCTCAACATTTGAGCTTAAATGCTGCAGCTAACCAGGTACTGTTTCAGAAGTCTGAGTTACTTTTCTTACAGGTAGAATAAGAAATATTCTGCAGGTTGTTAAAGCCTATGTTTAAGCAATAAAGCTGGTTAATTTAAATATTTGCACTTCCTCTGCCTTAGGCAGTGCTTTCAGACAATAGCTACAGCACTATGTGTGAAGCAGCTCATTTTTTCTCTTTGCAAATAAAACCTTTCAAAGTGACATAGTTTCATTCAGTTATTTATCAGAAGAAATATTTCTTTACTCAAATACCGAACTCCAAGCTAGGCTACAAAACCACAGCAAAATTTGAAATGTTGAGGTAGGGCTTTATGCCACTAACTTCAGAGGGCTTCCCTGTTTGAATCAAGAGTCAATCAGCAGAGCTTTCCACCCAGAAATCCCAGACATCTCCACTGTTTACAGGGCCTGAACTAGCAGCTCCTCACTCAAGTCTGCTGCTCATAGTGCTTTCACAGAAAAGCAAACCTTCTCCATGACACAACCCTCAGAGAGTAGCTCCAAACTGCCTCTTCCCAGAAAGCAGCAGATTGGGATATACTGCAGTGAGAATCCCAATGGCAAAGCAGTTAATTCCATGGGACAAGGTCTGTGTAATACCCTGTCCAGGAGTAGCACATGCTTCTATCCCTGTAGCAGCAGATGTCTGCAAGTCATTAGCATGCTCAGCAATGCTCACTGAGCAGCCACAGATCATCCAGTGTGACAGCACCAAGGGCATGCTGAGCCACCCTGCTGAACAGTGGCTGTGAGCTGAATGCAATCAGCGTTTCTTCACTCATGTATTTGGAGACAATCTGGACACCAGAAGACTCTCTCAGGCTCTTCTATGTCTTTTTGGATGCAAAAAACATAACTGGCCACCTGGGAGCTGCAGGCACTCCTGGGTCACCGGACTGTGGCCTCCCACCAAGCAGACAATTCACTTGGTCACTAGCACCTTGATTGACCTGGCAATCCCTGCTCTTGCTCAGCACCCAGGTTAGGCCAGAGAAGTACTATTAGCACAGGAGCTGGTTTATCAACATGCAGCAACCTCTGCAAGATGGGGTCTTCTCCAAAGCAGCTGTATTGGGCTATGGCAAGTTACCCTCCCTGCTTTGGCCACCCAAGTTCAATGTCAGTGTTCAGCTGTCCAGCACATATGCTGCATCCTCTGTTAAGAGCATCAAACTCACATAAGTCAGCACTAAATAGCACAGGAACACATGATCACAAAGTACTGAGAGCATTAAGGTGGCACCACCACAGAGGGTCCTCCATGTCTTAGTCATGACTTTCTGACAGTAGCAGTGTCCAGCACCGGTGAGCTCCAGCTGTGGCACCAGAAGTCACTGCCCTTTTAAGCATCATCCCAAATTTTCCTGGCAGCCACCAGCCTAGATTTTCTCCTTCTTCATAGCTGCATTTTTACTACATGCCTACAAGAGTTACCAAAAGCAATAATCCCCAGAGACAACTAAAGCTGTTTCTATTTGACTTTTAATTAGATCATTGATCTTGTTCTAGCGGTTACATGAGCTATAGGATATTTGCATGCAACCACACTGGTAATCAACAGCCGGAACAAAACTGAAACAACACGACAAAATACCATCTGTGGGAACACTTGGGATGTTAAAGTCTGCTCAGACACTAGCTTGTCCCCTACAGGGGAATTTGGTAACAAGCCATGTCTGGGGAAGTAACAACTGCCCAGAGAGCCACTGCAACTAGAGTGACATCAGCAAACAGGGGGCTCAAAGATGCCTGGACTTCAGATTACTCGGGAGACCAACAAGCAGCATTACTTCTAGTTTTGCAGAGAAACTCTACAGAAATTCACTGTCTAGCTGTGATGGTGAGGCAACATATGATACCTTGCACCATCAAGATGACAGTTAGACACCAATTTGGTTTAGCAAGCCAGCATTTCCTGTTCTGTAGCAAGGATCAAAAGCAGAGAGATAAATCCAAGATGTGTGTCTCACACCATGACAGATACAAGGTGTATTTATTATACTGTCAGTTCCCAGTGTGGAAGATGTGTCAAAGACACATGCAGGACCCTGCACATATACCCCAGCTCAGGCTCTTTGCTCCTGCAGTCTGAGACTAGGGAAACCTGCTCCTATCACTCACCTTGTAACAAAGGGAGGATCTGTGCAAAGCTGAAGCTCACCTCCAAGATGTACCCAGCAGTGTTTTAGCACTGAGATTTAAACTAGTTCCAAGACCTGACTTGCCAGTATTTGCCTATGGAAAGTCCACTAAAACTGCTGCACCTACTACTGCAAGGTTGTTGTGAGAAAAGGGAATGCAAAACAGTTAATTACACCAATTAAAGGAAACACAGATAGAGCAAGTCAGTATCTAGCCGAGGGGAACAGCATTTCCTCTTCTGTGTTTGAATAACCTTGAAATGCACATATCATGGGTGTTTGCCTTCTGCTGCAGGGCCCCAGAGCAGACACAACATACTGTACATAACACAGCTCACCACTTGCTCATTTTGGGCCCACCAACTACGACAGTGCATTTTATGTAGGCTCAGAAATGCAGAATACATTATCTCCTTACAAGAGAGGCCACAAACTAATCAAAACCAGTAGGCAGCCACAAGCTCACAGGGCAGTCTGAAATTGCTGTGGGCTGGGAGGTGCAGAGACCAGCCACCAGCTTCCTACCCCCAGGTCAGGCTGGGGCAGCCCCCAGGGCCAGACATGCTCACAGCACCAATGCAAAAGACAGGAGTTGGCATTTCAGAGCAGCATTTAATAGCTCAGCCCAGAGCTCATCACACAAGTTTCAGCACAAAAAGTGTGTGGAAGCACATCAGCTGTGTGTGGACTAGCAGTTGCTCTGCAGCAGAGCAGTCATGCAGAGGGCTGTGGCCAGTGTTGCAAATGCCTGCACCCCACCCAGGCAGGCAGGATGCAGCAAGAGCCACCCCAGCAGCAGGGGGAGAGCAGAGGGCGGCCGACAGCCTCTGCTCAGCACAGCACCCACACCGTGCCAGAACCAACCGCAGCAATGTGACAGTGGGATGTGCTGCAACAGACATTGCCCAACCTGCCCCCTCAGCAGGGCAGGCTGTGCCCACCTCGCCCTCAGAGGAGCCATCATTTGGGAACGGTGCTGCCACGCAGCCTGGCCAGCTCATGCCACAGTAATTCAATGCTCTGACAAATAAATGCGTCACGATTTACAGCATGGCCTGAAGCGAGGGAGAAGGAGCCACGGCCCATGATGTCAGTGCAGCCCACAGTCATTTTTGTGCTGTTACTGGGTAACGCTGCCAGGAGAGCTCATGCAACCTGCTGCTGCTGTTAGATGAAAACAGCTTGTCCGTGTGCATAGCCAGGGAAGGCCATAGCCTAGATGGTCAAAGCTCTGCCACTACCAACTCACCAGCCTGATAGTAAAACTTGCTATATTGCAGTGACCCAGACAAATTAACTCTGAAGTATCTGCTGAATTTACGCTTCAAAGTAAGAGATTGCCTTCTGTATTTACTGTTCCTTCCCATTAGTTTAGTTGTTTACTTCTCCAGGTTGTAAGGAACAGCAAAGGGCCATCGCCTCACCCAGAGGAAGCATCCCACTGGTAACTAGACAGCGCAGCTGCTTGTGTGGCCGCTCTTCTCAGACACTTTAGAGAGACATGGCTGTTTTCTTTCAAGGGCAATATCAGCAGGAGGTTCAAAGAACTTCAACCCATCACACCAGGGGAGACAGGATTCAGCTACTCCACCCTCTGCTCACTCCCAAGCAGCCCAGGGCAGTGTCTGCTGCCTTACTCACCACAAGGGAGGATGTGCCAGGCAACTCTTGCTTCCCCAGGAACTTGGGCAAAATTTCATTTGGCTGCTGTTTGAAGTGGCCTAGCTTGCATTCACTGACACAAAAAATCCAGTTTATTTTTGCAGTGGCTGTATCCCAGTTACCATGTACAAGAACAGTAGGAACTAGACATAGCACACATCTCACTATGGATGTTAGACTTCAACTGCTTGCAGCAGAATAGTGCTTACACAAGGATTTGCAATCCATTAGGTGAACCCAAAGCCCACCACAGCAGATCCAATCCTCACTGTGATGAACCAGATATTATGTAGGCATCTTCAAAATTCAAGGTTAGCTGCAGGAGGGACAAAGAGCCAAGGGGGGCTGACAGACAGATTAGAGACCACATCAGAGCCCAGAAAACCATCTGGTTAAGATACAGCATACACTTACTTCAAGGCTTTTGAGTACAGAACCAGGATTTATCTCCTAATGATGACCTAGAAGAAAGTCCTCCCTAATAGATTACAGAGCATGAGTTCTTCCTTAGGAGGAACACAAACAAGCAGGAGTTCAACTACACAAACTTTTGCCTTGTGGGGAAAGAAAATCTTTCACCAAGTCCCCAGAAGCAGAACCTAGGGGGAAAAACTCACTGGAGTTTCATTGCACAAATCCAAATAAACAGGCAGAGCTTGCTTAGCCCATTGCACAGAACCTCAGATCTCAGTTGACTCAACTCTGAACCCGAGGTCAAGTTCCCAGGAAGAGCAAGGGGAGCTCTACTCACCCCACCCAGTGGGGGGGGTGCAAGAGGGTCGGGTGAGTATCCACGTTTACCACACACACAGGCAGACAAGTACAGCAATCGAGAAAAGATACAGAAGCAGCTAGCACAAGTTTCACAGACACAGCATCTTCCTGAAACTGCTACTCCATTTCCTCCAAACATCACCTAAACACACATACTGTTCCCCCCACCACTTTTGACCATCAGCAGGAATTCAGCCTGCAGCAAGCTAAGCAGTGCCATGCAGTGAAAGCTGTACCACACTGCTCAGATCTCCTAACAAGGGTGGGTGCCTTCCCCTAGTCTTTTCTACATATATTTTGGGGTTGAGTCTTGCCACAGCAGCTAACATCCAGCTACACAGCACTTCCTCTGGCAGAGACACGCTTGGTATATCCAATTCCGCTTTTCTTGCCGCATCCAAGCTGATGGCAGCTACCCACCCCATCTACTTCCACCCACCATCACTACCATGGTGCACTCCTCCTCCCCATGGCTGGTACTCTAAACAGGACCCACAGTACTACCAGAGGACACCAAAAAAGGCAAGAAAACCCCACAGGCACCTGCAGTTTGCCTACAGAAAGCCTGGCTACATCACCAACAGCCAGAGTCATGCTCAATGCTTCGTAAGCAAGAGCCACTGTGACAGGCTCTTCAGGCACACTGGTACCACACCAGACAGAGCCAACCACCAATTCACTGAGCTCTGTGTCTCTTTTACTGTAATGACTTATGACTCAGGTGACATATTCATGAGCTCTCTGTC
This sequence comes from Zonotrichia albicollis, assembly GCF_047830755.1. Classification (NCBI taxonomy): domain Eukaryota; kingdom Metazoa; phylum Chordata; class Aves; order Passeriformes; family Passerellidae; genus Zonotrichia; species Zonotrichia albicollis. The sequence goes on from NC_133830.1 coordinate 11,939,572, forward strand.
ATGCCAGGTAATCAAGGAAGACAGGGCCACTTGGTGCTGGTGACAGGGACCTGGTAAGCACCACAGTACAGCAGAGGTTTGTTCACTCCAACATAACCAGCAAAACACTTTTGCTCTGGTGTGCTTGCTAAACGTGGATTAGTGGTCTAAACTTAGCAGACTGTTGTTCAGGGCCCAAACTAGCTGCTCATCAAAGTCTTTTTCTGTGCAGCAGAGAGAAAACAGAATTCTTCTGCAGCCTGGGGGATTCAGAGACCATTGTTTTACTTCCCATTGCTTGGAGCAGACACAGAACAATGCTGGCAACATCGCAGCATGACCACACACAAGGCAAACCACATTCTTAGGTTACAGTTGTAGGCTAGAAAAGAGTTATCCTAACCCACTTAGATTTAAACATCCTCATGTAAGTCAATACAGGACGTGGCATTAGAATATGGAGCAGTTAAGTTCAGTCCATCTTGAATAGCTGGCACAGCCTTCAGTGCCTTAAATGAAAAAGCTGTTTAGCACATTAGTCTAGCTGGCCCTAAGTAATTTTACTGAAGTTTGATCACTTTACAAGTTTCCGCTCATATGTAAAAGAATGTAAGAACAGTCTGTGTAAGCTACCTTAAAGTCTCCTGTAACTTGGAACTCATTGTTCAGGCAAAGGCACTTTTTCATTACACCAGCAGTCCAGCCACTGAAACAGAAGGTCCTGAGGAGACCAAGTACCTTCCAAAGCTGAAGCCACCTCCAGCAAAGAGGTCCACTGCACATCTATCAAAAATTATTTTCAAGGGGAAGAAGTGTCATATTTCCAAGAAGCAGAAATCTGCTTCCAAGACACACTGGATATTTTCCAGAAAGCAGCATCCAGGGAAGTCACAGATAAGTGGCAGACAAAATGCAAGCATATTTTGACTAACTCTTTAGGATGTGTTAATAGAACATTGAGTGAGATAAAAGAGCCCTTAAGTGTACACAGGCTGAAAACACATTTTCTTTTTTCAGTTTTCAAGGACCTAGCTCTAAGCATTACAGGACAACACATTTACTGTTTTACAAGAGACTAGTTTTCCCTCTAGAAATGTACAGTTTGTTTTGTCACTCTTTAATGCACCAGCAGCATGGGAAGAAAGTAGGTTTTCAGCTGTTTTCCTAAAATGAGATTACTATAAGGTCCTCAGACTCACAGGTCTTTGATCTTAAACACACTATAGACCACAGTGTGTGCATCAAGTACTTGGTCATTAGCCAGAACCCCACCCAATGCACAGATTACGTTTGGTCAGTACTCCTGCAGCTGGGATATGTCACCACCAAACTCACCAGGAGGCAAGTACCAACTGACCATGATTATAACCCCATCCTCTCCTCACCCATCTCCTTCCTGGCATAGCTGAACTCCCTGCAGGCACTGCAGGAGGACACAGGATCACCACAGAGACAAATCTGTAAACAAATCACACAACAGTAGCCATGGCCAGCAGTGGATCCTACTGCCATGGCACAGACATGCCACTGCCCATCCACTGACTTTCATTGCCACTTCACATCCTGCCATTTTGAGGCAAGCCAGGTCAGCTCACTTACCTGGTGAAATTGCAACCTGGCAGAGAAACCACATTTTTCAGTTTACTCAATCTGACTGTAGCAGCCCAAGACAGCAGTTTTACTCAACAAGGCAGCTTGGCACCCCTCCTCCCTCTACCAGTGACACAAGGCTGCTGGATGAGCAGTGGCCATGAGAACACTGCAAACAGGTACTGAGCAGCAGAGTTTGCACCTAGGACCTGCTGGCTGCAAGCCTGGGTGCATCTTGGCAGGTCTCACCCCAAAACCATTTGCCAGGCTTCAGGCATCCAACTCCTCTGCTCTTAAGCTATATGAGTTGACTCCTGTTACCAGGAGTTTCTAGGGACAAGCTAAATGCCAAATTAGCTTCAACTCCCCTCCCTTCTCTGCTAAGCAATCTGTAAAGTTGATCTGCCCCTTCACCAAGAGAAAGCCCTTGTGCTCTACATTCCTGGCATCCTACTCCCAATGCCTGTCATGCAGCATGCCACTCAGCACCCAGGAATTTGCAATTATCTCAGTCTAGCAGACACTGAAAAAGGCTAGACTTAACACTTGTTAACACTTGAGCAGCACAGCAGCCACCTCACTTTGAGAAGAAGGCTCTGTGAAGTCACCTCCTCCTACAGCAGCTTTTTCAGAGCATTCACTCCCATCTTTGCTGGATGGCACAAAGCACCTATGTGCTTCATGGTCTTTTTTACAGTTAATCATACATGCAGTCAATTTGGCATTGAAGTGGAGACACTTCATGCCTAGAAGAAAAGCTTTCTGAAACTAGCAAAAGACTCTGAGCAAAGACTAAACCAAGGGTAAAAGCAGCAGGAGAGGTAGGGCTTCTAATGTCCATCCAGAAAGGGTTGTGGTCAAACACTGTGCATAGGCAGACTTATTTTAAATAGACAAACACTGAATGCCAAAACCTTGCTACTGAAAAGGTTTTAAATGTGGTTGTAGTACAGCAGCAGTAGCTGAGCCATAACACATGGCTTCCAAAATGTTCCTGGAAGTTAAATAATAACTGGAACAGGCACTGCATCCACTTAGCAGAGGTCTGATGGCATTATTAATGCCAGAAATCCAGCAGGCACAGCTGTCAGGTTTCCCCAGTTGATTTGGCTCAGAGTTGGCCCTAAACACCACAGGCCCTAAAGACCAACCTGGTCATAAAAGTTCTCCACCTAGAGCCTTTACTAGTTGTTGTTTTTTTTTTTTCACTTCAGCTCCAGGGTCTGCAATAGCCCTGGTTTTGTTCAACAACACAAAAGAGACTAAACAGTAGGGGGAAAAAAAGAAAGCCTCAAGTTCTTCAGAACCTGCAGGGAAAAACACACCAGGGACAGGTAGGCAGTGATCCCAGAGGACACTGCATCTGCAGGAGAGATGCCAAGGGCTTCAGCCCTTCAACCCAGCAAAGCACTGCAAGGCTCAGTCAGAATGTCTTTTTTGGAAAGGCCATTCAGAATGTTTTTTCAGGACAGGCTCAGTTTATCCAGGACTGTACAGTAGGGCTCCTGTGCTACTCCTTGGCTCCAGCTCAGGTGGCAGAGCACTGATGGAGCTGTACACTCCTTCATGCACAGGCTGGGATATATGGCAAAAGCATTAGCAGTCGTAGTCATTCCGTTCTCTTGAAGCTTCAAGTTCTCTCATGGTTTGGGTTTTTTAAATTTTATTTGGTTTTTTAATAACCAACACAAAGCAAGTAAACTGTAAAACAAATAGACATGTCTTAAACGATTACAGACACCCTGCAGTTCAGCCTAACCATGTAAAGGAGCTGTGCTGCTGCAGCAGCATTTCTAGAACGGAAGTCACTGAAAGCCAGACCTGACTGGAGCAGCCTTGATCTCCCAAGCCCGTCACCCTCGGGAAGTTCCACAGACAAAGAGGAAGGCAGCTGGAGCAACAACATTTTTCTAGGGAAAACAATACAATAGGAGGGGAATGCTGGCCTGGTGTTGGAGCTAGTCAACACAACAACCTGCCACAGAAAGGTGAGCTCTGATGTTAGCAAAAGCTCAGCCCAGGAATCAGCAGCTGCAATTCGAACCCCACTGAGTGCAAAGGGACTCCATCTCTAAGTAAATAATTAGCACCAGTTTAATTCCCAGCTGCAAGTTAGCTGTTCTGCCCAGGGAGGACAATCAGCCAGTTGGGACCAACAGTCCTCACTTCTTGTCCAAAGCTGCTTTTACACACTAGCAGAGGGGAAGAAGAGGGTACCCAGCTACAGGTTTCCAGAGAGGGCCAGGTCTCCCCCAAACTGGAGAAGTTTCTATTTTCTTGCTATTGTAGCTAAGGGCTTTGAAGAGAAACAGCTTTTACCTTGGCCAAGCATTTTAGACAACTGAGGAGAGCTACACTCTACAAATTCAGCTGTGCAATTCATCGAGGCCAGAATCATCAGGAAGCAGTAGTTATAGTTATCTGGCAAAGAGCTAGAAAAGGCATTCACATTCCTTCCCAGAGATCTCTCAGGCATTCAAATTGCTGCTTTACAGACTACGTTATGGCCACACCTGAGCTATTCCCCAAACGGTCACCGAATGCATTCCTGAGGGATCATCCGCAATCCGACGTGCATGCCAGCAGCCTCCGTCTCCAAACTACCAGCTATCAACCAACTCCACGCCCAGTACGGCACAGGCAGGCAAATCTCATGCCAGCTCTAAGCACCCACTGCCTGGGCTTAGCAGGGTTCCTTGGACATTTTCTGCCCTAAGCTATCGCAGCAGAAAGATTGAGAAAGCGCAATCCTGCTCAAAAGTTGCAACTGTGCTTAGGCATCAGTGCTAATCTGAACACTGGCATCATCTACTGGGCTGTGGTGAGCAAAGTCTCTCCACTCTCCTATCCTACCTACGGCTGCAGCTATTTCTACACAGCCGTGAGAGCCTGGCTCCAGCACGGTGCCGGAGCCCAGGTACGCCCAGCTAGAGCAGCATCGTTCCGCCGCACACCCTGCCGGGCTGCGGGAGGGGTCAGTGCCTGAGGAACTGCCTGCACAGGGAGAGAACTCGCTCCGGCACTAGGTTTCTTCAGGAAAGACCTGAAAGCAAAGCTTCACCTATGAAGCAGTGATCATGAGGCACGCTGAGGACAGGAGCTCGCTGCCAGCCCCGACAGCCGGGCTGTGGGGCAGCCCCACGGCACACCCAGCTCTTTAAAAACAGAAGCAGCAGCAGCCCCTCAGCTTCCAAGCCCGCAGCCCCCACTGCCCTGAGCCCCGTCATAGCTCCGCCAGGCAAAGGTCCAGCGCAGGAAAACACACAATTAAACGAGAAAACAACAAAACGGCCCGCCGGAGACGCACTCACCGATGGAGACCAGCTTGATGCTCTCCCGCTCCAGGAACTCGAGGGCCACCGAGACGTTCTCCAGCTGCATCTGGCGGAATGTGGGCCGCTGGTGGTACTTGCGGTACATGCGCTTCTGGCTGAGCACCTCCAGCAGCGCGATCAGCCGCAGCCCGTCGCTCAGGTCATGCTGCAGGTTGCCGATGCGCTTGTTGACGCAGCGCAGGTGCTCGTTACACCAGCGGGTGAAGGTGTTCTGCTGGATCCGCTTCCAAGGCGCGTCCTCCGCCAGGTCCTTCTCGGTGGCGGGCATCTCGCCGTCGGGATCGGCCGCTCTCCGCGCGCCCTGACCCCGCGCCTGCGTGCTCATGGCCGGCCCCGCTCCGCCTCCTCGATCCGCTGCGCTCCGCCCGCGCCCCGCCCGGCTGCCTGCGGGGAGGGAGGGAAAGGAGGGAAGGAGAGAGTGAAGAGCGCCGCGCTCAGCAGAGGCCCCTCTCCTTTTCCTGCTCTCACTGCCGCCGCTACCGCCTCCCCCGCTACCCAACCCAACCGTTCTGCGCGGCCCCGCGCCGCCGCCCGGCCTTTATCCACGGGGAGCGGCACGCCCTCCGCCCCATCAACCCCGCGCCCCGCCGCACCGGCCCGCGGGGGCCGGCCTGGGAATGGGATGGGATCGGATGGGCGCGGCTCGGCTCGGCTCGGTTCTGCTCTCCTCGCCTGTCCTGGCTTGGTTTGGCTTGGCCTGGCCTGGCCGAGCCCTTGATGGACCGGGACCACCCTGGGCCGACACTCACCTGGCCGAGGTGCCGGGCGCGGCCCCCAGGCACGGGCAGGAGCGCAGCTGGCCTGGCGCTAGTGCCCGCTGCGGGTGCAGCGCCCTCGCCCCACAGACAAATGAAACCCGCAGTACAACGGGAGCGCAGCCCCCCACCCACCCGCACACCCCCAGCACAGCCGCGCTCAGTCAGGCCGCCCGCCGTGTGACGGCCGCGGGTGGGTGCAGCCAGGGGTGGGTGACACCTCTGGCCGGGCCTGCAGAGCTGTGCAGGGCGGCCGGCAGAGCCGGGGCTCCGGGCTGGGGGGGTTCGGTTCTGCCCGCGCCAGGAGAGGCTGAGGGTCCTCCCACGGGGTGCGATGTGGCAACGGGACGGCAACCTCTGTGCCGACACACACCATTTTATCGGCCATTTGAAAATAATAGAAACCTCTAAAAGCAGTCAATTACGGTTCGAATTCTTGAGGAGGGTCCTTGCTTTTTCCCCCACTTTTGTGACTGATTTCCTGGCGGGCCACTCCCTGCTGACATAGGAGACTGTGACTTGCCTCTGACTCATTTGATGACAGCAGAGTCAATAGAACTACTCCAGCTGCCTTGCTGCAAACTTAATTTTTGGAGGTCACCGAGACATCTCATGACACTTACTGGGTCCCTGGAAGCTGCGGGGAGGTGTCCCTGTGTGTCCCTATCCCGAGGGAAACCCGTGCCCACCCGCTAACCCAGCACGCACTTACAGTCTTGGCTTTGCTACCAGGAGCTGCTCCACTGATCCAAGCGAAGTATGTGCCTGTCTACCTATTTACATCAAGGCTTCCACTCTGAAAGGTGCAGATGTCTGTCAGAGAAAACAAATCCATTAAAATACAGTCAATAAAGTCTTATTTAATTAAATTATTATAGTCGTTCTCAGCTAGAAAATCAGAATGCAGATGTCAAATTATTTTCTTTCAAGGGTGTTATTCTAATGCCTCCACTAAACCATCACACCATGGTTTCTCTCCAGTGAATTAATAGACCCTACCCCCAGAATAATTTAAATTAGATGCATTTTTGACAATAAAGAATGAAGCAAATACAAAGGTGAGGTAATGTGGGAGTTATGTCTAAACTTCCATTGTTCCCTAATCAGCATTGCCTCCTGTTTTAAAACTATCAAAGAAATCAGAGATGAGATTTAGCATACTGAAATGTTGAAGTGTATCTCATGGCACAGCAGCCACTGCCCTTTCCTCAAATTACTGAGCCAAGCAGCAGGAAGTTGCTTCTATTATTCAAATAAAAACTGACATTAAGTGAGAACTTTTATTTGCAGCGCAAAACCATTGACATGGCATGGAGATGCCAGGGTAGGCAGTGCCTCTGTGAGCAGCTCTGCTGTCAGCGCAGGCTTGTCCAGCCCAGGGGAGAGCAGCCTGGAAATATGGAGCTGAGCCTTTTCTCAAGGACCTTTCTCCCATCATCCTATACTTCATCTTTTAATAGATACTAATTGCTTATTGACTTTGGCCTGGGCTGGGACTCCTTAGCAACCATTCCACATCCGGATTAGCTGATTGCTTATAATATTTTAATTTCCTTTCCTTTTCACTGCCACACCTAGTAATGCATACTCTTCAGTATCATTTTGTGCCCGTGCCATGCTGCAAGTTGAAGCTTCAGCCATTGTTAGGCAGTGAATAGGAATTACACAGGAAAAAGACAGAATTAGCACTAGGACCTCAATTTTTAACTTACATATTTCACTAAAATTTTCAATAAAAGTAATTTTTTCCATAAACCCAGCAAAAAAAAAATTCATCCTAATGATATACTGTGCAATGACATGCTCTGCACACATAAGGACAGTGGTTTCTTTGAGTGGTTTTCCACCACTCCATCCATCCATCCATCCATCCATCCATCCATCCATCCATCCATCCATCCATCCATCCATCCATCCATCCATCCTACCAGAAGCACGAAGGCACAAAACCAGATGTGAAGTGCTCAACAAAGCTCTGGCACAGACATGCAAGCCCAGCTCAGCCTGTCAGACTCAGGCCAGGGGCACTGGCACAATGGAGGCTGTTGCTGTTGGGACCATGCAGGGTTGGTGGGGTGCTGGTGGTCTGGATGCAGCAGCCCATGTCACAGCTGCCCTTCCCAGCACATCACAGGGTTTTGATCAGAATTCAGCCTTTTGCATCCTGACTGCTTTCATGATTATTGCAAAACAATGACTGCTTTATGGGAAGAGAATGAAAAAAGCAAAATAATTTCTGCTCTGAGGAACAGTTCTTGCTTCGTTCCTTTCTTCCCAGTCACAGATGACCCTCACAGCTACAGAAATCTGACCAAGATTTCTGGTTGATGGGAAGTGAAGAGGGGCAGCCCCTGCCTGCACAGTACTCCATCACCTGCACAGGTGACTGAGATTAGGAGAGCTGTCCTGTCTGGGACCTGCCTGGCCATAAATGTGATATCCAGCTGTAGCAGCAACTGCAGGGCTGGGCATCAATGCTTGGTCTCATCTACTGATGAGAGAGTCCCTCTGTACTGCTCTGGGATCAGATTCTTCTTGGGGTCACATTTGACCTGACAAACTGTATTTCCTTTGAAATGAAGTTGGAAGACAGTTAAACAAATGTGAACCTGTGTTTCATCAGGAGACAGAGAAATAAAAACAAGCTAACCCATGAATCTGTACTTGCTGGAATAACATCTTGGTACTGTATATTATTACAAATGAACTAATGTATGCCTTGCAGAAATACCTTATATGCATATTTATATGGGTAGATATTTGTGTGGATGTATGTATATAGGCAGAAAGAGAGGGAGATTTCAATGCTATGCTCTCGGGCGGATACTTTTTTTTTTTATTTGTCCTGTATGACAAGGATCTTTCCATTCCATTCTTCCTTTACCCGCTAGACACAGATACAAGGAAAGAAGAACACAGTCATTGCTTTCTTGGTTACAACTTGTGTACAACTCTTTAAGCAGTTACACACAGCAATGGGTTTTTTTCACTATTTTAAAAATACTCTTCCTCTGTGGTAATTCACTGCAAGGCTGAATTTAAAAAGACCCTTGCTATTTGTTTTTTGGAGCATGCTAACAGCAGAGGGAAATGGCAGTTCTAACACTGGCTGTTTCATTGAGGACAAGTCTGTGGAAGCCTGGTTTTGCAGAAGCAGAAGGGTGTGGGGTGCGGCAGCGTGGGCCCTCGCTGACACCAGGGAACTGCGCATGATGGAGTGACTGACGAAGTCAGGTCTGTTTCAGGGTAATCAACTTAGCACAGTCTCATGTGATGATATGTTCTTGGATTCCTCCAAGTCATGGGCCATACATGAGAGATCCCAGCCATTTAGGACACTGTACATGCTCTCTGCTTGACACATTGTTCAGCAACAGATTGCTTTGATTTTAAGAGCACAAGGACTGGAATTACTCTCAGCTGTTAATCCAACATCTGCACACTTTGCTTAGAGCAGGAATCGGCCATGGCTGAGCATTCAGGCCAAGTCTTTGCAGGTAAAAGGACTTTTCTCTGCACCAGCAGGTCGTGCTTGTTATCGCCTCTCTGAGATTTCAGTGGCACTGCTAATACACAAGGAACAATAACTTTTATTCCCCACACTACAACTAACCCCACACAAGTGACTTTGAAGATGCATCATATCTCAGCAGAAATGTGTGGTGAAAACCCAGCAGGATGCCTCCATCATTTCCAAAGGTTTCTGTCAAAGCAGCAGCACACTGAAGGTTTGTACCCTGGGGCTGTCAAACATGTGAGTTGTCAGGGCAAAGGCTTGGAAAAAGAATAATTGGGCTATAGCACCCGGGTAGCTTTAGAAATTTATCAGGAGATTTTAAATATTTATAATTTTTTGGCACATAATAGCCTTATCCAAACACAGGACAGCATTGTGCATTAAAACAAAAGCCATGCATAACAAATGCCATAAAACAAATTGTAGCACATTCAAGCCAGCGTGCAGATGCTAATCCTCACATCCCCACAGGGCAGCTCATCCGCTAACCCAGCACCCAGCAGTAACACTAAAGATCCAGCAGCTGTGGCTCCCAGTAGTTAAAGGTTTGCCTTTTCCGAAGCCACAGGCACTGTTAGTCAAAGGGATTTCATGACTAAGTGACCATAAATGGCATTGCTGCGCAGTTGGCAGCACCCAGCCTGGCTCAGCATCACAGCCGGGTCCTCCCAGCCTCCTGTGTCAAAGGTTTCCAAACACACTGCACATTTTCTTCACACGTTACCTGTTTACTGGTTCTGAAAGACAATAGAAGTGTTTATTCTCAATTGATGAAGTCGTCATTAAACCTCTCCTTTTGTTACCATGATCTCTACGAAGTGAAGCCAAACCAAGCCGTTCAAGTCAAAGCATGAATCAAATGGATTGCATCACATGGATTGCATTTTCCTTATTCAGCAGCTCTATGGAAGGCAAAGAAGCTCTGCATTATACAGTTATTGGCTAGGACCTTTGATACAACTTGTTCTGAGTTTTTCCATCTTCTCTTTCCTCCTCTGTTATCCAAGGAAGACAGCAGTATGAGAGCCTGTAGCAGCAGTTCAGTCCAAATTGGACAGAGGGATGTCTTTAGGCAGAGAAATCTCTAGAAATATGCTGAAAAATAGAACTTGTTCTAGAATTTGCACTGAAATTTATATTTGGAAAGTCTATTCGGGCAACAGTTGCTTCTAGTAGCAGTTGTGTCTGGGGAAATTTTCATCTCTCTATGTCTGGAAGAACATGGTTTTACTTCTGCGCAGAGTTCTTGCTTTATTATATATGTGTATATATATGTCTTGCTGCATTATATTATGTATCCAGAAGCTAAAACTGGTGCCAAAAGCAGCATCCATCTGGCAAACACAGTGTTTTGCCAGAACTTGCAGTGCTGCTTTTGCCTTGGGTCCCAGGGAGACCCACAGCTGGAATTTAAAGGTCTGGTTTTGACACAGGCTGTAAACAGCCCAAGAGCAAGCCTGCTTGTGCTTTTTGCTATCCTGAAATCAGAGGAGAAAACTAAACTGAAATCCATCTAGCACTTACTGGAAGAGCAAGGACAGGGCATTCCCTGGGAGTGTCTCATGCAGGAATTCACCTAATTTATTTGTCCAAAATACCCTTGCTGCTTGTTCCCATGGAAATGTTAGGAAGTTCATATCTTTTTCTTGGTTCATCTATTTTTCTGACTGATAAACTGCTGCAGGGCATTTAATTTTACTTCTGTTTAGTGAAGTTGATTTTAAATGAAAAAACACATGCAGCCATATATAAGCATCTCTCTTTCCAAAATCCAAACAAAGCTGTGTTGGTACCTGAGGTCAATGCCTGGCAGTGCAATTGTCCCCAGGGCAGTGCCTGCTCTCAGCCAGAACCCATCCCTGCCCCCAGCACCAGGAATGCAGCAATGGTTGCACTGTGGGTGTCCGTGTGAAACATAGCTTACCCAAATAAATGTGACTTGACATATCAAACATGAGGTTGAAAAATAATTTGAAATAGCAGCTCATTTTTAAAATAACTCAGGATCTGATTTCATGACCTGGGAAGTCAGATCCTATACAAACCCACACAATGCTCCAGTGTGCAGCTAATCAGGGCTTCCTGCCCCTAGCAGATACCGCAGGCACGGGCCTCATTAGACATTTTCTCTGCTTACTTCCAACCTTACTTACTGCTTGTGTTTGCACTCAGGGTAACCAGAGTTCTCTTCCTAAGATGATACACCCATTTTTCTCAGGGTTTGAATTTCTGTGCTTTTACTCTGTGAGTTGGAGTTTGCAGGAGTGACAGTGTAAAGTTGGAATTAAGCATCTCACGTCTGCCAGAGCTCATGGACTGCACAGAATTCCAAGTGTTTCCCAGTTCCTCTTCAGGAGCTGTTGTAACCTGAGATACAGATGAACAGTTTTGTTTGACTTCAGAGGAGCGGCCAAGCTCCTCCTTGGGACAGCTGGATGTAGCATAGGAAGGAACGCTTTCCAGGGGAACAGTGTATATTTTTTAAACAAACCAAAACTCTTCTGCGTGACATAAACAAAATTGTTGACCTATGTCCAGCCAAAGGGGGAGTTTGTTTGGCTCTCCTGGCACACACCCCAGGATGCAGCAGTGGGGTGAGAATGCCAGTGCACAGAGTGAGTGAAAACACAAAATCCCAGCTATTTCAGAGGAAAGGCATGACACTGTGGTGCTCACTTCTACCAACCCCACTTCAGTGTTCTCATGATGGCGAATAATCAACCCCAAAAGCACTTTTAAGTGGATTTGCTTTCTGCAAAAGGCTGAAGTCATGCTCCTTTCTCTTTTTTAAACATTCTTACAAAAATATTCCCAGACAGAAGTCTTGCGTAAAAGAAGCTTTAAGTCTACTGACTCATTTGAAAGCTGCTTTATTAGCCCCTCCATGGGCTGATAAGCCTTGCCTGGTGCATAAGGACACAAGGGCTGTACATTGTTCTGCTGCTCAGCTCAGTGCAATGCTGGGAGCCTGGGCTTGATCCAGCCAAGCAATTAGAGAATTTAACTTCCTCCATAAATACTTGTACGTGTGAGGCCATGTGTTTGGGGGCATTCCTCTACTTGAAAGGAATCTTAGGTTTTAAACATGTTGCAGAACCAGAAGGAATGGCAGAGGCCTCTGAGGACAGCATCACATTGATTTGGGTGAGAATTAGGAATAATAAAAAACAGAAGAAAAGCACTTGGACCTGGCCAGCACTTACCAGCCTCAAGCCACCCTTCCCCCTGCATAGCTGTTAGTCAGTTCTGCTATTAGTGAGTATATTGCAGCACAACAATGTTCTGCAGCTGAGCTCTGCCCAGCAACACCCTCGAAGAGGAAAGGCGGGTGTGCGGGTGCAAGAAGCACCAGCAGGGGGAAAAAGGCAGGGTGTGGCCGCTGTCCCGGAACAAATGGAAAACACCACCCCAGGGTGCCAGGAGGAAGGTGGTGGTTTCAAAAACCCTGACCTGTGTGTACCCTGCATGAACCAGGGGGCTGGGTGTCTGGGGACAACTCAGCAAGGGTTTGTCCAAAGAAACTGGAGTTCTCAGATGGGACAAAACAGGGCAGGAAGAAAGCTGAATAGGTCACCCACCCCATGGCACAGTCAGTGCCTTTCCAATTCCTAGCATCTTCTTTGGCTGTTTACTTTCCCTAAAAATTGTGAGATTCCCCTGGGGGGATCCTCACTCTGCTCTTGCTCAACCTTTGGCTTATAGGGCAAAACCTACAATTCTCAGGTTCCTGCTTTTCTCAAAATTATGATTCCTGGATTTTGTAAAAAAAAAAAGGACTAAAAGGTATACTAATGGGAGACAGTGGCATTAGAAAGGTGTTACTGGTGGAGCTAGCTGGGCAGCTGGCACCTCTTGCTCCTTGTGTGCCTGGCAGTCCTGATATTGAAAACGAGCCCAGTCACAAGCTATCTAATTGAAAAGGACCAAAAAGTAAAAATAGACCCTTTTCAATCAAGGAACTGTGTATTTCAAAGGGCAATTCAGCCACTGCAACAGCTGGTGCTGCATTTCACATCAGCCATCTGGTGTGGCACTCCAAGCATGGAACTTTGTAAGTATTGTGACTTCCCTACCAGCTAAAACACCAACCAAGAGCCTGGTATGACACAGAAGGGGAAAACCAGAGCCCTGGCAAGCCCAGTCCTACTAATCAGAGTGAGCAAGAGCCAAATGTAAAAGGGGAACAGTGTTGGGGCATTGTTTGAGAACCTTTTCCGAGGGTGGTCACTGTGCCTAGTTCCAGCCGCCTCATTGCTGCAATAGTGGTTGTAGAGAAGGGGGAGGGAAGAGTGAGTTACACAGAGAGCTGCCCCAGGTAAGTAGTGTTATCTTTACAGCCCTGGTGATAACATGGTTTGCAGCAGGATGGGGGTGATCTGATCCAGCTGGGGCCAGTTGTGCTATGTGGAAGCCCCACAGGGGCATGGCAGTGAGGATGTCACCAGTGCAGGGCTGCAGGAGCTCTGCAAAGCTCTGGGTTATCACCACTGCCCTCTCAGAGGCACTGGATGTTTGCACAGGCACAGCATGGTGGCCGCCCAGGTGCCTCTGGGGGCCCTTGTTTGCTTTTGGCTTCTCTGAGGCTCAAGTCTGGGCATCAGCAGCTCCCTTAGGAACCAGAAATGGCCCCCAGATTGCAAGATGCAGCAGGAGGACCAGGTGCACCTACAATAAATCTCCTTCTGTTCTCTGCACAGACGTTGTCTTCTGGATATGTGTTCTCTTTGTTGAACTTTGTATGTAAAACTCTTCCTCTGTTCTGCATGGACTTTAGTTCTTTTGGCATGGCTATGGCTAGCTGGCAAGCAGCTGGTATGACTGTGTCCTAAAGCATGGGGCTGAGCAGGGTACACGCCAGCACACCTGTGTTATCTCAGTCTCTCTGGGAGCAGTAGGTGGGAAGACTCCACAGTGGAAGACTTCAATCATGTGGGAAAATCACCAGTGTGGCTGTTAATACACTGGTACTGCTGGTGCTCAGCTGGCACAGGTGCCCTGACACAGCCACAGCCCAGGGCCTGGGAGCTCCATACAGACGGATGCGCCATTCCCTGTTCTGTGGCAGGCTGGTTTGGCCCCACAGAGTCCTTCCTCCTGTTCCCTCGCCAGCCTTGGCAGTGGTGTGCTGAGTTTTCTGCTGTTCTCACAGCAACTGCAAATTTTCCTTTTGCAAAGCAGAAATCCTCTCCCAGGTTCCTTGACAGCAGCAAAGTTCCAGTAGCGAAGTGGCAGAGGGTGATGAAGCAGCTGCAAACCGATCAAGTACAACTGGAGAACGCCTTCCCTGTCTGAGGAGGGGCAGACTGGCTTCCCTTCCCGGCAGATCCAGCCACTCTGACAGCTCTCAGGAGCATGGATGAAGTGGGCAGGGGGTGCCTGGGAGCCTAGCCTGGCTCCATGCCCGCGGCTCTGTGCCCGCGGCCCCATGCCCGCGCTCCGTGCCCCCTCAGGCCGAGACGCCCCCACACAGCCCTTGGCGCTGCTGCCCCCTGCCGGCCCACAGAGCCCCGCGTGGCTTGGCCCTCACGGCGGCGCCGCCGCTCCCGGCGCCGGACAAGCCCCAGCGAAAAGCCCTATTGGTTTCATTTGATAAAAATCCCTACCAAAAAACCCCGCAGCGGTGAAATCAGAGAGCCATAGAATCGCTTATGCTGGAAAATCCCTCTAAGATACCAAGTCCAACCATTAACTCAGCACTGCCAGGCTACCCCTAACTCACATCCCTCAGTGCCACAACTACATGGCTTTTAAACACTCCCAGGGATGGTGATTCGACCACTGACCCAGACAGCCCATTCCGGTGCTTGACAGTGCTTTAGATGAAGAAATTTTCCTTAATATCCAATCTAAACCTGCCCAGGTGTAACTTGAGGCTGCTTCCTCTCTTGTCCTGTCACTTGTTACACCTGGGAGAAGAGACTGACCCCACCTGGCTACAATCTTCTTTCAGGTGCTGTAGAGCCATAAGCTCCCCCTGAGCCTCCTTTTCTCCAGGCCAAACACCCCAGCCAGTTCCAAGGAGGTTTGTCCTCCAGCCCCTTCCCCAGCTCCCTTGCCCTTCTCTGGACACACTCCAGCCCCTCGATGTCTTTGCGTAATGAGAGGCCCAAAACTGAACCCAGGATTTGAGCTGTGGCCTCAGCAGTGCCCAGTACAGGGGGACAATCACTGCCCTGGTCCTGCTGGCCACACTGTCACTGATACTGCCAGGCTGCCGCTGGCCTTCTTGGCCACCTGAGTTCACCTGGGCTCATGCTCAGATGCTGTCAACCAACATCCCCAGATCCTTTTCCAATGGGCAACTTTCCAGCCACTCTGCCCCAAAATCACACAAAGCCTGCAGAGCCGATGGGTTCATTTGCACTCCCCAGGCCTTGAGAACCTCAGTGATGGGGTGGGAGCAGGGAAGGGGCTGTGCTGCCCCTGCTGCGGCCTGGGAGTATCTTCTCATGCCGCAGGAATGTGATTATGTCATGGCGAGTCCCCCACACGCCCCACTGCTGCCTCCCAGCCCGCTGCCGGCTGACAGCTCTGGGAAGCATCGTTACTGCTGAAATGGAGGCATAAATTTCTGCTGGCAGGGCTCCTGGCTGTAAAAACTTGTAAGCCGTAACAACCTCTCACTGCGACAAAGTTACTCCGACATTTCCCATGGTCCTGGTCCCATCCCTCAGAGCTGGGGGCAGGAAGAGGGGGAAAAGGCTTTTAAAACTTCTCATTTTCCTTATGTAGTTGAGTGTTACCGGGGGCGATATTTCTGCCTGTGCATGAATTCTTCCTGCTGACCTCATGGGGCATGACGCACCCACACGAGGGGAGAGCATGCCCAAGACAAGAGCGGCCGAAGTACACTCCTGCTGAGCTACTCTTTCTGAGGATTTGTATTTCTTTTTCCAGCCGAGGAGTTTTATTATTACAGAAAGAACATGAGATTTTTATGAGTGATTTTACAAATTAGTTTCTCAAATTGTTTGCAGCAGTGCAAGAAATCTTGCAGTCATTAAAGTTCATAGAAAGTATCAAATGCTCCATCACCGCAAAGCTCTTCCTTGTGCAACAGAAACAAAGCAAAGTCGCCCCTGGCGTGTTTAGACGTCTGACTCAGAAATGCTGCTCATCACCTCTCCACCATAGAGTACAGCAACCCATCCTGCCCTCGTGCACATTGCTAGAATGAACCCGGAGTTGACCCAGTACAAACACAGCTACAAACATGATTTTAAAAACAAACAACTAATTATTTCCATTCACCTAATTTAATTTGGGCTCATGCAGAAATGCTGTTCATCCAATAGTCCAAAATATGTCACGTATTAGGAGCTAAAGAGTCCAACCCAATGAATGAGTCATCACCCAGTGGATGAAATCCCATATCTTCATGGCTGCTCATAAATAAGACAAGCTCAACTTTATAGTAAATCATAAGTAAACAATGAACTATATGAAAATCAGACTCAGCTGTGTTATAACTGCATGGGCACAGTGCCCACACAGAAATGAAAAGCGAATGTGATACCATCACTGTTTGGCTTTGGAGACTGAATTTGGGACTGAGACTCTGAAGAGGGGTTTTGATGCGTGTAGCAGGGCAGTCGGACATCCAGGCCTTTGAGGCCACTCCAGATGCCTGTTTGCAATAAATAACACATTATCCTGGCCATTAGCACTTCTGAACCTCAGATTCCAATGCGCAGATTTTCTTAAGTTATTGTCTGGTATCTTCTCGCAACAGCCCAAAATCTCTGGGCAGTGCTCTCGTGTTCTTGCAGTCTGTTCCTTCATCAGTGCTCTCTCCTAGAGAGAAATGAAGAGCAGCAAAAAGCTGTTCCTTCACCCTGAGTTGAGGATCAGTACATCCTCTGCATCCCTCATAACCATACCCTTGAGTGCTGGGCTGGATTCACAGAGCTGGCTGGACTTTTTGATTTAATAACTCTTTGAACCAGTGTGGTGAGAGAAGGCAGGAAGTAGCAGGAAGTATTGATCAACCTCTATCTTGTTATAAAATTAAGAGCATCTAAAACACAGTATTGAAGTAACTGGGAGCCTGACCACACTGCAGACAGCCCAGCAGAAGGGCCAGGCAAGAGGAGGTGTGTTGACTGCACTGAGAAAGATTCTGGCACATGGTCATGAAGGGACCCTTCTGCAAAATGCCCAGCTTTGCAGGGGCATTTACTCCAATAAAAAATATCTTTCTGCTCCTAAGAAAGAGAAGTGTTTTGCTATCTTGTCAAAGACTCTGGGAAATGTCTTATAATTTCCTATTTGTATTCAGGTTAATGCTGCCAGTGGGATACAAAGAAGATCACAGGAAGCAAATCCTTGAAATTTAGAGAAATACAGGGTGTAGTTGAATGTGCTAGAGGGTAGGCAAGGTTGACAATCTCAAAGGATATTCTTTTTTCATTATACTGACACTGCAGGCAATCATTAATGGCAGAGCTGCTATTGACTGAAGCAAGTGCTCCAGGGATAGGTGCCTGGCAGATGAGCCAGCTGTGAAGTCTTCCAGATCGGCATGGGCCTTGTGGTACACTCTGAAGTGAAGATCTCCTGCTGCTCCCTCACTGTAGCCCTCTCCTCTCAAATACAGCAGAGCAGCTCAGGCTGCCTTTCAGAGAGCACTGAGGCCAAGACAGTAGCTGTCTGGCTATAGGAAGGGAAGAGACCAAAGCAGCTTTTCCCTGAGAGAGCGAAGCTCCAGCATCTGCCAAAGTACACAAGGACACAGACCGCCTTGTGGCTGTCCCTGCAGAACAGGGGCAGGGGCAGATGAGGATATCCGTTCTGCAGTGATGTGTCCAGACACGGGGGAGGGCTTCGACATGTGTCACAAGAATGAAAGGCCAGAAGAGACCCAAGCCTGGTCACAGGCACTTGGCCCATCCCAAGGGATGCAGGGTCTCATGCTGGGGAGTGGGGCCTGGCTCCCTTCCTCCTTCCTGCCCCGACATGACTACATTTCTCTAAAAGGCTGAGAACGGTTGTGCCCTCTCAGGATTCCACAGATGATTTCCAAGTCCTCTCATGAGACTGCAAAGAGCTCCTCTGGCTCCCTGCCTTCCTGATGGTCCTTGACCCAAGTGGCTGTGGCAGTCAGAGCAGGCTGGGCAGTACCACAGCCTCAGCTCAGGCTTTTCCCAAAAAAGATGCTCTGACTGGGGAAGCTGTTTCATTTTCTCAACCCTTGGTACAGTTGTAACAGGCCAAAGCACGGATAATATCCAACCAGAGATGCAAGCCCACATCACTACTTCCTGTCCTAGCAGAGATCCTCTGTATATATTCTCTTTTTCCTCACATACTGGAAAATTATTGTACTTTAATACAGTTCTGTAAATGGATGAATAATTTCCACAAGGAAAGAATGTTAAACTTGCATTGGCACAACATTACTTCTAATCAAATGATCTTCATGATTCTCCAGAACAAGCAAAACTTCATATTTTCCATACGTAGCCATCTTTGTCACCCAAAGTACTTTGTATTCAATAAAAATACCAGCTTTCATTAAAGAAAAAAACCCTTTTGGTGCACAGTTTTTCTGGCATTGCACATCTCTGGTTCACTCACTCAACATGTTTAGAATTAAATCACAAAACCTTAACTTACCCTCTAATGATCTGTTTGTTTCCAGATTCATATTCCCACAATATGTTTGCTGACAGCAGTTGGGCTCTTTGACAAAAGTCAAGAAATTTTTCCCAACAATGTATATTTGCTTCATTCTGGTGAATTACAGGGGAAGGGTGCAGGCTGTACAAGCTGTCACCAGTAACGTGACTGTAAGACCAAGTGTAATTTATTTAGTACAAGCTAAATGTTTATACTAAGTGTTCTTTGTTCCGAACATTATCACTTCAACATTGAGCTTTTTATTAAGAGAGTTGTGAGAAAGGTTGAGCCCTGTTTTGAAAGGATTTTTAAATTTAGCATCACTATGACTTGGAGCCAAAACCCTGATGCATACGGTTCTCAGGAGAATGATGGCAAAAAGCTGCTTCCCTTGGTTTCAGGCTCTTCTAAACTGTTCTTTTTGACTTTGTAGTATGTGTTAGAACTGAATAAGAGCATACCAATTCTTGAAAGGATATGTTGTTTCAAAATAAATCCAAAATCTTACACTCCAAATAATGTTCAATGTGGTACTTTGATATAATTGTACCTTATCCATTTCTCCCTCTCTTAAAATAATCCCTTAAAATTCATATTGATTTCACAAAGCACTTTGACCTCAACAGAAACAGAACACACTGGGATGAAATCTGGTCCTACCAATATTCCTCAGCCTTTCTCACCTGCCCACTGATGGATGGCATCTGGAAAGTGTCCCCACCTTGGTGTCCACACACAGCTGCACTTCAGCCAACAATGACAAGCAGCTCTTTTTTAATAAACCAGTGACACCAGTTTATTAAACCAGTGATAAAGCAAAACTAAGTCTGTGATACCTGGAGAGCCCAGGATATGGTATCTTTAAAAAGTCAAGTGCAAGCTACTCTGTCAGAGGAGTCTTGGACTTTGTCAGCAGCATGAATAATCTCCTTCCATATAAACACACTGAAAACTGCAATTTGCCACTCAGAAAAGACAATGAGAAAGGGAGAGCAGCAGGGAGGATGATGACTGTGGCACAGGAAACCCACCTGTAGTGAAGGGCTTTGGGATCCTGATCTGCTGCTGAGAAGGTGAAGGCCAGATGTGGTCGTGAACTGCAGCACCTGCATGGAGAGAGCAATGTCAGAGGTGAGGGGTTTCCACTTCCCAGGGGAAGAGTGACTCATGGCAGAAAGCTGCAGCTAAGCAGCCACACAATATATGTTCAAAC
Organism: Zonotrichia albicollis; assembly: GCF_047830755.1. NCBI lineage: Eukaryota > Metazoa > Chordata > Aves > Passeriformes > Passerellidae > Zonotrichia > Zonotrichia albicollis. Next base: position 11,959,579 of record NC_133830.1, read on the forward strand.
AGTAGTAATTTTACCTTGCAAACAGCTAACTGTACCCTTAACTATCTCTTAGAGTAGATCCTCCACCTCTCATATGGAAGGAAGAATCAATGTCAGATTTTTCTCTAAAACACATGTAATTTAAATGGGAGCAGTTGAAGGCAGTTGTCCCACCTCACATACTGTACTTTATCCTAGTTCCTGTTTTCTTGGGAGCAATTCATTGGTGATTCCAATTTTGACTCCTAGAAAGCATTAACATCTTTACTATTACTTCCATTTTTACAGCAACTAGAATTATCCTCGTTTGCTCATTGAAAAACATTTTAGACACAACAAATACAATACCGTTGCGTTTATCTGAAGAAAGGAAATCCTTTCTGCAGACTCCCCTTTGGTCCCTGCTGAGCTGCCAACTCCAAAGCCTGCAGAGTGCCCAGCAGCATGCAAGGGTGTTTCTCTGGGGTGTGAACTCTCCTACAGATAACAACTTTATGGCACAGGCATTGTTCTTTACCAGTACTCTGTTTTCACAGGTATTTAATGAATAGGCTTTCAACTGGAAAAACACAGGCTGGGATCAAGAAGGCAAATGACCTTTGTGCTTGTCACTGGATGTTCAAGTAGTTACGCTCATTTTCCTTATTAACATATAGGAATCCCTTTTATGTTAATGCACTTTATTTAATTCTAATTGGCTTTTTGTTGTATTTAAAAATCTAGAGGAAAACAGAAAAAAAGTACCATTGTTCTCCCACATGTTTGTTTTCACTACAACTACTAAGAGGAAAAGCCCTTTACAAAAACAGGATACAGCAGACTTCTCTACGCTGTGCACCCCCCACCACACACTCAAACACTCTGGACATGCCTGCAGTGGTAATCGAGAGCCCACAGAAATCATCAGTGATTAAAAACATCAATGGGAGTTTTATTATCCACTTGAATGAGAGTAGTATCAAGTCCCTGCTGAATAAACCTCACCAGCCTGGGCAGGTTCTGCCCCCCTCAGACAAATTCCCACCTGCCTCAGGACATTTTCTCTGTGACATTAATTTTAGATAGAGAGGCAGACTCCACCATTGTGGAAAGGTGTTAAGTCAATGACAAAAGCCATAGCATACAGCATCACTTCTTAGCAGTCCTAAGAGACAAATAACCAGGGAACCATGAGATGTCACCTACATCAGGTGCTGCCTGGCCCCAAGAGATGCTCCAGATCCCCCTTGGATCTTACTGAGCAGCCACAGGCTGTCTCTGGGGTACCCTCAGGAGTGGGGCTCCCCTCTGCATTTCTACTAATGACCTTTTAGAGCTCTTTTCTTAATGCATCCCACGGCCTCCTTTCCCCCTCTTTGATTATTGCTTCCCCTGATGGATTTTTGGCCAGTCAGGGTTTCTGTCTGTGCCAGCAGCCCTCAGGAAAGGCCAAAGCTGAGGCAGGGGAACTTGTAAACTGCACTCACTGCAAAGCCCATTCCTGTGGGCTGTTGTTAAGAAGATAATAAAAATTGCTGTTTTCTTTCTCCCCACACGTTAGCATTTGTAAGAGTTCATACTTCCAAAGAATCACGCTGACTCGTTCTCCGTGATACGGAAGAATAAATCAAATGCAATTACCAGGAGACCTCCATTTTTGTAATCAAGAGCGTCATCTCTGGCCAGAAAGTACCTTGGGGGAATCAAGTTCTAGCGACTGGGGGGCCAGTAAAGAGCAATTTGAGCTTTTCTGACTGAAATGTGGTGATTGCCCTTCCATTCGCCTGGGCAGAAACTACCGCTGAGCAGCCTGGCAACCTCCTTCAAACACCATCCCAAGAGCATTTCAGTTTTTAAAAAAGTCTCAAATTTTAGGGAAATATGTCTTCTGATTTCTTTCTAAGGAAAAACATAAAATGCCATAAGGGTTGAGGATATTCTTGCAGTGAAGAGAACAGAATAATATTTTGGTTTTAGTTTTATAGGATTGTGGTTCTTCTTGTTTTTCTTTTAACTATATTAAGTAAGCCTTGTTTCTTCACCAGAAACTATCATGACATGATTTAGCCATGCTTTTTGAACAAGATAATTCTATCATATAAAATGATTACATTACAATGTAAATTATATGAGAAATGTTTATGCAAATCCTTAGGTAAAACAATAGCACTTTATTACTGCAAAATAAACTTTCAGATCACTGACACTTTGTCTTTGAACCAGAGAGTCTACTATGCTCAATAAACTGAAAAGCCAGGGAGACAACTTAGCGCAACAGGCTATACTGCTTAGAATCATACCACAATGTTTTCAGTTCAAGGGGAAAAAACCCCGAATTTCCACTTATAAAAAAATCTTCCATTGTTTAGAAACTGTAAACTGACTGGCTGCTTTTTTGCATTTATTGGTAAATCTCTGACCATCATCAGAGGAAAGGATTAAATCATGCAGCTGTCATTTCTTCCTCATCGGGGAGAAATAAACCCACAGTGTCCTCCCTTGCTGCATGCAAGGAGTTCAACTACAAAACTCTCTTTTCCCAAACTCTCGGGATCTGCTGACCGGGTGTCCCAAAAGGCAAGAAATCACAATTCCCCGGGCAATGTCGGGACAAGCTCACTTTGAACAACTCCTTTTCTGAAAGCAGAACAGGCACAGCTGTCCGTGCACCCCCTCCATCCCACGGAGCCCCCTCCCCGCCGTGGCCCCCAGCCCCGGGGTCCCACCGGAGCCCAGGGCAGGTCCCACACGGTGCCCCCGCCGCCCCTCGCACCTACCGCGCCCCGCCGACGGACGGACGGACGGACGGACGGACGGATGGATGGATGGATGGATAGAACTGCGGGCTGGGCTGGGAGCTGCTGCTGCTGCTGTCCCAGCGGCGGGAGGTCACCAGGCTGCTAGTCTGATCTTCGGTTCGCTTTCCATCCGAAAAGTTTAACTCCTTCACGCCCTAAAGGCACAATATCGGCGAATACTGCAGCACTGTGCTCATCCCTCGCCAGGGACTCTGGGCACACCCTTGTTTCAGGCTGCTGAAAACAAGGACATGCACCTGGGAGAAACCAGGGTATGGGGGGTCGGCATGAGCAGTTTTGCTCTGAGACTTGGGGTGAGTGTGATGCCAAGAAGTCCTCAGTGAGACATTTCTCACAACAGCACACACTCCTAAGCCCTGTCCTGAAGTCTCGTGTATTCCCACACATTCCTGTGGCTGCCAAATCCCTGCTGGGAACCCCAGGGGCTTATACTTTGGAAGGGAAGGGGAAAACCTTTGACAGCACTTTTTTCCCTGTCTCACCAAGCCCCTGGGAAATTGAAGGGAGTGGAAACTGCTTCTGGCAGAGGAGATACCCAGATCTGAAAGAGCACACTGAGAAGGGGCCCCAGAAAACCCCAGCCCCATCCCTGCTGCCAGGAAACCCCAGCCAGCCCTAGCCTGGCCATGCCCATGCCTGGGCACCCATGTCCCTCCTTGCTTTGATCAGAGAGGGGCTCCTGGTGATGGGGTTTTGTGGTCCAGCTCAAGATGCCTGTGCAAGAGCATGGGTGAGAAGTTGTCTCTGCTTTGCCCTCGGAGCCCACTGAGTTTCCATCTTTCTGCACACCAGCCCTGGGTTCTGTATGTGCTACTACCAAAATGTATAGGGCAGAGTAGTGGCAGCCATCAGGAACTCCAAGTGCTGCTTTTTCCAGCAAGATGTTTAAAATGGTTGCATGATGATGTCAACCCTGACCTCCATGTTCCTCTTGCACTCCTCTGCTGTGTGACTGTTGAGCAATGGAAACATTTGCTGGGTTTAAAGGCACTGAGTCCTGCCCCCGATCCCTGGCTGTGGAGTCACTCTCACCCTCAGCCACCATCCTGTTCCTCTGCAGCCTGTTCAGGTCTGGCACATGGGAAGTTGCAGACTCCTGCCCCCCCCCCCAAAAACAAAGCTAAATCTGGGCCCGTGCAAGGCTTCTTCAAACACCACTTGCTAGGCATAAAATCATGGCTCAGTACAGTGTGCTGCCACACTGCCCTCTTGCCCAGCCCTAGTGGAAGTCACAGGAAAGGGACAGGTGTGAACTCACCATTCTCCTCCAAAGGACAATGTGCCAGGCAGGCAGGCTGTAGGATGTCACACACATCCTGTCCCACACGTGGCAGGGACAGGAGCATTTCATGGGGCCAGCAGGAAGGCAGCAGCTCCAAGCTGTGTTGGAGGTTTTGTGCCGAGGGTGTTGCAGTGCCCTGTGGGCACAGTGCTCACTGGCACTGTGCACTGGCACTCACCATGCTGAGCCCAGCTGCTGCCCACCCCTGCTCAGCCTGTGTCCTTTCTGGTGCACCAGCCATGCATCCACAGGAACCCACACGGGTTCTCATCACTGGTGACATGGTGCTCACAGCAAACAACCAACACAAGGCTCCTGTAACCCAGGCTCTGATGCCACCATGTCCCACTCTGCAGCCTGTGGCTGGGCTTCACTTGTGAGCTGCCCAGGCACAGGCTTTACTGAGACCCTTCAGTCAATCCAATGCATTTTAGCCCAATATAGATAACATGACCCTCTGCCAGTCCCTCCAGAGGGGGTGCACCTGGCAGAGTCTCTTCCTAGCCCAAAGGTGATTCCCAAAGGACCATCCGTGCATACCACAGCCAGACCCCTTCAGCTCCCAGGCACTGTGAGTCATGCAAAAGGTGACTTTTGACCACAATAATAGGAGCCTGAGGGAGGGAGAGGGAGAGGTGCCCCCTTGCCTTTTTCTGCAGAGCAGGAGGCTGTGACTGCAGAGACACGTGGAATCTCTGAGGCTGCACCACTGATGGGGCACGAGATGGTGGCTGACACATAATCCCCATGCACACACCCTTATCAAGGGGCTGCAGCAGTTTTTCATTCAACCCTGAGGTCAGAAAAAAACATTTAAGATCATTTTCTATTTAAGATCATTTTCCAAACCTCTCTGGAGGGAGGACAGCTTTGGGGTTTTTGATTTCAGGTATGAAAAATGTAATTATGGATAATGATGCCTCTTGCTGTAACCCAAACAAAAACCTTTCTGTGTTTCATGGCTGGTCCCTGTGCCCTAAAGTAAGAGGGTTTCTGCTTTCATTACGAAACATATTTGTATTTCAACCTGTAAGGCCTTCTCATCTGGGAGCTGTCTAGTGGCCAGCAGTCTCTCCTGCATCTGGTGTTACTTAGCCAGTAATTTTTCTTCTGTGTTGCCTGGGGGCCAAAAGTACTCCCCAAAAGGCAAAACATGGGTTAAAATTGTTTAGAGAACAAAACTCTGTTAGAACGTTTTATTGGAGTCCGGGGAAATTACTTCTAAAATACCTACACATAATATTAGCAGCAATAATAGAGTTTTTAAAAGTTCACTGTAAAGGTAATGATGTTTCAGATGAGAGCCAGCATTTCAAACCCATCTGTATGGAGATGACATCAGACACACTGCTTATGTTTCCACTTTTGGTGGTGTGAAAGAAAATACTCTGCTACACGTACTTACCTTTAGCCAGTGTTTGCTCAACTTGGACAGTTTGCTTGGGGAACTGCTTGAACTCAGAAAGCTTCACCTTCACAGAAAGCAAAAACTGGGTTTTTTTTCATTTACAGGCTTCTCAGCTTGTATCAAAACCACCCTCTTGATTGTCAGTCTGTTCTGCCACTATGACACTTAAATCCACTATTCTATTTAAATTATGATAAGGTGAAAATCAATCTAGGACATGGTAAATGCAAGACCTGTCTCAGCAGACATCTCACAGTGTGACACTGCAGATGTTTAGGCTCCCCTGGTTGGCATCCACCTTCCACCTTCCCAGACAGTTCAGTGGGGGTGGCAGTGCTGGGGAGGGGATCTGCTGGCATGCACGCTAAAGCCAGCCTGAGATTTCCACATCATCTTAAAGAAAGGGTAAAAAATCTAAGTGATAAGAACAGAACAATGAAAGCTGAGTAAACAGCACTAATGGATGTTTCCTAATTCCTTAAGCTCCCTCCTATATTTATAAATGAAAGAGAAACATCCAGACATTTCTAGTAGGAGATCTCATTTCTTTTTTAATCAGAAATGCCCTGAATACTTCTCAGTTTCTGTTTTCAGATGTTGCCTTCTCGCAGAAATGACCACCTAAAGCATTTATCTTTTTATTAAAAATACATATTTTCATTAAAAAATTACACAGGGATTTCATTCTTATTCCAATCGTATGCCTTTTTTTTTTCACATGGGTACAAGCATTTTTCTAAACTTAAAGAAGCCCTTCTCAGAGGGGGGTGGAGATATGAAATATTTTTAAGATGTAGTTTGCTTTGATTTCCAAAGAATTTGATTCCAGTGCTAGAAAGCTGCAGAAAGTAATCCCAGTGAGAGGAATAACCAAGAGCCAGGTTATTCCTAAGGCTCCAAGACCCTTTCAAGTTGGTCTGAAAACCTCATTGTTAATCAAAATAATTGCATGAGAACCAATCAGGAAATCCTGAAACATTCAGAATGAAACCTTGTCATTACAAATTCACCATCATGGCTAAAAAACAGATTATCTCTGTCAAAAGCTGTGGGAAAGTTTGCTTTGTAGCAGTAGGGGCAGAAGTAAATATTTGCCCAATCTGTTTTGTTTATCCTAAAAACATATATACATGTACAGAGTTTCAATTAAACACTATTTTCTTTCTCCCCATGTGTACACCATTTGAACTGCCCATGTGAGGAGCTTTTAAAGCATCTCTCCCAGGAGTCAGGAGATGGCTCCGTGCCAGCGCCTTACTCACACCATGACGCCATGGCCGGGCACGTCGGATTGCTTTGAATTTTAAACCTCACTTCTTTGCTCTCACCTCTGAGTCCATTTAAACATAGCTGGCCCCTTGCTGTAATGTAAAGCAATCTAAAGCAGATGCACCAAGTGCCACTGGAAACATACCCACAGATGGGTTGGTTTTGCTGGTAAATGCCACAGCTTCCCAAGGCTGGTGATCATGGGGAGCAGGTGCAGGAGGAAGGGATTCAGGTGTGAGCAGGGTCTGTTTCACCAACATGCAGGTTCCCCAAGTTACTGTATTTAAACCACTTAAGAAATTGCATATTTTCTTGAGGAAGAGTGGTGCTGGGGATGTCTGAGCTGCTGGAAAAGCTTGAGGGGACACTGGGACAGACCAAGAGTTCAAAACTCAATAAAGAGTTTTACTGCCCTGTGGGGTCATGAGCCCCTCTTGTACCTACACCAGAACTCTCTATGCTGACACCACTTTTGCAGGGACACGGGCAGAGATACAGATGTGAAAGGTCTCCAGCCTGGGCTGTCCTTTGCAACAGCTGTTTGCAAAATCAGTTTCAAAACACTTTGTTTTGAAAATGAAGTACACGCTTATAAACATGCCATTTAAAAATGCAGTAAAAAAAAAAGGCAAAGAATAAAAGGAAAAAAAATCCAGCCAGTGGTTGAACCCTCTGAGTCCTTTTCCCTGTGGTAACAGTGTTCAAACAGGTAAACAGAGAAGAAAAACAAAGGCTGAAGAAAAAACAAATGGTCGCCACATTTCAAAACACCTGCTGGAAGTGACTGCAGCAAATAATCATTCAGAACATTTTGGAAAATACCTGAATGATGCCCATAATCCACTGCTGCTGCAGAGGGGGCTGGAGACCTCCAGGCACTGCACCCTGGGACCCACTGGAGCATCCACTGGCACGCTGATCCCACTGGCATCACATGAAAGTGCAACAATCCTCTGTGAGGTATTAAGATCATTTCAAAATCTCTTCTTGCATGAAACAATTCACAGGAAAACAAAAGTGCAGCTTATTTTGTCCAGATTTAGTAAGTCTTAGATCTTTGTCTTCTCAGGGGATCAGAGTCTTGGTCCTTCTCCCACCCATGTCACTGGGAATGGTGCCACAGGCTCCAGACAGTAACCAGACCTTATCCTACAGGCTTCCCTGTCCAGCTGACACCTTTTCATTTCCAGCACCTATGGCAGCAATAGATTTCCCAGAGCTGGGCAGTGTCCAGGCAGAGCAGTGGGACAGGCACCAGCCTCCTGTGGCTGCACAGGCAGGTGGATGATGCTCAGTCATGAAGGCTGCAGGTCCCTCCATGCTCACCCCCCAGACCTGCTGCTAAACAAACCTGTGCCAGGATCCCTGTGGTGGAGGATGAGCTGGAGGGGGCACCTGGATGCCCTCAGCCCCCCAGGCCTGAACCTGTGGTTGGGGCTTCTCTTCCCGGGCCACGGGTCAGCAGTGCAGGTGAGAGATGTGTCCTAGGAAATAAAAATGTGCCATTTTGGCCCTGCTCTCCCTCCAGGTCCTTGCTGTGCAGTGAGAGGCTGTCCAACCCAGAGTGCTGCAGCCAGGACTGCACGCAGGTTTGCACATAAACACCACTGCTTCCATGTGAGGAAGACAACTGGTTTGAAACGAGGCTCTGCTTCAGAGTAAGAACTGGTTGCAGTTACAGGCTGGTCCCCTGAATGGCTGGAGTTCATTTTCAACCCATTTCTGTCAGAGGTAGTAACAAACCTTTGTAACATCATGGAAACAGACACATCCTGTGTGCATCCCCTACCAGGATCATCATTTGTGGTGTCCTGAGGTTGTCCTGGGCAGGGCCAGGAGCTGGACTGAGTCTTTTCCAAGTTATGATATTCTGTGATGCTGTGACCAGGAACACTTCCAGCCACCCACCCTGCTGTGCTGCAGCACCTCACTGCCATCACAGGGCACTGCTGGTGACCCAGCAAAGCCAAATGAAGCTCTGACTGGCTGTTTATGCCTCCACATACACAGACATGGGGCAGCCCCAGGTGAACGGGCAGAGCAGACCAGGCAGCTTTGTCATCCCAGCCCCCAGAAAAAATGGAGAAACCCAAAGGAAATCAAGGACACCTTAAGAGAGGAACAGAAAACAATGGGGAGCTCTGCTGGGAGGGAAGGAGTCCAAGGAGCGGGATTATAGATGAATAACATGTGCAGTGTAATTAATCTAGATTAGTTTTGTTTTATAGCATTAGCAGCCCGCAGTCGCAGCGTGCGGTGCCGCGAGTTCCCAGCGCTGGCCGATGGCTGGGACAGCTCCAGGCTCAGCCTCAGCGCGCAGGAAGCGCTGCCGGTGACTCACCGCATGCTTGCTCAGAGACTAATGAACTAATTCCGGCACTCCGGCCCTTTCCACGGCCCCCTTCCATTAATCTTCCAGTTAAAAAGTGCAACAGTGGCTCAAGAGGGAAATTCCCACCGTGCAGAAGGATTTTGCCGGGAGCCCCCTGTGCTGACCTCCCTGGCAGAGCCGAGAGCCCGAGCTCCCCCCGGGCCCGGCAGCGCTGCGATTCGCGGCCCTCGCTTGGTTCCTGCAGCGCTGCCGCGGCTCGGGATGCTGCTGCTGCCCCTCGGGGTGAAATGCAGAAGCAGATCTCGTCCTGCTGCCGGGCAGCTCACAACACACACCTTTGTTCCCATAAAAGATTCCCCTTGGCATTTTTGGGCCAAAATTCCAACTTCTGCAATAGCAAGTTGCCCATCTGAAGTGCTGAGAGCCATCCTCACCTCCCTCCCAGCCTCCCTCCCACTCAGACTCTGCAGAGTTGGGGTTTTGCTTTCTCTAGATCACAAATTGCCACATGCTGTCCCATTACCAACAGCATTACTTCTAAAGGACCCACATGCGAGTTGTGCCTGGAGATGTATTAGAGCTTTCCCAACTGCAAAGAAATGAAGCACAGTTAAAAATAGTTTCTTAAAACTCCTAAGACAGAAGAGCTGCACAATGCCACAAGCAGCAGGAGAGCAGGGGATGGTGGAGACAGGCTCTCCTGGAGAGTGATGTGGACAGAATTTGATCTGTGCTTCCCTTTTCACCCAGGACAGTCTGTATTTAACATTTATCATAATGTGGAAAACACCTAAATAATTCCAGGGATGGCAGAGATTTGCAACCACAGACTTGGGGAATGGGACAAGCAGTGCAACTGGGGACTGGGGGTCCAGTTACCACACAGCTACTTTACTCCATCCTTTGTCTTTATTTTATATTTGTATTTCTTCAATATAATAGAATACAACTTATTTTACATAATGTATACAAACTATATCACAGTGCTTTACAGAGCAAAGCATGAATTACATGGTGAAAACTGAGAGAAAAATGACATGGTCCTCTGCTTTGCCAAGCCCCTTCTTTTCTCCCGGGAGACTCTCAGGAGACCTCCCAGGACACCCTCAATCTAGTGGGGATCTCCCACCTGACTAATTCCTGCCCCAAGGTGAATTTGGCTCATCACCACTGTGCTCTCCTCTCTCTGGAGCACTGGCAGGGCTGGTATCCCAAAGAGCTGTCACATTTAACCTCCTTGTTCTTATCTCCTTTTCCTCACAAGACAAGCAGCAGCTCTTTCTTTTGAGCAACATAATTACTCTGAAAGTAATTAGTGGAAACTGAGGGAAACCCCCAACATTCTTTTCTCTCAGGATGAGCTATTTTTCCCAGAGCACATGGATGGCCCCAGATAAACCACTGGGTTTGGCAATGCTGTTTGCTGCATTTCTGAAAGCAGTACATCCATCACAACTCCACAGTACCAGAGCCAGGGTGGGATGCAGACCTGGCTCCCCCAACAGACTCATTGTAGCTGCTTTATGAACACAGGAAACAAAAAGCTCTCACACCTGGTGTTACAGGATACTGTAAAAGACATTGGACTGATGGCTGTCAGGGTCTCAGACCTAGGAATGAGAGTACTCACTCTGGGAAATGGGAAGGTTTTGGAAGCTGAGAGAGAGTGGGATTGTGGACAACAGGAGCTGAGAGTCACACACATGACACAGAAATGGCAAGGACAGACACAGGGAGAATGACCTTAATGCCAGATGGAAAGCTTTCAGATGGATCCCCAAGTGATCCCTGTAGGAATCCTGAGCACAGCACACACTTCTGTCAATACACAGACATGTGGAAACAAAAGGAAGGTGCTGGACATGGCTTCCCTCAGGCCCTGAGCTACTGCAGAACATCACATTGTGAAACAGGGCACTGTTTTAACACATACTTTTAATGAGTAATAAGAATAATAAACCACCCATTTTCCATTCTCTAACCTAATGGAAAAAATGTAGAAATTCCCAGCATTTGTACAACAATGTCATGTCCAGAATGATCAGGATCCCTTTCTGCAACAGAAAAATGGAACACACCCATGGCAGAGCTGATGACAATGGGCAGAAAAAGAGCAAAGGCAAACATGTAGGAGTAAGTTTCCCTACAACACTTAAAATAGAAACATAGGGTAAAAATACATTTTATGAGTAGGAAAAAGTGAACAAGAAACCAAAGTTTTCCTAACTTCAGAGTCCAGTTCCTCTCCTAATCCCTTTTATTCCAGATCCACATCAATGAATCAGAATTTGACCTAAAAGCTTTGCAGCAGGAGAATTCGCCAAACGCTTGAATTAAATATTGCTTATAAAAATCTATTTCCTTTTCTTAACAGCAAATTTTCCAACTGGGAAAAGAGTTTGAGGCCCACATGCTTTCTAAGTTTGGAGAATTAGACACTTCTCTCTTGAATCCCATCCCTCGTAATCTGGAACAGATACAACTTTACACATCAAATTATTTTCCAGGAGAAACTCAGCAGGATATTTCCTTAAGCAGGAGGATTTCTCTCCATCTAAATGATTCTTGAACAGCCTCTTCATTTCTGACCACACATCCTGCAGTCATTGAAACCACTTTGAGCATGATGGGATCTGCTGGCCCTGGTGGCTGTTTGGCATTCCAGGCCTTCCTCCTGACCAGGACCTGGTGCATCTGCTGGGGCTCTCCTGGGCCCAGTGGCCAAGGGACAAACCTGCCTTGGCTTGGCTGCAAGCTCAAGTGCTGCAGGGAGGTCACTCCAGCAGAAAAAATAAATACCTCAGACTCTGCCCACAAAACTGCACTTAGCAAGAAAGTCCCAATACAACCTGACCAAAAAAAAAAAAAACCCCCATGTCCCTTTCAATTTCATAATTCATTAATATTATTTGGTTATAATCTCTGGAGCAGAGCAGCCATGGCTTGTTGAGCACACATGAATGAACCCTGTGCCATGGCCTCGCTGACAAAATAAACACATTGCCAGATCACACAGGGCCACACTGGCACAGCTTACAAAGCTTCCAAAAAGTGACTAAGACCTAGGGGATAGGACTGGGTCCTACTTGACTAATTTTGCTTTTAATCACAAGCTTTTATCTCTACTGATGAAGTTTGGGCATGATGCACAAGGGATAAAGATGGGAACTGTAATCTCAAACAGTAAAACAATAAAACATTTATTAAATGATGCATGCGAAGCTTCTTTTCCAGAGAAGGATATGACTATATTAAAAAACATTTAAAGTCTAAATAGGACTTGGGTTACTATATTAAGGTCCTATTTTTTTAGTCCATCAATCATCCCTGTTGGCTCAGCTTTGAGCTGCAGCCATTTCTCAGCCCATGGAAAGGAGCTGTATCTTCCCTACCAGCAAGCAGAAGACCATCAAGTTGAACTAATGATGGAAGCTTTGCCTGTGGGAAATATAATAATTTAAATTTCCATATTGGTGGCACAACTGGAATATCTAAGTAATGGTGTGAGTGTTTTCTTGGACTAGTTTTAAGATTACTGCATAAAAGGAAACACTTTGAAGTTCTGGCAAAAATCAGAACTGGTAACTGGTGGTTTTATATCCTGCTTTCAGAAGCCATGGGCATACAGAACAGCAATTAGGTCAAGCTTTTCTGTTGTTCCCAAGAAATGTAAAAACATTTTTTGAGAATTCTTCCTTTTAAGAGAGAAAAGGAGGCAGCTCCCCCTGCATCACTGCTGACTGGCAGAGGGTGGCTTTACACAAGGAGTCTGTGCTGCAGGCCCACAGCAAACCTGCAGTGAGCCCCTCGCTGGGCTGTGCACACACACACACACACACACACAGACTCTTCCTGTTCTCCTCACTCTGCCCTGTCCAGCCATGGGAAATGTGTCCTGCAGGCTCCTCCAGGAGCTTCTGTGAACCTCTGCCTGGGCCCTTATGCTCTAGCAGGGACAGGGCCATGGCTCCAGGCAGGCTGACAGCACAGACCTTCCCAAACTCCCCCAGCACTGATGGCACTCCATTAAACAGCTTTTCCTGCTCACAGGATTCCTGCCTGCCATATCCCACTCCCTCCACAGAGCAGTTAAGACACATAAAAAAGGGGCAAAATACCAAGAATCTAGCATGGCACCAGTTATCTTAATTAGTCTTTTTGCTTTACCCCCCTTGCCTTAATTGCATCAATATTTTTTAATGAAAGATTTATCACATCTTACCAATGAGAACATTACTCAATTTTTTTTTGCAGCAAAATACGAGGCACCAAAAAGCATAATTTCCTAGGATCTCATGCTGATGGCATGCTAAGTCACACTGATTCCTGTTCTAGGTGTGCAAACAGAGATGTGTCAAGTTTTGAAGGACACAGAGGATCCTAATAAATACCCACAAAACAGCTGTTCCTCAGAAAGTGCTATAAGTAGATATAAGGAGCACTGAGATACTCTGGAAAAAATAAATTGTATCCTAAGGCAGTGATGCTTCAAACATGTGCTGAAGCCCATAAAAATAAGTTAAAGGCTGTGTTGACAGACAGGATGAAGGAAAAATCTGTTTCTGGGATTAGTAGTTACAAAAGGTCTTCCAGATCCTGGAGTAATCACAGGATGAAATTTCCAGATGGCTCACCAGGATCATAGTAAGACCAGGCAAGAAACACACATCCCTAAAGTTAGCAGGCACAGCAAACCTTCTGGATAAATGGTATCTCAAGGATACTCCTGAGAATCATCACATGAAGGTGGCACTCAAAATCTTCTCCAAATGAGCATCAGCTTCTCCCAAACTGGTCCAAATCTCCTCAGCTTCCTGGAAGCAGGAGGAGTGAAAGCTGCTTGCCCTGCATGTCAGCCAGGGCAGCAGCCCTGAGCCCTGGGCACACTGAGCATCTGTTTGGGGCCCTGCTGTAATTTGGCCCCAGTGAGGAACTGGTGCATGTTTGTGAGATGCCCCAAACCATCCCACTCTGCCAGCTGGTTTTATAAAGCTGCTGCTTTGAGATGAGGGTGAAGACACTGGGTAAGCTCAAAACAAAGCACAAAGTGCCATCAGGGAGTCACCCCTCCCACAGGGAGCTGGAAAGCCACAACATCTTCAGATGGGATCTTCCTCAAATTTAAGTGTGAAACTCAGGCATTAGAGAAGTGAAACCTGGCAGAAGCCATGAAAAGCAAGCTGGTGACCTCCCCAGAGCAGCTGGGCAGCACCAGAGCCTTTGGCAGGGCCAGCCCAGGCTGGTGGGGACAACGGGAAAAGGCACCGAACAGAGCAGAGCAATCAGGAATCTGACCCAAGGGTTGGCTGAGCCAGCCCTGGCTTAAAGCCAAGGAAAAGTGGTAACAGCTTCTAGACAAGGAAGGTTGGGGGATGCTGTTCTGCCCCTGGTACAATGCAACATTTGCCTTCATTCATGGAGGACACAATTCAGAGAGGACAGAGGGTCTCTGGTTTGGGACAAGGCTGGGGGACACTGGGCCATGGCACCTCCCAATGTCCAACAGCACTTAACCCCAGCCTTTCCCATGACACCAGGCCAAGTTTGGAAGCAAACTCACTGGAAACAATCACTAATGCTTGCTAAACACTTGTTAATTTCTAAACAAACAAACAAACAGACAAAGCCAACCCAAAGAACTTTCAGCCTCCTGTCCCTGCCTGACCAGCACAGATGTAGTCATTTCCTAGCAGCAAGAAGAGGCACAGACACATGTCCCTGCAGCAGGGCAGGTGCTAGGAAATGGGGAGCTTTTGTCTACTTCCCTCACAGTGATTCACTACAGGAACAGTTCTTCTCAGTGAATATGGCACAGAAAATCCAGGTGAGGAAAAGCAGGGTTTTCTCTCTCCAGGAGGAGGTCCATGCACTGCTGCACACATGCAGCTGGCACAGAGGTGGAGCCTGCCAATCTGCAGCCCTTCCCTTTGGAGAGAGTGATTTCCCATTCAGGTACAAATCAGATGCAGGAACCCAGCCAGGCCAGAGCTCTTGGCTGCTCACAGAACATCTTGAAGGGCTGAATGACAAGCTGTAGAGCAGATGTTCACCCCTGGCAGCAGCTCAGCCATACTGTGCTCTATGGTTTTGCTTTTTCCAGCTCTGGCCAAAAAGGATGCACATTTCCCCACGCTGTGTGATGGAGAAGAGACTGACCCTGGCTGTGGTGGGATTTTCTAACAGACACCAGCAAACTCCCCCAGAAGGAAACCAAGTGCTTTACTGGCAGTTCAGCATGCCCTGAACACCATCCCCTGGCTGACTGACACGGAATCCCAGGAACAAGGCAGCCCTTACCCTCACTGGATGGGTCAGGCACCACTCACAAAAGGCTTTTGGAGGAGTGCAAAAGCAGATTTCTGGAGAAGCTGAAAGGGGACAAAAAAGCTGAGTCTGCTGCTCTGAACACTCCCAGCAGGCTGCAAGCATCACTTTTCAAATAGTTTAGAAGGAAAAAAAAGTGATTAATTTTTGCTAATACATGACAGTTTGAGCTGGAGTAAAGTCAGATTCACAGAACTTATCCGACTCAGGATACAGCATCTTTCTTAAATGTACACATTTGAAGATGAATCATACTTGTCTCATAAGGACACTTCCCAAATTTGCTCTCCTGTCACTATTCAGGGTTCCCATTCTGCAATAGAAGATGATGTCACTGTTTACATAAATAAAGGCAATGGTGCTCAGATCAGATCTAGGAAACCAGTCTCTTTCCTCTTAGTTATCAACCACAAGTACTTTTAAGGTTGGGGAGTGGAAGAACTGGCCAGGGCATAAATAGCAGCACAGACCAAAAAAAAGGTGCAAAAATGACCCAAATCACATACTTCACACAGATTTCTTTTGTTCTTAGAAAACTGGCCATGTTAAAAGTGATGTAGCTCTCATTGCTCTCACTCTGTCCACAGTAGGGAGATTTAACTTCTGCACAGGAGAGTTGCAACTGAAAAATATTGTCATTACACTGAGCACAAATAGGTTTTTCTTGAACATTGAGCATGCACGTGGCCTCCCCTCTCCCCCCAGCTTACATTTTATGAGATTTTTGACAGTCAGAGAAAACTCTCCTTCCATATGTTCAGGATGTTAAGATTTCAACCTCTTTGCAGCAGGAAAATAAAGTCATCTTCTTTGCAGTGCCGCAGCAGCGGGCACACACAGAGCACTGAAACAGGAAGGCATGAACTGATCTCTGCCAAGGCTGAAACTGCAGGGATCCCGGAGCAGTCGTGTTCCTGTCATGTCTGCAGATGCTCTGTTAAGGACTCCAGGGACATAGAGCAATTACTAGGGTTTGTTTCTGCTTTCCAGGAGCAGTTCTGTTTAGGAGAGAATAGAAAGGGATTATTTTTACCTTATAGTTTGGACTTACAGGGTGTGAACTGAATTTTTCTTCCCACAGAGAGACATCATGAACAAGTCTTGCAATGCCCTGTAACGGGGCTGTTCCTTCTCAGCAGAGCCCCAAAGCCCCAGGGCTAATGAGGGTGACAGGCAGGGCCCAATTAGCAGCACAGGCACAGGGATGGTTGCCTTTAGGCCACACACTGAGTCTAAAGGGTTTTTTCCTTTTGTTTTGGGGGCTTTGTTGGTTTGTGGGTTTTTTTGCTTTAAGGCTAGAAAGTTGACATCTGCTTCTGGTAAAATTAACAAACTATTTTATTTGTCAGTAATTTAGATTGAAACAGTACTGAGAACTGCATTGTCTGGGTCTGCAGGACTGTAGGAAGTATCAATGAAGCATTTTCCACTGGCATGTGTATAGAGAAAACAACATTTAAGTGAAGATAATTTTTTCCATATAGATTATGTACATTGTTATACACAAGTGAGAACTAGACAAAACAAAACTAGAACAAAGATTCTTTTAAGTTGTAAAAGGATCTTTGTCTCTCAGCCATAGGGATGGCTCAAGCCAAGCTCCATGGATGAGGCAATGATGAGGCAACAGATGCATCAAAGGCATCTCACTCGTAGGACAGTTTAGCCAAGGCAAGACAGACCAGGGGGTTGCTGGCACCACTGTCATTCTTGCTACAGCACAAAGGAATTCCCAGCTCTTACCTTCTCCTGATGCAGCCAGGCTCGGGTGCACCCTCCACTGTGCCCTACACAAGTCCTGGCACTTGGGCCAGCAGAGCTGCTTCCAGCAGGGGCTCTGCCCACCCTGCAGGGGCACTGTGCCCCCCTGGCAGCGTACCCAGCTGCATTCTGCAATGTGATCTCCACCAAACGCCATCCCACCGCCTTTGCTGCAGCTCTGACTGCCCAGACTAAAGACTTGGCTTCCTGGACACCAGCTCAAATCCCCTGGCAGCTCTTTTATTGTTCACCTGCTTAATGCTGCAAACACAGCTCCAGGTCACCCCCCTGTTGCAACAGGCAGGAGAAATCTTCTGCATGTGGGGCAAGGGAAGCCCATGGACCTGGCTCTCATGGAGGAAGGTGCCCTGCAAGGGTGACAGGAAGCCTCAGGTCACAGCAGCCCCAGGGGTCAGTGCCAGGAAGGGGAGAAGAATGGAGCAGGCTTCCCATGAGGTTCAGGCACAGGGCAGGAAGGCAGACATTGTCTGTGAGGCCCCTCTGCTGCACAGGGTGTTAAACATTAACCAGCACCTTCCCTCTCACTGCCCCAGGGTCACACGGGGCAGCTCCCCCTGCCACTGGGGCTCCACCACACCCTGGCTCAGGGAGCAGGCGGCAGACACCAGCAGAGGATGGGGATGCTCTTTCAAGGCTGGAAAAGTACTTCTTCCCTCTGTGGTCAAGCCAGGAACACCCTTCCCTGACCCACTGACCCTCCCCTTCCTGATGTGCCCCCTACCCCACGCCTCTCTCTTGCATTGTGTGGGAACATTGCCCAAAACATGCTGGTTTGCCCTCATTTCCTTCCTCTCAAGACACCTGGACCTTCCTCCTGCCACCCCTCATGCTGATACAGGCCAGGCCATGGGTTTATTGTCCAGGAAACCAAACAACCCAACACCCAGCTCAGGGCTGCTGGGGTGACCTGCTCAGGGACAACACAGCCACCAGGGCCTTCATGCTCTAAGGATGACAAATAATTTATTTCAGCAAAACCGCCCTGACATATTTGAGGAAAAACAGAAGCAGCAACTACCAGCAAGGACACCCCAACAAAGGCTGTAGGGGAAGTATTTTCCACCACAAAACATGTTTTGAAATGTATTTGGAATTGGTGATTTAACTCAAGCTGTTAGTAGAAGAGCCCTACTTAAACAAGTTAGTTTTGCATGCATTAAGCAATGCAGCACAGAAACAAAAGAAAAAATCCTCTCCAGCTTCAATGCCAGGTTAAAAGTTATTGGGAGGCAGCCAATATAATTGGGGAAGGTTTTTAAACGCCCTCTTTCAAACTAAGATGCCTCAGCAGAGATCTGTGCACACAGAACACATCACAAATGGCAACGCCAATTTCATCCTTCTCACACACTGAATTTTAAAAGCTTAAAACACCTTTATCTAAATCTCTGTCCTGTTAAAAATGCACTGAGAAGCACAAAGCTTCATCCCACTCAAACAGAATTTATGGATAAGTGGAGTTCCTTGCTCTGCTACACCAGCTTGTTTCTGCTCCATGACCATGGATTCAGGAATCCCTGCAAGCACAGCTTTGCGGGTCGTGGAATGTGCACTGTGAAACACAAACTGATCACAGAACAGTCTGAGTTGGAGGGACCCACAAGGATCATTGAGCCCAACTCCTGAATGAGCCATACAGGGACCAAACCCACAACCCTGGTGTAACTAGAACCTGCTCTGACCAGCTGAGCTGCCCCAGAATCACTGCACAGTTCGGACTGAAAAGGGACCTTAAAGACCATTTTATTTCAACCCCCTGCCATGGGCAGGGACACCTGCCATTAGACCAGGTTGCTCAAAGCCCCATCCAGTCAACCTGGCCTGGAACACTTCAAGGGATGGGACATCCACGGCTGCTCTGGACAACCTGTGCCAGGCCCTCACCACCCTCACAGGAAGAATTAATTCCCAATATCCAAGCTAAGTCCATCTGTTGCCATGTATGCTGGAGTCCAGCTGAAAGCCAACCCCACAGAGCAGAGCAGAGCAGACTGAGATGCAGAAGACAGACAGACAGACACTGCTTCTCACTGGTGGGCATGCACAGCCTGCTCAGAGGGGTACAGCCCGTGCTGGGTTCAGCTCTGTCCCACTCTGGACACTGCAGACCCCGAGGCAGTGCCAGCACTGGAAAGGAGCAGCCACAGCACCAAACCACCCCAGGCTGGGACTGCGGAGAGCAGCTCGCAGCTGCAGGGAGGCAAGGCACTGTGTGTGCCTGGCTCTGCAGCACCAGATACAGCCACGAAAGGGCCCTCCTGACCCTGAGACCTCCATGGACACAGAGCTGAGCCTGAGCTGCTTTTGAGCAGGGGAGATTCCTGCATGCAAGACTGGGCAGCCACAGATGGTAAAGGACTGGCCTTTCTCACTCATCAGTGAGCTTCTTTTTATGGCTTCTCAGCTTTCATTATGAGGAGCAGGAAGAGTGAAGTGCTGGTGTCCCCAGGCAGTGCTAACAGGATGTGACTGTGCCCTGACTCATCATCCTCTTTTCTCCTGAAGAGGAGAGGGCTGCTCACACCTGGGCCATGGACACCTATGGCCACACTCGTCAGCACAAACCCACTGCTTCCCAAACTTGCACTTCAGAGGCTGCAGAAAGCGACCTTCACATCACACAGCTAGAACTTTATATTTTCAGAGGATTCTCACAACCAAAAGGACCGAAGGACTCCAAAACGCCCTCAAAATTTAAAGAATAACACAGCGGTTTTCTGAGGAGTGTCTGAGCTAGCAGGATTGCACTGAGGTATTAAGTCCAAGAAATTAAAGCATTAAGGCACACAGCTGCAGAATATGACTAAATACACAATTATTGTTCTCTATTTTACAATTGAAAACTTACCATGTTTGAATAATCTCCAGTGAAATGTATTTCATGGGAACTGGAAACAATTTGCATTAAATGAACCAGATGAACACCACTGTTAGTGAGTCCACGTGCACACGAGCAGAACTGAGGTGCCTCAGCTGAGAATTCTCTCTGCCAATACCGTGGCTCATCTTCCATCCTGACAAACTTACACCCAAGATTTCCCTGATACATTTCCCTGCCCATCTAAGGCAGTCATTCAGTAGCAGGGATGTCTCACAGGCTCACATTCCAAGCAGATGCAACATCCTACACATCTGACAAAGCAATTCAGTTCTCACCAAAGAAACATCCCAGAAGGGCTCATTCAGATGGAATTCTTCCAGTATTTGTTTTTCAATTACTGGAAGAAACATCACTGTGGGGTAAACGATTTTTTACCACTCAGTAGATTTCAAATGAGACACACCATATATAAGACACCAGAATTTTTTTTGTATTTGTCTACTAAACATCCTCCTGAACAAGGGCATGGATGTGCTAAGGCACACCCTCACTTGCTGCAAAGGCAATGATGTAAAGTAATAATAAGAGATCGTTAATATTTAATGTTAATATTTATAATATGTTCATATTTATTTATTTATGATTGGCTGGGACATAATTCTTCTAAAGAAGAAGTACAGTTCAGGGAAGTCTGCAGGGTAAGGATGCACTATTGCTACAATATATAGCACAGGCACACCAACACCTGGCCAACCCAAGGCTGGAAGTGCAATTAAAAAATTACAGAGAAATTGCTGCAGGCTATGTCTTTGCTTATGTCTCACTGCAATAATTACAAAATGGAAAAAATAAAAAAAAGAATAATAAGTGTGTCTTACAATGGCAGCTACAGTTGGATTCCAGTCAGGCTCTGCAACAGAAAAACTGCCAGTCAGCTGTGGCTGCTACACTTACAACAGAAACACTAAACGCCTTGAATATCACACCCAGTGAGCCTGGAATATTGACATTGAACTTTTAAAAATGAGCAAACTATCACCACCTTTTACCTGTAGCATTATTCAGAAATAAACTCATTCAGGGTCTAAGGAAGAGTGCTCTGCACTGGTGTTGGGAGACAGGAATTCAAGACAAACTTGTAACACATCAGGTGCTACCAGGAAGGTCCCATGAAGAGCAGCAGATATATTTATCACCTTTTTAGGCTTCCTTCCTCCCCCCCAACCATCTACTGCATCTGGAAGAATGTTTTAATGCCAATTCTGACTTGTACTTTTTAAACTGAAAAATAGAAGAGTTAAGTTACCTGGGTCTTACCCCAGGACTTACTGCTTGCCTGGAGTGAAACCATGTGTACTTAAACTGCACCCTGGGGTGGATCCAAACCACACAGTCTCCAAACAGGGAGGAGACTTTCCTTCCTCAAACTTGCTGAAATTATGTGAGTGACTCACTGAATGTCCTTTTCTTGAGTCAGCACTGAAACAGAACTCCAGAATTCCCTTTGATTTACAGTAAAGATAAAATACTGTAGGATTGTTGGTCTTTCTTAAAGGATGATCAGTGACTGCTCCCCGGAGGATGTCTCACCACTAAACCCACTTGACTCTTGCACAAACCAAGGCTGCATTCCTACCCCGTGCTCCAGCCCTTCCCTCCCTGGGTTCAGACCTGTTGGAGCCCAGCTTTACCATGTCACACAGAGGAGGGAAGGTCATGTGGCTGCAAATCCCATTTGCACAAAGTAAACAGGTAAATAGATTCCAACTTTGAAATCAGTTTTAATAAATTCATTAATTAGCAACTTGTCTTCTATCCCAGTAAAGCAGAGTGTAGCAGGCTCAGAAGTTGGGGATGCTGAAATTTGGAGTTAGGCTGAATGAAAGACTATGTACAATACAAATCAGCTTTCTGTTGTGATGTAAATTTATTCTCATATTTTTTACCATTTATTCATCCCAAAAGACATATTGCATATTTGGAACATTTTTAAAGAAAGAGCCACTGTATTCAAGACAAGAAGTAGTTTTGTCACATCAAAACTGATGACATACTCAATAAAATTATTTTCCAGAGCAAGAACTCCTTACAAGAAATATAAATAGAATATAAACTTCATAAATGATCTAGCATGAAAAGACTAAAATAGCAAATTCATTCCATACTGAAGGCAGTACTTTACCATAGTGTGTGTGCGGTGTTTCTAAAAAAAATAAATCCATGTCCCAACAGTGGGTACTGAAACAAATACAGGTAAGCTTTTGGTTACATTTTATTCCAATAGAACAGAATGAATTGATGACTTCACTCTTTTGTCTCAGTTTACTGACTAATATGATCAGGTAATAAAACATTGCTTTTAGTTTAACCCAGGCTTTGGATTTGTTCAGACACGAGGAAGGGATGGCACACTTTGGCAGCACATTGGCATTTTCAGTGTCTCACCTGACACAACACAGGAATTACCTCTCCCTGCCAACATCTCCACTCCCACAGCTGAGAACCATTTCCCCAACAACCTCAATGACACCCACTCTCTCTCGTGGCCACAGAACACCAGTGCCCATGTCCTGCTCCACCACATGCACAGCCCAGAACAGCACCGACACACATCCACATCCCTCAGTGCTTGGGGCTGGGACACAGCCAGCTCTGGGAATGATGCTCACTGAGCACACTGAGCCACTGAACAACCTGGAATTTGAAATGCTTGGAGAGGGAAGTGTCAGAAATGTGCAAACAACACGATGGGGCTGAGGGAAGACAGTAAAATGTCTGATCCTGGGAAAAGGACTGGCTTTGCTTCATTCTAAGATGTAAGCAAATCATAGAACAACCTACAGGAAGCAGTCAGCAAAAGATTCAAGAATATAAAATAATTCATACCTGTCAAAGCATTTAGAAAATAAAATTCCCCTTTTCCAAGTTTTTTAAAAAATGAGTTTATTAGTGTTATTAAACCAAGACTTCTGGAAATCATGACATTCCAATAAAAGTGATCACTACACTACTATCACTGTTAACTAATAACGTAGAACAGCTGTCAGTTTGTGAAAACTAAGTGAAGGAGTGAAGGAACTATTCTATGAATATTTTCCCTATTGTGCATGAGGGATCAGCTTTTCTCTCACTACTGTTCAATAGTGTATGATCAATAGTCCAGAATAAAGCTTCAGGAACCATCCCTATAAAACCTAAAGGGAAAAAACCTCCTTCAATGCTGTGCTCAACAGTGATGGGAACAGGCTGCTGCTTGGGCCTGCTGCCTACAGTGGTTTTTACCAAACAATATTGCAAAGTCAGATACCACAGGGTGCACCTCATACTGGGGTGATGTGAGGAGTACAGTGATTTGATTGACAAGGTTAAATCTAGAAGCGAGAAGTCAGTGAATCCCCCCAAAAAAAAGTTCTGGTAGACAATCAAGCAAGAAAACCAGAGCAAGATATAAAGCTTATTGTCTATTCATATGATGTTAGCAGGGTAATAACTGTAAGGACATGTTCTGTTCTGGCATCTACACATTTGCAAAATTAAAAATTGTTTAAAAAGCTGACAACAAAAACTAGAGGGATGAAGAAAAAAATTTAACAATTCATTCATATACAGTAAGATTGGAAGTTATGAACATGGTATGTCAAATCCCTAGATCAGGACAAGATTTGCAGCAAAACAACATCCTCCAAGGGAGATGTATTGGAGTTCCATTTTTGGAAGGCAAAGCAAGATGAACTAAAGCACAGGGTTGGGGATTGGTTTGGGGTTTTTTTGAGAGAACAGTAGTTGCTCACGTACCTTATCTAGAGGTGACTGATCCTTTTTCTGAACTTCTCAAAGCAAGAATTCTTTTTTTCTAACAAATGCTGAATTCTGCTGCTGCTGCTGAAATCAGACTGAAGTTTTATGACTGTGTTATCCAGATTAATGATGAGTTCCCCTTACCTTTGCAAATGGGAACTTGAGCTGTAATGTCCCTTCCCAGCAAAACCTGTGTTTCAATTGCTGATTGCCCTTCTACTGCTGGGAGCCTTTGGTCAGACACTGGAAGCACCCAGCTTGCAAGCAGGAATGCATGCAGCCCCTCTCTTCCAAGCAGAAGAACTTGGCTCTGGTTGGACAAACCTCTGCTCACTTTCAACAAGTTTCTACAAAGTAAAAACCCAGGAAGGCCAGAAAATAATCCCCTATACTGCAGCCCAATTCCCCACCGGAGAAGAAAGAGGAATTATTCTGTGTTCACAAGCACGTGCAAAGAGGGACTGGGATGAGCAAATCAGCTGGATCTGGGGAATTCAATGCAGCTGTTTGCAGGAAGCAATCACTCTTCAAACAGACCCAGAGGTATATGCAAGAGAGAAGGAAAGAATATGGCTTCTAATTCTGTTTTATGATCAATTGCTATTGTTAATAGGAGACTCAAATAGGGGACTCAAAATTTTGAGGCAGTTGCTAATGAAACACTAATGGTGGATGAACAGCCAGAGGGGGAAAAGGCCCCTGGTGAAACCTGGCCAGCCCCACTTGCAGAGCCAGTGCAAAGGACAGTGGCTTCCCAAAAGCCATAGTGGTGACCTGGTGTTTTAGAGCACTCAGATGCTGCTGGTGGAATGAATTCGGCAGTGGATTTGTCATGGAAAAGATTCAAGCCAAAGAAATGATTCTTGCAAGTGGCAGAACCCTATGGATTAAGGCAGGAGACATTCAAAATCTTACATAAAGCACACAGAAATCTGGAACAGGTAACATATTTCAGAAGACTTGATTAGAAAAATAACTTAGGGATATACCCCAAAAATACACGCACAGGTGATTGATTACCTTTGCTTCAGCTATCAGTTATCTGAGACTAATTCTCACTGTTTCATGAGAACTCTTGCAATAGATTGTGCAGGCTCACAATTCTCCATTTAGCACCAAAAAAATCCAGACATTCTGCAAAAAGGAGGAGGCAAAGACTCTGGAAGAACGCATTTAATTCAGCTACAAGGAAAATCACACTATATTTTTTACATATTTGTATTTTTAAATAAAAGGCCTGATATTGTAGTCCCCACGTAGGTAAATTCTTTGAGAATTTAAAAAAGGTGCCTCACTCAAGACACCAGGACAAATCTGAAGAAATGTTCACATATTCTAAGATTTATACTAAATCTTCCAAATTGAACTAGCAACTGATAAAACAACTTTCTAACTTTGCTACTATGAGG
This sequence comes from Zonotrichia albicollis, assembly GCF_047830755.1. NCBI lineage: Eukaryota > Metazoa > Chordata > Aves > Passeriformes > Passerellidae > Zonotrichia > Zonotrichia albicollis. Next base: position 11,984,781 of record NC_133830.1, read on the forward strand.
AACCTTTTTAAAACCTCAAACTTCAGTGCAAGCTCAGAGCACTTGTTTTACAAGTGGAACATCTCACACGTGTGAAAAGCTGCTTGGTATTGTAACTCCAAGGCTCAGCTAATCAAGCCTAACAAAAGAAAGAACCTAAATATGAATGTAAAAGAGCACACACATTTACCATTAAAAAAAGCAATAAAAACCCAGAAAGGTTTGTGCAAGGAGTCCTTGCAAAATAACTCCACTTGGTGTTTTAGTATCAAAGCACTGAAGAACAGCACCTTCCCAGTTACCCAACCCTTCTCCAGGGATTCTCACAACAGAGGAGTGAACTGTGCATTTGAGCTCATTCCTCATCATTATGAACATGCAAATGCCAAGAACTCCTGGAAAAGGCACTGTATTAGGGAACCACAGGTATACTTGTAAGCACAAGCCCCCATGCAATGTGTACTATGCACCTGTGTATAGAATATAAATATGCATACATGCATGTAAGGAAATTAGAAATATTCCTCCTTTAATACAACCATGTTCAGCCTCAAACTGCAGCTCTCTGACGTGCTAAAGACTTTGGAAAACACAACCTTTGTCTTTAATACAAGGCCAACTTAAGCCCCAGCAGACCTGCTGTGCTGCAGGGCCCCCAGCTGCCCCCAGGGAACCTGGCACCTTCTCTGCTGCCATCGGGGAGGGACCCCCAGCCCTGCCAGGCTCCACCTCCTCAGGCTGCCAGCAAAGGAAACAGTGGCTGAAACGGGGACAAACGGGGAGGTTGAGATGCTGAAGAGGTGGGGAGGCAGCATCAGGCCCCTTCCCCCTCAGGGCTTTCCTCTATGGCCCTGCAGGCACTGCTCCTCCCAGCTCACCACCCTGCCACGGCACATCCACCCTGCAGCTCCAACACCTCCTCCTCTGTTTCCATGGCAATATGCTCCCAAGCCTTCCAGGACTCTCTCCTACTCCACTTCCTTCTGAAAATCACAGACAGAGGGATCAGCTAGACCAAAACTTAAACCAGCACAAATGTGAAATAAAAGGTAAAAAAAAAAAAAAAAAAAAAGTCTTTTACTCTTACTGGACATGCTGCAGACATTGTGCCTAGTAACTGTGGCAATATCTAGTGCAAAAGAAACTTAGCATGAATCTCTTGTTTTCAAATGACATTCAACTCAAACATGCATAGGGAGAGTAAAGTTATTTTATTAAATCATGCACATCACGTGTGTTAGTGCAAATAGTTTAATCTGTACTCCAGAAATTCTATTGTATTTTTATATCTTTACAAAATAGATTTAAAACAATTAATTACTTAAAAAAATGTAATTCTGAAGTTAAGCATTTCAGAACAATATTTGCAATAACCTATATACAAGAGGTACTAAGTACCACTGGCATACGAGTGTTCTGTGGTTGGGTGGCTTCCTGCAACTGAAAAGGATGAAAAAGATGAAATGAATGAACTAAATGACAATAGTTATTTTCTACAAGTCACTTGTGGACTATTTTCTCCAACTAATAATCCTCCCATTAGCAAATCCCACGTAACTTAAGATAGAACCTTTAATTATAGGACAATGACCCTTAAAACCTCACAAAGTAAATTATATACTAAATTTCTATTTAAATATTTAAACTATCTGTCGATTGCCATAACATCCTTTAAAGCCAATTGAATTGCTGAGATTACTTCCCTATTTTGAAGTTTCTTTTAGCAGAGCCATATCACTTTACCATTCTTTAACATCTTATTTAAGTCTTTAATAAACTTTTTTGACAGAACTGTTGAGCTGAACAAGACAACTACTGTCTACATTTAATTCAGCACTAACTACAGTGATTCCCACCAAAAGTCAGCAAATAGCAATAGTTATAGTACTTAGATAAGGAAAATAAACTTTGTAATGGGGACCACTGCATCATACTTACAGCCATGTGATAAGGAGCCACAAAATTTTACTACCAAATTAAAATCATCACCTGACAATGCTTCATCAGGTATGATTCCAATTTTGTAGTATTTTCTGTATCTAGATTTTCTCAGCTATCACAGACGTACTGTAGCAGTTCTCTTAATAAAAGTTACGTCCACAAAAGCTTATTCTAAAGAGCTTCTCCAGCTCAAGTCAGAAGGTATCAAATGACTGAAAAAATAAACTGATACATGTGATATGTGAGAAGGTATTCATACTTTTAAAGAACGTATCTCTTTAAATATATGAAATTTAATAAATTACATTCAAACTAAAGTTAACATAAGTTGAATCAATGCACTATGTCCATCAAATGACCAAGTACTTGCTCCCAGAAACACCTCAGTCCACTCAAGAACACACACATGCTTACACTCGCACACGCGCACACTAAATACTTGAGGCTGGTCTTCACCATCTGCATCTCTATCTCTTTAAGGCTGGACATGAATTGTGTTTATTCCCAAAACCCATTAATAAAGCAATCCTTATGAAAGAAAAATATGCTTCCTTCGAAAGGCGTAGTAAGAGAAGTTTTCTTATGTCTTGTTCCCAACAGCTCAGTGACTAACAGCAAGTAAAATGATACACTAGTTTAAAAAAAAATAGATCATACTGAAAGGCACTGAGCATACTGCATCTGTTTCCCAAGTATCTGCAAGGTTACTTGGCTTGGATGACCAAATCAGTATTTTCCTTTTAAGTCTAGCAATCGGATTCTAAAGTCAGTGTCCACAACCCTAGCCATTATAAATAATTTGGTACCAAGAAGCCTGCTTTAGGCCACCATTATAGTACTCAGAATCCCAACATACTAATTTAAAACTTGCATGAAGTTGTAAGCAAAAATATTGCTCACAGAATGATGAATCACAATTTTATTCCCTCTTTATAGACAGATACATTTTATACAGTTTAAAGCAAATGACCCTACTGCTGTTCTCACGCAGAGCTGTGCTGTATTAAGAGGTAAAAAGGAAGAGAATTAATCTGTTTTCCCTCAGTATATGAATGTTGCCAGCTTCTAAAGGGAGGACGGTGTATGGATTCAACAACAGTTCTCATGGAGAAGCTCTGGTTAGGCCTGGGTACAGCACCACGGCTGTTACAGCAACCAAAGCTGCCATCACAGGCATCCAAGGCCATTGTCTCTGTGTGGAGAGAAAAAAGAAATCAATATCATATTTGTTCTAATTCATACTAATCAGTTTACCTGGTGGTTCCTGCAAGTCCTGAGTACCTGGTGGCAGGCATCACCACAGTGTCACCCAGGAGCCCTGCTGCAGGCTAGTCCTGACCTGGAGCACCACAGCAAACCACGTTCCTCCAGCACAGCAACTCCTCAGCTCTTGGGGACTGAGGATGGGCTGGAGGACTCTTGGCAGCTCCGTGTTCCAGCTTTGGTACTGCACACACCTCAGAGAAATCTGCCACTGAACGTGCCAAGGCTTCAGATGTTTAAAGCATGGCTCAAGGCTACACAGAGGTTTATGCACATCTTTAACTTTTGACTGTTTAAATCCAGATCTGTGACTTAGTTTGTAGCAGATCCTAACAACACCATTTTTAACAGACTGTCACAACATTGCATGACAACAATGGCATTTTAAGAGGAGGACACACTGAGAGACAAGAGAAAATGCAAGCTGAGAGTTCAGAATACAAACCAACCACCTATTTCTTGTCTTTTTTTCCCAACTTTCCATCAGCAATAGTGAGAAAAATTAAAGTGTTTAGAGTCAGAGAGGAATTTCTTAGTCCATAGATAGGAACCAAAGCTTGTTGAATTTTATTATTAGAGGCAAACTCTTCATTTTTCATAGTTAATTAGGCAATTAAGTTTTCTGACAAGCCCTAGCATTGCAGCATTGTGCAAAAGGCAGCCCATTTGCAAAAGACAAACTGAGACCGAGTTAGAAGAGGCACATTCAAGCACCAGTTAGAACAAAATTCATTGTTAGAATTCAGGAAATCACAGAGATGTTAAATGATTAGTGGATTGCTCAGCTCGTCAGTGTCAACAGAATGGCATATTAAATGAAGGGTTTGCTTCAGGTAGAGAAACACCTGTGAGCATTTCACCATGCACTATTTGATACAGAAATGGCACAAACAGGTGAGGGACAAACATACATTGACTGAACAGTAGTGCTTGTACCTTTCGCTACCACAATGGGCCGTAACACCAATACAGGAAAGCCAGGATTAGGCCGATGAATACGGCTGGGACGGGTTGTAATATGGAAGGCTAAAGAAGGGAAGGGATATTAAAAATCACTTTGTGCTATAAATCAAATCAGGTAAAGATGATTTAGAGAGGGGAAAATAAGTCAGTAAGTTTTGTTTTAAGTGAAATGTATTAAAGACATCTAACACATTACAGCATTGTCTAATCTGGTATACAAAGTTAGTACACCATTCTACTCAAATTAACAAGGATGTTTAAAAATAAAGGGAAGTAAGCAGAAAATGTTCCAAGAAACCTCTTGTCACAACTTAGAATTTAGCACTTGAAAACAATATGAATGTTAAACTGATTTGCCTGTATCTTATTTATAGTTGGTTTTAGTTTTTCTAAGTAAAAGGAAATCCTATTTGGATTTCTTGAGAGATGGACTCACACCAAATATTGGATTTTTCAGCTATTTTTTCATTCCGTGCTAGTTAGCCTTTTCCATTTTCCATCACCAGCCTCTGGAAAAAAACATTTTTTTTCCTCCACTAGTGAATCAGTTACAGCTATGTCCACAGGCAAACCCAGTAGTTCGGACATTTCCGTGGGATTGTAACGTGACTGTACAATCCACATCCAGTTACTACAAAGCAGAGAAGCACATTTCTATCAGAGATACCACAAAGCTCAGCATCTCTGCCAGGTCAGCAGCCTTGTGACCAAATGCAATTCTGAAAACTGATCAAATGCTGCAGCTGGGCCAAACCAGCAGCTGGCCAGACTGCAGGGTTCATCCAGCTTATGGCTCCTCAGAACCAGCCACACTTCTTCTCAGCTGTGTTCTACTCATGGAAACTACTGCACATTCTGGATGGAACAGCCTCTATCTGTGATACGAAAAGTTAAAAGTAAAAATGGACCTAAATGCTTTTAATCTGTCCTTGGAAGACATCTGCTTTCTCTGTATCCTACTCTATATATTTGTGCACACACAAAGACACACAGAGGTTAAGGTCAAACCATGCCGAATATTTTTAAAACTGTTTGTGCTGAAGCTACCTTGATTTTGTTCAGTCAAATAAATAAATGATAAATTCATGCTTAACTTTTCTAAAACATGGTGATTAGTAAGTAAAATCTCATCCTGTTTTGAATTTGTAGGAATCACTAATTTATAGAACCTCCAATATGGTTCAAAATACAGGAATATCAGAAGGTATTCTAATCTTGTTCAATTTTTTTTTCAATCAAGGCAAATACTTAACAGAAAAATTATGTGTAACTGTTGAAGACTTTTTCATGCAAGATTATTTTTGTGTCACAGGTGCCACGAATCACAGTGCCACCTTCCCACAGAAAGCCTGTTGGCAGAAATAATCACAGCAGTGTTCAAAAAGTGCCAGAGGTTTAAATCAACCAGAGCAGCTGATGTTCTCAAACCACTGAGATCATTAAATCTGTTGTGTAAAGCGCATCAGGAGGTAACCAGTGGCTACAAGCATGCAGACACAAGTGTGCACCACACCGCTAAGCATTTCAAAAACACAACACTGCCATAAAAAAGTAAAACTTCAAAATTAAAACTTAATATTTAAATGATATCCCAAATGGAGTACAGAAGCCTTGTCTTTTGTAACATTTGATGATTCACCAAACAACTTTGTAGATATCTTTTTGTAAGTTACACACATTCTTGGCAAATGAAACCAATGATAAATACCATCACATTCAATGAGAGCACCTCCACATTATTAGATTTTCCCCTCACAAGCTTATCAATACATAACAAATCTCCCTGTTGTCAAGGAGCATTTAACGGCATGTTTCAATATAATTGTGCATCTTTTTTTAGAATATGAAGATATGCAAACTCAGACACAGATGGGCTGCAAAAAGGAACAAATCCCACAGTGGGAAGTCACTTTCTGTCCTCAGAAATGAAGTAGCAGATAATGATTCCAGCATAAAGGGGCAATGGTACTTGAAAAATTTGACCTTGGAACTCAGCCCAGTATCCATGATGTTTGAAACAATCCCCAAGATGGATATGTTTTACATTACTGACTGTGAGTAATGTTTGGTGAGCAGTGAGTTTGCCCTTATATGGAGGATGCTCTTCATCACACCCTGACCTCCAGGTTTCAGCTGTCACAATTAACTCCTCTTCTGCAAGCAGCTTTTGGCAACTGCTGTGGTTTCTGCTTTCACTTAAATACTCACCTCTAATTCTCCCTAAAATCTCCTTTCAGTTTTTCCACTTTCATCAGGTGCTCCAATTTCCTTCACAGTATTTCAACCCTTTACTTTTTTCCCTTTTCCACTGATCATTTTGATTCTGAGATTAATCTTTTTAACAGGGCAGAAAATCTCACATTCAGAATTATTTACTCAGTGCGATCTCTTCTATTAAAATGGGGTGGGGTTTTAGTGTGGTTGTTTTTGACTTCTGCTTTAAGTAAGTCAAGTAACTCTGAGCACTGCAGAAAAATCCTAAGCAAGAATCAGGTTCCAAAAGAATGCTGAAATCATATTCCTGAAAATATGTCTGAAAAAAGTGAGAAAGGCTTTGCATTCTTTACATCTTTGACAGCTCCATGATGTTCAAGGTTTATATTCAAGAATTAATTATGGCAAATATTCATACAAACTTTAGGCATCCAGCTGATTTAGAGGACAGGACCTGTAAAACTTTGCTGGTAGTCAGAGAAACGGTTTGCTAAATTCCTCCAAACGGTTTGCTAATATCCTCCTGTTTTGTACTGTGCCTTAGAGCTGTTCACCCTGCACTGGCCACAGGGGCAGTACAGGAAGACAAAACCAGCCCCCCCAGGGTTGTAAGGGACCTAAAATAAAGCTATGACCACCTTATAATGTGTCTGCCACACCCTTAACGTTTGGAAGATTTCAGAATCTCAGTAAAATAAAAAGTTGTCTCTAGTTGGCAACTCAGTTCTAATGATACAAGCTTTCAATTAATTGAAAACCAGAAAGCACGGTTTTCATTAGTGAATAGAAAGGACAGTTCAGCTGTACTGCCTAAAGCATGAGCCCACCAGAAATAACCATGGTTAAGAAGCATAAGCAAGAGTAAGGTGGGAACATCCATTGTAATCAATACCAATAAAATGAGAGCAGCTTGAAAAGGTTTACTCAATTCATTTGCATACAGGTTTGTCAGCTATTGCCCCTGTATCATTCTCTCAAATCAGAAAATTTTACTTAGTTCTGGTTCACTAGTACTTAAGCCACATATTTTCAAGAGAGCAGGTATCTAAGGACATACTTTAAACTGTCAAGCAACTGTAAATTTAACTTTCATGTGTAATTGTAACAGTGTAATGATCTGCAAATCTGCACAGGTAGGACTAAAAGGGAATTCTGCATAATATGGTACCCATTTTTTTCTCTAAAAGTCCATCCTTTTCTATATGACTCTTCCATATTCCTTCAGTCAACAGAATTGCCAGTGTCATAACCTGACTTCCCCACATATTTGGTACAGACTTACATTGTTTCCTTTTTCTTGTAGCAGCTTCAGGTTTTCTTTACATTGTTTGAGCTCCTCCGTGAGTGACTGGTTTTGTTGTTCAGCCACCTCATACTTGGCCTTCAGCTCTGAGAGCACAGTCTGTGTTCTTTCATACTAAAGACAAGGAGAGAACAATGTGTGGACCCCTGGACACCCAGCACATGCTGACATCTGCTTAGCACACAGCTCCCTTCGCTGTCATCTGCCCAGACTAACTCGCCTTGCATCACTGCACTCTCTTTTCATAAAAGCAGGGTAGAATTTACATTTCCTTTTTTTCGAAATTAAATTTTTTTTGCCCAGCTTGGCAGGGCTAGGACTACCAGACCCAAGGAAATACAAAGTAAATGCAAAGCTTTAATTAATCTCTCATACCAGTTATTCATTATCATATTGGAAAGGACTGTAAAAACTACAAAGATGAAACAAGAAATGGGGGAACAAGGAGTACTTCACATTTGAATAGTGGTCTTACATCTAGGCTGCAGGTTACACCCCTCTAATAGGTGCAAAATTCACCACTCTGTATGAAGTAAATCAAATTCTCTTCCACAAAGCAAATTCAAACATAAGAGCAAGGCAGGGATTAAAAAAACATTATGCCACAATCCTCAGTGTGGGTCAAGTACAAACAGTACTGGGTGAATGGGACATGTTCCTACAGAATGGGTAACTTTTCCTTTTTCAAACCCACATTCCATTTTTCCTATTCTAGCAGTCCTCCTGACTCTGCTTAGTAAGGACAGAACCAATGACCTTCTGTACTGGCATTCACCACAAATTTAGAAGATGAGGCATCTTTACAAATACTGATCTGATTACAAAACAGAGATTAAGACAACTGGGATTTTCAGATTCTGAGAATTGTAAAGAATGTGACATGAATGAATTAATCATGGAGTAAACAAAAGGACTGCAAAAGAAACAAAGAGCAGTGACTGGGGAAACATTCAAAATGTTCATAAGAGGAAGTAATTTAAGTGCTGGAGACTATGGCCTTGTCCAGACAATCTTTAGAGGCCAGGCAGATTAAATACATGCTCAGAATGCTGACTCTTCCTTATGCACTTACAAATCCATTAAGATGAAAGATCTTTGTAAAGAATATGTAGTCCCATTGCCAAACAGAAGAGTTCAAATCTAACTGGGAAGATTACACTGTGAAAATTAACTTTGACTCGTAACAGCCAAAGAAACTCTGGACTATAATGTTCATGAAGACTCTGAATAATGATTTACCTGTCTGAACATCTTAAAAGTAAATTCACCACAGTAATGCATGTAAGTAAACTTTAAGAAGTTCTCAAAGAACTTCCTAAACTTCAGGTAAATGTGTATTTCCCTGAAGTCTTCCCTTTTAGATTTGACTCCCAGTTTATATTTTCATAGCTACTATTTAAACTGCTTGCAATAAACATTTGAAAAAATTTATTTACTAGAAAAAGTAAAGAATTAAAAGCCTCTTTTCTTTTAGCTTAAACAGGTCAGTCATTGAGCATTACATTCTTGCAAAATGGAAATATTTCATGTTACCTCTTTCTGAAAATCTTTTGCTTGACTTTCAGCTTCACTGAGTTGAGTTTTCAGACTGGCTGCATCCCGTTGATGTTTTTCTCTCAATGATCCCATCTGATTTTCAAGTTCCTTCCGAGACATTTCAAGAACACTTATATCGCTGGTTAGTGCTAAACTCTGTTTCTGAGAGCTGAAAAACAAAACCCAATTGATTCCTTATGCATTTTAAATTTACATAAACTGGCACTTTTCACCCTTGAAAGTTTACCACATTGGTTTTGATGTGTAAATACCAATACAGACCATTACTGCCTCCCTAGCAGAGTGCTGACACAAAAGGCTGGCCATGGTCTTGCTTTTAAATATATGTCCACAGCTTGCTGTGTATAATGAACTTTTGGGAGGAAAAATCACCATCAGCAAAACTCTTCAGCTGCTGTGGAACCCCCCAGACAAACCTTGTGCCCTTACCTAGAAAGCTCCTTCTCTTGTCGCTGAAGTTCAGATGTAAGTGAACTATTTTCCTTCCTCAGTTTAACACATTCAGCTTCCAGAGCAATCCACTCTGCCTTCAAATTGTCAAGTTCATCTGCAATGAATAAGTTAATTCAATTAAGTAAAATTATTTCATGACTACTTCAAGGAACTAATAAAGGACCTAATAAATGGAGGAAAAGCTGGTATCAGCCATAAATCTCAAATATATTTGTTTGTAATCATGTCACATGAATTCTCTTATGAGCACCTGTAAAACATTACATTATCTTCTACTGTTATAAGGTTTATGACCCAGTGCCTGACAAGTTACTTTTTTCATTAAAGCTTTTTCTAAGCATAAAGAAGTAGAAAACAGTCTTTTAATGGGTCAACTCTAATATTTTAGAAATAGTGGTAGAAAAGTATATTTGAAGAAAATTTCCAAGGCTTCAAAATAGCAAGAGAATCACTAATACCATGCCTCTGTTTCAAGGAATAGAATGTTTAAAGCAATAAGCTTTAGTGACACTTTGGTAGAATTAAAAAGTCAGGAGCTCCCCCTTAACACTCTTAAGCTATAGAGAAGTTACACAAGTCCTCTTGGAGATTTTCTGGCAGTATGAATCCCTCAAATTGTAAAAGTGGAATTACACTCGGTCTACTGATGTCAAACAGTAATTTAGGCATAAGTTAGTTTAGGCATAATTGATAATAACTCTTTAATGAAGCATGCAAAATGTCTTTTTCTGTGTGCCCCACAAGCCTTGGTGCACACAGATACATACATACAGGTGTGTGTGCACACAGAGTGAGTGACTACAGAGGGACAGAGAAACAGAGATGTGAGTAACTGGCATCCACCACAGTGAGCAGCAGGATGCTCTGGGACATCCTTTCAAGCAAGCACCTTTCAGGCGAGAGGCCTCCTCCCTCTGCTGCTCCTCACACTGCTGGCACTTGAGCTGGAATCGGGATTGCAGACTGACAATTTCTTTCTCATAGTCCGAGGCATCGTTCCTCCAGCGGTCAAGCTCCGCTCGCACCGTCTGCAGCTCAGCTTGCAAGGCAGAAATATCTGTGTCTCGTTCTGAGGCTGCTTTTTCTGCTACTTTTTGAAGTGACAGAATCTCATTTTGAGCACTGACTAGTTCATTTCGAGTGGCTGAGATTTCATTCTCCTTCTCCTTGCGAAGATTCTCAATTTCTTCTTGTAACCTTCGCAACTGAGCTGGAAAGCACACGTTCGTGTCAGTATTTTTTTCAAATGCATTTATAATAAACTTAAAAACCTTACCTCCCTCTCTCAACACATTGATATTTAACAGGGCTAAAGAAGCCTAATGCAATTGAAAAAAAATATCCTGTCAAATGCTGTACCTTAAAGAGGCAAGTATGTGGGCCATGTAATACACAGAGTCAAAAGAAAGAAAAACCCTAAACCTCGGCAGAAAATGCAGACTAGGACTAAGGCCTTTTGCAAGGAAAGAGCAGTGGAGGAAGCCATGTTGGGGCAGTTTTGTGTTCCCCTGGGGATGCCTTTTTCAGCTGCAGTGTGCCTGGATCCCTGGGCTTTGTGGTTTTCAAACCCTAGCCCTAGGGTAACCCTAACCCTGAGTGCCCGAGTAGCTTTACAAACTAACACTTGCTCTAAGGAAGTGACAACATAACACAGCCTTTGTGACCCTAAGGCTGGACAGACTGATGGACTCTTCCCAACGAGCTCACTCACATGCATGGATGAGAAGCTAATGTGATACAGAACACCTGACTGAGAACTTGTGTAAATCATGGGTTACATCCTGCTGTATCCATTCTGGGCTGAAATGAGCACAATTGATGATATCAATTTTCAAAAAGGTGTGGACAGGGCCTCTGTTGCAGCAACTTTACTGCATGCTCTGATGCTGGATGTGGATCTGGATGAAAAATTCCTTTAAAAGGATCCTAGAATGAAGTGGAGAGACTGACTAGCACAAAACACCTAGAAAGCTTCTGAGTGCTCTGCAGGCAGCCACAGTAAGAATCCCTGGATCATCTAGGACTGGGAAAGACTAAAAGGAGATGAAGAAGAGGTACCTATTACAGATTACACCTTTTGCATTTTTAAGTTACTATTACAACCATAGGAATTTAAAGGAAACATTCCACAACAACATTCAAAGATATGGTGAAAGAAATCAGATTTAAAACATACACTCAACTAAACATTTTCCTTTTAGTGACTATGATGCCACAGAAACAGTCAAAACTATATAGCTTCCCTAAAGAGTGGGGAAAAAAATTTCCTACCTTGCAGAGCATTTATTTGCTTGTTGGATTCTTCAACTTGCACTCGATATGCTTTTCTCTCTTCTTCCAAGAGAGCTACAAATAAAAGTGAAAATGTTCCCAAGAATTTTTGTTAGTAACATGAATTTCACCTGTGTAATTAATTTTAGTCACAATCTCTCCTTCAGTGAAAAGATTAAGCAAACATATTACTTCAGAAAGTTATCAAAGGTAGTAAAACTGTGTAAGTAGTTTAATAAAAGTTAATACTAAGACATCATTGCATTATTGTGGTAGTATTACAATTAATTTGAAATTTATACAATCTGTTGCCTGATCTGAAAACTCCATGTGTGCTAAATGCAAACTGGTGTGAGAGGAAGGAAAAAAAAAAGATTGTAAATATAACTTCTAATGCACACTGAACAATATGCAATTAAACTGAACTACACTATTTCCTCTTAAAAACAACAGAGCTACATAGCTGACAGGATGATCTAACAAAGAGCTACCACTGAAGACATTCAATTACATCCATTATCTAACTGAAATAAGGATGAAATCTGAGTTCAAGGATGTACTCAATACTATGTAAACATGTTGGTTTGTCTTGAACTACTTGAAAATTGTAATATATACAATTTTCATGAATACCCTACAGAACCACGTTGATCTGGGTCTCACCTTGAAGTTCAAAGCATTTTTGTTTACTTGTCCTAGCTAGCTCTTGGGCTTCAATCAGCTCCTTGTGCAGTTGCTGAATTTCTTGCTTAGCCTCAGTTTCTGATTGTGCACCCTGCAATTCATCTGACAAAAGAACATTTTCTTTGAATCATAAGTTTGTACAACAGCTTCATTTGCACTGCCACGTGCTGACTGGCAACTTTTTACTCAAATCTTCAAAAGTTAGTTAAAGTAAACTCAAAATTAGATAAAGCAAATATTAGCAAAAATATTAATATACTTTTAAAAGCAGTAAAACATATGCAAACCTTAAAGCATTCATTACACATGACATGCAATGTAAAACAAAAATTAACAAGGAAGAATTAGAGAGTTTAAAAAAACTGCATAAATTGGCAAGGACTTCTGTTTTGACAAAAACATGGAACAACAAAAGCTTAAGACAATCCTTGGCTGTGTTTACAACTTGTCTCTTTGTAAAGGAAGCTGCCCTGAGCCTGTCTCAGTGCACAGGCTCAGGCAGAGCTGCTATTCCATGATTCACTGCTGCCACCCACCCACCACATTGCCAGGCTCAGCCTCTCCCTCTGGGGACCAACAAGGAAAGGAAAAATTTAGGGAAATTTCCTAAAATAAAATTAAGAAAAAGAAGAAAATTCCAACCTCCTTATTTCATTTAGTGGCCTTATGAATAGTAAGATCAATATTGCACTTGATTTTTTTTAAAACTGCATCTTAAACTACTAAGTATGTCTTTAATATGATCATAAATCTATGCACATGATTTAAACTCTAAATAAAAACATTTGCTCTTCCCCATAAGTTTTGCATTAGCTAAAACACATATCAAATGCCTCTTAGGCTTGTAAGAGAAGACTTGCAGTCACAGAAAATAAAATACTTTTACAGCTGAAGTTTTGGAGGAATTTAAGAGAGGAAAACAGTATTTGTTACTAAGAGCAGTGTCCTCCAATGGGCCCACATCTAGAAATGAGATGCAGGAACACTCCAGCCTGCAGGCATCTGCAAATCAGCAACAGCATCCAGCAAACTCTCATTTACTAGATTTTCCTTAAGCAGTATCTGTGCACAAAGTGATCTTTCAGTAGGGACAAACAGCACTAATAAACTCTATGGGTAGAGGGCTGAAACTTGATATACAGCTTGTTTGGTGAGAAAGGTAAAGGAAGAAAACTGGTGAAAGAATTCCAGCTGTGTATCATGAGAGGGGGTGGAAAAAAAAGCCTACACAGTTACCTGGTCAATAAATGTCTGCAACTATAGAGCACATGGATTTAAGATAAAGGCTTAGAAAAATATTATTTTGGTTTGTCTGGACTTTGCATTAATAAGGAAAAAAACCCCAAAACTATAATTTAACTCATCATTATACTTTTGACATTCACATTCAGCTGTATATGTTATCAATAAAACAATTATAGATTTTTTTCCTTGCTCTCTTAATTAAGAAAATAGTTTAGCAAATGATGCTAAAGTCTTCATACTGCATCTCTCCAAGGGGCTGTTTTTCCTGCTCTCACAATAATGAACTGGTGGGTTTGAGCAGAGCTGAGAACACACATGTGCTTTTAGACTTTTTCAGAACAAAATTATGAGAGCAGAAAGAACACAGAGGACTACATATTTCATCCAAATACTTTGTTTTATGGTTTATTAGCTCTAAATCCAAGTTTCTCTTTACTGAATATGTTTTGTTCTTAGCTTCTCATGGATAAAGATTTAGAGCAATTAGACTTCCAACCCTCTTTAATGAGACTTTTCAGAAGAAATGGATGAGGAAGTCGACAAATTATGCTCAAACCATGCCTGATAAAGAGGCAGTGTCCCAAATCCAACAACAGACACCCTAAATGCACTTTTATGGTGGTGGCATTTTCTAGTCAATGAAAGCACACATCATAAAAGACAGTACTGCTTCAAAAGAGATGAGAGGAAAACTCTTTTCTACATCAACACAAAAGGGGAATTTCCATGTGCCTGACATGCTTCCAAATCAAAAGCCAAGAAATATAAGTACAAGAAAATATTTGCTTCTTAGTCTTACCCAATCTGAAAATTAGGTGTCTTGTAGTTCAAAGCAAATATAAATTTGGTGCTAATTCTAGTTTTGAAAAGTACTTCTTCACTAAGTAGGACTGCCCTATTGACAAACAATAAAACTACTACATATCATGATGCTTAGAATGAGTTCCCTTTAGAAGCAAATTCACATCATGGCTAACTGTCCCCAAAGCAGAATAAGGAGTTACCATGAATTACTAAAAGGTGCCAGAAAGAATTAAATAAAAAAGAAAAGGTCAAGTACAGCATTTTTTCTTCCTCATTCATTTTTTTACCTCGTGGACAATTTTAATCCGTGATCAGTTTGCCACATTTTAAGAAATGTTCTCAATTAACACCACTTTGTCTTCCACACAAATACAGTGAGGCTTCCCTTAATGTTGACTCTAATGGTAATTTTAAAATTGTTTAAAAGACTTTTTTATAACCATTTTAATTTAATTTTTTTTTATAACAGAGATAATACAGAAGCCCACCCAGGCTGTGGTCTTAACTGATCCTTTATCTGTATGTGCCTGGCCTGCGGAAGTAATTTTATGAGCAGGCTGGTATTTCTAGAAGTTCACCTTCAGAATTTTGCAGGATTTCTCAGGTTATTTAGAAGACAATTTTCAGGGTACTCAGGTGAAGTCAGACACAACAATTTCAACCCTGAGGTTTTTTTTTAGCTTCATAAGATCCACATGAAGGAAACTGCTCCATATGTTTAAAATAAAGTATCTGGTTATTCTGACATAAAACAATGGTTCCCAAACTTTCTGAGCTGACAGACCACTGCTGATTTTCAAAATTTCTTATGTAAATTACCACTATTCAGCAAATCCTCAGCTGAAACACTTCCTGCTAAGATTCCATGGATCACGCTTGGAATTACTATGAAAACACAAGGACATTGGTAAGAACAAGATTACCAGTCCTCCAATGACATTTACTGCTCCTTTCCATCTGTTCAACATTTACCTGCCCTAAACTTGGCAATAAGTAGTCACAAACAGCCTGTTTAAACAGAAGTGTCCAGGGAACTGTTATGAATGGTTAATGAAGTCATTCACCTTGTGGGGGAAAAAACAAAACCAACTCATCTGTCACAGCTTCCCCCCTTCCCCTCCTTGCCAGATTCTGATTTGTAGAAACTTAAATCAAATCCTGAATGCACTCAAAAATTTTGATGGAAAATTGCTTGGAGGAATCTACAGCAACCAGAAGTCTCATAATTTTCCTGTTCCATTAATTTCTTTTGTAAATTTGAACAAAACCTCTGCCTTTTCCAGCAGCCATTTCTGCATTCCAAACAGCCGCCAGATCAAAAATGTTCTCACTCTTCCTTAATTGTATGGCTGCATAACAAGTCCACTTGAAACCCTTTCTGAGACCAATCAGATCCTTTTTAGGACAAAGTCAGGCACATGAAGTCGGTCTCTGAAAAAAAACTCAAACAAAACTGTGGGTTTATAGGCCCTTCATAAAAATTAAAAGGGCAAATGATTCATTGCACAGATATTTTTTAATGGTTTCATGAGAGCAAAATAGGAAGGCCCATAAATAGCCTCAAGAGGAAGAGAAAAGTTGCTGCCAACCTCAGTTTTATAACCAAAAATAAGACTATTATAATCACTACAAACAATATTATCAAAGTCTACCTTTTAGCATAGAAAGTCACTGAACATACTTGTTATTAGTTGCAGATATTACAGCAAACCCCAACTGGAACATGCCCGGTATCTCAAACCCTTCTTTCTAAACTGCTTTGCTGAACTGATGTCCACTGGGAAACATCAAACTCCATTTTATACACATTGCCAAACAGCAAAAGTAATCTGTGCAATTTTTGGAAGCCTTTCTGTCGTAAAATTAGGGAGTGTAAACAATTGCAGAGAAAGCTCTTTTACAGGTCTCCTACGTTCCGTTATGGTTTCCTTTTTTCCTCAGTCACAAAGAACTGTGACATTCTTTTACCTGTGATCTCAATAGGAGCATAATTTTACAGATCTTATCAAGTGTCTCATTGTTAAAGAAGCATAAAATGATTTTCAATAGGCTAAATGTAATAACTAATTATTATGCCACAGAAATCTTCAGTAATGAATATGTAAATATCAGCTTGCTAATTAAGTACATGCCTTCAATGCATAAAAACCAATAAAAATTTTACATTTATAGAAACGAAGCTCAAAGCTAAGCCCCAGCCATCATTCCAAATACAGTTACAATACAAACTTCCAATCTTGACTGTGTTAAAAAAGAAAATCTAAAATCTTGTTTTGATTAACCCATCACTGCAAACTAACAGAAGCATTTCTGACAGTGATGGAAACTATGCAAGTAAAATGCTTGAAAAATGTCAGTGGTGGAACAATCCCTCCTCTCCCCAGCTATAATCTGAAAGGTGTACTGACTAATTCTCAAGTCCAAGTTGTAACATGTAAATTCCTAGAACAGCGTTGGTGAGTACAGAGATTACATTTATACACAGATGATTTCTATAGCAACACTCACGAGTGTGTTTTTATATCACTCAAAGGAGTCATTACTAACATTTAAATTTAACTCTTCCCTACTACATGATTAACATCTTTGAATTCCAGAATTCTATTTTAACTATTTTTTATTATTTAATAAAAACCAGGTAGATAAAAAGATTACATATACAGATTATGCATCTGAAATTGAAAAAGTAAATTTGTTTACCTTTTAGAAGAGCTACTTTGACAATAGGTTCATTTAGATCTTGGTCATCCATTTGAGCATCTAAAAAGAAACCCCACACCTTTCAGAGAGCAGGCAGACTGCAGACAGTTCTCATATACACATTCTTTACATGGACAGAAGATTTTATGTCCTTCTCACTTTACAGGAGTCAAATTATGAAGCCACAAAATAGACCACACTGCTCTAAGCTTGTCTCTATGTATAATATACTGCATGATTTTAAGAAAATGCTCCTAATTACCTAGATTTAATTTAAACCAATTAGAGGTTAGACAAATCTCAGTAGTACACTCTTACCTGTAGTGTCGTCGCTGCTTTTTTCCTTGCTCGGGCTAAGGGTGTCAGACAAATCGTTCGATTCTTTGACTCGTGCTTGGTTTTCTGCAAGAGACAAGGAAAAGCAACTACAATCAATAAATGCTTTGTTCATCATTTCTCCTGTACACCAAACTACTGCTAAATGTCCAGAGAAAACAACTCGGTTCAAGAAACAGTTAAAAACCTGCTGGGTGCTTATTTCTTTGCAAGCCTGGGCTAAAATGGATTCCGCATCTCTGGAATCATTAACCCAGCCTAGCCTCTAATAAGGGATGCAATCGCCTCGTGCACAGCTTGAGCCTGGGTTAATGCTGTGCTCTTGCCAGCTGGAACTGTGCAAAAGCTGATTCAATCAGCAAACAAATAAGAAAAGAGAACTAGAACAATGCAGAGACTGTAGCAAGTCAAAGAAACTGCTGTAAAGAATAAAATTGTGTTTCAATATTTTGAACAAATTACATAATAACAAGACTTGCACATACCGTACTGTTCAAAAGAAGCATGGTGCGAACCATTAAAGAACCACAGCAATATAAATTAATACATTCATTTCTAGAAAGAACTTTCAGTTTAAATTGTATTAAGAGAAAGTCTTATAAGTGTTATGTTGTTCCCACAAAAAAATTACCCTTGTGAAATATCTGTTCCTATATAATTCAGCACTTTTATTACAGCAGCTCAGTGAGGGCACACAGTTGGTTTTGATGGGCTTTTTTGGTTTTGGTTTTGTTTTTGGTTGGATTTTTTGGTTTTGGGTTTTTTTTCCCCAGCTCTAGACTTTCAGACGACATATTTTCAAAATCAAAGACATTTTATTACACCAGTGCATCTCTGTCCCACACAGAATCACTGCTGACTCAAAGTCTAAATATTACACACGACGGACATAAATTTTAAAAAATTTTTCTTAAATAACAATTACTGTTTAGTTCTGATAGGTCCATTGGAAAGAGCAGATCATTTCTGGTGTGGGCTAACCCAGCAGGTCTGTCAGCAAGGAACTGTCGCCAACATACAGGTGAGGTTATACAAAATGAAATCTTTCTTGGCTGCCTATTCAGACCTTGCTTTGACAGCTCTGCCGCCCACCTGCAGGTTACCAGAGGTTTCCTCTGAGTCTCAAATTCCAGGAGAGTCATTATATGAAAAGGGGTCAGTACAGAATTCCCAGTGCACAGACATCTCCCATCCATGGAGAAAAGCACAGGGAACACAAATAATTTCACCACATACAGATAACAGGCATGCAACAATGAAGTACCAGGACATAGGACGAAAGGAGCACATCAGTAAATAAATCGAGTTACACACCAGGGTTAGTATATGAAAATAAGTAAAAACCAAGGGAATAATAAGACATCTTTTCAAATAACAAGAGAATACACAGAACTAACTTCCCCCAGAACAAAAGAAGCGGAAACTGGAGACAATCTGTGCGGCTGCATGAGGAAATCAACATGACAGAACACGGAGAGAAAAAAAAAAACGAAAAAACCCACAAAGTTTTCTCAATCTAAGATGAAAAGTTTTCTATAACTCTGTGCCAGATTAACATCCACTTATCCATGAAACAGAAGGCAGCAAGTAGAAACAAAGCAGCTGGTGAAGAGGGAGACTCTTCCCACCCTAACGCAACTGAAACCACCGGAGAAGAGGAAGGGGAAAAGCACCTGTACAGTTAAAGCACACCAGAGGTTCAGACCCAGCAGGTATTACAAACACAATTCCCATTTTAGCAAACTTCAAAATTCATAATGATTGCTTGCAGTTAAGAACCTAATCTCTGGGGGTAGGCGGTTCTTTGCTAAAACAAAAAGGGATCTTATTTTTAACTAATATCTAAAGGTGTTTCAAATCAAAACATTGTACATTATCGTACAGAAACAAGCTCACAGGATTGTCACTAAAACTGTAAAAATTACTAAACCAACACATTAATTTCTTAATAAAAAATAATTATTAAATAATTATTTTAAAAAAGTATAACCTAAAAGCCTCACCCATGTCACTTCATTGAGTGGCCGATCCAGAAGCACTAAGCTGAGCAAGATCCACATGCAACTAACTTTACCATATCTGGGCATCCATGGAAATACAGCTTCCCTGCTCTGTGCAAAATGGGAGGAACAGTGCAGTTCCAGCCACTGGATTAATTCTCTCTGCCACAGCACCCCCTTATATACTTCCCTCCCACCCACCCTTGGTCCACCAGCTTCTTTCCCTCTCTGAAACAAAGCACAAAAGATGAGGCACCAGAGGAAAGATGCACCAGTTCTACATGTGAAACAGCAGAAGATAAATTATTAGAAACTTGCTTCCTATTCTGGAACCAGAGTCGTAAGCACAAAACTCTTTTCTGTACTATATTATATCACAGCAGTTGTTCCTATTTCCCATAATAAAACTGAACTGAATAAATATAGCCAAAGTGATAAAGTATATTAAAATGTGTTGACATCATACTTGATGAGTTAGAATATATTACCAAACACTAAAAATAGCTCAGAGCTTTGCAATGGAAGGGGCATGCAAGTGTTACGTTACAGTTATTGTATGCATTCTTTTGCCAAATATGGCACCTGGACTATAGCTTCCTCACTACAGAAAGGAGTTAAAGGGGCCATTCCATGCACTAAAGGAAGAGAAGACAAATTAAAATATCTCTATAACACTGGACCTTTTAGCAAACAAACATTTATTCAACACAACAACACTTGGCAGAAGCTCAGAGGGTAAAGAACTGAGGCAGTCTGTCCAGACATCAATAAAAAGCTGCAGGAGAGGAGTGAGCCTGCAAGTCCAAACAATCTTACATTATTAGACACTTGAGAAACATTGACCTGCACACTTGTCACCAGTCCTGACCTTGGCATTGTAAGGTAAGGGTGACTGTTCCTTGAAAAGTCTTTTCTAATTAGCTCCTTTAATTTAACTGGCTTTATACATTAGAGAAAAGAGCTGGAGAGTCACAGATATATTTTACTTGTAAAAGACACATTTAGGAGGTTAATACTTAAAGTTATGAGATAAGATAGAAAATAAACAAATTAAAATACACTTTTATTTAAAACTTAAATCACACCAAACATTATTTCTATGTAACCCAACAATAAAACCAAAATCCCATTTGGAATTCATGCAGGCACTAAAGCTTGAAATGAATTTACAAAACCTACTTTTTTTTAAAATGCATATCCAAGTAAGAACTCAGTCAACATTGAGACTAGCATTTCATGCACTCAATCTTCAGAAATGGTTTCCATTAAATCTTTTTAGCCTACAAGAGTATTTGGAGTAGAGTTCAGCAAACAATTTCCCTCCCCTTTATTGAATTTCCCTTCAAATGCGTATTCAATAAAACTCAAACTGCTGGCTTAACACAGAACATGCACTGAGTGACAGAAAAAGCATGCTTCAAAAACAGTTAAATAATCCAGAAGTCTAACCTTTCAAAAGCTTTGTTTCTTCCACTTTGGTTAGATGTCCTTCATCTATGATCTTGTCTGCCAAACAAAATAAGTGTTACTTTCCAAGCTCAAATTTTCCCTGCACGCATCTACGTAGAGTACATTCCATGACCAAATTAAAAGCTGATAATATTACTTCCTACTCAGCCTTGAACAAAAACTTTATTCTGGCAAAGAATAATGAAACAGAGCACACAAGCCTACCAGAACTTTGTGATACAGTGCATAATTATTTCTCCTTATTAACTTACATAATGCTGCACTTCACTAATGAGAATTTAGAAAAAATAATTTTATGTACTTTATTAAAAAAAATCAGAAGTAACAAATAATTAACACGTTTCTCAAGTTTAGTTATCAAAAAAGGAATTTGAAGAGCTGGCTGCATGAAAGAGACATCCACCCAACACAGCAGAAACCTAAAAATGCACCACAGTAAAACAGCAATAGAGAAGTCCCCTCAACATCACCACTGCTTTTAACAGTGCCTGTGAAATGCACACAGAAACAGCCTTTCTTTGTTTAAACCTTTTAAGAGAGCTGCACAAAACTCCAAAAACTAGGAATGCATTACATTCAGATTCATGAAAATGCAGTTCTTATCCAAAGTCTGCTTCAGGGAAGTCTACACATGTATGTGAGGTGCACCAAAATCTTAGAAGTGGAATTTGAGACTAGATTGCTAACTTCATCCTAACTCCTGCTAGGCTATGAAGATAAACAAGAACACCAAGGGAAGAATAGGACTGGATTAATGAAGGACACTAAAAAAACTACTGAATAATTCATTTCTTTTTGCAGATGAGATTTCATTATTTCTAATTCCTTAAGAAGCAATGCCAACACAGAAGTATCGAGGATCCCATCTGACAGATCACGTCCTCAATCTCTGTGCAGCAGATTTTACAGTCTAGTCCATGTTGAAAGCTGTTAGTCCCTGAAATATCAGGCTTTGAGAAGCTGCCTCTGCCTCCCCTCCATGGTGTCCCTGTCAGAGCCCTGATAACCAGGCAGGCAATGCCGTTTGCTGGATACTCCATGTGCTGTCAACAGCAAAGAGACACAGAGAAGGCTGAATGAACAGCACAAACAGGAGAGCTCAGACTAAAGAAGCTGGATGACAGTAAGTCCTCTTCAAAAAAACTTGACTTTAAGCTTTTTCAGCTTCAAGTATCTCTGAAGATTAACTTGTCCCTCTATTCCTCTGTTGGCATGTTGCTGTAACTATGACAACCTAAGGACAGATGCAGGACAAGATCTGGGAGGAGAGATCTTTTACAAACCTAGATGGTAGACAAACTTTCAGACAAAAAGCCCTCAAGTCTGAAGAAGGGTTTTCATGGCCAAAAGGTTGTCCTGTACTCTGCCCTCTCCCACACAGACAGATAAGCCAGTGGAAAAGAGATGTTCCCTTCACCTACTTTTATCTACAAATATTATTCTGCATTAATGTAACATTTTACTAACACTGCTTCAGAAACACATGGAACAGCACATTGGATTTCAGGACTGGCTTTAGGTCTCAAGCAACTGTAGGAGATCACTCATCATCTAAGTTCAGAACAGCCTCAAGTTCCTCAGAGCTGGTGAGAATGACTGCCTAGACAGAGGACAGCACTGTGGAGGGAATCAAGTTACTGGCAGCCACAAAAGTCAGGAGTTCAAGTGATACCATGACTCTTCTTCCATTTTAAAATAAAATAAATCTAAACAAAAGTCTTCATATATGATTACTCCAGTACTGAGCTGTGGCTGGAAGAGGGGTGGAAGGGAAGGCAGCAAGAAAAAAGCTGGGGAATTCTCCCTGTAGATCTGAATAAAACAGCTGAATGCAAAAACAAGCAGCTTTCAACTGAGCTGAAGGGGTAACAGCTCAACCATGCTGGACTGCTAGCTTAAAATAGGCTTCTGTAATCAGCTTACAGAGGAAAATTTAGCATTATGGATTGATGCATCTTCTAGCTTTCTCAATACAGTAACTGTTAAACCCTGAAAATAAAAAACAAACTACCCTTCTTGACACAGATGTTTTCCAGACTGAAACTTCTGCATCAGTTCTTTACACTCTGGTTCCATGACTAAAAGAAACTGCAGGCATGGGGGTTTTTTTGCCTTTTTTTTTTTCCATTTCCATGGTGGCTTATGGTTTTCTAGAGTCCACTACTGATTGGACCATTTTGTCCAAAAGGTACATCCTTGGCACTGTTCCTGCAGCCAGGACCTGGAGCAGCAGCACACGGGGCTCTGCCCCAAGGCTGGCACAGCCAGGGTTTTGCACTTGGACTGACACCTCTCCTCACTTCCAGAACAAGTCAACATTCTCTGTGTTTCAAGAATGCTACCATTAATACATGGCATAAGCTAACAAAAAATAGATTAATTCAGCATGCTGGTATTTAGATACTACAGATATGGTATTTTAGATGCAACAGTGGTATTGCTGAACTCCACAGAATCTTATTTTTCACTGTTACCACCCCAGTCACTAAAAATGGCAGAATCTAGACAACAATGAGGGGAAAAAAGACAGACATCTTCTTTGAAACAGCTCTTTCAAATCTCTGCATTTTTAAATTTTACTATTTCAAAACTTCATAAACTTTATTTGTTTTTAAATCACTTAGTGTTGTCCCTGAATCAAGACATTCAATCTTGGCTACCAAAAGATAAACTAGGGTAGGAATCTTAGCTTGAATTTCTGGCACAAAAGAACTTTAGCTTTCCTACTATCCAGTTCCTACTTAGCAGAAAGCAGAGAGGTACAAAAACTAATCTTGTTACTGACACAATCTGCTGTGAAGTTAAGTTCTCAGTTAGTCCTTAAGATAATTCATATTTTCTTCTGCAGCTTAAAGCCAGATTTCCTTTAGGTTTTTATGCATTTCCTGTATTTTCAATTTAAGAACTCAATTTTAGATTTAGGTTGCCTATCGTTACGTGCAATATAATAACTAAGATCTGTTAACATTACAATTATCCCTTAACTAACATGGCCCCTCTACATTTATATTTTGCCATCAAAGTAGTCTTTGAAGTAGGCCAGGTTTGAAAACCAATAAAAAACCTGTCCCTTGATGCACAAATTTCCAACCATCTGAAAAAAGTCATACTAAACAGTTTTAATTTAGACACCTGCAGGTCAAAGGAAAAGTTAAAAATAATTAATTCAATCCATCCAAAAACTACTATTAATAAATCTGCAAAAATCAGCTTGGTGAAAAGAAGGAAGTTGACTTGCATTTAAAATCAAATGCAAAAATCACAAAGTAAGGGGGGAAAAAAGGACACAAATAAAGAAGAGCTAGACTGGAGTGAAAGCCAGGAAGTGAGCAGGGCAACAAACCTCACTTTGGTCTATACATCATCACATTTTGGCTAATAATGCACATCATGGACTGATCAAAAAGAAGCACCATGACTTCTGCTCTTCACTGATTTTGATCAGTGGTTACTAAAAAAAAAAAGCTATGGAATGAGCAACAAGTGAACTGGATGTAATGATCAGAAAGTAAGAGACTTCCCAGATCATTCAGAGCCAGATTTCATAACACTCCGCAGATGTCAGAGGTCAGGACATGTTACTGGATGGTGTTGTGAGAGCACTGTGCTTAGAAAATAAAAATAATTACATAATACCTTTAAAAATCTACAGAAGCTGGATTTTACAAACCATCTGGTTTCTGGGATTTTTATTATTATTGTTTAAGTAATAAAACCCCAGCATACCACCCCCATGATGAGCTCCATATTCTTGCTCTGTACTGCCAGTCTGTATGATATTGTTCTACACTCTTTGCTGTGTGCCTTAAAACTTCATTTCCTGACAATCTCTGAACTGTGATTTTTCTCCCCAGGAGTCCCCAGCTCTTGATGCTGCACAGAGCTAAGAGCAGGACTAGAACTGAAGGGCAACATTTACATACAAAAGGCAAAAAACAGATGCTACAGTTTGCAGCTTTTAACCTCATGATATTGTGAGGCCAGACTAAACATATTTGAATATGGAAAAGGTAAACTTTCAGTCCAAGAAGAAATAAAAGAGTCAATGATTTGGAATTTTTCTTGATGTGAGAGTAAAAACTTAGATTGTCATAAAAAATGCAAAATCCTGAGCTCTTTTGAACTCTATTAATTCCTTTAAAAATGAAGCAGTTGAGGCCTGGCAGTTCTTTCACTGTAGCTTGAGAAAGGGTAAGCATAAATCCACTGATCTGAATTTTACCCTTATCAGTACTTCTTTACCATCTTAGAATATTTTACTAGATACTGTTGATCACTTTTCCTTCTCAACAGTGACAGGACTGGTCACATTTCGTCTGCACTAACCTAATTTTGCCAAAATAGGTTAAGCTAACATCCAAACAATGAAAACAGGTAACCAATTTGTATTTGAACATTGCACAGTGTGCTCTTCATGTTCTAGACAGGAAAAATGTTTACTCAAGCATTTAACTTCATTTTTTACGTACTGAAAAATAAGATTCATACAAGATCTTTGCAAAATTTAGAATGATTTTAAACTGCAGCCTCACAGAAGACAGCTACCAGTGGTTATGTTTTTAAATAAACATTTTTCAAATAAAGATTAAATTTTCTTAGACAAACATTAGCAGTATCATGTAATTTGGTTTATGGCACTGCAGTCTGGATCACAAAGAGTAAAATCAAACAAGTCTGCTGCCCTTCCTCATGAAAATTTGAGAGCAAAGAGTCTAATGGCCATAATGTCAAAAATGATCCTGTCTTATTTTTGCTTGTAAATGCTTCTCTACTTAATTTTAGGTACATAATTTCTATAAACTCTAAAGTAAAAAAATCCCAGGTTTTTTTTGAAGTTTAATACCACTTTGTTTCTCTTCATTCTAATGATATTTTTCTTTCAGTAGGCAAAAAGTATAAATATCTTCAGTTTTTCTTTAATTATAGATGTGCAGACAGTGCTGTTTCATTACTCATTTTCAAAAGCATGTTTCACATTCCAGAATAACACATCTTTCTAAAGACTGGTATGCAATTTTCTGTTTTTCTTAGAACAGTCTCTCAGACTTCCACTTACAAACTATGGACTTGTTTTCCCTTCTGTTCTTTTGTTAGAACTAATCTGGAGAATGTGGAAAAGCCTTTAATTATCAGATAAATTACAGCTAAGTGAAAAGGCACCTCATTCTCTGTCCTTTGCTGCCTGTGATGTTTGCTTAAACTGACAGGTTTCAACTTAATTTGTAACAGGAGAAAAATGACATCAGTTTTAAACTCCATGTGGCAAAATCACCACCCTTTTGTTGGTCAGGGTACAATGATGGATGAACTGAGAAGAGACAATGTGACCATCACTTTGCAAGAGCAAAGATATCCTATTACCCCTGCTCAATACCACAGTGCCACAATTCCATGCTTAGAAAATTTCTGCTTCTACAGAAATATTAAATAGTAGTGACAAATTCTGGTTTCATCCACCTTTTCTGTGCTTTCTGTTGTTTTTAAAGCAAATGTGAACACTCTTGTACTCACTCTGACATTCTATGAACTGATGAATAAAAGTGCAGTCCCCTCCACTCTTTGAAAGAAAGTGCTCTAGTAGAGAAAGAAACACTTCAGTTTACATCTTCTTATCATTTTCAAATTGATGCAACAAAAAATTTGAAAGGCATATTAACAATAATTGTCAGTGTATTCACGGTGGACTTTTGAATCAAATCTGAGTTAATATGCAAGCACACAAGACATGAAATTGAAATGATGTCTGAGGGATACTAGGAAATAGATTACTCTTTCAAACTGGTCAGAAGATAGAAGTACTTCAGCTGCATTTTCAAAAGAAACATGTTTTTAACCTATATTCTTCTGTATTTTTATTAGCTTTAAAAGGGTATTTTAAAAGTTTTTCATTAATCTTCATGTTGATTCTTCATATCTAGAATCCTTTATTTTAAAAGTGTTATTGAATATATGTCTATACTTTTTAAACAGTTTCACTTTGAAAAGACAGTTCTGCAGCAGAGTTCCTAAAACTGGGTTCTGTTCCCAGGTCCTTGCTCCGCCCCAACTCCATGAGAATCCTGCATCTCCTCAAGGTGCAGACACTTCCTTTCTGAAAACCTCAAAAATCCTTTGAGCAAGAGTCCAGCAGTGGGACAAGGCTGGCACCAGTACAAACCTGCAGGATGTGCTGCATTCTAACCAATCTGCTCAATCACTAGCTCTGATAACAGAAGTTCAACTGCTACGCTTTACTGTACCTCAAAGTCACTCTAAAAAATAAACTTTTTTAACCCACAAGGACAGAGCTTTTAAAAAACAGCACCATGGCTATAAAATTTATTTTCCACATTTAAACTTCCTTTTTTTTATTTTCTTTTAATTTTAACCTGGTCTTCTAAGTGATTGTATACAAATTTCTCTTATCTTCTTTACACAACATTTGGCTCACAAAATGTAAAAATGAAAGCCAGGTGTGGTGCAACACACTGAGAAAAATACCACTTTTTGAAACAATCTAGTTCTACACAACTTTTATCAGGGGCTTGCTATAACAACAAGTTCCTCTTTTCTGCATGTCCAGTGAGAGAAAATGAATGCCTAACATCATCCTCTAATACACTTTTTTAATTAAAAGCTGCTGGAGAGGTTTCAGTTCCTCTAGCTCTTAGTTCCTCTGCCCTGAATACAGCTCCTGACTGCTACAGCCACAGAAAAAAGGGATGTAAACCATTATTCCAGTCATGGCCAGGTAGTGTGCCTGTGCACACACTTTGAGAGAGAGAGAGACAAAAGAATTTTTAAAAGCATACTGATTTTACATGGGCCTTACAGTTTTCATCTTTCATTCTCAAAGTTGCTCAATCTGCATTATAAATCCAAAAATTCTTAGCTCTTCTAAAATAATGCAGAACTATATAGCAAAAAAAACCCCAACCAACCAAAAAAACTAAAACAAAAAACCCAAACAAATAAAAATCCCCAAAAACAACCAAAAATCCCAAACCAAAACAAAACCCCAAAAACTCTCCACAAAAAAAAAAACAACAAAAAACTCAAAATCGAACAAAACCCCCAAAAACCCAGCAGTAACTGCTTCCTGCTGCTTTTAAGGGAACAAAATCCAAAATCTGACAGAGCAAATAACTGCCCATCTGTCATACAAGGGCTACACAAGGGACTGGAAGATGCAGAAAGGCACATGAGGAGAGCACAGGGCAGTAAGCTGTAAAATGCCACAGAAATGCAGATGGATCAGGTAAGGCAGAGATGCAGGAAAATGTACAACTGACAGAATAATGAAAAGCTGCACTAAAATACAGAATAATGGAAGGGCATGGTATGTGCATGACAAAAAAGGTGATAGATTGTATAAACACACAGAAAGAGACTTGAATGAGCAGTTATACGTTGTCTGTACTCAAAGAAAAATAACCTGGCAAAAAGCTTCCTAAAACTTCCAGGTTTAAGTACAAGTTCCTCTGTTACTCATGGGATGGAGGAATATATTTTGTCATGCATCAATTCAGATGACACTGACTCTTGCACAACCCAAATTAAGTTCAAAAGGGATTGCTTCTTCACCTTTGACCAAAAAAGTGAGTTTCAGTGATACAATGATATTTGTTATAATCACACAACTTTAAATGGGCAATTTTAAAATTTGGACTTGTAAAAGGTATCGGTATTTAAAAATCTCACATGACATTCCTGCCAACAATTTTAAAACATATAAAAAGTGTTTATTTTAGAAAAATCAAATCTAGTATCATGTCATAAATCATTCCTCTGTAAAATCATTTATATTTGAGGTTAGAGCTCAAAAGCTTTTACAAAATGTGTCAAATTAGCTCTAGTTTACAAAAGAGAAAAGCAGATCTATTTCTTAACCATTCTATCAAATATTAAGCTATTACCAACCTAAAATTGGGCATCAGCAAGACAGAAATCTATATAAAAATAAAATCTCATGGCAGTGTAGAGAAGTGGGAACAAACATTGCATGTCCTGCTTGCTAAGCTCAGGATGCACCACAGCTAAGGGCACAAAATGCTGAGGCCCTCAGGAGGAACCAGAACTCTGAGCTTCAGGGGGGCTTTGGTGCAGCTCCTGTAGGTGTTAAACTGCTGCTCCCAATAAGGAGGTTATATCATGATTAACTTTTGATTTTGCTATTGGTCTTCCTAGTTAAGAACCTCATAATTTATAAATATGCATATGGAGCTTTAAAATTCTGTTTCAAAAATATAAATACAGGAACCCTTAAACACTGTGAATATTGGTTAAAACCCTGAGCTCTCTATATAGGTCCCTGGACCTCCAAAACAGTGCTACCACCATCCCTCATACAGCAGAAGCAAGCTACATCAAGGAAAAAACTTAAATTGACAAATGTATCTCAGCCAATTAAACAATCTGGAATCATAACTGGACTATTTTTTGCTATATGTGATATTGGACAATTTCACTCCAAAAACTGTGTATGTTAAGACACATGAGCTTAAGTATTTGACTCTAACTAACTGGCCTTTAAAAACCCTATCACTTTGTTCAATCTGTATTAATTCCTGTTTCACATAAAGATACTTCTGGAGTTTTTACAAATTAGTTTTCACTGTTTATAGATTTTATATACTCACACTTTTCATATTAAAGTTACAAAAAAATAGGTTTTGCTGACTTTACTTATCATACCCAACTTTACCAGAAAAACACTGTATGTCTATGTGTCGCAAGGGAAAATTAAAAAGAAAAACAATCAATGAGCTCTCCACTTTCTTGTGTCAGAACCCTCACAATATTCAATCAGTAGACTCCTGATTCCAGTGACAGCCCATCACAAACAAAAAAAAAACCAAACCAACAAAAAGAGACAGCCTCCAAGTGGTTTTGTTGTATTTTGCAGAATTTTCTAAAAACACCGTGACTGGAAATACACACAAAAAACCCCCAAAAAACTGGTCAGGAGCGGACAAATTCATTTGCAAAGAGAAAAAATTCCAAGCAAAACTTTAGAGAACATTTTGAATTTGTTCATTTTCAAACATCAACCATAAGATAAAAGGTAGCCCTCAGATACACTACCTTTCTCTGTGCTCCCATTTATTTTAGGTATGAAGTCGTCAACTTGTATGCCTAGGATTAAGAAAGGGCATTATTTTTGGAATAAAGAAAATTGTTTTGGGCTTTCTTTATAAACACAGCATTTTGAAATGTACCTGGCTTTTCATACCACCTCCTCACAAGTACCTAATCAGACAACCCAGGCAGTTTGATGTGTTTCCTGCTAGAGATGATGCTGCTGTTTGTTCAAACGTCTAAGAGGTTATTAACGCCAAAGAGTGACTGCCTATTACACAGATATACGTGAGTATAGGTGTAGATAAAGTGTGTACAGATGGATATAAAATATGTTATAAAATGTGTTTTAAGTCAAGCCCCGGGCCGGAGCGAACGCCCGCAGCAGCAGCGCCCTCTGCCGGCGCTGCCCGGCACGGCCCCAGCAGCCCAGGAGAGCTCCTTACTGGGGAAACTGGGAATCGGAATTCTTCTGCCAGACACCAAAACTACGAGATTATCATAACAAAAGTAACAGAAGAGCGAACGCGGAAACCGGCTTGAAACAAGAAATGGATCGCACCTACCTAAGCTGTTGTGTTCTTTAAGAGTTTTCTCTTGCAGGTGTTCTAACCGTACTGTAAACAGAAGTCCAAGAAAAAGGTATTTCACAGATTAAAAAAAACCAAATAATCCAAGTTCTTTCCCCGCTATTGACTAACCTTGTAAAGCAGTCAGCCGCTCATTGGTGAAGTCGTTATCAGCCTGCAAAGCTTCTATTTTTGCTTGAAGCTCTTGCTCTCTTTCTTCCATTTCATCTATTTTATGCTGCAATTCCTTTTTCTCAGCCAGTCCTTTTTGTTGGATTTCTTCTTGTCTTCCTTCTGCTACCTGCTCAAAAAGATTTTTTTAAATCCACCAAAAAATCAAAATTAACATGTGGAAGAATAATAGATCTTAATTTTCATGCAACTAAATGTATGTAAGTGACTTTCTTAGCTAATCAGATTTAAAAAATGAAAACAAAATCAAATCTACTACCTTTATACAAATTTCACTACAAGCAGACTGAGAAAATCTCAAAATATCTGAAGCAACTTTTTGACTGAGGAACATAAATTTAACAGCAAGAGTAAAGGGCCTTAGAACTAAGAAATGCACAGAGTCTCCAGCATCTCAATTCAATCAAAACCCAAGAACCCTTCTGAACTGAATGTACACTGCACAGACCATCTTGATTGCAAGGCACATCTCTTTCCTTGCTGAATCTCAAGAACATAAGTTTTAAGCTGTCTCCTCCCTCAAAACAAGATAATAAATTTCAGGTTTGATCCTTCTGGGTACACTCATCACCATCAGTGATCGACCCATTACTGGGAAACCAGCTGCCTCAGGAGCAGCAATTGAATCTTTTCATTTGGAAAGAAAAATTTCTCTGAGGTACTGAACTAGAAACCTGGGTTCCAATTCCAGTATTTATCCAATATAAATGCAACAACTGCCTCAGGTCTCCAGAGATGATAACATGACCTTCCTCCTCCACAACTCCTACTTAACTAGACTGGAGACTCTTGGAGAATAGGCTTTATCATAGTGATTATTCTGTTCTCCAGCATAAAAGACCTTAAATACTAATTTATTTTATTCATAGACTTAGATATTGACACTATTGCTAACTGTTGTTTAGTAAGTTTAACTTTTTTGTTAGTTGCATTAGAAATTAAACTGTATTTATTTGTTCAGTTTATCACATTTATTCTATCCAAGTCAGAGAAATTCTGTCATTACCTTTAGCTTGTCAGAAAGATCTTTAATTTCATTTACAGCTCCATTGTACTTATTAGCTAATTCCCTTAATTCTTCCTGAGTCCGCTCATTCATTTCTTTCAGGTGTGTACATTCATCTTCTGTGTTACTTAAACTCCGCTGTAAGACAGAATAATTTTGCAATAAATAATAACAAAAGACAGACAAACTACCAAACACTGCAGACAATAAACTACCAAACACTGCATCTGTTTTTTCCAAGCTGTATATATGCACAGGATGCCAACTAGTCTTATGAGACTTCTTGACCAAGGGAATATAGCAAATAATGATAAAGGAAATGAGACTAATGTCAGCTACTATAGGACAGAAAAATCTTACTTCAAAAGATTGTCTAACACTTGGACTGTAAAAGCTCATTGTAAAAGCTCCTTTTAAGCACACTTTGTACAAGTGGTTAACTGTATATTTCCATAAATGCTGCAGGTTAAACAAGGTCTTACAGCATTTTTTTAATGCATCTATGTCATTTTCCCTGTGTATGTCCCACACACAGAAACTTCTGTAAGACAGCATCATGAATTTTGAAAGCAGGGAGAAAAGGGAAGAGCTGAAAGAATAGTTTCTCATTAATGGTTTAACAATCTTAGCTCTGTCCAACAGGAGAAATAAACACTATTACTTAATATCCTGCAAGTGCAGACACAACAGATACTGACATAACACAGCAACAAAGCAGGGAGCTAAACAGGAGTAGTTACAACTATTTCAGCACTTCCAGAAGAACAGGCACGAAACTTCAGTACCTCCACTTCAGATAGTTTTCTGACCACTTCAATTTTCTCCTGAAGGACCCGCCTCAGGGACTCTTTGGCTGTTGTCTCATAGTTGTGTTTGTCTTCCTGTAATGCTATAAGCTCTTTTCGTATACTGTCTTCTGTTTGATTCTGCACACAGA
Organism: Zonotrichia albicollis; assembly: GCF_047830755.1. Lineage (NCBI taxonomy): Eukaryota > Metazoa > Chordata > Aves > Passeriformes > Passerellidae > Zonotrichia > Zonotrichia albicollis. Next base: position 12,017,725 of record NC_133830.1, read on the forward strand.
AAATAATTCAAAATAGAATAATTACTGTTTTGCTCATTACATAAGTTAGACTGTGATAAAGCCTGTTCTATTAAATTTTAGCAATTTCTGATAGATGAGAAAATGTTATGTACAAATCAGTGATCAAAGAGGATCATTGACTGGCTATAAGTAAGTGAGTTTTTGAAGTGTAGCAGCACACATTCAGTGGTCAGTTTTGATCCCAGCACACATTCAGTGGTCAGTTTTGATCCCAGGAGAATTATGGCACTTTTTTTGGGCACTGCTAAGACAATGTCAAGCCTAGGTGACATAGAACTGGACAAAACAGGTCACAGAGGAAAGACCTTAAACAGGACCTGCAGAAAAAGTTTTTATAACATAAATAGTTAAGAGAAAATAGAAATAAAATAAAAATTAAAATCCAAGGCAGACATAGGTGGCCTAAACAATAATCAGGGTAGCACATACTTGTAACTCTGAATATCAGACAGGACATGGGCAATGAAAACAACAGCCACTTATTGAAATGCCTTGAAATACAGAGCAGATGTGCAGCTTTTGTGCTACTCGGATTCCTACATAAGATTTCCTTTTGGAAAGCTTATGTTCCAAATGCTCTCCTACAACTAGCTACTTCCAAAACTTTTGAAAAGAGCTGCCTTTCAGCATTGCTAATACTTGACTTCAGGTGAACTACTTACCTTTGAACAAGCTTGTAATTGATTTCCCATAACCTCTAGTCTTGATAGCAGCCTGTCTTCATCTATTAAAGCCTAGAAGAAAAGAATTATCACCTTAGAATTATCCCATGCTTAATGTAGTGCCAGTAGAGTTCTGCTTTAAACATCTGAATTTTGTTGGGAGTACTTACTGCTAACAGCTATTTCAAAAGTACACAACCACTAAATTTATTAAACATTGTATTTTGCAGAGTTTTAGAGAACCACCGTAAAGTTTTTATTATTTCTGCTGTTTTTTCCCTGCATTAACAGCTAAAATTGATATGGCAGTGCTCAGTTGAGTCCATAAGGAAAGGATGCTGCAGATACCTGCCAACTAGTATCTGAAGCCTCTTGTGTGACAGCAAGCAGTCGCTGAAGGGTTGCCAGCTTCTGTTCCAACATTTGTTCCCGATGTAAGGCTTCCTGTGAAGAGAGCAGGGCACCACTCAGCTCAGCTAGAGCAACTCAGGAAATCAGAAACAACAGAAGAGATCCCAAAATACAACCAAAAAACTTGTTCAAAACCATAAACCCATTCCATTAAATCCATCCACAAATTGATTTGGATAGTTTAATTAGAAAATGCTGTCCTATAACCTCAGGTTCCTAAACCATTCATTTTTCATGCTATGCTGCACATGCTGAGGACACACTGTTATTCTTCCCAAGACTTAAAGATACTTCATCTCCTCAATAATTTGAGTAACAAAACTGCAGACACCAAAGGACAGCTTGGCAGCTTCCATGCAATGAGCTGTTCATCCTCAAATGAGGTCACAAAAGAGAAATGCCAAGCAAGAACTACTATTTCTGTTTGATTTTTGGTTTATGACAGGAAGACAGAAGAGCATCTTTGTTAACTCCAGGATATGGAGAGAGAACAGATTGGTGAGTGAATATGTATTTGGCTTCCAAAGAAAGAGCATCTGCATGAGCTCCTTCCTGCTATGTCAGCAAATACATGTAAAGACAGTATCTATCTCAAAAGACTTGATGTGAACAAATAAAAATTGCCATTATGAAATAAACCAGGCAAAATAAATCAGTAGAACTTATACACAGTTAAACCTGGAAAGAATTTAGCAGCAAAGAAGTTTTCCTTTTTTTTCTCAGAAAGCTGATTTTACCATCCTTTCTAAAGAGTTTTCTTTTATCTACCAGCACACAGTTGAACATGCTACCATTTTTCAGTCTAACTCTTTTGTGCCATGACATCTTGGGAAAAGCACACCTATTAAATTGACACAGAAGCAGGCACAGAAAGGCTGTGAGGAAGAAGAGCTGCCAGCACTGTCCCTTCCTTTGTAGTTTCCAATAGATACAAGCCACAGCATAAGATGTGTTTTGAACAGAAATATTCAGCCAAACTAAATGTCCTTAAAAGAAAACTTACTTGTAGATACTGTGAAAGCTGAAACAATTCCTGAGAATACATACTGGGAGCGTTAGCAGCAACCTGAAAAAGAAGACAAGTAAGAATTAGAATGGTTTTAGATTTTTCATTAAACAGAAGTAATGCAAAATTCACTTAAATCTAGTCACAAAGGTAAACATTACATTATCTGATAATAGCATCTTGCTTCATTTCTTGTTCTGTTATTATTTAAGGGGTTTTTTTTATCACAGAACTTCCCAACTTGGGACTTAGGTCCCACTGTGTTTCTGCAAAAGTTCTTGAACCACCAAGACACTAATGAGTTTAAAGCTTTTGGTACAGTTGAGACTGAATTGACAACAAAGAAATAAGGGGCACAAAGGTGAAGCCATTCAACTCATTGGCAAACACAAATTGTGGGCTTCCAGCTCAATGTCACCACACATATTATGGCTGCACACTTCCTGCTGACCCACGAGTTATCATCATTGTCTCCCTTTATAAGCATCTATTTCAAAATTAAGGAATACCTGTACTATCTTTGAATAATGACAAACTGTTCTTCACTTGGAGAGAAGTGAGGGGTTGCTCTATGGGTTTATTTCAGCCAATCTAATGATTTACTAATTCTTGTAGGCTTCCTACATTGAAATAATTTTTAACTGTTTTCCCACAGTTATACCTGCAGTCCCTCCTCAGGATTTCTACCCTTGTCCTGGATTCAAGCCACACATATTGTTTAGAAATCTGAACTTAAACACAGTCTATAAACTCCTCAGGCTGCTGGTTTCATAACTAAGTTTCCACAGCTGCTTGATATTTTGTTCAAGTACAAAACTCCCATTAGAACATATTTAAGTTAATCCTTCTTTTTAGAGGCTAGAGAAATAATCAACTCCTGATCACTTTTCTCAAGGGAATATCCATTAGCAGCTTTTCTGCAAGTCCCCCACATTACCAAAGCTGAGTTTAAGAATTACACTTTACAATATTGACTCCATGACTCTACAGTGAGCAACTGTGGCTCTGCAGGAGAGGCAGAGAGGTTTGGTCTCAGTCTTCCTTGGGAACAGGACAATGCATTCCAGACTGTGCAGCACAGCTTCTCCTCCATAAAAAGATATTATATTAAAAAAAACAGACCTCATCCAAACACCAAATCATGAGCTACTCTTGGGTCCCACAGAACATCAAGTATTCAATTATGCAACACCTGTGAACCTGTGCCTGGAAATGAACCATCTTAACATCAATGGCTGTGTTCCAAAGCCATGTTTCAGGTGCCACAATGTAAAAAGTCAACTTACCTTCAAATGTACACTGTGATAACTGCCCTTAAATGTCACTCAAAATATTAAACTAGATAAAAAGAGTCAGTGGAAGACATATCAAAATGTTACTGGACAGATTTCACTATTTCTTCACCTTGATAACAAATCTGAAAATAGCATGTGTCTGAAAAAAGCATCAAGCAGCAAATTACTGAATTACCTTGTCAACAGGACTTGGTAATGGTGCATGGATAACACTGAAAAATAAAAAAAATACACAAAATACATAAATGTTGTACTTGGACACTTTCATCAAAATTAAAAATATAACATCATATGTTTTTACTATTTCTTATTTGAACATGAAATTATATGGAAAATCTTCTATAGCAATTTACTTTTACTGATCTTCCCACAAGCAAACAAAGACACCCTAAAGCTTCACATAAGTATTTCTGGATAGTAATGATAAAAGGATATTTAAATAAGCAATAAACCCTACAAAACTTTGGATAATGAAAAATGACTAAAATTATGCTATTTGTGATTAGCACTCAGAGCACACAAAATGTTCAAGTTTTTGGTTTCTACTGCTCTTGGAAGATTTCTCAAAAATGGGCATACAGACAGAAAATACTGTCAATATTCATCTGAGTTTTCGTTAGCTTCACTTCAGTCAAGTTTATGTGCATCTAAAAGAGCCAAAAAAATAATCACTAATAAAGAAATAGGGCAGGAGAATTTGCTTATTTGCTTTACTTTTCTCCATATTCTTCTGTTTCTAATACCCATTTCAGTAGAGTAAACCACAGTCAGAAAAGCCCAACTACATAAGAATTTTTTCTTTTTTTATTCTTCAGAGTTGTCTTAATTACTAAAACCCATAAGGAAATGAATTTTTTTTCTTCATAATGCCTGCAAAAGAACCATGCACTCAGTTACTCCCTTTGCAGGATTGCAGGCAAACCAACTGCTCCCATGATGATTTTAAACATAATGTCCATCAAATCCTCATCACACAGTAGCTGAACTTTGGTAGATGTGAATCCATATCCTTACTCTGATCGCAATCGAGCTTCCATTCCATCTGGAAGGAACAGTTTGATTGTGGAGACTATACATCCATGGGTCACTGAAAAGAAACAAACACTAAGTCATCATGATCCATTACTACTTGATTTCAAGTTCAGTGCTTCATGTTCCAGTGACCAAGCAAACTGCCTGAAGAAACCCTGAGGCAGGCAAAGAGGAGAAGGCATGAACACCTTCAAGCACCAGTGCCTGGCTCTGCCTGCTCAAACCTCCTCTGGACACAGGAAACTTCACCATTATAAACCTGAAGGGGTCATGCTGTGTACTCAGTCCTGGCTGTGGAACAGTTCCACTTCCCACTCCTCCACGTGCTGCAATATCTGAAACTTGTCTTTACTGTACAAAGTTAAAAAAGTGAATGTTTTGATCATAAGGGAGTGAAACAGAATGGATCTTACCTGCAGCAGGTTACAGGAATGCAGAGGTATAAAGAAAATAATGAGCTGCCTTTTGGACAAGATTCTGACAAGCATATCCAGGGACTTAGAAGGGACTATGTCCAATTTGTGTCACCGACACTTCAAAACGTGGAACTTGCCAAGCAATTATTATTTACAAAAAAGGATGGAAAAGGAAATGCAGAGAAGTGTGCAGGAACCACTGAGAACTACATCCTTTTGAACACTGTAAGCAGCATCATTCAAGACAACACATTTCTATTTTGGGGTGCTTGCAGTGCACATCTACTGCATAGCCCCCAAGTGGCCTTTCCTTTCAGAAGAGGTAAACTTGTGCTTGAGGACTACATTCAAGATTTGTTTAACTCGAGAAAGATCCTAAGGAATAAGAGGAAGAAATGCAATATTTGATTTTTACATCAAATTCAAACCTTCTACACAATGTTTTGAAAAATATTACTGATATGATTTTCAGTGCCTTTGCAAACAGTCAAATTATGTGTGTGTCTTGGTTGACGTCTTTTCCCTGTATGGTTCTATTAACTGGAAAGCAAAAATTATTTCCAGATACATGGAAAGACAGCTGTACATTGTTCCCAAAACACTACCACAAGTGAGATACAAATGAGTGTGTGGTCACCTATCATGAACCATTGTACCTCCAGCACCCACTAACATACAAAACAAATAGCTGCTCTCCTTCCTCTGTTATTAATACCAGCAAAACAGTTAATCTGGCTGTGGAAAAAAAGGGCAATGGGCGTTTTAGGACACTGGTAATACTCCAGGGAAATGAGACAGGTCTTTAAGGAAGCTACCTCAATAGAATCTAAATATAGAGGAGAAATGAATCCAACCAAGACAAGATGGTTTTAACCTTTATTTAGCTAATGCTTTGGAGACGTATTCTCCTGACTAGAGCATCTTGTTTTTTTTCAAGCTGACCTGGTAAAGTATTAAATTTACATGCCAGGGCAGAACAGATTAAACTGCAGGGTTTGGGGTCTTGATTTATAAATTGAATAAATCCAGTTTGCAAAAAACATTTAAAAAATACATTAGCAATATTAGCTGTACCCTGTAATACATAGCTTTCACAATGCAGAATTCTTTCTTTTAGAGGAAATCAGTGATTTTAATAAGAAAACATTAGGATACCTGACATTAAATGGCAACAGACAGCTTTACCTTCGGGTCACATATCAGGTAGGTCTGCTGTAAGATTATATAATTCTGAAGTTTTTCTGTCAACAGCTAGACCAAAAAAAATCTCCTAAAATCTGCAGGAGCTTTATTTGTGTCAAGATATAACAGACTTCTAGCAAAAAGTCTCAAATAGACAGTGACTGGGAACAGGTACCAAGTATTTTGACAAACTTATAAAATTAAAATAGTAAGAAATGAAACAATATCCAAACTCTGCAGTCTGACCTTAAGCTATCAGTTCATTGCAATTGGAAAAATAAGGAGAAAGCAACACAAAAACCACGAATACAGTACTGACTGCACAGAAGAACAGCAACGGTTTAAATTCAGGTCTACAGTATTTCTTGTGAGGAATTAACAAGAAAAGGCAGTAAAGCAACGCCTGGCGTCCCAACAGAGCTGAGGCACCCCTTGTCCCCGCGGCTCACCCCCCTCTCCTTCTCCATCCATCCCACTCACCTCGGGGCGCTCCGCGGGGCCGCCGCTCCCGCCCGGCCCCGGCACAGCCGGCATTGCGCAGCGCCGCCGCCAGGGGGCGCCCCAGCGCCGGCCACCGCGGCCGCCGGCTCCGCCCCGCCCCGCGCGGCCTCCGGAGCGGGAACTGCCGCCCCTCAGCCACGGCTCCGTCCAGAGCATCCAACTGCCGACCCACAGCCACGGCTCCGTCCCGAGCATCGAACTGCCGCCCCTCAGCCACGGCTCCTCCACAGCCACAGCTCCGTTCCGAGCATCGAACTGCCGACCCACAGCCACGGCTCCGTCCAGAGCATCCAACTGCCGACCCACAGCCACGGCTCCGTTCCGAGCATCGAACTGCCGCCCCTCAGCCACGGCTCCCTCTGTGGTGTGAAACAGCTGTCCCCCATCCACAGCTCTCTCCACGGATTAAAACCCTGCTCCTGCTCCATTTGCTGTTCCACACTTTAGTCACAAACTTCTTGGTCCCCTTCAAAACACGCAGCTGACCCACATTTCACAACTCCAAAACCCCCGAGACCCGTCCTAAACCTTGACAGGTTCTGCTGCACTACAGCACAACGGGAACACAGAAACCATTTCTGTTTGTCTCAATTTTTGCTTCCTACAGAGCCAATTGGCCAGTGATACTTTTGTTTCTATTTTCACTCGTTAATGTGGTACCCAGCCCTGAGGAGCCCCCCACACCCCTCGGGGGTCTATGCACTGCCCAGCAGCCCACACTGCTGTGGGGCTCCCCACTTACATGACCTCCCTCAAACATCCCATGACAGAACACACATATGAGAGTCCAAACCTGACTAGAAAAATGTGCATAAATTGCATTTGAACTAAACCATGTTGGAATTATTTGACCTTGCTTTGCAAGGCTGCTGCTGCTTGCTGTGCAGGGAAGTATCACCAATTAGCTCAGAATGCTTTGGCACAAGTGGGAAATTTAAATAGTGCTAAAAGAATATAAACCACACTAACACAGAGAAAAAGCACAGGTTACTGCTGTATTAAGGAGAGGGAAATGGTGAGGCCCCGGTGCTTGTCAGTAATACAGCAAGTGGACAAATAAGGAAGCAGGAGGGATGCAAACACTTCTCCAGGACCTATTACTGAGTTTGGCTCAGCAGCAGGAAACTGAGGAATTGGTTCTCATACTTGATAAACTGAAAAATCACATACTGAACATGCCACTATTTTAATGAACCAACTCCAGATCACATTTGCAAGGAAATTACTTATGAAAACACAGCCTGAACAATAAAATAAATGTATTCTAGCAACGCTGACAGAATTCAGAATTTACATGGGCAAGTACACTCATTCTGTCCTGTCATTACCTTATAATTACACACAGCAGACTGCTGACGTGTCTTGTGCAAGTAAGGCATTATGTAAATACCAGAGTGCAAAGTGCTTTTAAAGGCAATCACTAATTTAAAAACTACTTTCCTGTCTGTTTCATGACTAGATTAGAGTAACAGTAACATCTAAGCCTACTGAAACCAACTAGTGAAAAACCCATGTTTATATGCATTCCAACCATATTCATAGGTAAACACCCTGTGATGATACAATCTTCATTCTCTGCTTGGGGGAGCAGAGAGGGAAGAAACCAAACTTGTATCCTCTTCCTCATTAGAGAGCTCAACACATTCATGAGTAACACGAGCACGGCTTCCAAGTTCAAAGCCAGAGAAAAGGACAAGGAAGGCTGCATAATCTGATCACTCATTACACAAATGCCAGGTCACCAGCATTTGTGTAATGTATCATGCTTTCTAAAACTAACACAAAACCACAGCAAATAACTACTACTGGCAAAAATTCATGGCAAGAATTTGCTTACTATGAACTTTGTGCAAATATTTCCATGAACTAACTGCAATGTGCTGATAAAAGCAAGTCAAGTGCAATTTCTCTTCCAACTAAATCTTATAATAAAAGTTGTTTTAGTCTAAATAACTTGAAGAAATTCAGCTCCTCTTAGCAAGGACAGCATCTCATCAAATTAATAGTTCCAAGTTCATTAGATGCAGTGTATACTCTTGATCTCTTCCATGTGTACTGCTAGTATTCATAAATGTTTACAATCACTTCACATGGAAACACTTTCAATAACTCCCAGCAATTTCAGCTAGGCACCCTTGAGTTGAACCTTTGCAATATCATTTTTGAGAAGAGTAAAACAATGCTAAGACCTTCACTATAATGAATCACTCAAAAATCCTACAGCTCCAAAAGCTCCTGATGATAAAATACCGCCACCACCATAACTTAATAATGTTTTCTTTAAACACATTCATTAACCTTCCTCTGATACTTCAGATCTGAGAATTACAACCCCATCTGGCTAAAGACAAAAATTCACGAGTAACAGAGCAGGTGCCATCTTTATCTTTTGTTCACTTAAGGTACTTTAAGAAATTCTCCTGTTGTACTATGGTTTGGTTTGTTGGGCTTTTGGGAGGGGGGTGCTTTGATGGACATTTCGTTTATTTGCTTGTTTTAAAAACTTTATCACCAGCCTTCCAATTTAATATTATTTTTCCATTCTTCTCTAATACACTTCTCTTTAAGGATAAGCTCTGCAAAGGTCTTGTTCAGAAAAGCAATAAAGGGGTGATGGCAGTTGACCTTTAATGCCAAATCTGTGTGCTACTGAGTAGGCAGGATTCTGCAGAACATGGTCAGAAGTTCAATGCTTACAGAAAGCAGCAGACACATTAAGGAACTTTAAAAAGTCTTGACAAAACTGATTATAGTCTGACAATCCCCATACAGACCAGTCTCCAGAAAGATAAAGAAATGGTTCTTGACATACTATGTAATGTCAAAAGAAAAGAGATAGAGGCTGCATTTTAATTAACACTGATACAGAGCTATTGCCATAATACAAGATCTCCTGAGCATGCATACTGGGAAGAAGACAGCAAGAGAAACAAACCAAACAAAAATGCCATCACCTTGTTTGTCAGCTAGCAACTTTTTCCTAATTCTCATTTTAAAGTACCTGTAGAAATCAAAATCAGTAGCTGACACAGAAGGAAACAGTGGGTACCCTGAAAAGAATTGTTAGCCTGTTTCAAACCTACACTGACTACTTGATCAAGAAATTCAGGTTCATACTTCTGCCACACTATTAGCTGAAACTTTAAGGTTCAAAGGGCTTGAAAGAAAGGTAATTACAATTATAATAATAAAATCCAAATACAAAAAGCCCAATACAGCATTACACACATATGCTTGTGTTGCACTTTTAAAATTGCTGTAGGTCAATTTAAGTGAAGCAATAGATGAACACATAGCCACAGCTGAGCCTCCTTTCCCAGACCTACACTTCCCCTGCATCCAGTAAGGAAGAAAGCAGGCCATGGAAACAACCCAGTAAAGTCCATCTGGGGGTGTGAGGGCAGACATAGAGGCTGTATTTTCAGCAGACATGTTTCTTGATCAGGTACCACATGGCACCAGGGCTCACTGCCAGCACAAAAAAGGGAAGAAATACCAAAAAACCAAACAAGACTGCTTTCTTACAATGGGAATGCCATTTAGTTTTAAAGACTGGATTGTGGTAAGATGTTCCAAATAAATATACTTGAAAAGAAACCAAAAAATGATCCATACCCTTACCTTTCCGCGTGTTCTCCGTCACATCTACACCAAACTGGATGATGTCACCTGACATAATTTCACATGGTGGGCTTTCCTCAGATCCTCTACTCAGTCTCTGACTATTAATAAAGGTACCATTACTACTTTTAGTGTCTTGAAGATAGAACTGTAAACAAACAAACAAAAACAACAGTAAGATATTTGGGAAAAGTAAGACAAGAAATACAAGCACAAGTAAAATTTTATTTATATAAAATTTATTTCTAGAAGATAACAAATGTATAAAACTCTAAACACCCTCATCAGGATGTAAAACCTTCCCATCATCAAGAAGTATTTGTATTTGATTTTGAGCTCACATATGATTGAATTCTAGCACATACACTATGCAAATAATTGCTACAAAGTGTGCCTGAACTGCTGCCTGCAATAGAGGATCACACGTCATCAGCAGCAACACCTTTTGCCACATACATACAACAATTCATATTTTTGAGTTGTCTAACACAAAACTTGTAACTGCTCATACATTCAAGGTAACAGTATTGCATGACAATCACGCTGCAGGGAAGGCCACTGAAGGAAAACCTCTGGCAAAAGACAGAATTCAGGAATTGCAATGAAAGGCCATGGTGAAACTTGAAGAAAACCAACAGGATGCTTTTACTAGCAATACTAGTTCACATCATTAACTAAATTTCAAGATTTCAAGTACTTTTGTAATCACCCAACTTCAGAATTAATTAAATGTTAATAGAAACTTATTGAATCTGAAACTGCTTTTATGATGCAAGACTTGTAGCCTCAACTTCTGCATCTGAAAAGAGGTTACAAATGAATCATCCAGCAGAAAACCAGAGTGACTGGCTGTGACTGAGCAGTGACAGCACAAAAGAGGGGACCAGAACGCTCCTGACAGCCAGGTGTAACTACTGGAATGAGTCAATCTCACTACTCCAAGATAACAATAGCTGCTACAGGAACCTGCTGGAATGGTAGAAATCACTGGCTTCCTGCACTCAAAGAATCTCATCAAGTCCCAAAGCAGGCATAAGATTGGGGAAAAAGATGTTGTGTTCAGAGAAATTAATCTATTTCCATCTTTTTCTTATAAAACCAATTGACCTTTCCTTTTTTGCAGCACTCCCTACAAAATTTTCCATGTTTTTAACTGCCTCTATTATTGCAGGCCTCAAAAAAAAACCCCTGATACATAGCTCAAAACCACAGTGAAGGGGAAAGATGGGTTTTGAATGGAGCGAGAGTAGAGCACCAGGGCTCCTTAGATCTTGTACTGGGAATGACACAGAGTGTACGAGACAGATCTTATATGGCAAAACCCAGTGGCCCTGGACTCACTAATCAAGGGGAAGGCCAGCACAGAAAGTCCATGTAGGTGTTAGAAATGAAATGCAGTATGTGAAAAGAAAGAAAAGCAGTATGTGAAAGACTTCCCTTCCCCCAACAGATACGCCTTAGATCTTCAATTGAAGGAAAACAAAACAGTAATCTGTCATAAGCTGATAAAGATGAAGGTAAACATAAATTATGGATAGATCAAGAAATTCTGACTGCACTCACTATATTAATAATCAAACCCACTCTAAATAATACTCTCCATAGTATTAAATACTATCTATTAACATACTAGTGTATCATACAGCTTTTATAAGTTATATGCTTTAAAGCCACTCTAATTAATTTGCTTGTTAATTTAATAGGCTGAAAGTACTGAACTCTCTCATGGCTCAGTGCAGAGGTAATTATTTCTTGCTTCCTGTTTGTTTTCAATTAGCTTTCTTCTTCATTTGAAAATTCTTCTGTTATGAAAAAGTGAGTCACAGGCAAGGAGAAACAAACATGCTTCTGCTTATTTGCTCTTCCCCACCCTTTTCTTCTCTGTGCATATCTGCCTTTTATCCCTCCCAAGGTTTTGATTAATCACTGCCCCTTGTAACCACATTTTTGCACAATCTGCAAATGGGACTCTGACAAGATAGCACAAGGAAATACAGGACAGCGACCACAGGAAAAGAAGTGCAAGAGAGCATCAACCATACAAAGCTTGTAAAACATCAGCAGAGACAACATTCAAACGGCAAAAGGATATTTGTAAACAAATGTCTACAGAAAATACACATTGCATTTAATATTATGTAACTTATGTCCACTTAAGTGCATACTACTGAATTGTATTACATAAATTTTAGAAAAGTGATGCTGTTCAAGTCTTTCCATCCTGTTTGTAAATATGCTTCTTCCTGTATCTAGAAGAAGTAATACCAGCCACATGTTAGTAACTGATGTCTGAGGAAGGGAAAACACACTGCCTTCAAATCTTGCTATAAAGGATTCAGTTATCTTTAAGGCAGCCATTCCTCAGGAACCCACTGAGCCAGCCCCTTTCAGGTAGCAAATCCCAAAGTTACTTCCATGCTGGTTTTCACTAGTCCAAATGATGTTTCTTAAAGGTCAATCTCTCCATCCCTTTCGCATAATTACTAAAGCTATCTTCAGGAAATAAAATCAAGTGCAAGCCCTGAAACAAACGTGTCTATACATTAACTAACACTTGTGGCAGCACACTGGTTTTTATGTAGTATTTAATTACGCAGTAAGCACAGTGGGTCCTCAGATTGCCAAAGCAACACCTTTTAGAGAGCAGCTGTGTGGCACAGCACGTTCTGGGAGCCCAGCACCGCCTCTCCTCCTGCCCCAGCACTCTCAGGCAGCAGCGCTGCCTCCCGCCCTTCCCAGCTCTCGCTGCCGAGCTGTGCCACCACCTCCCCACCCGGACTGGCTCAGGCTCTTGTTCAGCCACTGCAAACCAGTTCCGAGCAAGGTAAACAAGGAGGTGCTTAAGCTGACGAAAAAATGGCAGCATGTACTGGCCTAATTACACTTGCTTTTATAATTCACTCTCCAGAGCGAAGTCCCAGCCCTTTTGCACCTCATATTAACAACAAGTCCAATGCAGAGCAGAGATGGCAGCTCACACACATTCAAAACAACTCAGCTTTTGAGGACTGTTACAGCATGACCACATCCTTAATTCAAGGGATAGCTGTGTAATTGTGTGAGTGCTGGTTTCCCCTCCTTTCATAAAAAATACAAGGTAACACAAAGTATTCAAGAAACTCACGTTCCATTATCATAACATCTCAACCAAAAGTCTCTCCTAGTCTCTCTTTCTTCTTTATAATTTATCCTTTATATGCCCTCCCACCTACAAGCCATTAATAAGACCAATTAACTGCAGACACCTTACCAGCCTGCTTCCACAAAATTTTTGAAGATTTTACTCTCAAATAAAACTTGCAGTTCATCAGTACACACAAACTTCTCCAAGTACAATCCACCTTCCTTAGAATCTATATTATGGAAGTTTCAAAAAGCTACAGATTTTTGTTTCCCTGTTTTCAAGGAATTATGGATTTATTTCATAAACTTAGTATTTATCGTATTTCAAATTAGTCTTCAGTTTTGCAAATGAAACAAAGGCACCTCCTCTGCTCTGACCTATGGTGCATAAAAATCACATTCCTCCTTCTAGGTCAATGATTCAGAAGAGCATCAATAACCTGCTAAATCAGTTCATGTTTTTGTTCATGCAGTTAGATATCACTATGATTTTTCCCCTATAACAAATTGCTGGTATTTTCAGATTAAAGAAACAGAAGGTTCTTCTGTAGTGATCCCAAACCATAATACATCAAAGCTAAGTACATAAAATATGTTAATTCTAACTGATATTAGGAAGTTGCAAATTGCTATGCTCCATGAGGACAGATTTTAACCTAATTTATGAAATGTAGGTTAACTGTTTTCTTCAAAGTAATAAAACCAACTAACAATAACAAACTCATTCTGTTTAATGATCACTATTGCAAATTCTTCCAGAAGGCAGCTGAAGAGAGCTCCTTAATTAGCCTGACAAGTGAGAAAGCCAGGATGTGTTGTCCTTCCCAAACCATACAGAGGCCTGATACTGGATGAGACACTTCTGTCTCAGAGAAGACAAAATATGGGCTCAGAGATGGATACAAAATCTTGAAAGCAACACACTTCCTCAGTGATTTGATTATCTGGATTTAATTACAGTAGAACTACAGGAAGAAACAACTGACCAGCTTTTTCATACTTCTATATTTGCTATTACTATGTACAGCCATCATTTGCCATTTTAATAGCACATTACTGCTACTCCATCCAACCCAGCTTGAAACTGCAGTTCAGGGCAATTATTCTGACAACTACAGTGAGGAGAATTGCTGGAAAACTGAGGCAGTTTGTCCAGAGATGTGAGATTCAGTATGTGAAGAGAAACAACTTCTACATCAAAAATGCAGGAAGAAGAAGAAATCATTACATATAATTAAACCTATTTCAGCCTCTTTCCAAAGCTGAATTAATAATTAAATAAGTACCAAATTGTCGGCTATTGCCTTTTACACAAAGTCAATATATTTTATGTATTAAATAAATTTCCACTGTCTAAAAAAATGAATGTAGAAAAATAAGCCAAATTTCAGAATCTCCTAGTTTACCATTCTTTTTCTCACCTCTTATTTCCTCTGTGAAAGAAGTACACACAAATCCCAGGAGCTTCAGGGTCCTGTTATACCTTTGTGGCTTTAGCTTGAACCAGAAAGATTTCTATGATTTTGTCCAATTATGAACTATAACCCATAAGGAGTTGGCAGTTTCATTTTTACCATGGTTACCACCACAAAGGGGCAGCAGGGCTATTAGCCAGAGCAGTTAAACCATAAAATGCTGCAGTTAATGATGAAAAATTCTTCCCTGACTCACACTGAATAATCATTGAACAATTAATGCAGGCATTATAAATGCACCCCCTGAGTACTAAAGCTAATACCCAAAAGCAGGAAGTAAATAGGGATCTAGAAATTGGAATACTTGCCCTGGAGTGATACTTCACTAAGCAGTAAGGTAGCTGAGTTCATTTACTCACTGCATGCTGAGAATTCTACCAGGAAACAAAATACACTGTGCACAAGTCAACTGTGCAAAGCCAAAGACTTTAAAACAAAATATATACCATGGTCAAACCCACATGGCCAACATTTGCCACACTGTGGCTAGAAATTTTTTTCTCTCATATTGTCACAAGATGAAAATAATCTTATTTGAATCTTCACAGTGAGAATTTTCTCATTTTGGAAGAGCACTCTGCTAGCAGACTACACTGTGCAAACCATACTGAATTCCAGGTCAGTCCTTTGGCTGTAAGATACACAAGTTCAAATGCTAAATTACCTCCAGATCCAATTGATTTGAGTTTCTCATTCTGGTCTGCTTAGACAGATCCCAAATTCCTTTCCTCTCACTTGCCTAACTCCACCCGTCTATCAAGGAAGTAGAAGTATTTGTCTCCATAAGCAAGAGTAATTCACAGGGTGGGGTGCATCAAGCAAAATTGCTTTTCTATTTAGTTTTCCATTTCTTAAACACATAGATCTAATAGCTCTTTGCTATTAGATTACTAAACCCCAGCTCCTTCAACCCAGAAACAAAACTAGTGCAGTAACTTTTGAGTTATTATGAAAACTCCTTTTTAAAATGATTCTAACTACCCCAGGCAAGCACCCACTATGAAACTAAAAGCAACCAGCTGTGAAGAAAGGGATTTTCCAGTCAGATTGAACAGAGTGAAGGAGTGGCAGCTGGCTTTTCAGGGACCGAAAGTATTGGGCTTCTCAAGTGAAGCAAAACTTGCTAGTAGTTTTCAGTAACTTTTCTAAAAAATAATAAACTTTACCACTTTGTCTATGAGGAATAAAAGAAAAAAAAAAGATAAAAAATTGACATTCTTTGATATAGCACGGGACAAAAAAAAGTCACTGTGTTTTTAACTCAAAGTGTAAGCCTAATGTATGCAAAAAGGTTAAAATCTTCAGCTATTCCCAGGACTCCAATGCTATCCCTCCAAACTTGCCAGCAGTTCAAAGGGGTAGAGGGGAAAGGGCAGCAGGGAATATGCTCCTCTGCTAACCAAGTTGTTCCTTTGTCTGTTTACACCTTGAAGTTTTGTTGTCTGTACTGCCAGGACAACCCTGCTGGTTACTCATACCTGTTGTCAAGCAAAGTAAACTGTGCCAGTAAAAGCAGCTTTGTGCCCGCATAACTGAGCCTGGGTATAAACACAGCTTGGCCTTTGCAGACACATTATTTGAGGTGCTATAAAATATTCATCCCTGTGTTCCTTGCCATGTCCTGCTTGTTCAAGTGCTTTGAAGTTCACTATAGGTCCTGTCACTCAACTTCACTTTTGTGTGAGTGGTCAGCAGACTTTGCCCAAAAAGGGCACAGGGACTATGCCAGGGAAGGGAAGGGAAGATGGATGGATTTGTGGGGAAGAAGAGGAATCACCTCAGGCAGGCAGGAAGGCAATGCCCAGCACTGAGAGACACCAACAATTAACTGGGCATAAAACATCTTTGGCTACAGGCCTGACATGCTCTGCTCCTTCCTCGGCAGCAAAATGTCACCTTTCTCAACAGAACAAAGCAAATGTTCCAGTTGTACCCGTGAACATTTCAGCACAGACTTTTTTTGACATATGACTTTGCAATGCTTATTTTAACTGCTGACTTTTACAGATACACTTACACCTATCAGAACTTTCAATTCTGGCATATTAAAATCATTAACAAAAAAAAAAGTATGTTTGCAGACTTAATGCCACCTCCTATGTGTTGTGCCCATTTAAGCACAACATTTACTTTCTAAATCATTATTCAAACCACACTATTGGTAGTAGTTGCAATTCAGCTTACTCATCTGAAGGGGAAAAGCTCGGGACTCAGGGTTCCTATTAGTCAATAGCTCTATACTAATCTTCAAGTAGTTACAGATAATCTACTTTACATTCAAAAAGAAAGAGGATATCAGACACTTATTTGACAATGATTTTTGATTTGTATTAGCAAGTGGTCTTTATTAACAGAAAGGCTACTAAAAATATTAAACAATTCTTTCTAATTAGTCAGTTTTACAATTAGCTACATGAATCTTAAAAATATGCTATTTAAATGGTTTGAGCTATTTTTATCAAATATAATTCTCAAGCAGTATTGTTGCATTTTTCCAAGTAATTCATACTTAAGAGAATGACACAAGATGGCTAAAAGTTTCGGTCTAGGACCTCAAACTATATCACAATCCAAGTTCTCTAGATTAAGACAAAAACAAAAACCCTTGCTCACAATTCAAAATCTGTGCATGTATATGAAAAAGAGGAGAAAAAAAATCCCTACTGCTTGTGTCCAAATCTAAAGTTCTCTGTATTGTGAGACAACTGTCTCAAGCTGAATTAAGAAAATTAAGGAAACCACGACCTACATCATCCTTGCTTTCATGAAATACAAAAATGTAATTGTGAGTTCCTCAGTTCAGGAGAGCCATGAAGCCCCTGGAGCAGGCCCAGCAGAGGTGATGAAGATGATGAAGGGACTGCAGCATGTCTCCCATGAGGCCAGGCCGAGGGAGCTGGGAGCACCTTGAGCAGGGGCCTCACCAAGGCCTGTCAGTGTCTGCTGGGAGGTGTCAGAGCACAGAGCTGGGCTCCCATCTGTGCTGCCAAGCAATGGGACACGAGGCCATGGGCAGAAACTGATGCCCAGCAAGTTCCACCTGAATGTGAGGAAGAACTTTACTCTGCAGTAACTGCACACTGGAACCGGCTGCCCAGAGAGGCTCAGTCTCCCTCACTGGAGATATTCAGAACCATTGGACACAATCCTGTGCTGCATCCTCTCAGGGGACCCTGCCTGATCAGGGAGACTGGACCACATTACCCACTGGGGTCCCTTCCAATCTAACCATTATGTGAAATTCTGTGAAAATGTAACTAAGTAAGGAGACAAACTGCATTACAATTCCTGAACCCCTCAACATCACTCAGTGCAGAGCTGTATGAACATCACTAACTCACCTCAAGATTGCTTTTATTTACTTTAATTTTGAAAGGAACTATCAATGCTCCAAACACCTAAAACAAGAAAATATCTGGGGAAAAAACCCATTAGTGTTATGGGGATAGCAGTTTATACAGGGAAAGAATCCTTCATATAAGGTGATAAATATATATATCAATACTGAAGTAACAGATTAAACTGAAAACAAAGCTTTTATTCTATGATTGTGCACTATGACTGTGCACAACCAATGTGAATGGAAACACTATCACAAAGGATGGCTCCCCTTTCTAACCTATTTACCTTCACCCTCCTTCAGCAGAACTGGCAGCATTCAAGTAACACACAAACTATTTTCTAGAAATAAACATTTCAAGCCTAACTTGACAGCTGTGAAATTAACACCTCCCAGCAATCACATCCCATAATGGAAAAATGTCGTATAACACCAAGTCAGAGAAGAACAAGTCCTGGACACTCCCTATTATGCTGTAAGGCCTCCTCAAAATCCTGTAGTTAGTACACTCTCTGGTAGAAGATTTATGATGAAGGATGTGAGCAGAAGCAATCCTAGGCATGATACAAATTATTCATTCTTCTTCTAAATAAAAATTTCTGCAGGAAACACAAAGTGTGGAACGAAGTGACTGCAAAAGGTAGAAGCTGCTCATGTACCGGGGTCCTGATATATCCCTAGATTATTCAAATAATCCAAAAAGGCATTCACTGTCAAAAGGAGAAGAATGACAAGATAGATACTCACCAAAAACTTCAAGCCACAAAATGCGACACCCCCATATAAAAATAGATCCCTCTCTCCACATCAGTGTCACTAATTTTGATGCAAAAAGCTATTTTTAAAAAGAAGAGATGTAGAGGAAGAGTTCTAATTTACAAGTAATTTGGTTTATATATAGGCAACTGCCTTGCTACAGTGTCACCATAGTTACTAATAACTACTCTTTAGAATGTCTCTTACTTAACTTTTGTCCTAATAGCTCACAAAAATTTCTGAGTATCAGACTTCTGCTAAAAGTGCTACATGGTTTCAGGATAACTTGAAGAATTTTGTATTTATTCTCTTCTCAGCGGAATAAAAGTCTATCCCTTCACATGCATCATGCTTGAAAACTTTTGCACATGAATCACAAAAGAGATGAAGGATATTAACACCTTCAGAAAAGATCCAATTCCATTCTGAATATAGACAAAGCACACAAGTTTCCCACAAGAAAACTACCCAACTCAGTACTAGTTGCATACAGTATTCTCGAGGAAACTGAATTTTTAGCCTACACGAAAATTCTCAAGTACTATTTTAATCCCATCCTGAAAATGCTGAGAGAATTTTAAGGTACATCATTGCTTTAACTGCAAAGCTAAAATACATTAACAATAAAAGTACAATCAACAGAAAGCTTCCCAGGAAATGATTACTCACACATCATCCCAAGATGCTCAAATTGACTCATTAGAACAGTCAAACAATATAAAGAAGAGACTTATTTGTCTTACTGCTGTCATAGATGACAATATCTTACATAACACCCAGAGACTTTGAAAGAACTTTTCCTACTCCACATGAAAACACTGGCTTGTGCAATGTACTCATAAAACCAGTGAAAAGTAGATAAAAACAGGTTTCTAGAAGGAAATTGTACTTGCAAAGAAGTTTCCTGCTTTATTTCATTAAAGAAGCTCAGCCTCTCGTTACACAAGGCATTTGTACAGCCACATATCAGGTATCACTGTGACACCAGTGATTACTTTGTATAATTTATCTCAACTTCTATCATCACATCAAACATGGACCTGAGGGAAAACATATGGCCAAGGTGACCTCCTGAGGTTTCACTTAATGCTACTGTGTTCTTTGTATTAATCAATAATGGAAATAAACTGCAACTTAATGCAGCTTTAAAATAAAGAACTAAAACACTCTAATAGGCTGTTACCCAGAAATCCAGGCTTCTTCAGGCTCATTACTTTTAAGTGTAAAATATTGCTGAAATACTCATCACTCCTGATGCCCTTACAGGAATACTTTCCTACAAAACTAGACTGAAAGCTAAACACTATTATTTACTCTAATAAATGTAATTAAATTTGGCAACATGGCACATTCAAACTTTGCAGTAAATAAAGTTAACTTGCTCTCAACATGTACAAATTCCCAAAGACTGTATTTGTAGGATACACGTACCCAGATAAAATAAATAAGCTCTGCAAAGAGCAGGTTCTCATACACAAGCTTAATTTCTTTTCAAATACATGTTTCAAAAGGTTTGTAATGTACTATTGCACTTTCCTCTTATCTTTAGGAAGCAAAACCCCTCATAAATATTCTGCACTACTGAAGAACACTAAGACCACTCAGAAAACAAAAACTTTAATTCTTAAATTCACAATCAAAAAATGGTTAAACTTGATAGTTAACATTCTTTGGCCAACCTAATGAAGAGCAGGACAAAATAAAGTATGGTTTTGTCTCTGACTACTGCAAAAGTATGACAAAGATTGTCATGTGTGGACAGAGCTTTGCCCTAATTTAAGAGCAGATATAAGGCATAAATCTCTCCTGGTCTTTGGATTTTAAATACCCTTATTAGAACCATGCATAAACAAAAACTAAAATCAATTTCTGTAACACCTACTAAAGAAACCAAATGAATTGTTTTTATGGCAAAACATTGAAAATAACCAGAAACTACAGAAAAAGAAGAAAACAAATGAAGACCAGATTTTTAAAAAGCAATCTTGAAATACTATCAGCATCTAAGAGTAAATACTTAGAATGAGAAATCCAGCACCATCATCATCCATTGTTTCTGCGTCCTCAAAAATCTCGAGCTAACGAGGTAGATAAATCACTAGCAAAAAATGAATTGAAAGGGAAGCTTTCCTTAAGAAAATTGCACTACTGAACTTCTATCAACAAACAATTACATTTTCATTTGCAAGCAAATTGGAGAAAAACCACAACAGAAGCCAAGATTACCAGATATTCCACCAGAAGAGAAGAACTGCTTATACAAAAGCAGAAAGTGATGAGGCAGCTCCTTCATTTATCAGGAAACTCCAACTCCCAGCACAACCCGATGTTTCAAGGCAGGTGCAGAACTGCAAAAGATTCTTAATTGTCTTGCTACTCGCTGCTAAATTGCTGAATTAGTTAATCATTACATCAAAGCTCCTCTACTCTGGCACAGAAGAATCACTTTTCACATGCTGACTTTACAACTTCTTAGAGTAAAGGGAGGTGCTGAAACTATTTCAAATTATTTCTCCTTTCTATTCCTTCCACACAACTCACTGTGTTTACCTACTATCATCAATTCCATACTGCTGCTGGTTTATGGCAGAGAAAACTCCCTGTGATCACACATTCAGGTCAAGAAAAAAATCCAGATCAGATTTCACAGATACCTCTAAATGCAATGCAGCAGGGGGTTGGTATTATCTCTGTATATGGAAAAACTCTCAAAATATCCTGAAAAAATATAAGAAAGTTCCTCCCTGCCTTTTATTAAGAGACATATTCCATTTGAAAGAACTTGTCTAATTTCACTACAGTAATTTCATTTTTTTTAAGACACATCTGCAGCAGGCCTAGTTAATTCACCTCTCCTTTGCACAAAGCAATGCTGCCTTGCTTTCTGCCGTCATCTGTCCCTGAACTCTTAACTCAGACAGCACAAGTGTCACAAGGAAAATAATGTTCAGCACATTGCTAAACAACAGCTAAAATGCCCATGCTGAGGATAAACTTAAAGCTACTGTGACATCAATTCAAAGCAGGCAATAAAGATGCAGAAGTACAAGTCCCAACTGAAGGGAACTGGCTCAGTACAAACGACACCACACCAGTTTTAATCATGTCAAACAAGATATTTTTGTAAGAGGTCCAAACCACAAGTATTACCCAAATAGAGTGTAGTGAGAGTTCACTACACAGCTCCTCATACTGAAAACAACAGGTCACAAGAGCAATATGCTCCTCCTTCTTTCCCAAAGACTTCTCTGCATCAAGGGCAGACCAAACCTTAAAAAAAAAACAACTAAATTTAATTTATTTTCATTCTGTGTTTTGTACTTCAGCATTCCACGCAGAGAGCAAATGCAATTAACTGGAAACCAAACACCAAAAGAGAAGGGTGCAGCTCCATCCAAAGATGGAAAATTCATCTTCCAGCACAGAGGAGAAATCTGACAATTGGGAGTTTAATATTTGTACTCAAGGCACAGCCAAACCTTACCTCCAACAAAGGGAGAGCAAAAATATCCTGGGAGGAGGCTGTATTTATTTGTAATGCATTCCTGGATCAGGACTTTCAAAGCAAGTAGTAATTAAGTACTGGTATTCCTGAACAAAGGCTGATTTATTCCAGCGCTCCTTTGAGACCAACAATTACACAATAAAAATTATTTATTTTAAACTTATGAAATACACATATGGAGATGGGTCAGCCAGCAATGGGAGAGAACATGTGAGCTGATTTTTGATAGCCAATCTTACAGAATATTCATCATTCGTGTCTTTACCTGTGTCCTACTGGCTTCAAAACAAGGGGCACCCTTCTCCTCAGAGGTTCGTGGCAGAAGCAGGCCAGCAGAGGGATGGGCTGAGGGCAGATAAGGGCTCCAGGATCTGGGAACTGAGGTACCAAACCTGCTGACTCACACATCTCAGCCAAGGGCAAAAATCTCATGCAAGGCACATTGCATTTACAGATTAGACAGGTTGCTAATATGGCAAAACTTGCCAGGGTAGAGCTTTCTACACAGACAGAAGCATTTTGCTGGCTTTTTTCCTAGCTATTTTCCATCAGGGTCATCAAGGATGATACACTGCTAACACCTGTGCCTGTGAATATGATTATTCAGACAAGCTGAAAAGAAAAAACAATACACACACACAAAAAGACCAACAACCCAAATCTCTTCATTTCTGTGTCAACAGAAATGTACCCAGAACACATCAGTGTCCGTGACCAATCTGCCAGTGGGCATAGGAGCAGGGGAACTGCAAAGTACTGCTGGCAATCCCACACCCTTTCAGCTGAAAAGCCTGAGGGAGTGCTCACCCAGACCTCTGAAAAGTCATTATCAAGCTTTACAATTTTTGGTACTAAATGTGCCATACTTTCCTCTAGAACACAGACAAAATTTTTCAAAATACAAAAATAATGTCTTTCTAGTATCAGAGGTTCTAGACTGTCAGTCTAAGAAGAAATAGCCTCCCTTGACAATTTAATTCTTTAAATCACCATAAAAAGTTTTCCAAATCCCTTCCCTAAGCATGAAAATGCCTTTTCCATTCACTATTTCAAGCTAAGCTGCAGCCACTAGAGGGCAAGGCCACGATACAGAACACACTGCCCGGGCTGGGTAATGCAGAACCAACACCACAAAAAGCAGAGCAGAAACTACAGCTGAACACTGCTTATATTACGAACATTTGGTTGTTCAACTGTTTTTAATACTGAATTTTCCATTAATTATAGGACTATACCCACATATTCTGTGGGTTTCCTAAACTATTAATTCCATCTTTACAGTCCAAAGCTTCCCAGACAAGCTACCTCTGCCCTTCAACATCCACATTTACAATTCTCATACTTGTCAAATTTTAAAATTTGGTTTCTCAACTTCAGTGTTCATGATACTGAAAGTACACAAGTTACCGGAATTCTACCCAGAATCACCATAGATAAAAACCAGAATGCTGTCAAAGGCTTTTCCCATTAAATATAGAAATTGAACTTCCTAATCAATGGTAAAAATTATCTAGCTAGAAATTGGCCATATGCTGCTGGAAACGGAATTAACATGCAGATTTTTTCTGTGTCTAATCAGCATTTTTAAAAAAATTCTGTTCTGAGAACAGTTAGGCTTTTTCTGCACAAAGATCACCCTTTGTTGAAATGTATTCTTGACATTTAATATATTAAATTCTGCTACAATTCATTATGTATGCTCTTAGAAGAACAGAAAACAAGGTCCAAAACTAAACCAAACCAGGAAAATGAGTCATTCACTAAAAGACCAAAAGCCCAACTGACAGAAGGACATACACTAGAAGCTCAAAACAAAAACATTCAAAGAATTATTTCAAAATTTATAGTCCAAACAGCATGGAAGAAAGCTCAGCAAGCTTGTCATTAAAAATGATGATACTTAATAACAGTGGCACTGCTCTGGTACTGTGCATGGAATCAGTCCCATCTACACTGGCCCATCTAGTCCATGGAAAAAAGGATCTGCACTGTGTATCACCGAAACAGATGAGCCCTCAAATTAAGTTCCCATAACATTCAAACTGCACTCCCAGTACAAACACAGCCTCCCCACAAAAAACATGTTTGCTGTTAAGTAATAAGCTTTGACATTCCAAGAGGTTTGACATCTAAGCTTAAATTTAATACAGCTGTAGACAAGATTACCCTTTGATTAAAGGAAAATCAGCAAGACTTTTACACTACTTATAATTAGTCTACTATTAGTGCAAAGTTTTAATAAACTTTAATTAGAATTAGATGCTATCCAAAGCCTGTTTCAAAGGAAAATAGGTTGGGCCACTGGGAATTGGCAGCATTAAGAGCAACAGAGTTAAACACAAGTTTAAGAGAAACATGTGTGTCCATACTTCTTCTTTTAAATTTTTTGGAAAAAGATTTTCTTCTGCAGCCAAGTAATATACTTGGGTCTTAAGCAAATACTGGGCATATCAAACACAATACATGATGCAGGTTGGTTCAATGTTTCATTGGATTATTACAGCTTTGCACTATTTAATAAAAGAAAAAAAAATTAAATCCCAAACAAATCTGTGACACTTGTTAGATGAATTTTCAAGTGTTTACCAGAAAAAACACTTCACAAGTTCGCCCAGCCAGCCTTAAAATAATGAAGATGTTATTGTTATAACAGAAACAAAACATGAAATTTGTATATAGATCAGTAACAGCCCTCCTGATTGCTTACACACAAATTCATGTGAATATCCACTGAAATTACAAAACCTAAGAGATACAGGAAGCAAGCAAAGGCAAGGCCCTCTCACATGAAAGTCCCTTTGCACATAGCTCTGGTTAGCAGGCAGGAATTAGTCTGTCTAGCACAGGCTTGGACAGCAGTAAGCTGGTCCTTCCCTGCTTATCTCTAAATCACCTCCTGCCTCTGCTGCCACCTGACAGCAGCTCCTCGGGGCTGAGCAAGCAGCTGCATTTCAGACATTCCCAAATGACAGACTGCAGCAGGAAAGGCCTGGACACACCACCCCAAGCCTTTACAGACCTCTTGGCTGCACTGCACTTTCCTTGACTGCACTCACAATCTCCCAGCTGGGTTTCCAGGGAAGTGTCACAGTCAGCTCCCTGCTTTCTTCTCTCTGTATCTCAAAGAGTTTCCATCCCACCAAGTTCCCCCATTGACAGCAGGTCTGTGCTGGGAGCAGCAACATCTCAGCAATTCCAGAACACACCCTGAGCAGGGCACAGCTGCTGTGCCTCTCCTCACATCCACCTCAAGAGTTGCACCACAGGACACCTCCAGCTCTCTCCCTGTTGATATCTTCTGGTTTCTTTTGGAAGAGACAAAACACAGACACGTGGTGGAACTGAGTGCAGACCAGTCACCTCCCTCACGCAACAGCAACACGTGCAAAGCACACAAGGGATGGAAAAACACCACAGAATATCCTGCACTCCCTCAACATTCAACAAGATACCTTAAAAACAAAGGGCGGCTAAGCTTCTGAGCTCAAAGTATATGATTTAATTCTTAACAACCTCTCATGGGGCAAAGAAAGTGCATTTTTAGTACATTTACTTGCTTCTCTGTCTCTTAAAATTAGTTAAAGTCAGGTAAACATGTGCTCTTAACAAAGGTGCCTAATTTACCTTGTTAGGTTATACTTTTCATACTTAATTCAAAACTGGACAACTTGAGCAGCTTATCCACCTCCTGACTGCACAAACTGGCTGGACCTGCCAACCTCCAGACTCAGCAGCTGAGAGTCTCCAGACTTGCAGCACCATCCCCTCCTCAGTGCCAGGCAGAGCCGATGCAAAGCAGGACACACCAGCATCAAGCAGCACCCAGCAGCTTTCTGCCACCTGTTTCTCAACCTCAGTGTTTCTTAACAGGCACATCAGGAACCTTGCTGTTTTCTTCACTTCCCTTTCAAAGGTTCAGCTTGAAAACTTAAATACCAGAAACAGCAAACTAGTAAACAAAACTGTGTAAACATCAATAAATAGTTCAGAGTAACAAACCATGAGAAAAACCCCAAGAGAACTCACACAGCTACTATTCTAAAAGCAAAAAAAGGTAGTATTTTAAATTAACTAAAGTTAAATCTTTATTCCTAACTATTCTATGAATACCTAAATACTTTTAATAAACTAATTTTCAAATATAAATTCTTAAAATTTCCGAAGGTCCTTCTAGATTTTATCAGTTACTCATATATAAAATAATCAATGTGCAAATTATTAATGCATTTTTCACTTATTACTTTAAGAGAAAATTAATTATCATTTACAGAAAGTAAGTCAATTGATAGCAATATTCCACAACAAATTACAACAGAAGTATTCTTGCAGTGGACTTTTTGATAGAATGCAAAACATTTATTTCTTTGCCAGTTAGACAAGAATAACTATAAAACTTCATGTAGGATCAGAAGCACAAATGACAAATGACAAATATTTCCATGTTTCCAAAACCACCTAGTGAACTCTAATAGGGAATGCTCTCATTAACAACTCACAATTAAAAGCAGGTGAAGTGCTCAACAGTAAGTGTCTCAAATATGGCAGAGAGCACACTCCTCACTAAGAACAGTTTTATATAGGGAGCTGAAACTATTTTTCCTAAAATCTTTCATGGAAGATGACCCATCTTCCAACTACATGACTAGTTCAATAAAAAAATAAAGTTATCTATCTGCTCTGGAAATACTTTACTTCACTACAAATACAGTTCCTTACAACTGCCATTCCTGCACTGCTCATAACAACGGCTCTTTTCAACATGCTAAGAATATTTTAATAGAATCTGAGAGAAGTAAGCATCTTTTAAAAATTAAAGACTGAAAAAGCATAACACGGAAAATCCCCAATAAAAAGCTTTGTTACCTTAAATGATAACTGTAATGTTTGTGATCATTTTCCCATAGCGCAGAACTCTGCTCTTTGGGCACTGTGCCTAATGGTACAAGTACATTTAAAAAGGAGAAGTAGCAATACATGTTTCCTGTTGGTTGTTTTTTTTTTTTTTTTCTCAAAAAGGGCAACTTGCAATCTAGAGTGTGCAATTGTGACTTCAATCGCTCTTCAGTTTCAATATTCCCTTCAGCATCACTTGATTCACTTGTAACACTGATCCCCTTGTCTCTATCCATCCTTGTGGAATTTCCCATGCAAACTCCTGCTATCTGCAGTGCTCAGTGCTCTTCTCACCCAACTGTGTATCCCCAGCACAGCCTCAGTGCTGGTACAAAATTCATCTCACCAGTTCTCCAAACTGACCGCACAGATGTGCTTCCTGCCCTCACAGCACCTGAAGGCCACCCTCCATGGCCACCAGCTCAAACCACAGAAAGTGACCTGAGAACTGGTGGCTTGTATTAGAAAGAATGAGAAACAGAAGCAAAGTTTCTTCCAGCCTTTCCTCTTCCCCCTCAGTCCAGCCCCTAAACTGACTCACGCCTGGCTGCTCCATCACCAGACATGCCCAAAGCCACGTGGACATGAGATGAAGGACAAGGCTTGCAAAGCTGGAATTTTACCACTGTTGTTTGTACTTTGCAGAAAGAGATAGGAAGAGGAAGACAGCAGCTGGGATTACTTATAGACTCCAGTGGGGAAGCATTGTAAAAACAGGTAACTTAAAAATCTGCAATTCTTTTCATCCCAAAGACTGAAGGAAGACAGCACTGATATTACAGAGGACAGACAAGAGAGCCGAAGTCTAAATTTAGTTGTTTTAGGAGTGGCCCAAGTGTGAGAATCAACATGTTCAGGATAGGATGAATGATGGATCAGTAATGCAGAAGAGCTCACCTGGCATCTGACAACTGGTTTAGAGATATTCTGTATACCCATAACCTTTTCTGCCATGGATTTGTTCTTATTTCTTCAGTTTTGGCAAATACTTTCCTAAGAACAGTATTGTTTTTTCACCTTCTCAACCAGAAAAAATAAAGGGAAATTTAACTCCAACCTGAAGTATCATATTTTCTAATGGTAATATATATACATTAAAAATGAAAGGAAGTTACTACTCAGCATTTGACAAAAACACAATGCAGAAAGGAACTCCCTGCTACAGAGGCTTTAGGCCTCAAGAGGATCAGCTGTTTGAAACAACGAACACCCTACTCTGATGTTGGGGTTCACTGTGCTTTTTTGCTGCCTATTCCATTTCACTATTCCTGTTCAATTAGATTACTGCCCTAATGGTGGCAAAAGCATCAGCCTCTGAGTATTACCACCAACACTTTCAGAAAAATGAAGGCTCAGTGAGCTTGGATTTTCCAAAATTCATTTTCACTGCACAGTGTAAGCTGACAAGATTTCATTCTGTGCTATTTGCTTTAGCTGTTCTGTCAAAGGTACTAGAAAGCATAGAGGAACACAAATGGACAGTGAAAAAAGTACCTTTTGAACTGGAACAAAATCCTGTAAAAGAGCAGAACTGAAACTGAAAAGCAAGAGTTCCCTCTGCATGGCAGCTCTGAGTTTTGCAGCAAGTAACAAAGACTCTATATTCCACCACAATTTTCAAAATACAATTTCTCATTAGTATTGTGGGGAGATGGAAGTCATGCAGGCTTCCTGCTATGGGGCATCTTTAACAGTTCTACCCAAGCAGAAAAAACCTCTTAACACCTTTATAAAGAACAGTCATCCAGAACCTAACGCTCTAATACTTGAAAAAAAACTAAACAACTCAAGTTATTTAAATGATAATGTTCTCAAAACTTCTAAGTCTGGCTTCATTCACTGCTTGCATGTTAAACAAGTATGTAAATTATCATAATTCAGACATTTAAATGATAATACCCTTACTCTGCCTCAAGTGCAGACAGGTATCTAAGTGTTTTACACAGTAAACAAGCCACATTTAACTGAATTCACCACTTGTGATTATATAAAATAAATATACAAGACATTCCTGTCATCATAATCCTTCTTCAAGCAAGGTCATGGAGCTCTTTCCACAGGCTTGTTTATCAAAGCAGATAAACTTTCTCCTCCCTCTTTTAAGATGCCAGCAAACAATGCTCATACTTCAAAGGCTGCATTAGAAAGGCTGGTACAGCTCTTACTATTTCAAATGCTCAGAAATACAATGCATGAGGGAAATAAGGAGTTCACCCCCACCCAAGTCTACACAGCACATGGACAAGCCCAAAGAACCCTGCCAAGATGGTCCTCAGACCTGCCCATGGACACAACTGATAAAAGGGCACTCCTGATTGAGCAAATGCAGTGCACCTAACACCTCTGTGATTTTGTAGGCATTTATTGCTGGTGTGCTTTTCTTCCACTGAAATGGGACACTTCACCAAGAATTATTAAAAGCACTGACAGAAATTCTTCTGCTTTGGAATATATTAATAATAACTACTACTAATACTACTATGCTAATAGTTAATGAGCAAAATGAAGTTAAAAAACACCAAGAAAGGAACAATGATGGGGACAAAAACCCAAACAAATGGAAGATGCCCCATCCCTGGCACGGTTCAAGGCCAGGCTGGCTGGCACTCTGAGCAGCCTGTCTAGAGGGAGGCGTCCCTGCCCACGGCAAGGGTGCTGGCATCAGATCAAATTTAAGGTCCCTCCCAACCCAAACCATTCTGTGACTGTGCTCAGCAGCAGGCTGCTCCTGTCCATTCACTCTATCATCTCTAGCTTTATGGAAAGGAAACCCCAGAGGAGGAGTTACATGGGTCAAAAAGAACAAAAAAGACTGAATTGACCCATTTTTCATATTTGATTCAGTATACTCAGTAAAGTCCTTTTTCATGTCCTAGCAATTATACTGTCACTGCTAATATTAAAAAAAAAAAAAGTTGGCCCCTTCCTAAGTTCCAAAATATTTGTTTTTCTTGTGACTTTTTTATCACATTTCTTGTAAATTCAAGCAGAACTTTCCAAAAGTCATAACTTGTTTTCAGATAGAAGAGACTATACCTAGAAGGCTGATTTGCCTCTTTTCTTCTTTTCTATGTCACCACTATCTCACCATTAAATAAAAATATTAAACATAACTTTATATATTAAATATAACCAGTTTTGAAATAAAAATGCATGTTGACTATGTCTGTAAACACAATTAAACTTCAAGGTTAAAACATTTTCTGTCCATATATGGTCACAAATTCACATTTTAAAATCCTGCCACTACAACTGTCCCATGAAAAAGAATACTTGGGACACCCCAGCATGAGTGTAGCAGTTGAAAAAAATTACCTCTTCCAAATGTCTACAAGTATAACCAAGCACTCATTATTTCTTAAATCCTTCTACTGTCTGAAAAGTTTTGGTCTGAACAAGACAGAAGAGTCTCCACTGAGCTTTGCTCACCTGTATAATAACTGTCTGAAGCAATATTGAAAGCAGAATGGTATAAAAACCATTCTAGATTTGAGGCATAGCACCAGCAAGCAGATCCAGCCACTGAAATCATGTTGCAAGATTACAGGTACCCTAACATTAGACTCAAAACTACATCTTCATAAAAGGCTTTAAAGGATATTACAAAGCAATTATTTACAAAACACCAATTATAAACCAAAATGCATACAGCAAGTATAAACCATAACACACATCAAAGAGATTACAAGTTACAGATCCCAAAATAAAGAGTAATAGTCATGAAGATCCTTTGGTATTAGTTTATAAAACTCAGATCATCATCTAAAATTTATCCAGCAACACTTATCCTGGGAAGGCTCAACATTCAGCTGCATGGGAAAGGAAGGAAGGAAAATAAGCACACTTACATTTGATAACCAGAGGAGACAAAAAAAACCCTCTTACCTGCACATCTGCATACAAAATTATTCAACTGCAGGCACATTCACACTGACCTGTGAAGCAGGCAAAATCCCAGGAGAGGGTGACCTAAGGAGCCCCCAGGAATGCAGTCTGGATGTCCCAGAGTGGCTCAGAGAAAGGACAGCAGTGTTTTGCTAACCTAACCCTTCCCAAGCCCACTTCTGGAACATGGGGTCAGGGAAGGTCAGTCTGCAGCTAAAATGCAGATCTGCATTCAATTGATCAGGAAGCAATCTGCTGCCACAGGAGGGATGTACAATCTGTGCTGCTCTCAGGCAGGGAGGCAGCATGTGCACAGAGAGTCGGGATCAACACATGCACTTTGAAAGGAAGGTTGTCCTTGTGTGTGATGCAATGCATTTGTTCAAGCACAAAAACTCCAGAAACGTTTTCTTCTCTGTTTATGTGCAAGTTAGAAGTTATCTAAACACAGCACACATACTTTTAACTTTCTAATTGAGTGTCATTCATAAATGTAACCAAAGATCAGAATGACGCCATGGGTAAAGAGCATTCAAATAGACTTAGAACATCTCCATGCCTTTCTGTGCTATAGGTAACATATTATTAATATAAATAGCAGCCTATCACTTATTCCCTTAATTACATAGGAAGGGCTCTGCTCATAGACCAAATCACTGGCCGTCACTGGCACTGACAATATTTGTATTTACCTGCCAACGCTCTGCTTAAGTAGCACAAACAGCAGCTTTACCTAACATCAAATAGCTACGGAGACTGCAAAAACAAATATACCCTTTCCATGACAATTTGTATTCCTGGCTCTCTCTTACAACTGTTGGAATATGCAGTCTACTAAAGTTCCTTAAAGAGGAAGACCAAAAAAAAATATTTCCCCTTTGAGTTGTTAAAAAGGAAGTAGTGGTTGACAGCTATAAGTGAAAGTGTTGTATTATTTCCACCCTTATAGAATTAGGAACATTCTTATGTCATTCATTTAGTCCTTCTTTTCCTCCAGAAATGCATTTAAAATTTACTTGACACATTTTGGTACTAATTTTAAGTTACACTACACAAGAAGTACTCCAGGTAAGCATAATACTGAATTTTAACTATGCATACATACACTGGAAGTTACAAACATAACTTAAGATAACAGCAACACAGGCTAATCTACCAGCTAATATGCCTGCCACTGACCTCAGAAGCTGATTTCCTAGCAGGGATTAATTCTGCACACAAAATTCTCTATAAAGTCCACAAGCAACCTCAACTCATTAGACCTGCTGTGGAGCAGCAGATTGCTCAGTGCAGTCTCCTGAGGTACACACCAACCTCAGCTATCCTCTGCCAGCTCATCCATGTCATAGGATTTGCTGCCTTTATTCACAGTATTGTAACCTCACTCAACGTAGATACCACCCTAGTTAATGACCTAAAGTTCTGGAATCCACAGAAACAAAAAGAACTTCATCAAACTTATTCTTTGTCCCTTAAAAGTATGTGTTAATATTGACATAACCTTAAAAATTCCTCTGGCATCCAGCAAGAGGAATCCCTGCAAGGATAAGAACACAACAAGGAGTTACCTACAGAGATCACAGACCTGCAAAAATAACCTGGCTGCAGAATGGATCCTTCGACAATCAGATATAAAAAACAAAGCTTATTTTTTAAATGACAGACTTCAAAACATGAAGAATTACAAATAATTCATTATCCTGAAAGCTTTCAGATTCTTCAAGCCCCTGGAAACAGTAGGCAAAAGTGAAAAACTCAGCAATGGCAGAATAAAATCACAAGTAATACACAGAAACTGATTTGCAATTCTATTGCCCTTAAGTTCTGGCTTAACTATCACAGCTAACAACGAAAAAAGGAGAGAATGACAGTTAATTGTGCCACGAGTTACTGGGAAAGGTCACCAGGATATTAAAAGGCAAAAAGGTAGGCAGGCTAAATGCTCAGCTTTGCAGAAGCAAGAGATCTGGCTTCTAACCTATATAATTAAGCATTACACTTCAATAAAACCAATTGAAAAAATCAAACCCAAAAACCAGAAAGCAAGGCATAATCATCAAACTCTGCTGGGGTGGAGTTCAACAAACAAATCTCTTACAGAACATTGATACTATGGCAAAGACTCAGTTTTACACAAATCAAGGTTTAAACTTCAGCTCACTCCACTTCCAAAACAGGGCTAACTCTGGAAAAATTCCATTTAAGAGCCAAAACTTCCACATCAGATAAGACTAATGACATATGCAGATAGCAGCAGCCAGGACCAAATGTCTGCAAAAGAACTTGCTGTACAAATATCTATCTGGCCCATTAAAGAGCTTTGCATTCTGGATTTGAAACATAACATTTCTATTCCTTCCTTTAAAAAGAGTATTACTCAATACATGGTTACATGCAGCCATAACTTTTCCATCTGAAGCTCTTGCATTTACTTTATTTTTATGGAAGAAATACTACAAGTGTAATTATGGGAATATGCAGCACTAATAAGTTAATTCTTAGGATTCTATTCAATACTATCTTAACACAAGAGCAAAAGATCCCCCTTCTGTTCTAATATATGTTTTATACATATATGAGACATTGTATGCTTTCTGTATTGAACACTTTCTGTGTTTTATTTATCAATGAAAATAAATATTTTCAACACATTTGAATTATCATATGAAAATTAAAACTAAAGATATTCCTAGTGGGGAAAAACTCACTTTAACATAGCACAATGCTGTCACTATTTTTTGTATTTATTTACAAGGTCTCAGATTTTACACTATTAGGACATTTGCAATTGAGCCCATCTAACTGTCAATTCTTCCCAATGGTTGGTTAATGTTTTATAACCTAAAAGTTCTATGAATAGCATATATTTCCCTTCACTACACAGTTCAGCTATCAATACTGTAATGTTCCTTAGCTCTGCAAAGTTCTTATAAATTCCTCATGCCCTAAATTACCCTTGACTAATCCCTGAACTTTTAATGTTTATTTTTTACAAAAGTAAAGAAAGGGGAAAAAAGGTCAAACTCCTGCTAGCATTTTCTGTGTTTTTCCACTCAACTACAGTGCTACTACAGGATTTTGGACATTCTATTATAAGCCTGCTGGAAGTTCATCATTTATTTATACTTTCTCAAGACTGAAATAAACTCTAAGGCATTGCTCAATCACACACAAGTCTGGTACAACACAACAGGAAAATTGTATCCAATTAATTGTCTGGCTCCAGCACAATGATTTTCCTTTTCAAGGAGGAAACTCTTCTGGGCCTCTGGCAGAGAGATGTCTTCTTGCTAGATGGGTACAGTCCAACCCATCTCTCTGCCTGATGTTCCCACTCCTAGAGCAGACTGAAAAAACACTTGTCTGTATTCAACAAAAATGTGACAATGCTGAGCCTTTTTCCAAAAATTCTGTCACAAGCAGAAATGTTTCTGGAAAGACAGACAAGTTGGGAAAATTAATGCATGGTCACAGCAAGATGTAACAAAAATCAGAGCTCTTGGATAATCCAAACTCTTTGCAAGTGAACGTTAACAGGAATCAAGTATTGATGTGATTCAGAAGAAAATCCAGAGACAGCAAATAGCCATATAATTTAGTAGCAATAGAGTGTAAAATTGGTTGCTGCAGGAATGGAGACAGAATTCAGAATTCTTGCTTCCTGTCCTGGTTCCAAAAATACTCATCATTTTCACTCTATGTTATCTATTAAAAGAAATGACAAAATCCAAAATGCAACAAAACAGCTGAGTATGTATCAAGACATTTTGCAGAATTCTAGCTAGATCAGACTCAAATCAACACAACCAAAGTAGCACAGTGACAGAGACACTCCTCACCCACATGGCCCTGCACAGCATACATAAATTCAACCACTTTCATTAGATAAATAAGCAAATGAGGCTGCCACATGAAAAAAAATGAGAAGATAAAGCCAAATCAAAGTATTTCTCCAGTGCTATGTAAATACACCTGCAAAGGATCACTGGACTGCCCAACTAACATATAAAAAAGTAAAAATCAAGAACAACTCTATATAATAAAAATGTAGGGAAGCAAGGTTTTGCATTTATAAGCCTGGCACCAGGAGCAAACCCAAACCATCCCATAAGAGATCTAAGGAAAACATATTTACTGGCCTTCATTCCAGCTAAGTAACCTGATTCATTTGAGGTTTGTAAAAAATCATTGCAAATACAAAAGGGATTTTTGTTTGTTTTTAAAGCCTAATCAATGTGTTGGTGTTCCTGGCTCAGGATAGATGCAGCATGACTGCAATGGATCAGCTCCAAGAATTACAGTATTAACTCTGCAGCAGTGGCTCTAGATGGTATCTCTGCAGGGAAATCCTTGTCAGCACTGCCTTACCTCTACTATAAATGGCTGCCTGCACTCCCACACCAGCTCCTAAAACCATGGGGCTCAACTTGGTCAAAAGCAAGAGCTCCCTACCCACACTATTGTCATGGTCATATCAGTATAAAATTGGATGGTTCATTCAGGGTGAAAAGCACTTACATAAAAATATTACAGGTGTATGTGAGGGCTGCCTGCCATCACCCTCTTAGCAGAAGCACCTAAGCACTGGAGTTTCACCTTAGTGCATTACAGCAAATCCCAGCTCAATCCCCCAGGGCTCTTGGAACAAATATTCCATGTTTTGAAGACACTGTCTCCACTGCAGACTGTAAGCACAGAGCAACATCAGGAGTACTGAAAAATAAAACATCTGTTCATCTCTCGGACAACAATCCTAACAGAAAGTCAAAAAGATATAACAGAGGAAAACACAAATAACAGACATGATATCTATCCAAATAAGTGCTATTGATAGATGGGAGACTAAACACACTTTACACAGATCAGCACTAAACAGGCCAGAGTATCACACAGCATTCTCTACTGGAAGCAGCAGGAAACAAAACTTCCCACCAAAACCCTGCAATTCCAAATACCATTTTTCATATCCCACTTTGTTTTTTAAGACAAGTTTACTAAAATACTTCTGAACAAACAGAACATCCAAAGGAAATGTTCTGTGCTTTCCTGAATCATGCCAAGTTCTCAATATCCACAAAACATTTTATGTAATGTTAAGTGAGTAACATATTTCCTCTTTACTAATTTTGTTTGCTTTCTTTCATATCAATTTACTTTAGTCCCTAGTACAATACAGCAAAAAAAGACTATCTAATCTCAGCTCCTGTTAGTCAATGTATTTCTTGCATTAGTGGTCCAAAATGAAATGCAGAATTTCCATCACCAAGATATGAATGTGCTCAATTCAATTGACATCCACTCTGAATTAAATTAAAACAATAGCACTTGCTACCATTAACACATCAACTTGTGCCCACACTTTTTTCAGTTATTAAAAATGACCAGTTCTTTGGGGTGCTTTTTATCTAAGAAAATACTTTATTTTTCACAGTTTCTCAGAGCCTTTGGTAAACTGTGGCAATGAATTCCCTATAAGAGGTGCTCATAATAGCAACTCACAACAACATCAGGGATTGAGTAATTCCAGATTTTGAAAGCCTGGATATCTGTTTGGAAGTTTCAGGTTTCTACTAAAAGCTTCTACATCTGTCAGAAGCATTTCAGCCTGGAAGTCACATACAAATTCTCAAAGGTCTTCCACTTGCTTATTTTTAGAAATGAAAACAAAACCGAAAAAAACAAGTTTAAGATTATTTCAGTTACACTATTTTAAAGGGTTTCTTCTCATATGCAGTGATTTGAGCTGAACACATTTAGATTTTGTGAAGTATAGCCCACTTTTTCTTTTGCTTTGATTCACACTTTTTGGAACACTCCATGCTTAGCACAGCATCTACTTCCTACGTATCTAGTGAGTCACTTTTTCAGGCACCTCTAAAAAAACCCAGATTCATTAACTTGCAATTACTAAAAAAAAATAAAACCAAAATGAATTCCAATTATAATATTCTAATGTTATCACTTCATGAAAAATCCACTAGTTAACTAGGAGATATTATGCTGTATCTACAAACACAGGATGGAAGAGGCATTGCACCAGTTATCTTCAGAAATATTACTATGTACAGAAAAAGTCTAAGTGCAGATAATCCCACCACCACCTCCTTCCACCTTTATCATACACATATTTAGGCTCACATACTATGTTTAAAATATTTTAAAAAGCAAATCCAGATTTAAGTACCTTCTTTTAACTGCTACGTATTGGTGCTCTTGAAATCTCATTCTATTTTCAACCTTAATAATGCTGTTGTTACATACACATTATCTCCCTGGGCAAATAACTTTTTCCATGCATAATTAAAGTGCC
Source organism: Zonotrichia albicollis (assembly GCF_047830755.1). Classification (NCBI taxonomy): domain Eukaryota; kingdom Metazoa; phylum Chordata; class Aves; order Passeriformes; family Passerellidae; genus Zonotrichia; species Zonotrichia albicollis. The sequence goes on from NC_133830.1 coordinate 12,055,159, forward strand.
TTAATACAAAATAAACATCCACAGCTTTCAACTGTAAGTAACATGTTATCTTCAGCTTGGTCTACTTATGCAACATACTTCAGCTTATACCTTCCTCTGCCTTAGGAAAAAAATTCTGTACTACTTTCCTTGACATAGCTTACTAATGCTCCCTCTCTTCAGGTTCTGCCCCTATTTACAGATAATACTGACAAAATTGTTTACGGACTATGTAGTAAACAGGATCACTCACATGATTCACTAAACAAAACTCCAAGCCCTCATGGAAGAAAAAAAAAAACAAAGTAATGAAGTATAACTAAAAGGCAGCTCAAGAGGCAGCAGAGTTGGACTGAATGACTGGTAGTGCCTGAAACTGGTATTGCCAAAGTCCACAACTTATGAAACTGTAGTCCCAGATCATTAACAACCTATTTTGAAATAGGTGAGAGTTTTTCTCATTACTAAATTTACATTTGAAGGTCTTTTACCTTTCGAAAAATCCAGAATTGATGAAGGTCCTATATATAACATTCTAAGCAATGTTTACAAATACTCTGACAAAGAGAATTTGTGGAGGTTTAAATATAGGTCATTGATAGGATAATGACAATTTCCTAAATGAGATGTGCTTATTAGCAGTTATGTAAACAATGATAATAGATGATGCTGCACGTAAATGTTCTGGCCTGTTTTTCTTTGCATTTTGAAAACACCACAGAATTTTTTAAAGTAGTTCTTGTGATTCAAGATAAAGCCTGTATTTATCAGTATTCTACCTGCCTTTCCACAACAGCATTTGATACCTATTATCTCTAATGGTGCATTTCCCCCACCACACTGTCTCACAATTTACCATTCCAATACTCAACCAGATCAAAAACCAGTCCATACATCCAAAAAACAAGCACAAAATCTGAAATTCTCCTCACTGCTATACCTCTGCTTTAAACCTTTCCCAACACCACATCTAACATGCAATAGGAGTGGATTCCAGGGCACGATCACAAACCCATTCTTTAGTTGTTTACTATGGCTACAGATTCCCACCCTGGCAATTTTCACCAGACTTCTGTCAAATCTTCAAATGATGTTATCTCAAGACCTCTCAAATACAATCCTTTTAGTTACTACTACTAAGTTTTTATTTTTAAACAGATAAATGAGTAAGCATACAAATTTTTTACCTCTATTAGAGAAGACAAAGCTAACTGAAATTCAGAAACAAACAAAAATCCTCATAGGTGATCATTTTTGAAGCTTGTCTATCAGTTAGACTTGCTTAACGCTCAGTGCTTTCTCAAATTAACCATCTTGAAAATTACTGATTATATTTGTAACCATGACAGAACACATGGGGGTCTTAAAGTCTTTGTAAGTCATAAGAAATGTTGATAAAAAGCTATATGCATAATGCTTTCTAATTTAAAAACAGCACAATAAATTGGAACATTTTACTTTGTTGAATCAAAAAACAAAGGTTAAAGACTACACTGAAAGTATTTCAAGCACTTAAGTTTTCTAGAATCCAAGAACGCACATCACATACACAACAGAGCCAAAGCAAGATGCTTAATGAAACGTTGAATACAGATAGCAGTTTGCACAATTACCTGCAGGTAACTTGAAAGCCATAATCCAGCCTTAAGAAATTAAATGCTTGTCTTGTCCCATCATGTCCAAGTATTGCATAATACAGGATAGTTAACAATGGAAGGTTTAAGAACTTTGACTGTGTTGTGCTGCTCCTCATGCTGTGTCATACTACTGAAAAAATCTGCATGAGTTACAGACCATATTATTCTTAAAATCCAGTTCTGCACTGACTGCATTTCATAGAAGGACTTGGTGTAAAGCTAAAAACCAGCTGACTTACAACACGTTAAGTTCTAGAGCATAACATCAATATAGTTCGAAAAAGAATACAGTGCTCAGCAACTGCAGTCTGCCCTTTGTTAATTTTTCGCTGGATATTTAAAATTAACTTGACAGTCATTAAGTAAAACAACTTTACTTGTCCCAGTTCAATCCCTAGTGGACAAAAGATGCACTACAGGACCCCTCAATTTTGCTTAACAAGACTGCCAGACTTGAGAGAGGAACAGTCAAGAACACAGGATGTATTTTAAAACCATTTTCACTAACAATAAGACTATATCATGAATGCCACCCATTACACTCCTGTTGCCAGTAATAAACCTCCTATCAGTACCAAACAAAATACTCCACAAAATTTCAAAAGGACAAGTAGGAAGAGTGCCAAACAAGAACAGTATCTTTTTAAAATCCATTTTTCAACGCTCCTCACAATCAATTTTCACACACCAATAAAACAGTAATTTCTCTGCATTTGAAAAAAATACTATGACACCACTATATCGATAAATGTGCTTTCACATTCACACCTCGTCTCACCTCTAAATCACCTATTTCCAGTCATAAATAAGACACATGCAAACCTTTTAACTAACCCTTTTCAACTGTTAGTTTCATATACTTTTCATAATATTCAAAGTTTCTGCTTAGTAAGAAATTACCAACTTACCTGGAAAGTTATCACTTTAAAACAAATCTTACTCCTGCCCTATGCAACCCCATTTATGACAGCAAAACCAGAGCCATCCACAATTCACAGGGACTTGCTAGAATAAATGCAGTTTCAGTGTTTTTAAATGAACACCTTACCTTGCCTGTCTTGTGATCAAACCAGACCAGAGCATGGTTCCTGGAGAGCACCTTGCAGTCAAAGGTGGCATTGTTCTGGGCTGGCCGGCAGCGAGCCACCGAGCGGCCGATCTTGACAGGCTCGTCCAGGTAGACATGACGCTCCTGAAACGGGTGGGAGTTCGGGCGGCAAGTGAAGATGGCCAAGGCTGAAGGCATCGAGGACAGATTGCGGTTGCTACACCAACCAGAGATGAAGAGAGCCTCTTCTGATGCAGACTGTCCTCCGCAATTTCAAAAACACCTCCACAGCAACTTTATATTAAAGCAGGACAAATATTATCATATGAGAGGCCTAACAACTCATTGTTTCAGTGTGTAAACTAATTCTGGCAATAATCCAGTGAAAAAGTCCCATTATGTCTTTTAATAATATCAGCAGTGGCCCAAAAAAAGTCTAAAACGTACAACTTTCAATCCATCCTCCTCTGGAAGAATAGGAAAAAGCATCTGATTCCTTCAGAGAGAAGCAAAGGCCCCGTGAAAGAAGGATACAATGTCTTAAATCCAAGTAGATGAGTCATACAAGTACTTTTGTTTGTAACCTCGACTGCCTTCTTCCCCCCTCCTTCCGTAAACAACACTGACCAAAAGTCTGACCAATGCAACATGGAAGCAAGGAAAGGTTTAGGGAAGGGGAATGAAGGAGAAAGATTAGCGTCCTCTCACACACGGCACAGATCAGGAACTGGAAGGCGAATACAAAGCCCTCGTTTCACAACAGAGACCTAATGGTTCACCCAGCAATCCACATTTCATCATCTTCGTGTGATAAACCCCAGCAGAATAGGTGGTCCTCGATACAGGATGGAGTGCGAAAGCTACACTGTTTTTCTCCCTTACACCAGATAAAGCTGAACTGTTCTACAGCCTCTGGGAGCCGCTCAGATAAGGAACTTGATAAGGCATGGAGAGGCTCCCAACTCGCCTTCTCCCGGGGACAAACCGACGCGTGGGAAGGGTTCTGGGGGCCGGCCTGCGAGGTGCCCTGACAGGTCGCTCCCCGGCCGCGGCTCCGGTCGGTGGTGGGGTCGTTGTGCGTCCCTCGGCGGCGGCTCCGCAGGGCCGGGCAGCGGGGGCAGCCCCGGGAAGTGCTCGCCCGGAGCCCCCGGCGCGGGGCGCGGCGGCGGCGGCTCCGCTCAGCCCCTCCGCAGGTGACTGCGCATGAGGCGGGCCCGCTGCGCACCCCCGCGCTCTCCGCCCGCCCAGTGCGGCTCCGCTGCCCCGGCGGCGGGAGAGGCCTGGCTGCCGGGCCCGGGCGCTCCCCCTCGGTCGCTCTGCCGCTCAGGAGGCCACCGGCCGCGGGAAGTTTCCTCCAACCTGCGGGGCCCAAAACAAACCGGGTCAGACGCCTCCCTCGGCGCGTCCCCCCGCGTCTCCTCGGCCCCGCGGGCGGCACGGGACGCGCCCCGCTCCCCCCTTACCTTGCGCGCAGCCGCCGCCATAGCGCCTGGAGCCCTTCCCGGTGTGGCCGCGGCGGCGGGGCCGGGGCGGGGCGGGGCCGGGGGCGGGCAGCGTGCGCACCGGCTGCCCTCGCGCATGCGCCTTGCGCCCGGTGAGGCTGCGGCACGGGCGGGTCACGCCCCGCTCCGGGCGCGCGGGAGGGGGCAGCGGGCTAGGCCAGGAGGGGGGAGAGGGGAGAGGGGACAGGGGTGAGGGGACCGGGGACAGGGGACAGGGTCGGTGTTCGCCCGGAGGAGCACGGCTGGGACGTGCTAGCACGGGCCAGGTCGCTGAGGTGAGTGAGCCCCGGCCCCGCGCCGTCGCTTTGCCCTCGCTGTTCTCAGCTCTGGGAGGGAGGGGGCGAGCGGAGCCCGTCAGCCCTTATACATAATGGGGAGGGAATGGCCCGAAGTTGTGTCAGGGGAGGGTTATGTTGGATTTTAGGAGAAGGCTTTTCACGCACAGAGTGGTCGAGCACTGGAATAGGCTCCCCAGAGAAGTGGTCATGGCCCCAAGACTGCCAGTTCACAAACGTTTGGACAGCGCTCTCAGGCACACACACGGTGGGGTTCTTGGGGCACCCTTTGCAGGGCCAGGAGTTGGGATTCGATGATCTGATTCCAACTCAGAATATTTTGTGATTATGTGAAAGGGTGGAGCTCAGAGGAGGAGCTGGGGTGACACGTTCTCAGCAGAGCTTGCATGTGAAACTGCAGGAGTCTCCTGAACATGCTGCTGCTTTCCCTGTGCGTGTCTGGTCGTTTGGTGATCCAAGTTTAATACCGCGGTGTGGTGTGATGTGTCCTGGGGCCGGAGCAATGCTGGCCGTGTTTGCCTTGCCTCGTTGCAGTTTGGCAGCTGGAGCAGGGGGACTCGTGGAGCAGTGGCTGCAGGGACAGGACTGAGGTGGGGACACTGCTGTGTCTTCCTTCTGTACGCCATGGAGCATCATCCAAGGTCATATTCATGCCTGTTTGCTAAAAACCAAGGAAAGGTCACTTGCCAAGGTCATCTGGTGCCGAACGAGTCTCTCCAGTCCAAATACATTTTTAATTCCGTCATTCCCTGTAAAGCAAACAAGTAGGAATTGTTGATGTAAGATAGATGTTTGGGGTCATGCCAGCACTATAATTACCCAGTGACAGGGTGTTAGGAATTAGGGATATGGGAGATGGCAGAAAGAGCTGGCAGCCGTGGAGGACAGGAGTGCAGCTGGGCCAGGCACTTCAGCAGTGGATGAGGGGAAAAGCAGAGATCAAGGTAAGGCAGTGCAGTGTATGACACAAAGCATGATTGGTATGTTCTCAGTTGTAATACAGTAAAATCTCAGGGGTGTCTTCATTTTTTTCCCTTTTTGACTGCACTGTGATTTGGGGAATGGAGGTTGATTCGTAATGGACTATTTTTTATCCAACAATCCAGTGAGAAAATGACAGCAAAACTAGGCTGTAGCATCTGTGTTGGAAACAAATTAAATCCAAGATTAAAGTCTGATTTTGTGAAGACAAAAACAAACAACTGATAGGTGGAATGTTTAGAAGTGTTTATCCGTAGTTTTAATTCTCCTGACAGGGAAAAAAAAATCTGGCACATCACTTCATGGCTTTCATCAGCTTATGAGATTGTACTACTCTGATAAATATAATCATAATTTGCTCTTACTAATTATTTTAATGAGTGGAAATTCTGTGTGGCTGTTGCTTACAGCACACAAAGTGCCATAACTAATCAAAGGGAGAAGGAAAGCTATAAAAAGATGGAGAAAGTGCGAATAAATTTAGGTCCATTAGGAGTTACATTTGAGGGAATGAGTTGCAAAAGTAGAAATAATTGAGAGCACTTTGGAATTGCGAAGTGTAAAAAGTGGGGACAAAGGGTACTACAGGTGTTGGAATGAAAATAATGTTTCTGAGAACACTTTTTATATTTTGTGTGCATGTTTAATGGAGAAGGGAGACTGGAAGTAAAATAAGAGATGAAAAAGATCCATTACCATCTATGGGGCCCAAGAGAATCAGATAAAATAATAAACTGAGCAGTGGATACATTTCTCTGATGTTCTAAGTATTTATAATAACATAATAATATAATATAACTGTGTCATTTAAACTGTAAGCCACTGGCATATAATGTTTTCCTGAACCCTTCTTCATCCCCTGGAGAAATCCCACTGGGCCAGGCTCATGCAATGCGATGAGAAAAGTAGCTGGCAATGGTAGGTGCCTTTCTAGTTCTCTGTGGCACTGCCAGATGGCTCATGCAACAGCTGAGCTGTACCCACTGCTCAGGCAGGACATCCATCTGACCCTTCCTTCCCTGCCTGAGTGCCAGCTCAGTGGAGCTGCGTGGGTGTACTTATCCCTCAGGCTTTTCAGCTCCTAATCCAAATTGCCTGATGAGTTCAGAAGTTATCAGGGGCAGAGTCAAAGGCCAAGATGAAACTACAGAAAGCAGCTGCATTCTGAAATGAGGATACAATTATTGTATGGGTATTTTCTGAGGTGTCTGCTGCCTACCAGAAAGTGTCCGTCCCAGAACTGTGGAAAGCAGCAGGTGGGTGAGGAGTTGGTGTGAAGTGCTTGGCTGCTGTGCTCGGAGGAGGAGGAGAAAGGGGAGGAGGAGGAGGGAAGTGTCAGCTCCTGCTTCGTTTCTGCGAACGCTGTCACAGTGGAACAGGCGAGCACCTCGCAGCCATGTTAGGTAAGGGCAGCCGGAGCCAACTGTGTCCCTCCTTTTTCTGGGCAGGAAGTCCATGAAAATGTTATGCTAGCCATCATAGCTGAGGGCAGAAAGAGCCCGTTCCATCTTGGATAAGGGAAAGGGAGCTCTTTAGGGGACTGGCACTGTCACATTTATCCCCTATGGAGCTGGTGTCTGTTTCAGGAGGATGAAATGCAGATGAGATAGTTCATGTGCATACCTGGAAAACATCGAGATTTTGGCTTCTAAAACATTCTGAACCAAGCAGTCAAAAGTAAGGAGATGTTTCAGAGAAGTTTTCTCCAGTGTTAAAAAAATTGGTTCTAATTATCACCCCGGATTTAGTGAAGGGGTTGCACATTTTTATTTTAGTGCTATTATTGTTCTTTAGTTTCAGACTTACTTTCTGTTTATGATCTTTTAACTCTCTGACTGGTTGTAGAAAGAACAATTGCATTATCTTTTGGCATTAATTTTGAAAGAATAAGCAATTCTACCAGTTTAATCCTCTTTTGTCAGGTAGGTTCTCCATTTGTTCAGTTTTCTTTCAGATCCTTCCCTGCTCCTATTTCTGGTTTGCGTTAAAAAAAGGATACTTGTATCCAGTATACAAATGAGTGTCTTACCAACATAACATTTACATTAATGTTATATATGTAGTGAGCATATACTGAATATACTATTCAATTTAGATTATGTAATAAAAATGAGTGTTTTATACAATGATTTAAAATCTATTATTTTTATGTGCTATATCTCCTATTTATATATTTATGTTTGAATATATATAATTAATATATATAATTAATATATGTTTATCCTGTTTATATATACAATGTACATTTCACAGTATGTTGATAATACATGTATTTGGTATATATACATAAGTACAATGTAACATGCATACCATTAATACATGTTATGCTAATATATAGCTAATTTCACATGCAGTGTTTTTTTCATTTCAAATTAAATCAGGCAAGTTGAAATATCTGGCATTTTCACTGCTTTATCATTATAGCAGACCACAGTCATCATGTGACCAGCTCTTATTTGCTTTTCTATTAATATATCAATTTAACAGTCAATATTAATATTGACTTTTTGAAATGTTTGATGTTTTCTGTGGCTGTTTGAAAAATGGAAAAGATGCTTTAAAAATAATTACGACTTTTTTGTGTGTGTGTGTTTATTTGTTTTAACTGAATGTATTTATTAGACCAAATATAATTTTCAAATACAAATAAAATAATGCTTTAAACTGAAATCTCGAGGCGGGGGATGGAGTGGAAGATGAGATGAGCAGATGATGTTTATGCAGTTCTTTGGTGTTTCTCAGTGGATGTGAGCAGTCTGCACAGTCACTCCCTGCTGAAGCTGATGGAGCCTGGCCAGCCAGCAGCCAACACAGCATTTGCAGCTACCTGATAGAAACCATCCTGCTGAGAGATCGCAGCTGTAGGAGCAAGATAGAGCTTGGGAGAAAGCAAGGCAGGCTCAAACACTGAGCAGTTGTGGATCTTTAGAGCCCAGCAGTCCCACACAGGCCTTCTCTCATTTTTATTCCAGCAACTGACATCAAGGGCATGCTTTTTCTAGCAGTGTCTCTTGTCCAAACCCTTCCAGATGGCTGTATTTCTGCAAAACAAAGCAGAGTTCCTGGAGATTTGTAAGGGCATATTCCATATGCAGAGCCCTAGTGTTTTATAAGGCTTTATTGCAAGTTGTAGCAAAATGCTCTCAGTTAGGTGGTCCCCAGCTCTGAAGTCTGTTTTTTGTCCTGCATTGATGCTTCTTGAAAAGGAAACTCAGATGTTTCTAAATGTTACAATACATGCAGAAATATTTTTCTTTCTCAACTGAAGGGGATAATCACATTTTGTCAAAACTAAAATGTATTTAAAATGGCTAAGTAAAAATCTTGCTGAATAACTGTTTATTTGGAATATCTCCAGTAGGTAAGAATTCTTTCTTCTGTACTTTTTTATCAGGGATCACGTGTCTATTGTCTTAACTTTTTCCTGCCAAAAGACTATTTGTTAAGCATCCAGTGGAATTAATTTACTGTTTAATAAAATGTATCACTCTTACTAAGTACTTTATTCTTATTATTTCACATAGATACACTTACACTTTTTTATTCACATGGAAATTTAAGAAGGGGCCAGCAAAAACTAGAAGGACATGCGTGATGATAATAGCTAAAAATTTTGGTTTGCCCATGACAGCAAGAATATAAGCAAGGGAAGGCTTATAAGAAGCAGTGACATGAAATCTTTTCTTAAACCAAGTGATAAAAGCTTTTGGCCAGGCCATTTAAGTTCCTAAATGGAAACAGCAAATTAAATTCCACTGAGACTCATTGCACTGAGTTGAACTTGATTAAGCTCAGTCTTAGTTATGAGAATGTTTTTGTCAAGAGAATCTACAGAATTTAGGAGTTAACTACTTGAAAAGTCTGTGAGTCTTGCATGGTATCACTGTAAAACACCTGAAGCAGCTGGAGACAGCAAGAACCTTCCCACAGAGCCTGCCCGAGGCTGCACACTGCAGAGCCCCGTTCCTATCTCAGCCTGGATCTAACATTCACTTTGCTGCTCATGCTTTAGATGACTGAAGGCCGCTGTATCTCAAGTTACTACCATGATAATTTTGTGTGTTATAATTTTGTCTGAGTTATATGTTTGTTCATCTTTTGTCTAGAAAATAATCCAGTGATCAAAGCATACTTTTAATTTCTAGCTGTTTGCTTTTGAAAAACAAATGTTGTTAATGGGCCTTAAGGAAACAGTGCATCTAAGGCATCCTACATTTTCTTTTAAGTAAGTATAGATGTATTATCTTGGTTTTAATATTTGCAACTCCCGTTCTGGAGAAAAAATGGCAGGTAATGATTCAGGTAGCAGCTCATCTACACCTACTGCTGCTGAAGCTATTCTAGTAGCAGTCAACCAAAATCTAGTGTGAATAATTAAATTAAAAGAGGTATGGAGTTTTGGGGGAGGTGAATGCATGACATTTTATTTTTCTTTTTTGTTAAATAAAGTAGCTATTTAGCACTTTTAACTCTACAAAATGTTTCATAATGAAATATAAATAGCTGTTGGACTGTGCTAAAAGACTATTTGAAAGCTCTTACATTATTAAAGAGCTTGGGCTTTGGCTAAGGCAATAAAAGAGGGTTTAAGAGATTTGGATGCTTTTTTTATTATCATCCCAGTGATCCTGCGAGGGTGAAGCTGTGCAGCCATCAGCCAGAGGGGTATTTCCATGTCCCTCCCGCGCCGCGCTCAGCGGTGCAAAGCTCACGCTGGGGACACGGCTGTTCATTACTCGGCGGCCCCGGCGGCCCCAGCAGGTGCCGTCACTGACATGTCAAAGAGCAAAGAGCGCTGACTGATCCGTTGCCTGCAGAGCTGCCCTCGCGAGCACCCTGCTAAGCACCGCTGGGGCGGGCTCCCCGGGCCCGGTGCGGTGTCCGCAGCCCCGAGACAGGAGCTGCTTTCCCCGCTTTCCCCGTCCGAGCAGCTCCGCCCGCCCGGTGCCCGCCTGGAGGAGCCGGGCCGGGAGCACCGCAGCCCTTCCCTGGCGGGCCGCGCGGGGGCGCTCCCTCCCTACGGCCCCCAGCACCGCCCCCCCCGCTCCCCGCAGGAATGGTTTGGCCTCCCTCGGTGCCTGCTTGGCCCCTCCCACTCCGAGCGGCTCCGGGGGGAGCGGGCGGGGCGACGCGAGTCACCTGACTCCGCGCGGCGGGGCCGGGGTCGGGGCCATGTCGCGGCGGGAGCGGGGCCCGGAGTCGGGGCTGGGTGGTGCCGAGGTGGCTGCGGAGGATGCGGAGCCGGAGAGTCCCGACCAGTGCTTGTCGCTGCTGCCCTGGGACCGCTTCTCAGCCTGGCTGCACTGCGTGTGCGTGGTGGGCTTCGACCTGGAGCTGGGCCAGGCCGTGGAGGTACGTGCGGCGGCGGGCGGGGGGCACCGCTCGCCCTGCGGGCTGCGGCGGGGCCCCGCCGGAATCGGGCGCTTCCTCTGGCCCCGGTGTTGCACACAGGCGGGGGAAGCTCGGCCGTGCCTAAGGAAGCGTGGTTGTGCGGAGCCCCGGAGCGGCGAGCGGGGCAGCGCCCCGGTGAACCGGCTCGGCTGTCCCGGGTGAGGCTGGTGCAGCTCTGCTTGTGCTGGCGGTGGGCGCTTTTAAATGGTTTGCATCGCGTCCCGGGATTTATATGAAGTACACCGTTGGCTTTCTTTACGTACGAATAGTGCTGATTTCTATGGCGTCTAGGTGTTAAAAAATGTGATAATAAGGAGAATGTGAGTGATCTTCATAATTAACAGCGTTCACCAGGTCGCTGAGGTGTGCGAAAAGATTCTCTACGGGCTCGAAGCGTTTTCCTTCAGCACAAGCTGGATGCGCGGCTGCAGCTCCCGGCTGTGCCCTCTGTGCAACAGGCGGGGAACCTGTGGCACAATCTGGGGAGGGCAGGAGCAGCCGTGGCACCGCTTTGGGAGGGCAGGGACAGGGACAGCCGTGGCACCGCTCTGGGAGGGCAGGGACAGCTGTGGCACCGCTTTGGGAAGGCTCGGGCAGGGACAGCTGTGGCACTGCTTTGGGAGGGCACGGGGAGCTCACAGTCTGGGAAATGGAAAGAAGAATTACTGTTCGGATCAGTTTCACATCCTGTTTTGCTCTTTTCACCATGTGACTGCACAGCAAACTCTTGGTCTGCAGGGAAAATGTCTTTTTCTTTCTCTTTTCCTTGCCTTAAAGGGGTGCCAGTGTAAACGCCTGGCAGACTGGCCTAAAATTTAACCAGGCTGTTGCAGTATGTAAAATACATAACTGTTGGCCACAAAGAAATGCAGATAAAACCAGGATATTGTGTTAATTATCTGAGTTCTCTTCCTTTGATGTTATGAGGCGGTGTTAACAACAAAGACAAAGGTTTCTGTATAACCTGTGACTTGGGCAGCTGTTGTGCTCAGTGACTGAGGGAAGCACAGCCTCTGTCCTGGCTGAGACTTCTCAATTGACAATCACGTTAATTTAACTGGATAAAATGAGTCTTAAAATGTCTACAGAACTAAGGCCTGTTTTGTTGGGTTTTTCCCCCTCCCAGCATGTAGCTGCATGCAGAATAATGCAGAATAATTAGCTTCAGTTTATGCAGGAATTCTGGGAAGAAACACCTGCTAGTGAGGAGAACGAGTATGAATTCAAGTCTGTATGCCAGCCTTCTGACTAAATGTGGATAATTCAGCATCATTCAGCTTCTGAAAGTTGCATTTAGTGTACAGCTGCTTAGCATAAGGTAGCAAAGGAAAGTATTAAGGGTTGGAAAAGAGGCAGTGATAGGTTTACTCCATGCAGAATGCAGGTGTTCCACTGGTGTCTGCTTTCAGCTTCACTTGTGCTAATCATGTCTTACACAGCTGGACATCATTTGATAGGAGACTGAGGGAAAAAAATGCCCTGGAGATTTTATGGCTGGAGGACCGAAAGGTGCTTAGTCAGAGATCAGCCAGTGGGTATATCTTGTTTTCTATAGAGTAGGATAGTGTTGTGTTTCCAGGAAATAAATGTACTTACATTGAGCAGAACAAGATTAAATGAGATAATGGGATGTTAGCTGTATGGTGAGATGAGGACTGCTTGAAGCTGCTGTTCCTGCCTTGAACTTCTGCTCTTCAACTAGGTCCCATCTTTGGAAGCTCTGAAACCTTCTGTGAAACATAATACTGGAATTTATGTCAAATTTCCTCTGTTCATAAGCTCGCCAAGCATTTCAGGAGTTTTGGAGTGGGTTGTGGGTTGTTTTGAGGACTTTTTTGGGTGAAATTTAGGTGTCTGAGGTTTGTCCTCTTTCCTGTATATTCTGTTCCCACCTGCTTGCATAATCACTCATTTTGTACATCCTTTCTTTTCTGAAGTAATTGTGCTTCCGCATCTTGGTCGTGTTGCATCATTTTTTATTTCTGTGTTGTACAAGCTTACTACATGATCTGTTTGTTTTTCTGTTAGTACAAAAAGCCATGACTTTGAGTTTATTCCTTGAGCTTCCATAGTTGCCATTAGGGACTAGTGTTCATCCTCCAAGAGCTGATGATAATATAGATCATGTTTTGTGTTTGAATTTTGGTTACTCCTGCCTGACTTTTGATTGCAACAGATTTCAGACAATGTGTGTTTGCTTTAAATGTAATTCTCTACTGCATTTTGCATGTACAAGTTAAATCTAAAAGATGTAATCTTGCTCTCCTTTGAGACCTTTTGCACCAAAAATCTCAACTACTCAGAATGTGCGCTGTGAATGTATCTTTTTAAATTAATGTGTGTGGTCTCTAACTGGCATCCAAAATACCTTGCAAAGATGGGTGATCAAGAAAGCTTAAAAGCATATGAAGATAACAACTGAGACATAATATTAATAGCTTACAATTGAAAATGTCCTACAGCTGGGAAGGTGTTTGAGTGTTGTACTGTTAAAATATTTGATGGAAATTTATTGCTTATATCCAGCTTATTTTCAAATAAAATAATACCCTTTTTTTCCTCTAGGTGATATATCCTCCACATTCCAAACTCACAGATAAAGAGGTAAGTCATAATTGCTATATATCATTTTGTTTTAGCTTAGGAAATATAAATATATTATATCTCAGAAAATGTAACAGCTGTCTTTTCTTTTCCCTACCCTTTAGAAAACCAATATTTGCTATTTGTCTTTTCCAGATTCTAATTCGGGTAAGTGCTTTCTTCTCTCTGGAACTAAACTGTGTTAAAAAAGAATTTGACAGGATGTGTTCTGGGCTTTAGATCAAATAGGTATTTATATATCTTAATTAACATTGCAATACAGAAACGTTGCAGCTAAGGTTAAATATAAAGCTGCAACTGTCTGCATTGCAGTAAGGTCTGAGGATTCTTCTCTGGTTTATGTAAGTGTGTAAGACCTCCAGATGACATTTGTGCAGACATTTCAGAATACTTGGCAGGTAAAGAATGAGCATCTTAATCTTCCTCTTTAAACAAAGTAATAGTATTGTCAGTGTAGAGAGGAGAGTAGGTATGGAATTTGAAGGATTTAGTAAAGCAAATGGAAGTATATGGGACCCCCTTCTCATAAAGGACTAAATGTGTATTTTCTAAGTTCGTAACAGTGAAATTGACTTTTAAATTCAAAAGCATTTAGAAAGAACAGTTGTGAAAGGAAAACCTCAGCTGTCTTGTGCATTGTTGCTGTGCCTGTAGCTGTGTGTGGTCCTGCTTGTTAAATTTTTCTCCAATCTAAACTTCTGCTCTTCTGCTGCCAAGGAGAAATTGGGGCATGGGGCTGATGGGTTGGACCACCTGCAAAAAGAAATTACAGAAGTTCAGACACTTCCTTTCTCATTTATTTCTATCAGAAGTCAAAGCTTGCAGGACGAGCATTGTGCCTGTAACTGCAGTGACTCTGCTTTTGGATGCTCTGCAGTATGACAGCTTGGATAGGGAGTGATGCAGATGTGTGCTTTTAATGTGTGTGAGCTCTCTCTTATGTAATTTTACAAAGTATTTTGGCTAGTTTTCCTTCTTTGTTTAAATATCACTGAAATTAAGGTATTTTCTCTGTTCTTACTATTCTATATGCAAATAGAAGCACAGCTTCTTTCTGTTACTGAAGTAGGAGTTAATTGTATGTTCTAATTACTCTCATTGTTAATGTTAAGTATCTTTAATCTTTAAAAGGTATCTTGAAGGTACAGAATCATGTGTTAAGAGCAAAGGTTGCTTTCTTAAAAATTTTTCATGTATTTTTTCAAATAACAGTGTAGTATTCTACTTCAGACAGAATAGGTATATGTGAGGAGGTTTTATTTTCAGCAGGGAAAAATTCCACAGTTTTGCTTTTTATGATGTCCCTATTAAGAACTGTTGGTTCTTGATCATTCTTGGTTGGCTTAAGTTTCAAATGAAGTAGAGGGAATAACCTGTGTAAAACCTGCCTTCCACAGGGCTGGTAGTGGATCCTCTCTGTTAGGATTTATTTTTTCATCATAGGCCTTAGCATAAAAAGAAAAGCTTTATATAATAGAGCAGTGAAGGAAATTACTAGCTTGCAGCTAAATTTGAGGTCAGCCCATCCCAGGTTTTCATGGCTCAAAAGGTTAATTCAACTTTTTACTCTTAATATTACAAAGAGGGATTATGCCAGTACTTGTGGCTGGGAATTTAGAGGAGAAAAATGATTTAATGAGCTACTAGATCACAACAACTGTGGTTTTAAGCTGAGTTTTGCAGTACAGTTATTTTTAAAACAATGCTTTGCCTTCTCTGCATGGATAATTGAAAAAAGAATAGATATTTACCAACCTTCTCTGCAAGAGCTTCTTAAATAAGACATCATATTCTGAATGATATTTGAACATAGTAATGATTAAGAGTAATTTGGGTCTTCTGTGTGTAGATTTTTACAACAGTTCATGAGGGCTTTTTTTCCATTGGATGAAGGGAAGGAGCTTTGAGAAGTTGAAGCAAATATTTAGTGCTGTGGTATTGGCATGTGCTGTGGTTTTTCTTATCATTGCACCCTTGCTGAGCACTTGTTACCTGTTGGAATTCAAGGTCCCATCTCGCCGTGTTCTGCTACTTTTGCTTTTATCTTGGTGCACGGAGGGATTGTGAGCAGCTCCAGGGGTTGTGAGGCTCAGCCCTGGGTGCTCTGTGCATGTCCCTGGCACTCAGGGCTTGGGCTGTCTGTGCTTGCTGCAGCAGAATGGATGTGACTGAAAGAGAAGATGAAATGGAGCTTTAAAGTCTGGTGAAACAGTTCCGCAGAGAATTTGTTACATTTTTCTCTAAGAAATTCATTTTGATAGAAGTAAAGGAAAACTTTGCTCCTTGGGGATATTACTGGGAAGTCCTACTCCATTTCACTCAGTTTTCAGCAATTAGCTTTGCAGCATTCAAAATGATGAATCCTAGACCTGCCTGTGGAGTTACAGATCAGCATAATGCACTCCTACAGTGTGACATCTGTATGAACTGTATGGTGTCAGAAAAAGAGGTAAAGTGCAGCCATGTAGCAGAGGAATGCCATGGCTGAGATAATCAAAACTGTGCAGGAATGCCAGTGGAATGGGGAATGGCAGTAGGAGAAGAGCCATTTTACCTGTTTGAGGACATGATTTTTTTTTCCTTGTTGCAGACAGTATATTTACTATTGGCAAAGATGCCAAATTTACCATTTAAAAAATTTTAAATATATTAATGTTCACAAGGGCAATGCAAGATAAATCAACCAAAACTCTGATACCTCTTTGGCTGTAAGCAAGTCCTCATGTTAAACAAGGCTCAAACTGTGAATACTGTGTCATTTATCTCTTCCCCATGTAGGTTGTCTTGGGGACACACAATTTTGTTTTAGATTCCGACGGTCTCCTGGAAGGAAAGTCTCATTCTGTTGTTTTCTGGACCAATTGGATAGAGATCTACCAGTTTACTTAAAGGTTGGAAATGAGAAAAAATGAAGTTAAATTTCTTTTGGGTAATGTTCATTTGTGGGTCTTCACCTTTAAGTATAATGTTTGAAAAGAAAAATCTCTGAAGTGGATGTCCTGAAAGTCAAAACTCATGGTTGTTGTAGCATGTTATCATAATAATAATAATAATAATAATAAATTTCATTAACTATTCTTTGTTTTGGTAGTGTGCATTTTGGATTACAAGGAATTAAATTGAAGCCCAAATCTGTTTCATTATTGACTAGGAACCCATAGACCAAATTGTAAGAACCATTACTGTTGTGGAAATATGAAGTTCTTTGTAACTTAATTTAAACAATTCCAAGCAAGTTGGGCTGTCTCAGTTTCCACCCTTCAATTTTGAAGCTGGAGCAGTTACCTAAAAGAGGAAGTGGCCAAAAGTTGTTCTCATCATGTCCATAGGGAATATTGAGGCCTCTGGGAGCCTGGTTCTCAAACTGAATTCACTTCTGTTTATGTGGCAAATACTTGAATTCCTCTTTGTAGAAAGCATAAAGCTGATGTCTTGTCTTTGAAGTTTGGCAGCCTACTTCCTTAATATTCCAAGAATCTTTTGTAAAACTAATACACTGAAAGACTAGGTTTTATCTCTTCAAGTCAGGGCTTTAAGGTTTTTAACTGCTAAAATCTTTTTAGCGCTACTTTGCAGAATAATAAAAGTTGCTTTATTCTTCAAGAAATTATTTCTGGTTTTGGTTTCAGAGTGTGTCAGGAGAATGTAGATATAAAAATAGTAAAGCCAGAAAGCACAGCTGTTTCCCCATGATGACGTTTTCTCTTTGAAGTACTTACTAAAGAAGATAATGTTAATAAACATAGTAATCCTTCTAGTTTATTGTGTCTGATCAACTTTGGAGCTCACAGGGGAATAGGCTTTTAAACTATGTTGAATGCTTCAAAAAACAGGGCAGTAGCAGGTGATTGTATTGAATTCTTTCTTTTCTTTTGCAGAAAGACTCAGCCTATTACTATGGCTATGTGTATTTCAGACAAGTTCGAGACAAGTCATTAAAAAGAGGCTATTTTCAAAAGGTAATTTCAGTTCTTTCAGGCAAATATTAATTTAGAAATTAATTTTCAGTGACTGCAGAGGAACAGGAACACTGTCTTGCTTTCTAACTAAATTAGTTGTTAATTTATAGTAAATTGTTGGAATTTTACATCAGGTATACTGTCAGAAGAGAGAGTTTTGTGTGTATGTTTAAAAACAAAGAAGTTGGGTAGTTTTGGCAGTTGTTTGTCTGCAGTTTGCCTGTAGTCAGATGTGTGGTTGGCTTGCATGTGTGAGAGAAGTCCCACTTGGAATTGTCTGAGGGTAACAGGTGCAGTAGAACTGAGGAAAAGTGTTGACTGAAAATCTCTTTTGTTACTCTTTATTCCAGTCACTGGTCCTCATCAGCAAGCTGCCTTATGTCCATCTCTTTCGTACCATGCTTAAGCAAATTGCACCAGAATATTTTGAGAAAAGTGAAGCTTTCCTGGAAGCAGGTAGTGGTCCTACAGTGTTGGACTCTTACACTATCACACACTTATTCTGGAGAAATAAACAACACTGTCATGTTCTAGTTTGTGGTTTGGTCTTCTTGCAGAGTAGAGGGTTGAAATTTTAGCAAACTGGCTTCACTTCTAGATCAGTGAACAGAGCTAATTGAATTCTGGATCTTCCCTGGGAGAGTTGGAGGTCCCTCCTGAAGCACACCTAGGGTTGTGTGTGTTTCAGGACAGCTGTTGAGCACAAGGAGCTGATGGCAATCCTTACTTTGCACTCTTCACCACCCAAATCCTTTTGGGCAGTCTGACAGCTTTTGCTGAGCAGCTGTACAAATGTCATCTTGCTTGAGGTTTGGTTTTTGTGTGTGTGATTTGTTTGTTTTTTGACCAAATGGAAAAAGTGACAGAGCAGCGCTGGTAACAGGTGCCTCAGCCTCACTGCAGAGCTGAAAGAGCTGGAGAAAGACAAATAGAAAAGTTATTTGCTCTTTGCCTGGAAGAGCTCTGTTTTGTGTACTGTGCCTGCCCCATACAGCTTTCATGGTTTTGTGTTTTCACTGAGAAACAATTTGTGTAAACCATGAAAGAATTGCATTTTTCAGTCACCTGTTTTCTTGAGAGGTTGTATCATGAGCAAAATAAGCTCTGCAGAAACTATAAGAATTATGTTTTATATTCATAATGGTTTACAAGAAAATGCTGGAAAACTTTGTAGCCAGCTACAAACCAGCTTTTTCCTTAACTGCTTAACTGTTTATTGGTTCTGCAGTGGCCAATATACATAAATGGAGGTGTTCTTTTCGAATTTTTTTAGTATGTACTTTCATGGTTTCTCAGGTAACATTTCTTCACTGAATTTAAAATCTCAATGCTACAAAAAAATGGAAGACCAGAGAACACTGTTTTCTTGAAATGAAAATCTTTATAGTTTAATGGAATAATACATAATGTCCAAAAGGCTGTAAAACTTCAAGCAAACAAACAAAAAGCTGTAAATCTTGTGATTGAGAGACAAGTAGAACTGCTGTGGATTATTAGCACTAATTTCAAGTTGCAGTGTGCACAAAGGTGACTCTGTGATCATGGTTTATAGCTTGCAGAAACGTTGGTATTTTTCTTTCAGTTTGTAGTGACATTGATCGTTGGCCAGCACCAGTTCCAGGGAAAGTTCTGCAGTTGCCTCTTATGGGTCTCATAATGAAGGTGAGGACTCCTGCACTTGTTCCTCTCTGAGGGTGTTTTCCCCACCTTTCACTGTGCAGTTCCTCGCTGCCTTGTGCCTTGTTTTTATTGTCCTGATCTTCCAAACAGGAGTAGCTGTTTACAGCACTCAGAGTGAAGGTCTGGGAGATCTTGATCAAGTGCTTCAATTGAGGGGAGGAAGGGAAGATCTTTTATAATGCTTAGGTTAATATTTAATTTTAGTAGCTACTAAAAAGTCATGTTTCAATACAATTACTAGTTGCAGTGTCTGTATTATCCCTCCTAGAATTTGCATTCTAGGAGACTTCAGTGCTAATTATGTTTGTCAAATCAAACATAAAGTAGCCCTTGGAAATACTGAGAGTTAAATTCCAGTCAAGCAAACTAAATATTTGCTTGACTAAAAATCATTCTCATTTCTGAAAGCTGAGTAAAAATCTTTTTTGTCCTGCACACCAGAAATAATTGCTCGTGCTGTTTGTATTTTTTAATGGCAGTGAAATATGTCTGAAGAAAGCCATTAAAGAAGTTGTATCTAGGGCATAGTGAAGAACTGTTGAGTTTAAACAGTGGTTAAGAACTGGGCTTCTGGGAGTTGTATTAATTTCATAATCTGTATGAAGTGCAATTAAATGGATTTGATGGAGTTGGAGGTTACAGCCAGAAGTACCTTCTCAGCAGAAACTCAAGTTTTTGGAAAGAGAGGGAGAAAAATAAGTTTCTGAAACTATACTACATCAGAAATTTAAAAGAATGGTTCTGGATGCAGGGTGGTGAGGAGTATCAGATGTGTCTTTTTTGGGCATTGCCTACATTTATCTCATCAATAATTCTTACCCATGAGAACTGAAATTGCATTCCTAAACTGAGTAAAGCCATAATTACTGTCCAGTGATATTGTCCCTGGTTTTTATACTGCTTGGGCAGTTTTAAGTGTTGTGTGTAAATGACATCCATTTCCACTATGATTCAATTTGTAGCACTCAAGACTTACAGATGCAAACTGTGAATCCAGAGAAGCCTCAGATGTTCAGACTATTTGGATTCTGGCAAGTCTCTCTTGCCTTAACGTCTTGATGTTTTAGGAGAGAATTTTTTTCTAAAAGTAATTCTGTACCATCTTAAAACCCCAAGACCTGGTTTCAGATCATTCTTTACAAAATTTATAGGTACTTTTTTGAAATTACAGCTACAATTTTGACTCTTTTTAAACTGAAGTATTGTTTTCATATTCTATTAGTCAATTTGCTACTGGAAATTCTGTAGATGGAAGTGCTGTAGAGTAAATAAGCATCGTGCTGTAATATATATCCTCTCAAAGTATTACAGATTTTCTGTAAGACAGCAATTGAAGTGTCTGCTGGATTCAGTACAAGGGAAAATAAATCTTTCTTTTTCTTTCCAAGTTGCGGATTCCAACATATCGTGACAAGCCTGGAACACCACCGATAGTGCAGAATATGCACCAGGTAGTGATTAGATACTGATACTGTATACAGCCCCAGACAAAGCCAGAGATCTGCTTCATTCTGTAAACTTGGTAGTTAGAAAAGATGGGTAGCAAATCATCATATACTACATGATAATAATCGTTGAGACTTTGAATGGAGTAGTCCAGATTTGGATTCTTCATAGAAAGGATATTCTAACCCTGTAACCCTGAGCAGGGAGAGATGTCCAGGTCCTGGAAGAAGATAGCTGGGTGACAATTACTAACCTGAACATCCTTTTAAAGTTTGGATAGTTTGGGTTTTTTTGATGATGGATACAGAATTAAAAGTCTTTAGCTGTAGAAGATGTTTATAAAACCAATATGTCTGTGTCTTCATGTGCAGTTGTTTGAAACAGCTTCAGTATTTTGACTGGGGGGGTGGGTGTCTTGGGAGATGTCCTGCTCATAGAACACAAAGGTACTTGTGGAGATAATGTACTAAATACTGCAGCAGTACATGAATAATTAGACTATATCCTGTCTACTGTCTGTAAGCATTTAAGGGAAACCATTTCATTTAATACCTAGGTGTTCTGATGACTAAAAACCAAGCATTGCGATGTCTTTTAGGCAGATGCTCAGATCTCCATGGCTTTACCCACTGTTCATGAAGTAGATCTTTTCAGGTAGGAGCTTGGACTGAATAATTCCTAGCTGTGAGCTCCCACATGTTTTTGATTTATGGCAGTTCCTTAACACATCTCATGGCTTGTAAGCTAACATTTATCAGTGTTGGTTTTAATTTTTTTCTGTCAAGTTTGCTGAAACACAGTACTGACAATCTACAGGCTGCAATGGCAATAAATAAACAAGTTCTTTAAATGTTCCATTTTACAAGAGTATTTTGTTTTTCAAATTGCTATTAAAATACTACCACAGACGACTTCTTTATGCCTTTGTTAACCAGAAGAAATATGTATTTTATGTTTTCAAATGTATTAAAATACCTCAATCTGTTTTTAGGTGTTTCTGTCCAGTGTTCTTCCACATTCAGATGCTTTGGGAGCTGGTGCTGCTGGGAGAACCACTTGTTGTGATGGCACCATCACCAGCAGAATCTTCAGAAACTGTGTTGGCCCTTGTTAGGTAAATGGAGTAGAAAAACTAGAGAGAAAAAATGTGTTTTCTCCCTTTCTAACTATGGCTGAGGGAGTTGGTGTAAGATTCCAGCTGAGTGGACCTTCATTGATCTGAACGTGATAAAACATTACAAATTTTAGATTTGCTTGTGTGTTTGATGAAAGTTTGCACTGAGTACACAAATCAAGCTCATCCTTCCTGTACCTTGCAGCTGTATTTCCCCACTGAAGTACTGCAGTGACTTCAGGCCATACTTCACCATCCACGACAGTGAATTCAAAGAATACACAACTCGCACACAAGCCCCGTAAGTAAATCCAATTCTCTGGAGATGATGTTGCTCAAAACTACTCATAAACATGCATTTGTATTAAAATACTGTTTAACTGTTCTGGATTTCTATAATTAGAGAATAAGGTTTAGACTTATCTT
This sequence comes from Zonotrichia albicollis, assembly GCF_047830755.1. Lineage (NCBI taxonomy): Eukaryota > Metazoa > Chordata > Aves > Passeriformes > Passerellidae > Zonotrichia > Zonotrichia albicollis. Next base: position 12,077,222 of record NC_133830.1, read on the forward strand.
TTTTTTTGGTGATATTATCATGCAGAGTGCAGCAATTAGCTGATTTAAGTTTTTATTCCAGTTAGATAAGACAAAGAAGTTACAAAACAATGCCATCATTAAACCAGGCTTGAGTTTCATAGGATAATTCTCTACAGAATAAGTCAAACTGCAGGTGTGAACCCAAGAAAAGTTCTTGCTTTTCCATAAGGGTTTGTCTGTGCAACATCATCTCTAGGGTAGCTCCTTGGGAAATTCTGCTGTGTTTTAATTTTTAATTAACTGCTAAACAAAGTGACTTGTAGAATTCAACACCCATACAGCTGTTTTGTAAAGCTAAGTCCTAGTCAAGACAATTTAAAAATCAAATATCTCTTCACTAAATTTATTAGGTTATTAATGTAAATAAGTCAGAAATTATTTTTTTATGAGTGTGAATGTCCAAAACTAGTGATGTTTGAAACTACTTTAAGTATATTTTTTCTCCCTTTATTTTTTTTAAATCCTGCTGTTATTTTGAGCACATACATTAAGAAATACTGGAGGTGTATGTTATTTAAATGCAACTTGATTTTGGAATGGAATGCATTTGTTAGATTCAGTGATCTTTTGATAGATAAATTTCTTCTAATGTCAGAACAGCCAGAGGTTGTTGATGTGGATTTTTTGTTTGTTTTGTTGGGGTTTTTTTTCCTGTAGTGTTCCTTTCAACTGGTGTATTGCCAGAGATGGAGCAGTGGAGAAACACATAAACACAGGCAATATGTTTTAGATTGTGTTCCATGGGAATGGTTATGCAGTATGTAATTTAGTTTCTAAAAATAATTCCAGGAACAATTTGGTTAAACTGTAGTAACCCACGTTTCGAAATTCCATCCACTCTGCTGTAGCAAAATAAAAAGGTTGGTCACTGCAGAGATTAGTATTTGAAATGGAGCTGAAATTGCCCTGACGTTCTTATGGAAAACAAAAAGTTGGAAAGATTGGAGATAGTTTTAAAAACCTATGGCTCTTAGTGAGGTGAAGAATCCAAATGATGTCTATTCCATGTATTACCTTAATAATAGAGTGGAGCAGAGAAACTTCTGGGTAGTGTACAGAAAGTGTTAAACTTTGGGATTTCTAAGACCAGTCTAACAAAAGGATGATAAACTATTTTTAAGATGGCAGTTTCAGTGAGACTTACTGCTATATTCCTTAGCTGATGTTTGACTGTAAAATGGATGGCAGCCACTCTGTTGAAAAACATGTTCATCCCTCATCCTATCAGTGCTATAGATCCCAAATTTTGCAGGGCTGTGCTGCAGCACTGTGCTCTTACTGCCCCTTGCTCCCTGTGTGCCCAAGCACAGAGCAGGCAGAGAAATCTGGCACAGAGAGAGCTGGGGCACAGCGCTCTGCAAGTGCTCCTGCTGCTTCCCTTGATAACTGCTGCTTAAAGCAAGTGGGGTATTAAGTGTCTCATTTTCTTAATGACATGCACATTCAAGTACTGAGAGTTTGTTATCATCAAACCTTGAAAAGTAGCAATTTGTCTTTCAAATATGGGTCAGATTCCTGCTCATAAAAAAACAAACAAAAAACCAACACATCACAAAACCCCAATTACAGACAATGTGCTGTTCTCACCATTGCAAGTGGGCAGAATTTAGCCAAGTCTAAGCAGATGATGTCATTTTTATTCTATTCAACAATTGTTGTTGTTTTTACTTTAAGATAACTGTCTTATTTTCTAAAACATTGAAACTTTGATAAACATTTGTCCTCTTATATGCAATTTAAAATGTAACTCTTAAATACCAAAGGAAAATAATTTCAAGTGAAGAACTTAAGTTGACCTTTTCTGTTTGTTAGGGCTGAAGCTCTTGCTGTCATATTTTAATCATTGTCATTACTTTTCTAGGCCATCTGTCATTCTAGGGGTGACAAATCCCTTTTTTGCTAAAACACTCCAGCACTGGCCTCACATTATCCGAATTGGAGATATCAAACTTCCAGGTGAAATAGAAATATTTTCTACAATTCTGTGCAAAGGGATCTAACTGTGTGCTTATTTATTTACCAACATATGTACTTTTGTTCCATTTATTTAATTTAATGCAAACTTAATTTTCATGGATGTAAATCTGTCAAGTGAAATTAGAATTTTGACTGCTCTGTGTCTTTTCAAATCTAGTATCTTAAATGCAAAAGATAGTAATACTCATTAGTAATAATGTTCTACCTTTCAGAGAATCCTGAATTTGTATCTCTCCCAATAAGGTATTAAAATGAGACATAATATATTACTGATGTTAATTTTAGTGTGAATAGAATATAATAAATCAGTCGCAGCCAGCACAGAATATGACACCCATGTGAAAGCTATTTCTGAATGTTACAGTAATCTAAAAAAAGTTGTTGACAATATTTTGATAATATATTTCTAATCTGGCAATATTCCAGTAATTATTAATTGTTCAGTCTGGATGATTTCCTTACACAATTGCCTAGAATTTTTATGTAATGTTTGGATAAAATGTCAGTTGCCACCACTGGAATTATTGTGTGAAATTCCTGAATGTAGCTGTTTGCTGCTGCAGGTTCACTACACTGTTCTGACAGGGGGAATGCATAAATATGCAATTAAGATAAAACACCATAAAATTAATTTTTGTATAAGAAGTTAATTTTAACTTCTGAGTACACTGAATTAATTAAGGATTGCATACTATGTTCAATATAATTAAGTAAGGTTTTGCTTAACTTCAAAATACCATGTCTGTCTATGGTCAGAATACTTGGGGGGGCTTAGGGTAGTGTGGGGAAGAATTACTTTGCTGCTCGTAGCTTATGTTTGAAAAGTAGAATCTTAATTAACTCTGGAAATCCATTTAAACAGGTGGCCCTCAAATCTGATATACAGTTTCAAGTATGAAATTCTAGTTTTGATGTAGCTATGGGAAATGCTTAGTCAGGAAGTTCTAGAGAGGCATCTGTCTGACCTGTCTTTAAGAATTTATATTTTATTTCTTTAGGGACAAAGAAGGGTTCTGATTATGTTTTGTTGGTTTTTTTCCTTAATTTTTCCCCAACTCTGCAGTTGCAAGAGCAATTTAACTGTTACTGTTTCTAAACTCGAGCATCCAGCTAGGTTTAGGAGGAAGGTTCTGATGAGGCTGCAAGACTGTGAACAGGGTTTAGGATCTTCTGGTTGGAGCAGGATAAATTGGGAAAACAAAAGCCCTTAGTATGGCCTATGACAAAGGAGACTTAAATTCATTTCCTTACAACACTTAATCTGTGGCTTCTATTTGATTTTCTTCTATACAAATTTTAATTATGCCAAGGTACCAAAGTTTTGTTCCCAAAAGCATTTACACTAAGGGGAACAAGGGAAAATGGGCTAAAAATATGAAATTAAGAAAATAATTATTCTCTGCTATATATCTGTATGTTGATTGGCTGTTTGAATTCAGAAGGTCATCCTTTGGCTGGTTTTGTTTGTGGGGCTTTTTTGGTTCACTTTTTGTTTGTTTGGGTTTTTGTAGGTTTTCAGGTGTTTTTTTTTCCTTTTCAAAAAGGAACACTTATATGAAATAAAAAGTGTATTTGCTGTTATTCATGTGCTTGCTGGGTGTTTCTGGATATATACTTGGATTCTTGTCAGTGTTTCTAATGTTTCTTGCAATATTGGATAGTCTTCAAGTAAGGTGGCTTTATGTGTTTTGGCAGGTGAAGTTCCAAAGCAGGTGAAAGTGAAAAAACTGAAGAACCTAAAAACTTTGGACTCCAAACCTGGTAATAACTTCAGGGTTAAATTGTCAGTGTTTTCATTTTAAAATGTGTATATCATTTCTCCTGTGGCTACATGCTGCTTTCTTTCCTTTAGGTGTTTATACCTCTTACAAGCCATACTTGAACAAAGATGAAGAAATCGTTAAGCAGTTGCAAAAGGTAATGGCATAGATGAGTTCTTAATGGCAGCTGGTTTGTGTGTTTTGTGTGCTGTTGGACAGGGGTTTCATGTCAGGCTGCACTTGGTGTAACTGAAATGAAACTGGATTCTGCTTCCTTTGCCCCAATGAGGGTGTATACATCTATATGTATAGATATATGTATATATCTCTACATATAGGTGTGTATACACCCTCACTGTAGAAGGGCTGCTGCCTTATTAGCAGCTCCTGTAACTATATGAATGGTGGACCTCAATAAGTTAGCTTAATAATTTAGGGAATTTAAGGTATTTTATCTGTTCATCTGTTGAGGTTTTCCATCTTCTGCCACCCCCACTCTGGTCTCTTTGATCTAAAATTCTCACAGACGAGGTGTGTAAGAATTAGAGCTTCCAGATTTTAACTGATTTGCAAACACTTCTCTATAGAAACATTTCTTTCCTTGAAATTCTTTACCTGAAAATAAAAAATCAGTAATTGCAAAGACATGTGTCTGTACAAAGAACTTGATGCTATTGCTTTCCTTCCCTGGTTCAGGGTAGGAGATGCTGTGTGTGGGCAAATGGCAAATGAATGCAGATGATAATAAATATTCATAAAAAGTAAACCCACCACAACTACCTACATCCTTTGGAGTAACAGACTGACTGTGATGTGCTGTTTTGGGTTTTTTTAAGGGAGTACAACAGAAGCGTCCTACAGAAGCCCAGAGTGTGATACTGCGGCGCTATTTCTTGGAGCTGACGGAAAGTTTCATTATTCCTTTAGTGAGTTCTTACAGTAATGGGCTTTTTACAGAAGCAATAAGGAATAGTTTTTCTGGACTTAGCCTAAGTACAGTAGCTCTCCAGTGCAGCCCTGGCATCAGGCCTGGGCCCAGCTGTCACACCTGACGCTTGGCAGTGGCCCCACTCCCTGTGCCTTGGACACCCTGGGGCTCTCTCTGGCCATGCCTGTGCCAAGCCTTGCTGGAGCAGAGACAGCCACAGCTCAGACAGTCTCCTGTGGGTTAATTCTAACTCTAATGTTTGCCTCAGGGACTCAGACCATCTCTTCCAAACACTTCATACAAAGCATGGTTACTGTTTGGAATCACCCACGATATGGGGTGGACTGTCCACCTTCTGTGGACTGTTTCCAAAGAAAAGAGAGATTGTTTACCAGTGGCTTAAGTTCAGGATATAGATATTCTATCTGTGCACTTACTTCCTATCCTTCATTGTCTCGTGTCCTCCTTGAACTTTACTGGCTCAAAGTTCTGGAGTTGGGAAAATACAGTCTATATAAGATAAGCTCCTTCTTGTTTTCTCATGTGGTAAATACGCACAACCCCACCCTGTACTAACACTGGGAAGAGAAAATGCTGTGGTCACAAGCAATAAGTAAACACACATGTGGACTGTGTGTCTTTAATACTGGTTATGCAAACAACCTTTCCTTTTCCTTTCCCCAGGAACGTTACGTGGCAAGCTTAATGCCTTTGCAGAAATGCATATCACCCTGGAAGGTGAGGAAGTGGAATTTGAATGAGCTGGAAATTGGTAATTAGAGAACTTAAGGTCTGCTAATTTATTTTTCTGTCCATAGAGTCCACCACAGCTGAGGCAGTTTAGTCAAGATGACTTCATGAAGACTTTGGAAAAAGCAGGACCACAGCTCACCTCAGGTTTAAAGGGAGATTGGATAGGACTTTACAGGTAATTTCTTTCATCAGCATAAAAAAAGATATAAATTAAAACAGATCAATAATATTAATGCTCTTTTTCCTGAGGAAACTTACAATCAGGATTGATTTGAGTAAGGCTCTTTTAGAATATGTACTTTAATAGAAATTGATAGGACTAAGCATACTTTACTTGCTTAAATCTCTTTTTTTGCTAGCATTACAGGTTTCTGTAGATCAGTGTTATTTGTGGTTTTCTTTCTGGTTCTAGCTTGATTCCTCCTTCCAATCAAACACAAATATAAAAATTAGGCTATTTCAAACTGGGCTTTGATCTCTTTTTTTCCTCAAATTCCCTAATCGTTATTGTGTTTCAGACACATGTTCTTTACATTCTTTTCTCAATCCTTGTCTTAATTACTAGAATTAATGTTAATCTCTACTTTAGACTATTACATCTTTTTGAAAGTATGTAGAGAAAGGGTTCTAATATCTTGCTCAATCTCAAATATAATTACATCTGATGATGTAGAAAACACTGTTACCACATTGTACTTAAATATAAAATGTATTTTTCTTTGGTGTTTTACCAGGCATTTTTTGAAATCCCCAAACTTTGATGGTTGGTTTAGGAGCCGGCAGAGGGAAATGACCCAGAAGTTAGAGGCCCTTCATTTAGAAGCACTCTGTAATGAGGTTAGAAAAATGTGTGCTTACAATTATATTTATCATCTTGTAATACAAATACATTCTCCCACAAGTCAGCTTTACTCCTGTTTTCATAGGTTGAATGTGACATTGTTGACAGTTTTGTGAATCCTGATCTAGCAAAACATGATTTAGTTAAACAAGTACAAGCTAGAACTGACTCAGCAAGAGAACAATATGAAATATAATTCACTTGTCATAACAACTGTCATCCTTTGTAAAACCTACTTTTAGGTTTGTTGTGTATTTTAAAATAAAGTACACACCCACCCTCAAAAAAAAAAAAGCTTTTTCCTCTTACTTGACAATATTACTCTGTTCAGCTTCCATTCTTGACAGCATATTTTCAGTTACAATACAGTTTGTAGCTTTAAAGGTAAAAATTCAGCTAGTTTGACATTCTAATTGACAGCTAATTAAATATATTTAGTAAATAAGCCTACAACTGATGCATAGTAATGGAAACCTTAGAAGTGAAGTCTGTTTATATATAACAAAATGCCACATAACTATTCTGATGTTGTAAGAGCCATTCCTTAATTAAGAAGCTGAAGTGGGTATCAATATAATTTGATTTGGAACAACTGATAGAGAAAGGAATCACCAGAGGAGATGTTGTACAGCCAGAGAGGGAATAAGAAGAACAAAAACAAAGTAAAGCAACACTACAGCTTTAAAACAAACAAACAAAATTGCTCTGTTTCTCAAAAGCCATTTATTTTTATCCCTTGCCTTGTCAATTCCCAAACAATAAAAATGTGGCAAATCCAAACAGATTATTCAAATAGAGCAGACCAAATAATTTGCAGGTCAGTTATACAACTTAGACTCTATCCAACTGTATTTGACATCAACTTGATGAAAAAATAGGAACTGTTATAAATTTCTTACTGAGTCTGCTCCTTTCTTGTTTTGTCTTTTGACCCACAAAATAAATGTTCCTTTGTACATGAACAAATGTATCTCATAGGAGAGTTCTAAAGGGGTAGAGGAGCAGAACTTCCATAAGAAAATCCACTTGATTGTATTTTACTAGTTATCAACTGTGATCTCCTTTAGTGCCCTAGAAACAGTGAGCACTGCCCTGAGCTACTGTAATACTTTATTGTGCTGGCAGTTCTGATTTGGTAATCATTCACTGCCATTTGGCATTAGAGATGCTCTTTCTCAAACTGAGCCTGTTTGGCAGGATTTTTTTCCCCCTTTAATTTATTTGTATTGTGTTTGTGTGCGAGTTTGCTGTTATGTGAAGTACAAATACAGCAGATTTTTTAGTTCACAGTAAAGACAGTGCATGAATAAAATGAGGTTAGCAAATGGCATAGGAATAAAGAAAATACCTATTCTGAACATTAGGTGTAGATTAAGACCTCTTTTGAAAATTACATATGCAACCATGAATAATTCAATGACTGGTTTTTTTATTTTAGAACTTGGTTTTCTGGAGTCAGAAGCATACTGAGGTAGAAACGGTGGATCTTGTCTTAAAGTTAAAAAATAAACTGGTAAGTAACTGAATTGAACATTACTTAGCTACATAAAAGCTTGATATAGCTGGTTTTGCAAGTACATAAATGAAAACATTCATCATTATCTGGGTAGTTTCAAGGTCCAGTCATTTATTCAGGCTTGAAAAACAGAGTCAGTCAATTTCAGCCATGCCTGAAAAGTTATTTGGCTTCCCAATATCATCTGGCTATGCTGGAAGCATTGTATTGCTGGGGTTTTTTTAATTACTTGTAATTCTGTGACTGATCTGAATCCCCAGGGTAGAAGAAAACCAATTTTTGTTGTTATTTCTGAAAGTCCAAATCAGTGTTCTCACTGTTGTGTGGTTGCTGGGGAAACCTGCTGTTGTCCAAATTCCTACTCAGTCAACAAATGAGGAATTCATTTTCCAGATTTTGTAATACATGACTAACATTTCTTAAGGTAACCTTGCATTTTTAGTACAAATCTTGTTTTCTGGTACCTTTGCAGTTGCAGGCTGACAGAGAACATCTTCCTGTGAACACTGACACACTGAAAAAGCTGCAGACACACATCAATGACATTATACTGGCACTGCCAGATGACTTACAGGACATCTTGCTCAAAACTGGCACAACATGATTTCTGCTGGGCTTTTTTGGTGCCAAAAACCAGAAGGCAAGTGGTCTCACAGAAGACAGCGGCTTACCAAGTTTGGAGCACAGCTCTAAACCAGTACATTAACACTACACATGGACTGTACTAACAGTATAGCCCACTATATCATTCTCACTGTTTTCCCACTCAATACCAATGCAACTAAAGGGATTTTTATGTCTAATACTATTTTAAATAAGTGCTCTTAAAAATAATCTGTGGGCATATAAGCTGGGCCACAGTATAGGACAACAGTGCAGTGCTGGCATTGCAGAATGTTTCCCAATTGGTGCTGCTATACCCAGTCCTTCTCAGGGGTAGGCAATATTGAACCTGTACTGTCCTGTTGATGTAGTATCTGATGACTTTTATTTGTTTTTTACTTTTAGTTTTTAGCTAGTGGTAAGTCCAACTGACATATCGGTGATTTGGCCAGAATGCCTTAAAACTGAGGTGTTTTACTGGTAAATCACAGCTTTTAAAACTGTTTCAGGAGCAACTGAAATGATCAGATCCATTCTTAACTTTCTGTGTTTCTCCTTCTTACCATCTTTCCAGAATGATACTGATTTAGCATCTTTAAAGAAGAGAAGGCAGCTGACAAAATTTTCCTGAAAGAAAATCTCTTCCACTCAGTGTCAGTTATCAGGGTGCTCTTACATGCCTTAAAGTAATGACATACTAATTTGTGCTTTTAAACTGCTGACATCCAGGATTTCAACTGGATCACTCATGTAAATGTAAGCATGCAGTATTCATCAGAGGAAATGAACACTGTGGTGTTCTAATAGGGATTTTAAAATGGGTAATTTTGGTAGAGTTAGCTGATACACAGTCTGTTTCAGTTGGAGATCATACCAGTCAACTCCTGTTAAAATTTTTAACTTCATTATTTTTGACTTACCCAGTCAGGTGTGTGAGGAGGTGATGAGGCTGGAGGGAGAAAATATTGGCTTCAGCTGAAAAAAGCCTCTGGACAGGTCAGACTGGCAAAAAAAGATTGTAGCATGAAATTATTCTCAGTATGTGCATACAGCAGACATGCATAAAGACTACCTTCCTCTTGCATATTCAGCAACAAGAATGGGATGTTTTATCTTCTTGAACAAGTTTCAGTGGTGTATAAGAACTCAGCTGCTCCAACAACATGCAGTGTTGTACTTTGACCAGTTTTAAGTAGAGCAAACATAATGCCATAGTGCACACACAGCATATACTTTTATATGTCAAGTGGATCACAGTTATTAAAAAAAAATTACTCTTCTTTTAAGTGCTTGGATAGAATTTTTTACATCTTATGACATAATCCTGCTATAAGAACATGCTTTTGTATAACAAATATTTCATACCATCTTTATAAAAATTTCTTATTTAGATATAAAGTGTCACAACAGTATTTTTATGAAAATAATGTATTTTAATACTGTTATGTTTTGTATACAATTACTCACGACCAAAAGTTTCATGTATCTATTATGTTACATAAACTATACCACTTCAGCATTAATTGCTAATTTGCAGAATTTTTTTTTGCACGCCCTGTGAAAAGAATTTCTAATCCAGAAATTAAGTGGCCATTCATACCCTAAATTATCTTAACTATTTAATCTGTAGCACTGTGTTGTTTCTTGGAACCATGTAAACTGGTAACAACTATGATAACTAGCACATGACTGCAAATACGTATTTTTTTAAACAAAAATAAAGAGTTTGATTTTTATTTTTTTTCTTTGGAAGTTATGTGATTTAGATGATGGGTGTGTTTGGTTTGTTTGGTTTTTCCCCCTCCCCTGTGTAAGCCAAGCTGTTCAGCTTGCAAAGACTGCTGCTTGATGAAGCTGGACCCCTGAGCTGCACAGAAATGTGATGGAGTGGTGTTGTGGTTTGATTATGCATCATGGTTGGAATGAGACAGAGCTGCAGGATCCTCAGCAAAGCAAAGGGCAGGGCCTGGATTAAAGCAGGTGTTTGTTAGATTGTACTCAGTGAAATAGTGAAAGGTATCTGGGAACATTCCAGATACACTAAGATTGGGCCAGCTTGGAGATCCAGAAAGTAACTATCCTCAAGCACAGGGAAGCTTCATTTTCCTAGCCCAAAAAAGAAGTGTAAATGCTGAATGCTCTGAACAGATAGGTGAGTATTGGAAACCTAGAACTGGACTCCTTCCATTACAGCTTCCTGATAGTTTTCATGGTAGGTCAGGATCATATTAACATCTTGGGCACAAACTAGATTTAAAGCATGATTGATTCCTTTTATAAAAATACAGCTTTCCATCTTAATTTATACCAGGTTTTGGATTCAGAAGAACATAATTTAGAATTAGAATAAGGTTTTCAACATCACACCTAGGAGCAGTTGTGGATGCCCCATCCCTGGAGCTGTGGGCTGCACAGGGCTCTGAGTACCTCATCTAGTGCAAGGTCCTTGTCCGTGGCAGGGGCGTGGGTTAAGATGATCCAACCCTTCCAACCAAACCATTTTATGATTCTATGAAAACAACAGCTCAATTATCTGGCTTAGTAGCCAGATGTTAGGATCTGGTTCAGAACAATCGTAATAGAGATCATTAAGGATGTTTTTCTTTAGTAAAGGCTAAGTCAATCCCTTCTGTTCGCAGAACGTTGCCCCTGGCCTGGCTCGGTTTTACTCTGCTCTTACGTGCCCGTGTCTGGCGCTCCGTGCCCGTGAACCGAGAGTGCTTCGGTGCCACCCCCGTCCTGCAGCTCGGGGCCTGTGGGGGGGGTCAGGGCGGGTCCTGCTGGGCCCGGGCTGCCTAATAATTGCTGTAGTGGTGGCGCTGTATGTATGTATATGTACAATTAATAATAGCCGTTTGTTTCAGTTTGGGTTTCTAGAGGTTTGGGGGGGAAGGGGGGGGGGGTGGTTTTGATTTTTTCTTCATTAAATGACCTTGTCGCTATTGGGGTGCTTTTGGAGCGTCTCTGAGGATCGGTTTCACCAGTCTGTCCCTGTGTGCTGGGAGCGGACCCTGTGGCCGTCCCCGCCCGGCGGCGGCGAGCGGAGCGTTACCGGGGCTGCCACCTGTCCCCCGGCCAGGGCGGGGCCGCCGCAACCGGCGTGCTCCGCGCGACCCGGAAGCTGCGCGCGGCCGGCGGGCGCGCCCGCCTACATCCCCCGTGGTGCCTCGCGGCGATGGCAAATGAGCGCGAGGCGCAGAGCTGCGCGGCGCATGCCGGGAGCCGTGGTCCCTGCCGCGCCGCGGCCGTGTGGCGGAGGGCGGTGCCGCGGCCGGGGGATGTGGCGAGCGTGACGTGATCGTGTCCGCGTTGGAGCCGGGGCGGCCGCGGCGAGCGTGACGTGGCAGAGACCGAGCGAGGTCCCCGGTCACAGAGCACCCGCCGCCGCTGCCGGGCTCGCCTCGCGCGCGGAGAGATCCGTGCGCGTACACCGGCCGGGCCGCGCTCCCTCCTGCCCGCCTTCCCTCAGCGCTCCCCCGCCGCCGCCCAGCGCCGCCGGAGCCGCCATGGGCCTCACCATCTCCTCGCTTTTCTCGCGCCTCTTCGGCAAGAAGCAGATGCGCATCCTTATGGGTGAGGGCCAGCGCAGAGCCCGGGCCGGCTGGGGCCGCGCAGCCGAGTCCCGCCCGAGGGGGGAGGGGAGGCCGCGGGACGGGCTGCGGGTCACGGCGGGGGAATCGCCCTGTCCGGGACTGCGGGGCGCGGACACCGCGCTCTGTCCGTCCCATGGGCTGGGGGGGGTGCGCTGGGAGAGCGGAGGGGGTGAGCATCGGGCTGTATTTGCCCTTCCTTTCCCCCCGCCGTGTGCCCGTTCCCCTCCCTGCCTCGCCCGCCGCTCCCCGGTCCCGCCGGTCCCGGCGAGGCCGAGCCCCGTTCCCGCAGCTGGAACAAAGCTGGGATTGCGGCCGGGCAGGGCCGCTGTCCCCGGGCCGGGCGCCCAGCGAGCCCCGCGGCCCGGCCGTGCCCTCCTGGCCGGCACTGCGGCTCCGCGGGCTGGATGTGACAAAGCCTGGTGTGTGCAGCACAGGGGCGTGAGGACTGCCGTATAATGGCCGATTTTCGGCAGCTGTAGGGAGCTGTAGTGCTGTATCCTGGCTCTCGTGAAAGGGCGTTTCGGTACAGCCTCCGTGGGCATTAGTTTTGTGCCTCGTGTACAAACCGATAAAACCCTCTAAGCAGCTCTTGCAGTGCTTCCTTAGTTTTACTGTCTGCCCCCATAATAATTTAATTTTAATATCCATTTATTTTGAAATTATCTGTTCTCTTGATATGGACTGTGTAGGAGGTGAAGCCAGTGGCTCTTGAAGATTCTCACTTTCAGATTATAGTTCAAAAGGTCAAAGCCAGCACATACTGCATTGGTATTTCCTCCTCCGCTTCGAGTTCTTCCCTGCCTCCTTCCACCCACCTACCCACCCCTGTAAGCTTTATGTACAAACAGTTATTAGCCTCTAATTTTTCTCAGATTCTGTTACCAAATTGAATGAAATTTGGTTCATGATCGTTGACTGAAGTAGCTTGTCCTAAGGAACTGAGTAAAGTGCTCATTTGGATGTAGCCAGCAAGGAGAGTGGGCCCTAACTGTGAAACTTCCTGGCACACACCCATCCTTAGTGCTGCCTGGATATGCACAGCAGACACAGTAGTGCAGCTTTTAAAAATTATAATCTTTCAAGTTCTCCATATATTTTGTGATGATGAAGTTTGTTATTGCATACCCAGTAATTTTTATTGTATCTTAACTGTTTGAAATTAGAGACTCTCATCCATTTCAAAATAATCTGAGTCGTTTTAGTCTTCAAGACAACTTAGTACATGTGTTGGTTTCAAGGAGGTGATTTGGTTGTCTCCCTAAGAGCCAGACTCTTCATATGACTTAATGAATGAACTCAAGTCTCCAAGTGAGCTTCACTGTAGGATGCAGGATGAGACAGAGTCTGTGGTATTTGTAGTTCTGTTACTTTTTGCAAAGTACTGAAAACAGGAAAGTGATGTCATGCAGATCTAAACTGTTTGCAAGGCTCTTCATTGGTAGGAAATCAGGTTGAATTTAGGTTAGAGATGGCTTTGGAAGGTGCATTTTCTAGCAGTTGGTTCAAATGAATTTATTTTTGTATTTATTAAAAAAATTTATTTTCAGGCCTCAAAATGCAGGGCTGGATCAGGACACAGGACAGCACTGTGTTTGTTAGGTGGTATGGGAGAGTAGAACTTGGGGTATGTTGTGGTGAGAGTCTGTTATAGGACATAAACTGGATGTTTAGAAGCAGAATGTTACACTGAACATGACCTAATTTGTGTATAACTGTAACACTAAAACTGATCTCTTCATAGCATTCTACATCATCTATCAGCACTTTGAGGAGAGATGTCTGAATGAGTACTGGGATAGAATTAAAACTTTTCCTTAAGGTTATAATGTTCAGTGTATGGTTTGAAAATGGGGCTCTACAAGGCCAAACATTTAAGTTTCCATATGTAGAACACCAAATAAGAAATAACTTCATGGGGTAAAGTACTTAGGGGAAAAATGTTGTGTGAGTTGATACCAACAGACAATTAATTTATAACTTCCTTTTCACAGCTTTCTTCTTCTCTGCAGACTTGAAGATTAATTAGAATTAATTTAGCTCCTAACACAGACTTTGTTATTGAGTTCTGCAGAATTTGAGTATTTCTCATCAGGGACCATTACCAACAGCACTCACTTATTTTTTATGTTCTCAAATTCTGTTTATGATATGGATATTTAATGTTATACTGTTACTGAAACGTTGGGGTTTTTTAAAGTATACTAGTATAAGTAAGTATTTTTCTAAAATATTAAGTTACTATTTGAAAAAAATGTATGAAAAGAAGATTCATGTATTTTCTTTATAAATAGGCATAACATGAGGGAAAAGAAAGGACTGTGGGATAGGGCTGAATGTCTGAAAGTCAGATTCAGCAGCTGGGACATCAGGAGTAGAAACACTGAGTCCTGACCCTCCATGTACCTGTCTGTGAAACTCTTCTCCAGTGGTTCTTTGTCCTTGGAAAAAAGACACCCATTCATTGTGCACCTTTCAGTATCATAATTTAGTGTTCTGTGTCTGGGTGTAGCTGTGCAAGTGTTAACTGATAGAGTGACTGCTCAGGAGCTTCAAATACAAAGGTAATTATTAAATACATGGGGTGGAAAGTGGCAGATTCTTTGGAACAATCTGATGATAATAATTTAGCTGGTTTTTATTTGGGCAGTTGTTGTTTTAGACAATGGTGGTTTGCATGCTGTTGGCTTTCTGTAGTTTTTATGAAGTTTTGTGCTGTGATAAGAGAGGCAGCTTGATATTCAGCCACCAGTGCTCAGAGCAGGAAGTTGGTTAATGAAGGATGTGATGTGATCAGGGATGATTTACCCAGGGACAAGTGAACTAGAAGCTTGAGATTTAGAAAAACAACTGACTGAGAATAAAACACTCTTTAAGAGGAGTAAAGGGCTTAGAACCACAGTGATTTTAGCAGCACCTGAAAGCACTGTAGATATTTTTTCTCCAGCTAGAGGAAGAGGGTGTTTGATTCAGTTTTAGGTGAATGGTTGCAAGTACAGATCTGCATTTCCCATTGTACTTCATTGTAATCTCGGTGCTTTGCAGTACAATTGCTTAACCCCTCATTGAGTCTCTTACACTTTGGTCTTGACAATGGTCAGTCAGGCAGTAGAGTCAGTGAAGATGTAGAATTGGGAATTTACTTTGTTTGGGGATTTACGATGTGACTTTTAATCTTGGTGGAGTTTATGTTGTGGCAGTAGCTCATAGGTTTACATTTAGTGTTCCAGTGCAAATGTAAACCTGTTTATTCTTGGATTACTAAAAGCAGTAGTTACACTTCCCACCAGAAGATTAAATGTGATTTAATGCTCTGAATTTTTTTTAAATTACAGATTGGAATAAGAAATATGAATGGAGTCTATGCTTTTTATGACTTGCTTCTTTAGGCTTCATAACATTTGCAGTTTGGTCAGAAGAGAAGAGTTTTGCAAATAGGGTCATGGGGATTTGTGTAAGGTCCTTCCCTCAGTTAAGCTTCTGCCTCAAGTGTGAAGTCAGCAGAAGAAAAGACGTCCCCATACCCTGTAACTCAGCCTGCCTCGGTGCAAAGTCCAGCAGCTTAACCAAGAGTGGATTTCAGCAGAGTCTGGGCTTTGTGCTTGCACAGGCCCTGCAGCCTCCTGCCAGCACCACCGAGGTGCACCAGGCTAGAGTGGCTAACTGGGGCAATATTTTCATAATATGGCAAGTGCTTTAAAATTCTCTACTAGTTTCTAATTTCTGAACTCTGACTCATGTCTTCAAATGGATCTTGATAGCCTGTGTACATTCTTTGGATGAGATTAGCTTTTTTCTTTGTCTATATCTGTGCTGTTCGTGTAAACCTCAAATACACTCCCCCAGTTTGTGTAGACAGTTGCATCTTTCTTACATTGGTGATTTTAACAGATCTTGTCAGTGTTTATTATATTAATAACAGTAATTTTTTTGGTGGGAAGCAATAAGAGGAGAATTTTGAGTAGCAATTGTAACTCTAATTGGTTGACTAAATTATCTTATTATTAATTTACTGGAAAAAACCCCTTCCATATCCTGTTCAGGCATTATATGTACTTTAGAAGGTCTACATGTCCTACAAGTGCTTACTTGAGGTGGAGCTTTATGAAAAGGCTGTTGGGCTTCAAGCACTGTGCTGTTATAAACATTGGTTTTCAGCATAGCTGCAGTATTTGAGGGTTCTGAAGTCAGCTTAGAGGGTTTTGTGAGGTGACCTGACACTTAACTGGTGTGGGGAAAATTGTGGCATTTACAAGTTTCATGGCTTGCAAGTTCTTGTGTAATTTCTGCTGCACTGTGAGTTTTTTTGTTCGTGTTTGTGTGTGGTTTTGAAGGAAACCAACACTTAAACAATAGCAAACTCAAACCCTTTACATTTCATTTGGAGCAAGTTTAGAGTCAAGAAACTTTGGTTTTGATGGTAGATTTCCACCCCACACCCTTTCTTTTGTGCTGTCATGACACTGAGAATTAAAACAACTTTTTTTTTTTAACGTGCAGTGAGATTACCAAAGAAGCTGCATTGGCACATTTAATCTTATGCACACAATTAGAATATAGGACACTTATAGATAAGGTTTTTTAAATTAGCTTGCTGCAACAGCAGTTTGTATCTTGAGAAAAAGGAGGTTTTCCAGAGTTTGGTTTCATTCTGAATGAGCAGGTAATTTTGAATCCCCCTTTTTTTGTGATGCTGAGGAAACAGTTGTGTTATTAATAGTCAAGTCACCAAACCACTTAAAGCTCAGTACATTGCAGTTACAGAGTAGGAAGTTGAATCAGAATGCTTAAGAATGTGTGTTATCCTTATAAAATGAGGATAGCATTTGGTTTCTTGCAAAAGCATTAATTAACTCTTCTGATGGGAGGTATTTTTGCTTGGGCAAATGTTACTGACAAAAGAGACATTTTGTGCTGTGGTGTTTAGTACCTGCTGTTTATGGAGGTGCTTGTGTGTTCGGTATTGCGTTCTAAATTAAAGAATTCTATTTTGAGTTACATTTATGTGTTCCAAAATGCTTAACAATAAGCAGTTTCACAAACAGTTTTAGAAAATGACAGTGTATGCTTGCAGTGTTGGTGATATGTCTAAAAAAATGTCTTTTAGGCTTAGTTTTATTTTATTTCTGAAGTGTCCCATATTTAGCACATAGCTTACATTGAGAAACAGCAAGCTCAGGTTTTGTTTTAGAAACAGAACAGCAAATTTAAGTGCAGAAGGTCTTCTGTAATGACCAACAGTCATTAGGAGGAGACTCCTAATGGAAGCATCCTAGTGGATCTCACTGTATGGAAATGATGTTCTGATGAGCACCTACAGCCCTTTGGTGTATGTGGAGGGATGATGAGAGCTGCCTGATGTTTGTGGTTTTTTCAGTGCTACAGAAATGTTTTAGCAAAGGGAGGAGAGGCTGGAATAAGGGACTAGAAGTGTCTGTGTGTGCAGTGCCAGCTTGGGTTGTGCAGGAGTGCCTGTGAAGCTGAGCTTTGAGGAGGCTGAGTAGGGCAGGCCTTCCCCAGCTTAGTGAAGTAACAAATGTGTGATCAATTGGAAATTGTGCTGCTTGTAGTTTGCTGCCAGGCTTTTACAGTCTCCCTGATTTACACAGAAGAAACTCTCAATGTGAATGATAAAGCTTAATAAACACAAATACTAAGGAAGATTACTTAAAACTTGTGAGCCTGTAGGTTGTGAATGGAGGCATCTTATTGAGCTTGTTTTCTTCATGACTTGTTCTCTCTCAGCCCTGGGTAGAGGAGATGGGGAAAACTATACTGTGGTTTCTCAGAAATGAGTTAACAGTGTTTAAAAAGCTGTTCTCAGTAAAAACCTCCTAATACTATGCGTGTAAAATGACAAGCTTTGAAATTAGCAGGTTGTAGTTCAGTTTGTGAACTAAAGCAATTTTTCTCTTCCTTCTAGTTGGTTTGGACGCTGCTGGTAAGACAACCATTCTTTATAAACTGAAACTAGGAGAAATTGTCACCACAATTCCCACTATTGGTAAGATCACCAGTTTTTATATCTTGTTATTTTAAACCTGACAGGCCTCTGAAGAGTGCAGGGATTTGCTGTCTTTGTAGTAGAATAAGAATCAAGACGAAGATGACTGTGTGGTAGTGCCGTAACTGTGTCGGAGCAGAGAGACATCCAGGCCAGAATCCAGCTGCTGACCATGGGCAGCAGCAGTGCCCAGGAGGACAGGAACAGATCAATGGCACCACTTCCCCCAGACACCATGAGTCTCACAGTTTGGCTGAGGGATTTGCTCAGCCACTTGGATTTCAGTGATTCATGTTTTTCCCCCTTCAATCAATTTTCTTCTTGATTTATCAGTTCAGTATTGATAAGCCATTTTATACATATTTGGGAAAAGTGCAACATGGTTAGAATTATGTTTTAACACTAGAATGAACTATTTCTAATTACTGACCTCCTTCATTTTTAGGTTTTAATGTGGAGACAGTAGAATATAAAAACATTTGTTTCACAGTCTGGGATGTTGGTGGTCAAGATAAAATTAGACCTCTTTGGAGGCATTATTTCCAAAACACACAGGTAAGAGTATGGCAGTAGTTAAAGACCTACTTTGTAAAACCTCATTGTGTTTTGTAGAGTACATATGGAAAGTTGCAACTGGTTTGTTGCGAGGAACTCTTAAAATATACAGCTTTTACCATGCTAAGTGAGTGTTTTTAGTAAGCTGAGCCTCTAAAATATGGTAAAAGATCTTGTTCCCAGTTGATAAGTGCTAGCTTCACAATGAGGTGACTATTGTCAGTTTTTGGGACATGAATGTGATACCTTTGGTTGACAGGTAGTGAGGTAAGTTGCTTAATAGTATCAGAAAACTTCTGCAGTGTGCTTGTTTGGGGTTTTTTTGTGTTTAATGTAGAATTGTTTCCATGATGTTTGTGTGCAGCACGATGCAGATGATTGGTGCAGAAAAATATAGAGGTCTGGATTGACAAAAGGGACCTTGCACCACCACACTGTTGTGAATAGAGCAATATTTATTTTCAGTTCCTTATTACTGTCCTGTTACTAAATACTCCTAGAAGATACTTCTCTTTCCTTGAAGGGAATGATAAAAGCAAGGTTTTCAGCTGCAAGGTTAAGAGTAAATTGTGTAAGAGCACTTGAATAACAGCGATGCCATTAGAAGTACTGTTTGATACCAACTTTTTAAAACAAATTCAGGCATTACTTCAAAGGGTGTGGGCTTTTTCAGGTAAATATGAGATGGTGAAGCACTTGTGATTTTCAATACAGTGAGTGAAAGGGGAGGGGGAAGAGTTAGTTTATGTGATTTTGCTGCATTTTTTCCCCTAACTTTATTTTGAAGTTGAGACATAGGTAATTGTTCAGATACACATCATGCATTGTTTAAAGATAAATTTCTGTTAAATTTGTCCCCTTTCTTAGGTAAGCAATCACAATATTCAATATGAGTATTTTGGTGTTTTAAGAATAGTGCTGCACATTTACTTTTTTTTTTTCAAATCTGCTTGACTTTGTATAGGGCCTCATTTTTGTGGTAGACAGCAATGACAGAGAGAGAATCCAGGAAGCAGCAGAAGAGCTGCAGAAAATGGTAAATATCAATATCTTCTGAGGTATAATTGTTAGACTGATTTGTTCTATTTTTGAATGTTTGTCAGGTTCCCTAAGAGATTTTGGATTTTACAGTGTTAGGGAGTCTGTACAGTGTGTATTGTATTGAGGTTTTAATTCTGGGTCACACAGTGCACCGAGTTGTAGAGAGAGCCAGTAATGTGTCTGAACCTTTCATTCATGAAACCTTGATAGGAATGCAGCAGGAAAAGAGTTTTGGAAAAACAGATTGATGCTAGAGGATATTTCATCAACAAGATGCCCATAAATTTAAACTTTTTAAATTGAAAGGTGACTTCCTTAATTGCAGGAGTTCTGTTGTATACTAGTTGAATTTCACTCAATTCTTATTAGTGACTTCAGGAGTAAGAATGAAAATGTTTACAACCCTTAAATCAGTATTTAGATTTTTTTAGTGTTTGTTGAAGTAACAGACGTATTTAACTGAGGCAATTGAATAACATGCCTGTTTTTGTGTTAGCTTCAGGAGGATGAGCTGCGAGATGCAGTGCTGCTCCTGTTCGCCAACAAGCAGGACCTGCCCAATGCCATGGCAATCAGTGAAATGACAGACAAACTAGGCCTTCAGTCTCTGCGTAACAGAACTGTAAGTGCTCGGCTTCCTCACTGCTCAGCTCTTTGCTCCCTCTATTATTTATCAGAAATGTAAAGTTCCTCTAAGGGAAAGGGTAGTTTTCACTTCTTTCTGTAGAAAGATGCACACACCTACTGTTAAACTTCATAATGCATAATTCAGGTCCTTGTTCAAAATAAGTGATTTAGAAGTATAATCCAATGTGTTCATTCTCACCTTTTTCTGAAAACATACAAACACTCCAGTCTGTCCTTGAAATGCAGACATCCAGCATTTCACAAAGTATGTGATGGGATTTCCTGTTTTCTCAGTACCCTGGGAGAACAAATGCATTCTGCATTCCCACCTCCAGGAGGAAATTACATAGCTTCCAGAATATTAGATTTCATCTGCTCAAGTTTTAGAGGCACAGGTTTGCTTCCCATGAACCATCCCACCTTTTGTAATCTGTCTGTGTTGGCACACTAAGGTCCTGACCATAGAAGCTGTTTCAGAGGTCTATTCATGTAGATAACTCCATGTTCACTTCCCAAAGAGCAGTCTTTCAGAGACAAGAAGTAGTTTTCAGCATGTAAACCAAAAACAAGTTCTGTGTTTGTTTCTTGATGCCTTAAGCTATGTTGTAGCCTTTACTAGGCCAGCACTTGAATTTCCAGATAATGTCTGAACCTCCTCTACACTGCATGTACTTCTCAAAAATTTTTAAAATACCATTTGTTCAGTCTTGATTCCACTTACAGCACAAACCACTGGTATAACACACACAATTCTAAGAGCACTAAAGAGTGTCACACTGTCATAACTTAGCTTGCATTTTGTCAGTATTTAAATGGAATTTTTGTGTTCTACATTAACAGTGGTATGTCCAGGCTACCTGTGCTACGCAAGGAACTGGTCTGTATGAGGGACTTGACTGGCTGTCAAATGAACTCTCAAAACGCTAATTCCAACTGGATGACTCTTTCACCAGGGACATGTTTGATATAAGTGGTCTAGGCTTGTTACAACAAAATTAGTTTGCATCTTGGTTATTACAGTATCTGGAACTGATATTTGGGCAGGATATTACAGCGTTTCAACTTGTTTCGTTGCCAATTTATTGTTTACCGAGCTACATGTTGCAAAGGTAGCAATATGCTTGGGTAAAAATCTCCTTAACTTGGAAAAAGTGTATCTTCTGATTTTATTCCCCTTGTTAGCCTAAATGCCTGAATATAGTTATTGTGACATCTTTAAGATCTGTTTTGAATACTCTTTGAGCCCCAATAAATTAATGTTTTAATTTTTTTTCTCCCTGCTACTCTTAGTTTACTGATGCCCTGTTTCATTCCTCAGACAGTCTGCTGATTTAAAAATGTAGCATTCCGTATGTATTTATTTCTCTCCCTTGCCAAAAAGATTTCCTAATTCTGCTTGTTCCAAGCCAAGGAAATGCTCTAAAACACTATACCAATCTACTGCACTGAGGAACATTTTATTGATCCTTGGGTTCTGTCAGCCCAACTTGCCTTTGTGTGAATTGGATTTGATGGGTAGAATAGTTCTGTGCTGGTTGCGAAGAGCTCATGTTGAGGTTGTTTTTAATATTCAGCAGATTGTCTTCCTTTATATTGTATCTTTTTTTTATGTTGCATGTTGCTTTTTGGTATCAGCCTGACTATTTTTGCCCAGTGTATAATAGTTCTGCTGAAGTTTTACTGTTTGTTGGTGAACATATCTTCATAAGGAAATTTTGGAAAATTCATCAAACTCAATGGATTCGTTTCTTCATAACCCACTTGGAATTATTCCTAATAAAATGATAAAATGTATAGTTCTGTGTATTCTCTTCTTGATTCCTGAAATAGTTGAATACAAATTATCATTTATTCTTTCTCCATATACTGAGCTTTCCTGCAGCTTATATATGGACACCAGTCTCAAATTTTCACTTGTTTGGAGCTGTGTAGAGTGGGACATGGAAGGGAGGCAACCAAGTTGTATACAGTGCAGTAGAGTAGCTGTCATTGGGGCTTACATAATTCTGTAATGTCTTTTGAAGTTGTAAATCTAAAATTCTTTTCAAGATGTCCAGATATGAAAATACTAACAGTTAAAAAATTGTAATAAAACAAATTTGAACTGCCTGAAAAGCATGCATGTCTGTTTCATAGTTTTATCTACATGTCAAAACCTACATGGGTCCCAGCAGAGTCACACGTTCTGTTGGTGGCTAGCTGGGAAGGTAACCTGAGTGTTTTTACAGAGATATAGCAAATATTATAATAATGCTGATAATCAACCCCCAAAAATCATCTCTACACAACTGTGCTGGCTGATTTCATATTTCTGTCCCCTTACACCTTTGTAGTTCAAAAGGCATAAATTAATTTGTTTTGAGGCTGCTACTGATGGGTAGTTTAGAATCTATTTTACTGTTGCCTGTCTGCTATATAGAAGCAAATATGGCTCAACCTTCCCACTAAAATGTGCTGTCCTATTGATTGGATGTCTTTAGGAACCCAAAGCATGATTGTGTTGCAGTTTCAGGCTAAGTGCTTCTCATTTTCCACCCAGGTCTGGTTACCCTTGCTACAAGAAATGCCAGTGACAAGGTCTGGTAAATTCAAGCTAGTTTTGGTTCAGAACACCTTCCTGGGCAGCTTCTGCTCTAAGTGAGGTTTAAGTTCTTAGGAGGGGCTGTTACTGTGAGCACAGGTAAGCAGGGAGCATCCCAGAGGCTTTGAATGGAGTCCTTAAATGTCTTCAATGTGTAATGGAAACCCAGGAGACAGTGTAAGGTGAGAAGGGTTTTGCCTGCACCTTTAATGAATTGCTGATTACTTATTAACCAAAGCTGATATACCCATGCATTTGATCAGTAGCTGTTGGTGTGCACATTTCTAGCAATGCAGTTCCTTGAATTAAACCTTAAAAGGTACACCTTGTTCAGAAGAGACAGCTTGTCTCTAATACAAACTGGTTTTTGTAGTCCCAGTAGGTTAAAATAAACAATGCTTGTTACACAGTTAGAGGTACTCTTTAAATGAAACTGTGGATACTTAAATTAGGCCTATTACCATGAAGGAAACATTTTGCTTGGTAGAGATTTAATTATTTAAATAAGCAAGTATTCAGGTTTAGGAAAGCTCTGTTGAACCACTATTCTTTTCAGTTGCAGCATGGGTATACAAAGTTCATATTTCTGAGTCATCATGCTTGGATTTTTGTATCAGTAGGTGTAACTCTGCTAT
The DNA here is from genome assembly GCF_047830755.1 of Zonotrichia albicollis. NCBI lineage: Eukaryota > Metazoa > Chordata > Aves > Passeriformes > Passerellidae > Zonotrichia > Zonotrichia albicollis. Next base: position 12,100,654 of record NC_133830.1, read on the forward strand.
AAAATGAATAATTTCTCAAAGTCAGTAATGAAGATCTTGAGCCTCATTTAAGAGTGGTGGAGTCTGCATGACAGTTAAGGCTACAGCTTGCACTGAAAGGCAGGAAGACAATGTTGGGTATCAGTAACAATGAACAGTACAGCCCTGTTCTTCAGAGGAAGATGAAATTCCCCTGAGCACTCCATGTTTTCGTGTCTCTTAGGAGTTTAGATACTAACGTGGTTTGTCATTTCCCTATCAGAAGTCAAGTGCCTGAACTGAGCTGCTGTCCCTGAAGTTCAAAATCTTGAGCAGGCATGAGACTCCTAGAAATGTGTTCCTCATTCTCTGTAGTGACAGGAAATTCTGAGTTCCAGTAGCTGAAATGTCTCTGTATACATTACCTTCTATATTTAAACAAATGGGTAAGTTCTGCTGCACTGGGGAATTAGACAAATAATATTTGTGTACAGGAAGCTTTATTTCAGTGTGTCAGATGGTCAGCTTAACTATAAGAACAAAATACTGCATAAAGAGTGGATTTTCTTTTATTTGACCATGGTGACACAATTTATTTCTCAAATATTAAGTACATGTATGATTTTAATTTTTTAATTGCTTGCAAGAATAGCTCAGGTTGTTTAAAACATTGGTTTGGGGTTTGCCAGTAAAGAAAATTCAGAGCCCAGTTATTGTCTTAGAAATCCTTCTATAAAGGTCTGGACAAAGGCAGTTTGAGTATAATACTGTGAAACTTTGCACATCACCTTGTCCAGTATGCCTTTCCCACCCTTATTAAGAATGGAGACTTAAGAAACTACATTTCATATGCTGCCATTGGATTTGTGAATAAAGCTGAGCTGCCAAAACAGAAATGTTTAAGGCCTTTCCTCTTACTAGGTAGGAGTTGGAAGACTTGAAGCAATTTTCTTTCTATGCCAAGAATATGAGAAACAAGGCAACCACACAATTAATTTGACATGTTGAAAGCTCTGATGCCTTAGCACACTGGCTATTTTTCCCCTTGGTTTTTTCATACCATTTTCTTTATCCTTCTCTTAATCATATTTGGCATTCTTGCTTGCTTCATCATGATACATATAAGTGCTTTATTTAATGCTTGAATTATACTTTTCAAAAATAGCAATGATACAAGAGTTGTGCAAGAATTCAGGTACTGTCACAGGAGGATAAGAGACCTCTTTGTCTGGAACAGATATGGTCAGGGGAAAGAACAATAGGAGTTTCAAGCTGCCAGACCAGTCTGAAGGATCTGGCAGAACTTGGTTGATTTTGTACGTATCAAATACACAGGTAAACATTTCACAATATCCAGAGCCTAAAATGAGCCAAGTGTGCTCCCTTCAGGAGGTCAGTGTTTTGAGTGCCCTTAGTTGTGTAATGTTCTTGTGAGTGATGAGTTTGTCCACAGCAGGAGCTACTGTGGAAGAAACTTCTCCCTCCTGAGACAACAGCCAGGCAGGAGGCAGCACTGTCTCTCTTTAAGGAATCAGAGATGGGAAATTCAAATAGGAGGCAAATAGATTTTCCTTTTTCCTTGACAGGAGGTCTGGGAAAGTAGAGTAACAAAACCAACAAATCCCATCCACATTTACAGAGATGCAAAGAAAATCATACCCAGTTTTTTGTTGTGAAGGGCATGGAACTTTCCAATTGCTGGATGAGGAACAAGTACAGGTGAGTTTAGGTTTATGAAATAAAATGCAGACAAGTTGGATGGGACTTGTACAAATGTGGGATCTGGATGTGATTTAGAGAGGAAGAATTGATTGCTGGGCAAGGTCCAGTGGTGCAGGGAGAGCCAAAATGGGAGTTAAAAATCAACGTAAGTGCAGTAGGAAGCACCATCTGTTACCTTACACAGATGTAAATACAGCTTGGGGGCTCTGGGCCAAAGGGATACCTAAAGGTTTTTTTACCCCAAAAAACTCAGGTTTGTTGCACTGTGCCTTTCCTAATCTAGACCCTGGTGCTGCATTCCCATTCTTGACATGTGGCAGGTTCCTAACAGATTGCTGCTATTGGCAGTCAGCCCCTGCTGCTGCAGTTTCCTAACTGGAGGATACTGGGTCTGGAGATTCCCCAGCATCAGCTCACAGGACTGAATATCTCCTAAACATAGTACAGGATTATCTGCCATGTGCAAGGGCCTGTTCCAGTGCCGTGTTTGCCCTCACCACTTGCTTCCAGTGCAGCTTCCCTTTGCACTCCCTCTCCCTGGGCTGCAGGGAGGCAGAGGCAGCAGCCCAAGTGCCAGCAGAGCAAGCAGGAGGGAGCTGCTGTTTCTGGGAAGGGAGGCAGAGCACCAGGCAAGTCTGTCCTCTGAGCAGCTCCATCTTCTGGTTCCAGCGACAAGTTACAAGTTTTAATGTTTTCGGTTAGGAAAAAACAAAGTAACCCAGTTGTAATGGCTGGTAAGGACAAGAATGTTCTGTTGAGTTACAGGGGGAGCTCAGTTGGCCCAAGTTATACAATCTCACTTCCATCACCCTTCACAGCATAGCAATTACTATGGCAAGACACAGCACCAGCAATCCTCAGAAATATCTCACCTGAAAGTGACTTCCTGGTTTGAGTAGTGTTTAAACAGCTGAGTGAATCCCAGCTGCAGAGCACCAGAATGTAGGGGAGGTGAGCAGCTGTGCAAGAGAGAGTGCACATCAACCCAGGCAGATTTGTTTTGCCATGGAAGACACCAGTAACTAGGAAAAAACCCAAACTGACAACAGTGACAGACAATTGATAAAGGGAGTTTTATTAGGTGAAAAAGGAAGTGAATGGTTTCCAAATGCTTTTTGTTTCCCATGGATGAATGATGCAGGGCAAGAAGCTTGTTAAATGACTGAACCCACTCCAACACATTCTGTGAAGGTATGGATACACTTCCCTGCATCTGACAAAATAGGGCAAACTAGGCTATTCCTTGAAAGAAAAAATGCATGTAAAAACACTACAAATTCAGGTTGTCTTTGTATGCAAGAGAAAAACAAAATATAACCATTGTGATAAAGTTTTGCAAGTCACTTGTGTTTCTTTGTAAAGATTTAGGCACAGATAACTAATGCACCACATTGTTCTGTATCCCTCCCCATCTGAAAACAGATGATACTGATAAAAAGCTCCCTCCCATCCAAAGCTGCTTGTCCTAAACTCCAGTATCTTTTATTGCTGATGACTCAAACCAGAAGGAACATACGTTCAAAGTAGATGCTTGTTTCTTCATGTAGTCCAATTTCACAAGGTGTTAACATTATCCTCATTACCCATGTTATGTGGGCAGACAATTTGCTTCCAAATCAATTATAGCCTTGAATTTAACATGGTTGATTTTTGACAAGGTCTACTCACTGATAATTAAGAACATCATTTCAGAAGTTGGTAGGTACAAGTACATTGTTCATGCAACTTACTAGAAGTTGTGCCATAGTAATGGTAAGTGAACAAGACAATTTATGAACTTAAATTACCATTATATTAATCAAAGTGGAGTCAACTAAATCCATATAAGTTTTGGTTCTGTGTTCATTTCTGAATTAAACAGGGTTCAATTTGTAGACTGTCTTACAAATCACATTAAATTCCTTTTTTTAAACAAAATAATTTTTAATTCTTTAAAAACGCCACTAAAAAGGTATATGATAATCCAATTTTCAAAACCCTGTCTTCAATGTATTTTTCCCATTAGCATGTAAAAAAGGGGGAAATTGTCATGCAAACATTCTGAATAGTGTGACAATACTCAGTAGAGCCATTAAACAAATGAACTCTTCATTAATCATTTTGGCCTTCCTTTTAGTAGCATACAAGTCAGGGTCTAACCTCAGTTGCCCAGCAGTACATTAGATTAAATTTCTTGTTTAAAAACCCCCAAAAGCACCATGCCAGAGCTACTCTATTTCCACTTCAAGTCACATATAAGTGCTATATGATCAGAAGGATGTGAAACACTTGGCAAAGCCTGGTGGGTTGTTATTTCTTCATGACTTGGCAATGGAATAACTTGTTCCACCTCTAGAGCGTTTCTGTCAATGAAAATGTAGTCCAGACATCCATGAAAGCCACCAACATAGTTTGTGTAAGCAGGTTCTCCACAAGCACTTAGCAGTTTGAAAGGATGGCTTAGAGTCATACTGCACCTTTCTTCCTCCCCATTTGAGACCCAGTCTTCATGATCTTCAGCAATGCCACCACTGCTGATAAAACTGTAGGCTCCTGAGGAGGGTGTGCTATTAAAATCTCCACAGAATATGACTGGGATCCTGGGGTACAAGTCACAGGCTACGTGCTGGATGTGAGACATGGCCACAGCAACCTGGATCAGACGGATGTTCCCACCTAAGGACATAAAAAGTATTATTTCAAATAATGCAGAACAGCACTGGAGGTGCTCACTGGATTGCTCATTTAAGCACATATAGCTCTGAAACTGCAATCCTGAATTTTAGAATAGTTTTCATGAATTAAGAAGCCTTTAAAGTTTGTGACTATGAAAGTTTTTGAGTAACAATTTCAACTTAAACTCACCCATGCATGATCTCTGAAGCTTTAACACCCATATACAGAAATTTTCCATTTCATGGCAACCATCCTAATAATATTCCCAAAAAGGTACAGAACCAAAAGAAAACTAACTGAGCAGAAGAAGAATCTCCCCTAACAGCTTCTGGAGCCCAATCTGGTTGCCCCTCCTGGCAGTACTCTGGGAGAGCTCCACGTTCAACAGGACTGGGAAACCATAAGCACACACAAAGTTCTCTCTATTTTATAGGCTGCTTTTTGGGTGAATTGTGTGACTTGCCTTGCTTTCAGCTGGATTCTACTGACTCCTAGGCACACTAAAAAATAAATATATAAACAGACCTAGGAGTCTGGCATGCTTTCATCTAGATAAGAAGTGAGGCAGGAAACCCTCAGTTCCAGAAGAAAAGGCTATAGCTGCAAAAGAATGGTGGGAAATCTATTCTCCCAAGGTAGAGCAAAAACCTTTCCAAACCCAGCTACCCTACATGCAGGAATGTACCAAAATTACCTTTGGGGTGCCAGTATAGGTGGGTATTTGCTACACAAAGTTTCCTGGCAGGATCAGTTGTAGACTGAAGAACTGAAACCTTTAAGAGAGAAAACAGTGTTTGTTAAGTCTTAAATAGAGAGGTTATATATTTTAAAATGCACTAGTTAGCTTATGCCTCTGTGGCAATCCAGTTCAAAGAATCTGATGCTTATAACCAATAAACTCAATTTAGGAGCTGTACTGTTCAATAGTCTTCTATGTAAGGTCTGGGTATCAGCCAAAATATTACCACTATATCATTTAACAAACATTCTTTTGACTGTGTCCATTTTGGCCATATTTTTCCATAAGATATAGTTCAGGCTGTCCTATTCTGAATAAATTTGTATTCACTCTCTGCAACAGAACTGGAGCTAAATCTCCATTTTCAGCAATCAAATGTAGCATTCTATAATTGTTACACTGAATAAAATTTGGAGGTGATTTCAATTATCAAAGAAATCCCATTAGTCCTACTCAGTCCATGCGCAGGAAACTTCTACTGGTGTTTTTGCAGTTCTTGACACAGCCTTTTATCTTACACACTTGTACTTGCACACCGCTCTGTGGGAAGAGCCTCTGGCATCAGGAAGCTCACACACCTGTCCAGCCTTGTTTGTCTCCCTCCTGTCACTTGCTAAAGAGGCATTATAAAGCATACTCAACTAACTTAAAATTGATTTATAAGATCTAAGTTTTATAAAGTACATTCTGACATATAAGAGTAAGTAATGAAACACTGGCTGCCAATACCACCAGCCAGGAATCACTACCTGGCCCAGAATCTCAACAGCTGTCTTCATTCTAAAGCAAAATAATATTGCCTTTTTTTATCAAATTTGGGTAATTCCATATATGCAGTTCAGTAACATCTCAATGTTTTATTTTTGTTCCTAAGCTGATCTTTTCCTCTATTCATTACCCCAGCTAACAGAGAACAAAGTTACATGTTTCAAACTCTTAATCCCTCATCTCCATTCTACTGCCTGAGGCTCTAGAATGCTGGTCCTGCTGCATCTGGAGAGAGTGGGAGGAGAAGAAAGGGGGGGAAAACAAGGAAAAGAGAAGGCGGCATGTCCAAGCTGGTACCTGCAGCACAGAGGATCTCTGCAGCACCTTCTCCTGCACCAGGGGGTACTTGGCCAGCTGCTCACACAGCTCCTTGTGCAGCGGCTCTGAGAGCAGGGCTTCGCTGAAAGCGATGTCGTGCTGGCTGAGGAGGCTGAACTTGTCCCTGCGATAGAAAGTGGCGAGGCCCTCGTGCTGCTTCTCCTTGATCTTGAACAGCCCCTCCAGTCCAAAAGCATCCAGCGCCGGGGCCAAGCTGTCCACGAAGACAGATTTATCCACCTCTTGCAAGCAGATGAGATCGGCGCTGTAGCCCGCCAGCTCCTTCTTGAGCAGGTTCTGGCGGTAGTCGATCTCCAGGGCGTAGGGAGCGCAGTAGGGGTAGAGCACGGTGCGGGAGAACTCCGTCTGCGCGTAAGTGTCGGCCAGGATGTTGTAGGAGACGGCGCGGACGGAGCCGTGGCCGCAAACCTTCTTAGTGTAGAGGTGCCGGGCGTCGAAGGTGCAGGCGCCGGGCCCGGCCTCCACGGGGCCGCTGCTTTCCACCTCGAGGGCCGGGCCGTAGCGCTGCTCCCCGTCCCCGGGCGTGCAGCGCAGCTTCAGCCGCAGCCCCACCAGCGCGTTGGACGGCGTGAACACGCGCTCGGCCGCCGCCGTCTCCACCCAGGCCTCCCCAGCCGCCTCCCCGCCGTCCGCGGGGCGCTGCTCGCGGAACCAGCGGAACAGGCAGTGCTGCGGAGCGGCGAACTCGGCGCTCACCTTGGGGCACACGGGGAAGCCGGCGAGGAGCGAGCGCGGCAGGCGGAGCTCGGTGAGCGCGGGCGGGTTGCGCTCCACGCGGTACCGCGCGTCCCCGATGTGCAGCACGGCGCCGTCCTGCCAGGCAGCCGCGTTCGGCACCTCCTCCGCCACCGCGGCGCCGTCGCGGGAGAACAGCCGCACGGCCGGCACTGCCGGCACCGCCGCCTCGCCCTCCGCGCCGCCCTCCGCCCGCGCCTTCTTGCTCTTCTTGCCCGCCTTGCCTTGGCCCTTAGCGGCGTTGGTGGCGATGCGCGCCAGCGCCCGCCCCAGCGGCTCCTCCTGGTCGCGCTGCATGTGCCGAGCACTGCCGTCGGGCAGCACGAACCGCAGGCTCAGCTTGGGCTCGGATGGCACGCAGCGCACCACGGCGCGCTCCATGGCGGCGGGCGGGCGGCCACCACCGCCGTGCGGGGGTGCGGCGGGGGAGCCGCGGAGGCTCCGGAGGGCGGAGCGGAGCCGATGCCACATGGACCCGGCGCCGCTGCGGCTTCCGCGGGGCGCGGCCGGAACCGCCGAGCGGGGCGGGGCGAGGCCAGGCTGTCGCTGCCGTCACCGCGCGCGACGGGGGAGGGGCAACGGGCGGGGCTGCCGTCAGCGCACGGGGCAAGGGGCGGGCTCGCGGCGTCGGCAGTGAGGCAGCGCCCCCTGCCGCTGCCCCGTGCCCCGCGCCGTCGCTCCCGTGCCCTCAGCCCGCGCCCCGCCGTTAACCCGCCGGCACGGCGTGAGTCTGGCCGGCCGGAGTACCAGCGGGTTCTGCTCCTTCAGCAGCAAAACCCCCTCTGCTCGGCGCAGCTTCCTGGCCAACAGACGTTCGAGGCGTGGGCGGGTCTCCCTCATAACGCCCCGATGCTAATTGCCTGTGGATAAATCCTTTAACGTCAAAAGTTTGGATTTGTGTTCTGTTCGTGAGGAAACATTTCATGTCTGGGTTGAGACCTACGTTGAATAGTCCCTGGCAGTGAGAGCCACGCCAGGAAGGTGTCCAGAACTTCGGGAAATAGACATAAAATTCTCCCCCCCCCCGACTGCGTGTGGAGCTCTGCCTACACAGACACAAAATTAGGATCTTAAAGCCTCTTTTGCCAAGTGTGGGTGGGCAGGTGGGTAGCAAATCTGTAGAGTTTCTTAAAATTTCCATTTATAGTTGCACAAAAAGAAAAAGCTTAGCAACAGCCACCTGATGTATTAGGGCATTATATTTCTAATTTCTCAAGCCTTTTTGCTGTGATCTGCTTGGTGCAGGCAGAGCCTGGAGCAGAGGGACTTTCTGACTCGCTCGGATTGTCTCAACCCTGTGGAAGAGAGGGACGGTCAAGGTAAGATTTTTCCAAGTTTTTCTTTTTCTTTTTTTTCCTGTCATCACGACAGGCACTGATATCGGATCGGCCGGGGAGAGCCTGAGCACCCTCACGGGCCGGGCCCCGCCCTCGGCTCCGCGGTGACCGCGCTGTGGTGCCGAGCGGGGCCGCGGCGCCGGGAGAGGTGAGGGCGGCGGGGCTGAGGGAGCGGGAAAAGGCCGTGTCCCGGCCGGCCGTGGTTGAGTCCTTCGTGTCCTTTGGTGCATCCACCATCCCCGCTTTGGTGCGTTTTTAGGATATACCACTGATTTAGGAGGTAGTTTTGTCTTTCCGCTCCCCTGTGGGAAGCTGTTGAAAAGCAGTGGTGAGTTTGTGCATCGTGTTTCCAGGGGAACCCGACCATCAGTCTTTGGAATAGCCCCGCTCATGCGATTAAGCCGCCACAGAAGAGTGATCTTGTAGTTGAAATTTGTTGCAATTTTTTTTTCTTTCTTTCTTCCTCTCTTTTCCTTCTTATGACAGGCTCTGTATGTACACACTTTCTCTTGAACTTTGCCATTTTACCATATAAACTATTGTTCCCTTTTTTGAAACAAGTCATACCTAAACTGTGGAGATCCCTGAGGTGACCTCATTTTATGCCTTACATACATTCAACTTAATAGATGCATGTGTTAAACTCCTTTCTGGACTGGCTTGGGTTCTAGAATTTGGATTTTGTTATGATTTTAGATGGAGCGCTCAGATGAGGCAACTTCCAGTAAACGGACTTTGAGAACTTTGTTTCGTCCCCCTGCTTTACCCCCACCAGTCGTATCTGAAGAGACACCATCACAGAAGAAACTGCTGGCATACCACAAAGGCAAGGAGGAGCAAAAGACCATTCATCAGATACTGTGAGTTTCATGTAATTCACGACATGTTGAAATTCAAGTGAAAGAGACATTACACATTTGATATTTGACAAATAACAGTGTTTGTTTCATATAATTAGGGTGAGATTTAGTGATAAACATGAAAAAATAGGTTGCATTGATTAAAGTGCTAGCATTATTTTCGTTGCATTATTTGTGGTTTTTCTGCACTTCTGATGCTGTGGTTTACTTTAGAATTGATCGAGCTCTTGAAGTCTATTACATTGACATGGATGAAAGAGAAGAGAGAAATGCTGCACCTCCTATCGCAGAGCTGCCTTCTACTGTGAGAAAGTATTTCTTTATTAAGTATTTTCTATTCAGTTCTTTGTTATTGGGACATTTATTTTCCTTAGAATTTACTTGAAGGTACTTGTTTTACTCCTCAGTAATTCATAAATGTATTTATGTACTCAGGTAATTAAATTGAAATGTATGCCCGTATATCTGTAGAATAAAGTCTTTGTTTAAGAATAATATTTGCTAAATTTTATATTTCCAGTATTTTTGTTTGCATGTTCTTCATATATAACAATTTTGCTTTTCTTTTTATACAGATGAACAGTGAAAGCCAACTAAGGGTGAGTTAAATTCTTTCATTTGCTTTTTTTGGCACAGAAGAGTGAATGGCCCCTATTAAGAGAAGCTGAGTATGCTATGCAGAATTATTGTTATTAAACAGGAAGAAGTAATCTTGGTGAGGGAAAATGGAATAGGAGCAAAATAGGAATCTTGTCTTGTGGTCCTGTAGAGGGAAAGTATGAAAGAGCATCTATCAATAATAATTTATCTTTAGTTAAAGGTCATTATTTAGAAAAAAAAAACCTAACAGGCTTCAGGATTTTTTTCAGTTGAGGTCATAGATTGTACCTTAGCCTGTACAAAAAGGAGTTTTTGACATCGTTCCCTTAGTTTGAAGAACATGCACTAAACTTCAAATTTGTGTATAGCTTTTAAAGTAAGACTTCATCTCTGAGAGCCAGTTGAAGCTCAAATTAGTATTGAAATATTTATATTAAGTAGGCTAAGGTAACACTAGTTTTGCCTAGCTGTTGTTAGGCAAACTCATTCTGTAGAGATTTTATACAAAAGCTGTCAGTCAAAAGCAGAAATACCTATTTCTTTGGCTAAGACTCATTCCTCTTATGGAGGATGTTTGTCCACAATTTTTGCCAGATGAATGTTTGTCCAAAGAACAATAACCTTAACCTTGAACTATCTTATTGTTAGTCATAAACTTCAGCAGGGGACCAAGGAAAATGCCATACCAATAAGTACAATATTCTGTATTTAAACATTAAGACAGAGAGACCATGCTACCAACCCCAAAGCAGTTTTTAGGGTATTAGTCAGTGAATACTGAAAAGATTAGAGTCAATACTCTACCTTTAAGGAAATTAGGAAAGTTTGAAATGAAGAAATTATGAATAAAAAGAGACTTTTGCCAAGCCTAACCCAAAAATACATACATAGGTAATTATTAGGCCTCCGAATATCTTGTCCTTGCAGGCAGAATACTTCTTTTTGAAGAAGTGTGTGCAGAGCAATCCAATGCTTCCCATCCAGCAGCAGTGGCTGAGGTCCATGCTTGCCATGGTGCCACAGTCACTTATGAAGGGCAAAGAAAGAGAGCTGCTCACTGAAGATCTTTTAAAGGAGGTAGTAAGGGATTATGAAAAAAGCATGCAGAGATGTCTGTGTAAGTACCACAGATTACTGAGCACCTGTATTAATGTTAGTATATATATTATACACTCCATATTCTCATGCTTAAAATAACTTTTCTGGTTTGTTCTTTCAGCCAGGCAGATCTTTGTAATCAACTACTGATTTAGCTTTTCCTGCCTTATCAAATGTGTGCTGGCCATAATATTTAAGGCAAAACACGCTTATTTTATTTGAAACAGTAAAAAGTTAACCAGCTGAAATTACAGTTCAAGCAAAGACAGCTGCAGAGCTCATGTCAAAAAGGTTGATTGCTGATGAAGTTATTTCATTATGTCTTTAACCCATTTAGTTAATTTGAAGCAAGAATGTATTGCTATTTACTGTTAAAGAAAAGAGAAACTTTTAATGTACTAGTCATTCTTTCTACCTCTTCAGGAACAGCAGCTTTTTTAAGCTTTTTATTCACAAATGCATGAATGAGTTTTCTGATGGCGCTTTTGTTGCAGGAGCAAGCTCACAATAAAAATCTGCAAAGATAATTTCTGCTTTCAGATATTACTTTAAAACCTTTTAAAAAGAGTCATGATCTGGAGTTTTGAAAGTGTTTTCCCTAGAAATCATGTATTAATTTATTTACATTTGTAGTAGCTGGAATCTGAAATTGGGCTCAGTTTTGTTGATGTTTTAGTGAATGTCTGATCTTTTTAAAAATGTAGATTAAAAAATAAACAATTTAACATTGGACTAACTTCTTTGTAATGTCATCAGTGGCATAATTACAGTACCTCACTGTAATTATGTAACAAAGTTGCCATCAATTCTTGCAGTTATAGGATATATCAAGTTGGAAGGGGTCCATAAGGATTGGAGTCCAGCTGCTTGCAGGGCTCTCTAAAACTCACCCACACAACTGTGAGCGCTGCCCAGGCGCTCCCTGCCCTCTGTGCCATGGGCAGCTCCCTGAGGGGCCGCTTGCTCTCACTGACCATCCCCTCAGCAAAGAAACTGCACAAGTGTTTGATTATTTAAGCACAAAGCCATCTGAAAACCTTCAGGAGCAGGAGCCAGAATTGGAGTTAAGGCACCCAAATCTGTATAAAAATTCAGCAGAAGCTGTTGATTTTCAGTTACCTTTGAGAGAGCGTGTTTTGCAGACTAGGGTGACACAATTACTTTTTCCTCCTACTGTGTGCTTGGTTCAAGGAAGTTCAGTACTACTGAATATGGCCTTATTTTCATCTAATGTTCATGTATTTTTTTTTTAGTGAGAAGAGCTCTTGTTAAACCAGACATAAAAGACCTTGATCAGTTGGAAGAGGAGGCACCTTTGCCTTCATTACCTCTGTGAGTGGCTTAAGTTAGCAAATAACTCCCTGGCAAAACACACAGAGTTACATGAGGGACATTCTTGTTGAGCTGTGTGGACAGAGTTATGGTACAAGATTAATTCTGGAGCCTCTTACTGGGACATTTTTAAATCTCTGCAGAGGATCTTGCATTTGAACATCTCTTATCTGAATGCTCTGCAAAGTTTTAGCACTGACAGTGTTCTATTACTGTTATAGTTATGTAGAGCAGCACCTGAAAATACCATGGAGGACAGAGCATGTTTTATCACCAGAGTATCTGTGTGACTTCCACTGCATGGTAGTGAGGACGTGTGTGTGGCATTAATTAACTATTCATGCTAGAGAATAATCTTTTGAATACTATCTTTTATGTATCAGTACTTTGTTCAAGTAGTGCTTGAGCTCTTAATTTTTGTTTATTTGTTTTGGTTGCTTTTTAATGCTTTTTCTTTTTTAGAGGCCTGGATTTTTCTAGTACGTGGCGTAACAGTTACATCAAAGCGAAAAGCCAAATAAATTCCACCTTACGGATTCTTCACCCCACAATGCAAGCACTGCTGGATTTTGGTTATACAGCTTTCTTTAACTTTCTCGTAGTGGATTTCTCTAGTTGCAGGTAAAGTCTGTTCTGCTGAAATATTGACCCATATAGGTTTTTGAAGCTGGCAAAGATGAGCTTGTTCAGTTCTGTTATTTATCGTGGAACATTGCTTTGATGCACCATTTTAATGTACTGTGATTAAGTTACTCTGTGTTATGACATGTGACTTTTTTTCTCTCTGTTACATATTTTATTGTTATCAAGTTGTTGGTAATATCAGACCTTTTGATTTGTATTTTGCCTTAAATTTTGTAAAGTTCTCCCCATTGTTCACTTATTCTTAATGCTTAATTTCCATAGAAATCTGTTTAAGTAGTATTTGAAAAATCAGTTTCCAGTAGTATTATCATCATAGAAAATTCTATGCTAACCTTGAAGATCAGACTTCTTGCTGGTTTTCAGAAGTTGAATTTTGTGTTTAATCTTGGAACTTTAAATTTTCATAGTTTTCAAAAAGATAATTTTCAAAGTATTTTTCCTCATTATTTTTTCTGGTAATTGTTCTGCAAATCCTGGAGCTTGAGGCAGGTTTTTTCTTTCCATTTCATCTACTGAAGCAATGTGTAAATTCCCACTGTGCTTCCTGCTAGAGAAAAACTAGGTTTGTAATACAAAAGTCTGTATTGGTACCTTACTCCATGTTTGGTTTGTTTAAATTTTGTTTATAAAGCTGGCTGTAACTTTCTTTTCTAGACTGAGAGGACCCATTGACTGTAGATCTTTAAAGACTGATGCATCCCTAAGCTGTTCTAAAGCAGAAGACAAGATAACGACTACGTGGTACCAAAGGGTTCTCGGTCTCTTCAGTCAGCCAGAATCCCTCCATGGTGTAAAGTTGGATCACCTGGACTCTTTTTATAACTGTGTGGCTGTGCTTATGTCTAATCAGGTAAATATCTTCCCTCCCATGATAAACATTACTTGCTTTGTAGAAAAATAATGGAACAATAGTCTAATCAAAGGAAAATGCTTTCAAGATATTTTGTTTATACATGCATGTATTAATAATATACTTACTTTTGCAGCAGAAATAGATGCATGGACTTTACTGAAATGCTTACTTGTTCATTAGGTTTTATCATTTAAGGGTTGGGACTAATAACCACTAGAAAAATTAGAACTGATTTCTAATTAGAATTATTAGAAAAAATAATAGAACTGATTTCTGCTTGGAATTATTAGAAAAATTCACACTCCTTCAGTTATCAATAAATCAGGCCGGAAGTGCTAAAATGAGTGGAAATCCTGGCTTAATGGATGAGTGGAAAATGGGTTGAGCCCTTTATATGTCAACTAATAGGTGATCTTCATTATTACCTAGCTGAAAGAATTACTGCAAAGAACAACTGAAGTTTTTGTGAAACTTTTTGATCTTGAAGACAGAAGACGTCTGCCTATATTTAAAGTGGACTTGACTCTTGAAGAAAATAGAATGGAGTTTTATCCAAGCTTACAAGAGTTAGAAGAAGCAATTCTGTTTGTAGTAGAATGTATAGGACAGACTCTCCAGGTGTGCTTTTGTTTTTATTTAGTTATGTAATTGTTAAGATGTTCAGTATGTGAAAATACTTGTGATTTAGGAGTCTGACTACCCTGGCAATGGGATCAGAATGCAACTTTTATTTATTTTCACAATGATTCTACAGGTCACATAATGAATCTTGATGCCCAGTGGCACTCCAGGCTCTGAAGTAATTTTGTAATTCCTTGTTTATAAAAACTTGGTGCACCTGCTATTGATTGTTTTAGTCTGCTCTTTGGGTCTGCAGTTGCAATAACACCTTTATTATATGTGTGCTGATTTACAATAATTTTTTATTAAAGTTAAGATCACGAAAGAAACTCAAGGAAAATTAGAGTTGATACTGCCTTTCTTTCTAAGAAAAAGAAAATACTCCAATCCCTAAAAACTCTTACATACAACATCAAAGGATTGATGTCTTGGGAACCTGTCTGTGGTTCCAGGGAAGAGAGCCTTTCTGGGGGCATTAGGTATAAACTGAGTATTGGTCACTAGTCACATGTGGTAGCATTTTCAGAGAAGTGTTTTGGGGTTGGTTTTCTGTATTTGCATATATTAAATAATTTCATTTAATGCAATGTTGGATAATTTTTTGTTTTCCTTTACATGTTTCATATTCAACTCTGCTTCAGCAAAAGTCATTCTACATGTGTATAAAGCACATGAACTTGGTCATGGTTAGGGTCTCATACTTTTGGGATCATGTCTTCTGCAGATGGCAACTTACTTTTAAAGTATATATATATCCTTGTGCTGCTTTTTAAAATTTAAATAATCAGCTCTTGCACTGCTCTTAGAACTTCCAAAAGGTAGATGCTTGGCTAATGGGTGGCAGTGAAACTGTGGATGCTGAGCTTCCTGCTCACATCGTCCAATGGGCCAAATCCACTCTGGGAGAATCTATCAGAGACAACTTAGAAGGCCCAAAGCAACATTTTAAAGGTTATGGTAAGTGATAGAAGAGTGTGTAAACAGCTGTGTCACTTCTTTGTAATCAGTAGCTTGCTGTATGGCATAAGCATTTTAGTAATATAAATATGTTGTAATTGAATTGTAGTTGAAAATTATGGCTGGCTTGTAGATGGAACTGCAGAGGAACGGATAAACACATTTATGGCAGAGCAACCCACCTTTGATGAATACACTTCTGTAAGTTTTAATTCTACACTTTATTTATAATTTTTACTATATACAGCAATAATGAGAAGGTAGCAGAGGGTAAGAAGTTCTTAGCCTTTAGCTAAAAATACATGGACTACCTACAATGTAGCTTATTTTTTCCCTAAAAATTTATGGTAAATAGAAGAAAGCATTACTTCTTTTCTTCAGTATCTAATACTTACTCATGTAGCCAAGTATTTAAACAACAGCTCTGAAGTGTAAAGTCTGATGTTTTTCTGAAGTTCATAGATGAATTTTTCACCCTCAAGAAGGAAATCATGAGTTTGCCAGAGGTGATTTATTTCCCTATGATCTGTTTGAATTGTGAGGATTTAAAGCAAGGTTTGGCTAATTGTGCAAATAACTTCGCAAAAATGCTAATGGACAAAATATTTGCAGATTACAGAGAGGAAAATGAAAGGTAAGTAGAATTTTTCTGCTTGTGAATGCTCTATATGTTAAATGCGTAAACAGAAACATGTAGTAGAAATGCAAATATACCATGCTTTGTTTGCTGAAGGTTCTTGGCTAACTAATGATCTTACTCAGTTTGCACAGGCTGTTGTTTTTCTTCTGCTGTGTTAGTCTCAAAAAAAGGTAGGAGAACGTATTAGTATGGACTTGGGTAATGGAGGAGCTAAAAGAACAAAGATCTAAGATCAAAGATCCAAGAACTTTATTACTGTTCTGGATTTATGTGTGAATTACAGTATTAACTGCACTATCAAAGTTAGACTCTCTTATTACCTGGTGGATACCTCAGCAGGGCTTTTCTCAAGCCATTCTTCTCCGTTTGTATTTGTGCTGGTGTGCATCCTGGCTGCAGAATCTGGCATTTCAACTCATTGCCTTCCATCCCCTAATCACAGTCAAATGTTTGATTCTGCAACGTGTCCCATCCTTCAAGGGAGCCAGCAGCACCTCACAGCTGTATGATGAGTAAACTTGACGCTGGTGGTGCATCCAGCTCTTGCATCAAAATCAGTGATAAATGCATTGAACAGAACTGGCCCAGAAGTGAATCCTGAGGAACACTGCTGCTAACAGTTGCCAGCCATTTGCTACAACACTTTGAGCTCTGCACTTCACCAGTTTTCACCCAGCACACCATGAACACACTCATCCCACACTTGGGCAACTTTTCTGGAAGGATTCTGTGAAGGGACAGTATCAAAAGCCTTATTAAAACTCACAAAAATTATATCCAACACCTCCCCTTTATCTTCTGTATGGGTGACCTTACAGGATATCAGTTTGGTTAAACAGGAGGTTAATTTGCAGGTATGGATTAACTGGGGAAACTCTTACTACATTTTTTAGTTAAAATGAAAAATTATGGCCAAGTTTTATAGTGATTCCACATTACCGAAGTGAGACAATATTTACTAGGAAAGTGTTTGTGTGTACACGAATGATAGTTTGCTGAAGTTCTTTTAGTTACAACAGGTTACTAAAGCATTTATTTCAGAAGAATATACCAAAATCCAAACAAAGCAATTACTGCAAGTCAGAAACCAGAATTTGTCTAGACTGACTTGGTCATATTCCCCTTCTTGATTCATAAATAATGGAATTTGTGAGGGGAGAATACTTAAAGAAGTAATTTGAATTTTTAATTGCATTAAAGCTGAGCTTGAAACCAGTCAAACTAGCATCTTAAAATATTGATATTTATGTAAAATAAACCTATAGGATAATCACTGAATGTGAAGCCATTAAGGAATGTGCATTAAAAATTCCTGAGTCAACAGAAGATATGGTAGAAATGATGGAACACATGAAGGAAGTCAAAACCAAAGATTTTCAGGACCTGGTGCGAAGGAGTAAGGTAAAAGACTATCCTTTAATTTTTGATCTTTTATTAGACATGCTGACCTATACAAATAATTAATTCCAGAGGGCAGACTTTTTTCTGCCTGTGTGAGTAAACTCAGTGTTACTTCAGACAGAAGTGGGAAGTCCAGCTTCTTCTTTGCCATATGCATTTGCTTCTCTTCCCATTCCCATGTGTTCTGCAAGTCTGTGAGGAAATGCAGCTTCTAATAAATCAGTCAGATTATTTTTTGTACTTGGAGACTTAATTCAAGACTGCTTAAAAATCTATTTGTGAAAATGTAATGGACAGTATAAAGAACATTTTATGTGTAAAAACAGTCAACAGACTTTGAACACACAAGAAGTAATTTACTCTTTGAGCAGAATATAGGTGATGTTACATTAGGAGAAGTTTGTGAATGTGTGTGTGAATATGTGTCAGATTTTCTGATAGTAATAGTTTATATGTTTATATCTGCAGAAATTATATTTTGTATATTCTTAATAACATTAGAAGTTCTGCATATAGATTTACAGAACACTGGAGTCATATTTAGAGAAACAAGCTCATGATCAGGGCAGGGATTTGAAAAATGTTACACATATATTTTGAATGTTAATATTCAGTTGGCTGGAGGAGCTCTGAATTCTGAAAAGTTATGTAGATTTTTATTTTATCTTTATAGATAATATTATCATGCCCTATATTTTGAACAGATCTATCATACCTAAAGTTTTGTGAAACCTCTCTTTGTAGGAGAGCTGTCGGCAGATGAGTTACTTGATAGATGTTTATCCATTTACTCCCGAGGACATGGAGCTAAATAAAACAGCAATATCTTGGCCAAAGAAGATTACCCGCATTTTTAAGGAGCATGATACTGTAAGAGCATTTTCTTAGTTTATGGTATATTTTGGCTTGTTAGACTTCTCACTTTACTTGAGCTGTTATTTCATCAGCAGGCTAAATGTACATACACATATAACATGAACCCTACTAATTTAGACATGCATGAATAACATCTTTCCAGATTTTTGTAACAAAAGCGGGCTTTTTGTGGCTAAACTTTAAAACTGTCACTGTAACTTAAGAGCTTCAGCAAATCTGATGATCCTAATATGCCTGTGGTCAGTACTAGGTAAGATATTACCTAGTTCGTATTGAAAGGACTTAAGTAATTATTGAAAGGACTTAAAATCACCTTTGTCATGAAAAACATAAATTCTTTTGTAGCTGATCCAGCAGGCTAAAGCTGAACGAGAACAAGAATTGCAACAGAAATGTGAGATCCTGCATGGTGAATTGGACAAGGTTTATAAATCTGTGTCAGAATTAGAAGAATACTCAGAACTGGATCGCATGCAGCAGGTTTGACTAATAACATAAAATTGGTAGAAATGTTTCATGTGTTTAATGCCCAGGGATCATGGAAAAAATTGTAATTAAAAGTAATGAGTGTAATAAATGTGAACTAAAGCATTTATTATCCTCTTGCCACAGGTACCAAGCTCAGTCCCCCTCCCATTTTTGTTTACCATTGGCATTTACCATTTTATTTAGAGGAACGTTTGCTACAAAGCTAGAATTAGCTGATAGGCACCAATAATACAAGTTCAGAAAGAGCGTGTGCACCCACAAAAATAATTTATTAATTTTCCCTCTTCACCACCAATCAGTTAATGCAAAAACAGCACAGGTACCAATTTGACACTTTCTTCCTACAAACCTCAAAACTTAATTGTTATGCTAGTGAAGAGCAGACCACTGGCTCCAAAGTTTCATTAATTTCTAGCAGTATTTTTTAATTTTCAGAGCATGTCTTGTGCTTTAATTGGAGGATATTGCATAGTAAGAAATATTGGTTTTTTAAAAAACAAAGCACTTCAAAGCACAAAACAGAAATCGTAAGCTAATAAATCCCAGTTACCAATATGATGTGCCATGTACATTAAAAATGGTGTGCCTGCCTCCTGGAGCAGTAAGTTTTAAAACTACCACACATTTTGAAAATACTCTAAAATTCAGTAATGAGAACCAATTTTGTTTTTCATAATGTTCATCTGGTTTCTTCACAGTTTATGTACTCATCAATAAGCAGAGAAGTTTTTAAATCTTGTTTTCTAAAATTTTAATGTGAAAGCTTATATTTTGATATTGAAATTTGGTTATTTCTCAAGACATGCTATGATTTGATTTCAGTATGTGACTGACGTGAGGACTTTACAGAAAGCAATACAGGACACTGATGAAACAGTAGCTGCTCTTAATAAAGAAGAGATTCTGCTTGGATGGAAACCAAGTGAATTCCCTCTCCTCAACAACTTAAGAGCTGACATAGAACCATACCAGAGACTTTTTAATGTTATACTGAAATGGCAGCGAACAGAAAGGAGGTAATTCACCACTAAATGCTCTGAGAGGGAGAGTGAGAAAAATGCTTATGCTGGTCTCATTCATGTCAGATGTAGAATATGGATTTGTTTTCTTGTCAACATGTTATTAGTAAGTAAAGTAAAAGGGTAATATATATATCAGACTTGCTGTTTTTAATTCAGCTAAAAAAAAGTTGATTTGTTTTTATTTTTAAAATGTAATCATGGAATCATAGAATCATTGGACTTCCTAATCTGGAAGGGACCCAGAAAGATGATGAAGTCCAAGTCCTGGAATTGCACAGGACAGCCCCAAGAATCACACCAAGAATCACACACGGGAGCTCAGCTAGAGAGCTCATCAGCTGCATGTAACCAAAACTGGTTTTAACCTAGCAGCTGTCCAGAATGGTGGGTTCAACAGTACATTGCTGTTTGGTGGTTACATCCTACCACAAAACTGAACTCTGTGTATAAAAGGGAGTTTGTTTATTATTTCATGCATTCTTTAGAAGTTATAATGTGCTGTGGCTGAAAGTGTGGGGTGTTTGAAAATACAAGACCTAGTGTATTTTTAAATGTCATATGTCAATCTCTCTCTGGAGTTTAACTTAAATATTTGTCCATTCATGCAGTTACTCAGTTTCAGTATGTGTCTGACTTAAGAGAACTACACAAATACACAGAAGAATGTGGTTGAGCCACTTTTAGCTGGGCTTTAGAATTTTGCAAAGAATAACAATAATATGGAAAAAGAGCTTTGCTTTTAATTTAGATAGCTATTCATGTGTTGCAAAACAAAGTGATAATTATTTGTGGGCTACATTTGTTATTCTGTTTTGTAACCTTGTTTTTTTCTCAGATGGATGGATGGGAACTTTTTGGAGCTGAATGGGGAAAGCATGGAGATTGAGGTTGATGAATTTTATAGAGAGATGTACAAACTGTTCAGACTCTTCCAACAAAAGCAGAAGAAAGCGGCAACGGAGAAGAAGAAGGCAGCGCGATACACAGGTCTGATGGGTAATCCAACTCTTACCATGTGCTCTTCAGTGCTGGAGCAGATTAAAGAATTTAAGGTAAAAAAACATGAGCAATATTAATATCTGATACTGAGGGACAGATGCTAAATTCAGGGCTTAGTACATGTAGATGATGATGAGTCAGTGATAGAGTGAGGCTGTTCTGAATCCCCATTTCCAGATTGTCCTGTCTCGTTCATTTTAATAAAATCGGATTTTAAAATTTATTTAATAGTTTCCAGAATTGTAATGAGAGCACACATACAGGAGTAAAGTCATTTTTGGATGCAGAAAAACGTTTAAGGATGTAGTTGGGAATTTTGAAATGGGACTGTGTTATGTTAATAGAAGCAAAATTTAGCATCACTGAAAAATTATGCTTTATAGTTTTTTTATATTTCTTCTTCAGTAGTTGATATAATTATTTAGAAATTGAATGGAAAACCAAGTGCAGCCATCTGCACTTTTTGGAAAAGATTTTCTTGTCTTCAGCTGCTGTAGCAGAATTTTAATGCACACAAAAGATTAAAAAATTAAGAAATAATGTAAATGACAATATTTACCTTATAAATATTTCTTCTGAATTAGGAGTATATTCCCACAGTGGTTGTCTTTTGTAACCCTGGCATGAGAGAACGTCACTGGAAGCAGATGTCAGACATAGCAGGGTTTGATATAACACCAGATGCTGGAACTACCCTGAGAAAAGTTTTGAAGCAGAAGCTCTCTGCTTACATGGACCAGTTTACAGTAATAAGTGTAAGCGCAAGCAAGGTGAGCGCAGAGATTTGAGTGACAAATGTGACATCAGGTCTCTTATTGAATACTTTTATGACTTATTAGCATTATTTGTCTCTGCCATTATGCTACAGAGGAGATTTGGTGAGACTTTGGCCCATTATATATTAATAATGAGTGTAAGAATTTGTATCTCATATGACATCATCAGTGTTTCTCAAGTGTGCTGCTTTCTGTGTGCCAGAAAAGAATATACTGAGGAAAAATAATAACAAATAGTTAATTTGTGCTGCTAGAGCAAAGTAGTTTATTCAGCTAGATATGCTTGTATATTGAATTAGAGTTGGAAAAAAAATAATTCAGTGACTAGACCAAGCTATTTCCTTTTTAAATAGGAATTTTCCTTGGAAAAAGCAATGTTTACCATGAAGGAAACCTGGGATTCAATTTCCTTCACCACAAATGTGTATCGTGAGACTGGTATTCATATTCTGTCTTCAGTGGATGATATTCAGACTCTTCTTGATGATCAGATTATGAAAACTCAGACAATGAGAGGATCACCTTTCATTAAACCGTTTGAGACTGAAATAAGGGTACAATGAGTACTTTTTCAACCCTTTTTATTTGTAAGATAACTGTAGTGCAATAGTATACTGATTGTATTACAACTTTATTGTTTGAATTGTTAACAAAATGTTTTCATTGATTTTTCAGCAAGAATCTTTTAAGTCATAAGTATGAGTCATACATATTACTGTTTTGGAATTCTCTCTTCCATTCAGATTCAAGTGTAACCAAGAGAACATGATAATTTTTCCTCATATTTTGCAAAATCACTATTTCCATTTGCCTTGCTTCTTAATAACTGGAAATAATGTTTCTATTATTGCTAATAAGAACATTTATTTATTTATTGAGTTTTGGACTCAAATTTTGAATTACAATGTTTTCCTCAGGGCAAAGGAAGTTCTTGATGGCTGGAAGAGTGTTTTTAAATCAGGCCTCAGAGCAATGATGGCAGTGCTTTACACTTGCTTTTGAATTTCAGGGCTAGAGTAGTCTTTGTGGTGCTGACACCATGGTTTTTGACAGGAGAGAAGCTGCTGGAATTGCTTTGCAGCTGCCCTCCCTAGTTCATTGTTGGTTTATGTGGGAATATTCAGGGTCAAGCAGGCTCACTTACACTGTACAGGCAGCCTGCTCCAGTGGTGTCTGCTATTGTCCTGACTTGCTGGATATCTCCTGTGAGCTGAGGTGGCTTTTCTGGTACTGTGTCCCTGCTGCCATGCAGCTGAAAGAGCCCTGGCTGTTGGGAGATGAAATGGAATTTATCACTGGTAGCCTCCTGGCTATTGCTTAACAATTAAGTTGTTGAAATTTCATAGCAATAAAGTGATAAATGAAGTTGGGAAAATTAATTTCCAAGTGAGTAAAAATTTCTGAGCTCCTTTGGCCATCTGTATATGTGGAAGAACTTACACTCCTAAATATTTTTCTTTCATTTTGTTTATTGGTAGATTTTTTTTTCTCTCTTTGGGAGCTGGAATACTACTATGTCTACCTCTGAATTTGTTGTCTCATTATCATAATTTGTCTCATTATTTGCTTGGAAATGTCAAGTTAACATTCTTTAAACATTTATTAAGGAATGGGAAAGCCGCTTGATTAAAATTCAGGAGAATATTGATGAGTGGCTCAAAGTGCAGTCCCAGTGGCTGTATTTGGAACCCATCTTTTCTTCTGAGGATATTATGCAACAGATGCCAGAAGAGGGACGGCAGTTTCAGACTGTGGATAGACAGTGGAGAGAGATTATGAAGTTTTGTGCTGAAGACCCAAAGGTAAGGGAAATACCCAATACTGACAGGAAGCAGTAGCTTCTCTTGCCTTTGTTTTTTCTGGGTGGGGGTGGGAGGTGATGCTTAGTTTTTGGAATATATACAGTGAACTACAATTTCAGTTCCCTAGGCTTTCAAGAAAAGAAGTTATGTTGTTCCTTATTTGAGTAATTTCTACTGTTTGAAATACTTCATTTATAGCTGACAGTTTGCACATGTAACCTGTTGTTACAGGTTCTTGTTGCTACTTCCTTTGAAGGATTAACAGAGAAGCTTCAGAAATGTAATGAACTTCTTGACCAAATCATGAAAGGGCTTAATGCTTACCTTGAAAAGAAACGTCTCTTCTTTCCCCGGTATGATGAGCTTTGGTTATTTAAAACCCACAGATTCTGAATGGGGCTTTTTTGTTGGGAATAAGTTCAGTCTTAAAAATAGCTTGGTAATGCAGCTGTATATTTTTTCTAATTTTTTAGCTTCTTTTTCTTGTCTAATGATGAAATGCTGGAGATCCTATCAGAGACTAAGGATCCTCTTAGAGTCCAGCCTCACTTGAAGAAGTGTTTTGAGGGCATTGCTAAGCTGGACTTCCTTCGCAATTTGGACATCAAAGGAATGTGTAGCTCTGAAGGGGAGCGTGTGACACTGGTTTCAAACATTTCTACTTCTGAAGCTCGAGGTGCAGTGGAGAAGTGGTTAATTCAAGTAGAAGATGTTATGCTGAGGACTGTACGTGATGTAATTGCCAGATCAAGAATGGTATGGGATTTATGATAATTTAAGAACTGTAGCACCTATCTTTGTTTTGTGGCTGTCTCTTGGCTTTCTAAAATTCTTCCTCAACACAGGAGCTGATGAAGTCATGTGGCCTGGACCAAGTTAACATGACATGTATTTAATAGGCCAGTGATATATATTAGAGTTTAGTTTGAATAAGATGCAAGTATTTCTTCTATAGTACTGGCTACATATTTTTCTAAAAGTTACACAGCAGTACTCTTTTACAGGATATATCATCCAATGTAATAGTTCAGGTTTCTTACGAATTAGAAATAGAACACTTGTAATATGCTTGCTTCCTCCTAAAAGGAAATCATTATACAGAAAATATTTCTTTGTATGAAGTTAACAAGTTGTGAATATTTCTGTAATATGGAAAGATAATTCTAAGAGTATTTAAAATTATTGGGTAAAAAATTGTGAACTTAAGGGGAAAAGAGCTCCATTTGTACATTGCAAATAGGAAAATAGTATTCTTCAGCAAGGAATATTAACAGGATTACATTATAAACTGCTGTGTTACATTGCTGTATTTATTCCCAGGCACTGTGTTTGTATGATGTGTGTAACTCTTTCAGGCTTATCTAGAGACTGAGAGAAAGCACTGGGTTCTGGAGTGGCCTGGCCAAGTAGTGTTGTGTGTGTCTCAAATGTACTGGACAAGTGAGGTACATGAAGTTCTTCTCCATGGGTCCCAGGTATTGTGTAATGCATCATTTGAAAAAAATCTTTCTTAGTGTTTCATTTCAGCTGGTGTATTTTGCTTAATCAAACAGTTTTTTACAATTAAAATAAAATTTTAAAATTTTGAGTATTTCTGTTTGACATAAATGAATTTATGTACAGTGCTTTATACCTTTCATTCAAGTACTTAAATATTCTTATTTAGAGCAATCATAGTTTAAAATGTAGCTTTGCAACATAAATGCAAAACTGTGGTTATGAGAGAATGTGATGAAAAACCATGACAATATAAAATAGTAGCTTAATAAGCAACCTCTGTTAAGATATCTAGTCAACATGTAGAAGTCTGGAACACTTGAAACTGTGATATAACTAGTCTCAAATTTACCTTTTGTCTCCTAGGGCTTAAAGGGTTATTATGATGCACTTCAGCTTCAACTTAATGATATTGTAGAGCTGGTGAGAGGAAAACTGTCAAAGCAAACAAGGATTACACTGGGTGCCTTGGTTACTCTTGATGTTCATGCTAGAGATGTCATCAAGGAAATGATTGGAAGTGGTAATTATATTTGAAGACGTTTTTCTTAACACATAGTTAATGAAAAATCATTAACCAATCAGATTTTGCTGCCTAAAACAGTACAGCACTAAGATGGGTTTGTGAGTATTTGGCTACAAACATCAGCATTAATAATTTCACAGCTGTTTTAAATTTAACCATAATAGAAAATCCAGCTATCTCCAACATCTTTTATGATTGCTGTCAACTCTGTTTGCCAGGTGTGCAGAATGAAACAGACTTTCAGTGGCTTGCCCAGCTGCGCTATTACTGGCAGAACGAGAACGTGCGCGTGTGCATCATTAACTGCAATGTGAAATACGCCTACGAGTACCTGGGCAACTCGCCCCGCCTGGTGATCACCCCTCTGACAGACAGGTGCTACCGCACGCTGGTACGGGCTGGCTCCTGCACCCTGCACTGGTGCTTGCTGGGCTCTGTGCTGCTCACAGCAGCACTGCAGCCGTCCTTTAGGGCTTGCTATTGCTGCTAGAATGGGCTTTGTCATTTCTGCAGAATGTTACACATGAAAATCACTCATAACCACAGATCTGGACTGAAGCATTAGGGTGTTCTTCTGTCATGGTTCTGCTTTTTTAAAACACACAGGAAAAAAAGACAATATTTGATTACTGTAAAGATTATAAGAACGCAAAGTGCTTTTCTGATATTCTGGGGCTGCTAAATTAAATGGAGAAGGATTTACTTGTGAGCACGCTGTTCCTAAGACTAGTACAAGTTTTTAGTACCCCTGCTCTTGGCAGAGGTGTTTATTATTGTACTCTTTTATCCTCAGCTAACCTGACAACTGAAAGTTACCAAAGTCATCTCAGATACAGTTTTTCTCATTATCAGTTACTGCAGTCTCTTTGCTGGAGTATGATTTCAGGTTTTGCTAGGCACACGTGGTGTGGCCGTAGCTGATGCTTGGTACCTGTTTGTCAGAACATCACAGTATGTTGGTGTGAGAGGGTGATGCAGCTGGTAGTCTGGTTTGGTTTTAGGCTCACAAGCCTTGAATCAGAGCACAGCAGGTGGAAGCGTGGCATTGTGCAAATAGAAGTCTTGTCCTTTGCCCACCAAGATCTTAATAAAGTATTCCCAGAACTTGTCAGTCAATACAGACGTGGCCCTGTAACTGTGGATTGGACTGTTTGCTTAAAGTGTGCAACTTTTTTGTTTTCTGTCAGATTTCCTCCTACTTCAATGGAGTATAGGAAAGAATATGGAATAGTCAGTGGGAGGGACATACATCAAAGGGGGATGGTGTGGGAAAGAAAAAGAAAAGAGGAAAAAGATATATTAAAGGACAGATGGAGAGAAAAGAGTAGCAACAAGCAACTGCAACAAATTTAATTTGAAAGTTGTATCTAAACAAGAACTGAAAGATTGGGTATAATAAAGATTGAGTTACCAATCATGGTCATGATGATAATAAAGCTAAGCCCTCTGTTAGCATCAAAATTAAATTCTCTTGCCTATTTTTCCCAGCTGTAAGTACATTTCAGATTCTTTTTAATTAGGAAAACCATACCTTTTATCTTCAATAAAATTAAGTGCATGAAACTATCAAATGCAATTTAATTTTTCCATTTTCATTCAGAAGAATTTCATACAAATATTTTCCATAAACTATTTCTGTGCTTTAGATTGGAGCCTTTTATTTAAACCTCGGTGGTGCCCCAGAGGGTCCAGCAGGAACAGGTAAAACGGAGACCACCAAAGATTTGGCTAAAGCTCTTGCTGTTCAGTGTGTTGTCTTTAACTGCTCTGATGGCCTTGACTACCTGGCAATGGGAAAGGTAAACAGAAAATAAATATATGTTGTGTTTTATTTTTAGCATGAAAATTTCAGGGTCCCTGTTTTGCAGACACAAATAAATGTGGCACCTGTAGTCTGCTGCCCTTGGATGCTATATGCTATTCTGTACGTTTCATTTTCTGTAATTTATGAAAGTCTATTAAGTTGCTAGTTAAAACATGAAACTAACAAGAGTTCATGGGATTGGGATCTTCTGATTTAGCTTGCTTTAGAGTCAAAAACTTTGTTCTTCAGTAAATCACTGATCTATGATCTAAACAGGTTCAAGCATTATTTTTGTAATTGCAATTTTTAAATTTAATTAAACTTCCAACATTATATTCTTACTTTCTTTTGAATCTTTTCTGCTAGCAATATTATTGGTTTCTTTCTTCATTTGCAGTTTTTCAAGGGTTTGGCTTCATCAGGTGCCTGGGCATGTTTTGATGAATTCAATCGCATTGAGCTGGAAGTGCTGTCTGTAGTGGCACAGCAGATCCTTTGCATCCAAAGAGCCATACAGATGAAGCTAGAAATATTTAATTTTGAAGGAACTGAGCTGAAGCTTAACCCCAACTGTTTTATAGCAATTACTATGAATCCAGGTTATGCAGGACGTTCTGAACTTCCAGATAATCTGAAGGTAAAATAATAAGATAGATGAATCTGTGACCTTTGTGATGACTTTGTCCAGGTGAGCTGTTTCCATGAAGAGGCTTTGCTAACTGAAAGCAGAGATGGTGCAGCACGAGGAGATTGCTGAAAGAAAGAAAGTGCATTCTCTCACCTGCCGAGGACAGCATTTCTCTTCCTTTCTGCTGGATGTATCTGTGCAAGGGGCAAATTGCATTCTTGCATTCTTGAGACAGTGCTCAGGGAAAACAGCTGGGGGGCACAGGTTTTCTTAATGTACTGCATTGTATATTAAGATGGATATTGGTGGTAGCTCAGGGTAAATTCCTAGGGAGTCTTAAGCTGCAAATATTGATAATACTGTTTTGTGGGGGGATGAATGCTGTAAAAGTTCTGAATTTCCTTCCGTTCCTAAATTAATTATTTGAAGATATTTCTTTGGGTGTGTATTCCAGGTTCTTTTCCGAACGGTAGCCATGATGGTTCCAAACTATGCTCTGATAGCAGAAATTTCCCTCTATTCCTATGGATTTTTGAATGCTAAGTCTCTGTCAGTGAAGATAGTCATGACCTACAGGCTTTGTTCAGAACAGCTTTCCTCTCAGTATCACTATGACTATGGCATGCGGGCAGTCAAGGCTGTGCTGGTGGCTGCAGGGAACCTGAAGTTAAAATTTCCCACAGAAGATGAAGATATATTGGTGAGTTCCTGAGGGAATATTTGTTTAAGGAGTTTCGTAGACACATGCAGTTCTAAGGTCTGAAGGCAGTTCCAGCATATCTTGTCTCATCATGGATCCATGTTTTATAGTTTGTGAAATTAAGATAATAAAAGACATGCTGCATTTTCCTGGGCTGTTCTGGTGATTGCATGGTTGGGCTTCTTATCAAAGACCCCATTTAATGTATTCACCTTTGTTACATACTAGGTTATTTTAATTGCTGAACACCTTGTGCTCTGCCTCTTAATAAGAACAGCAAAATGCGTATTTGTTTCTTCCAGCTTCTTAGATCAATTAAAGATGTGAATGAGCCCAAATTTTTGTCACATGATATACCTCTGTTCATGGGTATAACCAGTGATTTATTTCCTGGAATCGAGCTTCCTGAGGCAGACTACAATGTAAGTACTCTTCTTATGTTTCCTTGGTAATAACCATTGTTGATTGTTCTGTGGTGATTTGCTGTGTAATCAGGTGCCATTGATGCAGTGAGGTATTTCAAGATGAGCAAAATTGCTGAATGTTTGTAATGAAACTTTGTAGCAAAGGGAATTCTTTTATCTGTGCTGAATCTAATCCACATCAGAGTTCCCTTACATTCAGAAGAGTTGTGCATTAGAGACTGAGAACTGATTTGCACATTTGCCAAGTTTTAGGCCTCCTGTTTTCTTTCCTAATTATTGGAAATAATGAAGTGAGATAAAGGTTTGTACTTGTACTTTATTTTTAGCAACACTTGAAGCAATCTTTGGTGGAGAATGGTTGGAAAGGATGAGTATGTTGGAAAAAATCAAATTTGATTAACTTTTAATTTTCAGTAAATGCTACAATCTTGAAAAAAGTGTTTGATTCTGAAGCATACTGCTGGTTTCCTGAGGGTTCCTGAGGGTTTCCTGAACCTTCTTAAGAAAAAAATTGTAGTTAAATTCTGTTTTAGCACATGAAGTACAGAATTGGGAGTTTTTTCCTCCAGGAAGTTTGCTATATTCTGACTAATGCAATTTTATTTATTAATTAATTTGAAACCCTTTCTGATGAGCATAAACTCTTCTATTGTCGTGCAGGACAATAATTTAATTGTAGCAGGAATAAGATTATGATTTGTTTGGATTTTAGGATTTTCTGGAATGTGCCAATGAATGTTGCACTCAACATAATGTCCAACCTGTGCAAACTTTTATGCAGAAAATGATACAGACGTATGAAATGATGATTGTTAGACACGGGTAAGGTTCTCATCACTGCACTCTCTTTTGTAATTCTGACTTACACTGTAGCAGTTATAGAAGTTATAGAAGTTATAGAAGGTTTTGAGGGTGGCATATTATTCCTCTTTGTTCCAATCAGCTTTGGAACAGCTGATTATTGACACTGCTTTTGCATGTCCCAAAGTTCTTGTGGAGGTATTTCTGAGGAATGTATTCTTCCTGATATCAGAAGCACTTGCACATGTATAATGATTTTAGGTGCTGATGCCAGTATGGTGAAAACTTAGGACTGTAAACATTATTTCTATTAAAATATTAGTTGTCAGATCTGTGCCATTTTATTCCTAGCTTTTATTACAGAAGAGAAACTGGAGGAAATATATACAATATGACATAATCTATGTGATGGCTAATATTCAGCTCATTCATTAATCTTTTCTGTAAGATTGTGCAATCATATTTGCATGTGCAAATAAGTGAGTTTGTGGAAAAGATTTTTTTTATATTCAAAGAAAATTTACTTGCTTCACTTTTTGAAAATTAGGTGAAAATTGGCTTTAAGTGTGTTTGGTACTGTTGGCCTTCATGTGATCTGTGAAAGTCTAAATTGCAAGACAGATTTATTAATAGTAGGATTTTTTTTTCCATCTAACAGCTTCATGCTGGTGGGGGAGCCATTTTCTGGGAAGACCAAAGTTCTACATGTGTTGGCAGATACTCTGTCTCTTATGAAAGAGCGTGGTTATGGTGAAGAAGAAAAAGTCATTTATAGAACTGTGAATCCAAAATCAATCACTATGGGCCAGCTTTTTGGGCAGTTTGATCTCATATCCCATGAGGTAATGCATATTTAAAAAGTAACGTTTCCTGTATATTATGTTTCCTTTATTATGGATAGTAAACTCTTGAAGTCATAATTTTATGATTTTAAACTCAGATGTGAACACAATAGTAAATTTTATTTTAACTAATACTTTTGTGCTCTGTTATTAATTAGGATATAAAAGATGCAGTACCGTGTGTGCAGCTGCATAGGTTTAAACATGCAAAAATAAAAAAAGCAATCCCATTTTGAAGGTCATTGTCCTCTTATAGTTGTATCCGTGCTAGGAAATCATATCAAACATAATTGTATTCATTTTTCTGTCTATTCTTAACCAGTATAATCAAAGTAATGCAAAAACTTTCTAGAAAAATCTATGAACTCATGGGTTCCCAAGTGTGAAACTTAGGTTTAGAGGAGGAACAATATGAAGCAGTAAATGTGAAATAGTGACTCTGGAGAGAATTAGGGTGATTCTGGGGAGAAACAGGTGCGAGACAGGGCCAAAGCATTTCTAAGATTCAGTAAATTGAATTGCTGGTCTTTTTTCTTATGGTATTTTTTCAAGAGGAAATTTTCTTTTTTTTTTAAGTTTGCTGTTGTTTTAAGACCCTTGGTGATACTCCAAAGTTAGATACTGCTCTCTGCAGCACAAGAGCAGAGCAGTTACAAGTGAGGGATAATGGAAAGGCAAGGGAAGGGTTTGTGTGGCTGGCAGCCAGGTTACCTCAGTGCTTTGTGTCACTCCCCGTGGGCAGTGGACAGACGGCGTTGTCGCCACAACCTTCAGGGAATTCGCGCTGGCCGAGACCCCCGAGCGCAAATGGGTGATCTTCGATGGCCCCATCGACACCCTGTGGATAGAGAGCATGAACACCGTCCTGGATGACAACAAAAAGGTAGCAGTCAGTGAAAAATGCCTGAAGAAAATGATGGGATATTCTGAAAATACTCTTCTGTGTATAAAACCCCTAATACAAACTGCAGTGCCTGACTTCTGAGAAGAGCAAGTGCAAGATGGTGTTGGTGACAAGTTGTGAGCTTTTCTATTTTGTGGTTTTTGTTTGTTTGTTTTGTTTGTTTGTATTGGAATCATAATCACAATATCAACTCATTGCTGAAAGACATGAATTATGTAATATTTCCTTAATGCCATAGTGTGATTTTCTAACATAAATAACTGCAATTTAAATATCAGAAATTACAATTAATTTCACGTTATAAACCCCATTATTTTTAAGACTGCACAAGCTTAGACACCTGTATTTCAAGACAATCTCAAGATACAAAGGGTTGCATTTTCAAAAGAATGGCTTCTGAAGGCAAAATTCTAACAGCACTTCTGTGAATGGGCCCTAGGAATCCCAAAGCAAATAGACAAATTAGACACATTTGAACTTTTAAGTTCTGTATGATAATGTGTCAAGGTACCCAAGCTGGACTCCTACTTTAGTACAAAAGGGTAGTGTGTCTCCAGCTGGAATGCTGCAGTATTAGCAATAATAGCTGAACACATCTTTTGTCCTTTCTTCTTGTCATATGCAAGATTGATTGTAATGAACCTACAGGTAGGTAACTCTGGAGTACTATGGTTTAAGTGAAGAATTGAGCAAAAACTTGATAAGAATCTGTTGATACAAGTAGTTAAACATTTTATGTAGTTGACCTTACCCTTGATTTTACTTGGTTTTGCCAATTTTCATATAGAACTCCCCTGTGATAGGAAGTGTAATATAATACCAATTTTTAAAAATGATTTTACATATTATTTTTTATCTTTCAAGCTTTGTTTGATGAGTGGGGAAGTCATCCAAATGTCCCCTCAGATGACTCTAATTTTTGAAACGATGGATCTTTCCCAGGCATCAGTAAGTTTTGTAGTTAATTAAAGTATTAAACAAGATTTAGTCTATTCAATGACAATAAAATGAGTTTACTGTTCTTCCTTAGCCTGCTACGGTCAGTCGTTGTGGCATGATTTATTTGGAACCTTCTCAGCTGGGCTGGAGGCCAATTGTTACCTCTTGGCTGAATAAACTGCCTGAGCCTCTGGATTCAGAGGAACATCAAGGTCTCCTGCAGGGACTTTTTGATTGGTTGGTACCACCAGCATTAAGAGTCCGTCAGAAACAGTGCAAGGTATTTTTTGTCATTTTTTCCTGCAGTAGTCAGTGGCCATTTCCATTCTGTTACCCTTGCTAGGAGGTGACTGTTCTCTCATGACAAGCACAGTTAGAATGAATATGTGGCTCTTGGGACCAGTTAAGAGTTAAAATGAGAATGTCAGCTAAGGTTTGAAACCTGATCATAGTTTTCATCTTCTTACTTTAAAAAGTAAAGTATTAAAGTAAGTATTTAAAACACTGAATTAAAAGTCTTCCCAAGAGAATTTTGTACATTTTTTTCTTTAAAGATCTCATGTTGCATAAGGAAGTACTTTTTTTAAGTTTTAGAGGAAATGTGTAGTTCCTTGCAAGCTCAGTGTGACATGCTCAGAATTTTGCTCATGTTTTGCTGTAGCTCCTTCTGTGGGTTTTGTTTTGATTTGGAATGTTCAATTGCAGTGCTCACATGGTAGCCATGAACATGGTTAACGAGCTAAAGGTCTTGGCATTTCAATGACTGAGGAGGGCAAATGATCTTTTGAGTAAAAGTCAGTGTAAACCTTGCCTTCTAGTGTGTGTTTTAAATTAGCCAGTGATCTA
The DNA here is from genome assembly GCF_047830755.1 of Zonotrichia albicollis. Lineage (NCBI taxonomy): Eukaryota > Metazoa > Chordata > Aves > Passeriformes > Passerellidae > Zonotrichia > Zonotrichia albicollis. The sequence continues at coordinate 12,133,790 of NC_133830.1, forward strand.
ATTGTTTTAGTATTTTATCTCCAAAATATAAATTAACCAGAGGTGTGTAAAGTATGACATCCAACCTTTTGAATCTCTTAGGAGCTGGTTCCCACAAGTGAGATCAATGTTGTAGTAGCTCTCACACGGATTTTTGAAATGTTGATTGGTCCAGCTGTGGAAGAAGATCCCACCAACAAAAGCATCCGTGCCTGGATTATGGTTGGTTTTTTAAGATGGAGAGAAATGTGTATTCTAGAGAAATGTTTCTCTATGTGCTGGTTTTCAAAGCAATTTTATTAATCCAAGTAACTTTAATTTGTGAATAAGAGACATGTGAAACAATTCTACTGCCTTCTTGCTCTCTCTCCCCATACTCTGGAGGTACCCAGATGACATGGAAGTCTTACAAGTGACAAATATGATTAAAAATGTTACTCTTTTTCCAATTAAATAGGATAGTGCTTTTATTAAATGTGCTTTTTAAGTAAACAAGAGGTTAGCTAAATCAAAGAGTCTTCTTTCTCTCAAAGGAAATAAATATTCATGCAACACTGATTGGCTTCTTTGTTTGAGCAAAAATTTCTATGTAAGAGGGTTTTCTGACAGTTATATTAGTTGGATCCTCTGTCTGACTTATGTGATTATTCTTATGAAAAACTGAAAAGAATTTTATTTAAAATTAAATTGCAAAATTCCTAGATCCTGGTTTGTCATTAGAACTCTTCTCAGGCTTTGTCATCTGACATACTGCTGTGGTCAGTGGCCTTTATTTCTTGATTTCTTTCTCTCTTTTTCTGTCCTTGAGTAAGATAATTTGTGTCCTCTGTCTACAGTCAGATTTCTAAATCTCTTTAGGCCAGGGGTATTCAAGGGCAATTGCTAACATTTCTCTGCTTAACAATATTATTTTAGAATTATGTTTGTTAATCAGACTGTACAAGGTTCATGTAATGTGTCAGCTTATGAGACAGTTACTAACTTTTAGTTACTGACTTTTTGCCTTTGCAGGGTTGTTTTGCTTTTGCCATAATCTGGTCCATTGGTGGAATTTGTGATGGTGACAGCAGGATGATTTTTGATAATTTCTTGAGGGAAACTTTGTCTGAGGAATCTGAAACAAATCCTATCCCAGAGAATTTGGGAAAGTGGGAGTGTCCCTTAGAAGAGAAAGGCTTGGTCTATGACTACGTGTATCAGGTAGGATTGGCTTCTGCATGCACTAAATAGATTCTTACAGTCCTAACAGAAGGAAAATGCAGCCAGGTGGGTTTTTAAACTGTACAAAGCCTGTTGGGTGTTGTGGAGTGTTGGTTGAATTAAATCCCGCAGTACATTTTTAATTTCTTTTTCAAATGCTGGTGTACTGACCAATTTTTTAATAAAATACTAAGATGTACATTTCAGTTATATTTGTAATACTGCTGCTGCATATTTCTTCTGTAACCCAAGCTCCGTTGGTGGATTTAAATCTGTTTTTGTTTAGAAGGAGTAATGTGGACTGTTCAAAAGGAAAGCAGAATATTAGCCCCATAGGTAGTTTGTCTTGCAATGTTTGTTTATTGTGCCTATTAGACTGCTTTGTTTTGGTTTTTTGTTGTGGTTTTCTATATATGTGGTTTTTTAATTTGTTTTCACTGAACAAGGTTTTTGAGAAAACACAGCAGTCTAAGTTTAGGTATGTACTTTAATTCTTTGTTAGTGAGGAAAAGCAAACTAAATACGTGAACTTTCGAAGCATCAAATGTTCATTCATTTGTTCAAATCCATTACTTTAATTTTTCAAAAGTGAAGTCGTAGAGAAGACCCTTCATATGTGTAACACCAATCTGTTCTACATCTGTGTTTCTTCCTAGCTCAAAGGCAAAGTAGGTTGGGCTCACTGGAATGAATTTATTGAAAAAATTAGTTACAGTGATAAAAATGTGAATATTCAAGATATCATAGTCCCAACTATGGATACAGTTCGCTATACCTATCTGCTAGACCTGTTCATTACCCATGGAAGGTAAGTTGCTTCACTGCAAATTTCTGAAGTGACATTTGATCATAGGTAGAAATATCTCTTCTTCTTTCCTTTGAGTTCATTGTTTTTATCAAACCCTCAGTTTATTTGGCCTTTTAAAACAGACATTTACTACCAAAAAAAAAATCTGCCCAAAAGTCTGATTTTAGTATTTGTGAAACCTTGTTGCAGTCTAACTTTAGTATTTGCAGTCTGATGATGAGCTTAGGACAACCCAAGAATTGTTGCACCCTCTTTCTACTTTGGCAATTAAATAAATATTTTAGGATTTTTTTTAAATTATTAATCCTGTGAAAATCATTTATATTAGTCATGGTCAGATCATGTAAGAGAATAAAATAAAAACTAGCTTCAGGTTCCAAGGCTGAAAGCTTTATGAAGTTTGAATTAATGAAAGGCCAATCTGGAGAAATTTAGCTCCCCTGTGTGTTCATATACTCCAACACCACTAGAATGAGGAATGAAAAATGTTTATTTATCCTCCCATTTTCTTGATGATGGAAGCAAACTAAAATTATGAGAGGGTTTAATGAATGTCTTAGAACACTCCAGTTTCTTCTTTAGGCAAGTAATGTTTTTGGAGGTAGAAGAAGGGCAAGTTAGTAAAACTTTTGACTTCTAGTTGCTTTTAGTTTACAATGTTAGGTTTCTGCAGTCTTTGTGCTTTATTTTTTTGTGAAGACCACTGCTTATCGTGGGACCCACAGGAACTGGGAAATCCGTGTACGTCAAGGACAAGTTAATGAACAACCTGGAAAAGGAGCTCTTCTTACCGTTCTTCATTAACTTTTCAGCTCGAACCAGTGCCAATCAGACTCAGGTTGGTGGAACAGATCATTTTGCTCTCAGGAGGCTGTGGACATGGATATGTAGTCTGTGTTCTGAGTGATCCTGTTTGCATTGCAGAACATCATCATGGCCAGGCTGGACAAGAGGCGCAAAGGAGTTTTTGGCCCTCCAATGGGAAAGAAGTGCATTATCTTTGTAGATGATATGAATATGCCAGCTTTGGAGAAGTATGGGGCACAGCCTCCTATAGAACTTTTAAGACAGTTCTGTGACCATGGATTTTGGTAATTATTTGAAATACAACTGAATTTTTTTTTTAATGTATTTGCTGTTACTTTTTTATTCCTTTGAATTTTATTTTCAAAACTTTTTGAAGTGGTTTGTAAATGTTAATGTAAATTTAATTTATATAAAAATACATTCTTTAAAGTTGAAGCAACTTGTATTTTACTCTCTAAGGACTTCTCAGTTTAGGAAATTCATGATCAAATTAATTTTGAGTGTTTTAGAATGTTCTAGTGCTGAGCAGCAGAGTTAGTATATGTAAGTAAAATTATTCATTTACACCTTGATTATTTTAACTTTTTTTTTTTCCAATGTAGTTTCTTGTTCTTTTTCTTTCTCTTTCTCCTTATACTGAGTTTGCAGTTTTCTGTACATACCTATATATATGCAGTTATATAAAACTTCTGATTTTATTTCTTATGTTGGTTTTCCCTATTATCCATGTTTCTCTTTCATTATTCAGTGCATTTTTTTAACAAGATCTCAAATTGTTTTTTTTAAATTCACAGTGAAATCAGGTATGATAATACGCATGAAATAAAATAAGTTGAAAGTCTTCCCTGCTTTTGAGTTTTTTTGCCTTTGCTTATATTAGAAGATAGGAACAGGTGTTTTCCTGAGTCTGGATCATTCTGCAATTCCAGGCACTTCTCAAATACAGCTGCTCTTGTGATTCCAGGCACTGCTCCAATATCTGTTACTCTTGAATAGAGATATACCTTGATATTTTACTGTTTTAATACTCAAAATTCCGTATCAGGCTTTACAGAATGCGGTTTAAACAAATAATTTTTCTTTCCAGCCAGGAAATGATATGTTGAGATTAACTGGTGTACAGTTAAAGGACTAGTTGGTTTTTTGTATTTTGGGGAGGAGGAGTTGTTTGTTTTTAAAAACATAAAATATATAGAAATATATATTATATTACATAATGCCTACTATGTTTATATATATTTTTTTAAATACTTTTTTAATGCATCCAGGGGCTGGTCTGTCATATAGATGCATCTAAGGTACAACAAATGTGTTATATCCGTATTTAAGTGCCATGTGGCATTTTATTTTGAAGGTATGATTTTAAGGACACCTCTAAAATCACCCTTGCTGATGTGCAGCTGCTGGCTGCGATGGGGCCCCCGGGGGGCGGCAGGAACCCTGTCACCCCCCGCTTCCTGCGGCACTTCAACATCTGCAGCATCAACTCCTTCAGCGACGAGACCATGATCCGCATCTTCTCTACCGTAGTAGCTCTTTACCTCAAGATTAATGAATTTCCTCCTGACTTCTCCACTATTGGAAATCAGATTGTCACTGCCACCTTAGAGGTAAGAGGCAAATACCTTACTGGGGATTTCCTTCATTTGGTTCATTGAAGTTCCTTTGTCTCTACAGTTATGTAGTGTGAAAGGGTTTCTTTGAGAAATAACATTTCAGAAGGCGTTTAGGAATTATGATGATTGTACAGCCAGTGTTACTTTTTTGATTTTGCTGTTCTCTGTTGTTGTCATCTGAAGGTGTATAAGAAAGCCATCCAAAATCTTTTGCCCACACCAGCCAAATCTCATTATACCTTCAACCTGCGTGACTTTTCCCGGGTTATCCATGGCTGTTTGCTCATTAAGAAAAGCGCGGTTCAGAACAAGCAGGTGATGATTCGGCTCTTTGTGCACGAGGTGTTCCGTGTCTTCTACGACCGGCTGGTGGAGGATGATGACAGAGCCTGGCTGTTCAATCTGGTGAAAGAGATTGTGAAAGAACATTTCAAAGAAGTATTCGACAAAGTTTTTGCACACCTGAAGGAAGGAAGCTCCTCTGTGAGTATCATGTTGTACCTGTTGCAAAATAATTGCTTTTATTGCAAATTTAGGACATGGGAGTTAATCATAGGTGAAATTTTGACTCAAATGCACATGAAAATTTGAGTTGAATTTGGCCAAATGTCTTCATAAGGAAAAAAATGTAGAAATGAAAATTGTTTGGGAGGGTTTAACTGTTGTACATGAACATTCTTTTCAAAAAATACTACTTTTAAAATGTGCTACTTTTCCTTAAAAGAAATATGTACATCTGCATCCTGTGATTGTTACTAAATTTTGATATCCAAAATGCTGTGTAATTATGTTGTATTTTATGCCTTGTCTTCATTTTTTTGTTGTTTGTTTTTTATGTCCTTTGTAGTTGCTTTCATGTATAGAAGAAATAACTTTGTGGTCTTAGCTGTCCTTTCATAATATACATCTGTATGAATTTGGTGTAATCTGAAGGTCATGATTATGAAACTGTTAGTGGCTATTTGAGCCAATTGTTTTCCAAGAAAAAATTAAGAATAAGTGTATAGCTCAATGCAGGAAGCATAATTTTGAGGGGGATGTTGTCTGTGAATCAAAATATTTTGGAGTGCTTATTCTTGTGTCTGGGGTATTTGTCTAAATTCTCCTTTGTTTTCTAAAATTACAATAAGAAATATATTCACTAAATATTAAACTTAACTTCATAATTCGCTGAATATTTGCTATAGGTAACAGAAGAAGACATGAGAAGTTTGTGTTTTGGTGACTACATGGATCCAGAACTTGAGGGAGAGGAAAAACTTTATATTGAGATTCCAAGCATTGAGGAGTTCAGTGATGTTGTGGAGCAGTGTCTGGATGAATATAATCAAACCCAGAAAACAAGAATGAACCTTGTTGTTTTCAGGTGTTTATGATCTGTTTTATTAAGAGCTTTAAGCTGTAGTTGATAATTCAGTATATTCAATTTTGTGGACTGTGGTTTTCTGTATGTCTCCTCCCCTTTTTGCATCCTTTATAGTGTTTGTGGTGTTACACCTTTATGAATGGAAGTAAACTGATTTTTTCTTTATGCTTCTCCTTTTTCTACCTGAAAGTAAATAATGAGAAGCTTTTCTCAGGTAGGTGCTGTACTTCTCCTAGGCCTCTGTCCCCAGTGAAGATGAATGTCACAGGACTTTCATTCCCTAAGGACAAGCATCCCACGAGGGAGATGTTCACAATCCAAGCTGTCTGTCTGCTCTGTTGTGCAGCACAGCCATGCACCCAGCTGGTGCTGCAGCTAATCCTGTGAAATTTTAGACTCTGCAGGCCCTTATTGTTACCTTAACTTGTGATCATGCAGAGCTACAACTGAGAGAGATCAGGAGGTCAGACTCCTTCCTCCTGGCTGTTGCTAGAGATTACCACCTCTTCCTATTTGCCACGGTAACTTGACACGTCGCTACTTCCTGAAGGTGATGAGGGTTCTTCAAACAGTTCTAGTAGCAGCTTATTTTAGTCTAGGTCATTGTGCCAAGCTGGATTTCTGAGAGCTAGGCTCTCAGTTTGAAGAGCTGGCAGCCTCTGATCAAAGGCCACTTCCTGGGTGTAGAGGCAATATTGCAGTGACCTCACTGAACAGCAGCCAGGAGAGCCTGTTGGACTGCAGCCTTAGAGTTGTCTCATGGAGAACATCTGAATTGGTTTCTTTTGTTTTTATAACCAGTAAAAATAAACAAGAAGTTATCTTTTTTGAAATGTTTGAAAGTTTCTTTGAGACTACTTTTAATAGCTGCTCAGCTGGCTTTAATTACCCCATGCCCTGTGCTTAAACAGGGGCTCTCCTATAGGCCTTGCTTCATATTCTGAGATAAATCATGCCTGAGTTTTGACAAGGACTCTCAGCAATGTGCAGATACTGCTTCCTGAGGATGTTCCAATGTCAATTCCACATATAACTTACAAAACAGTGTCACAGGTGGAGGAAAGGGAGATGTTTGTTGGTATAAACCATGTTCCCCCAGTGGTTACTTTAAAAGGATACTGAAATTGCTATTGTTCAAGAAAGTTAAAATTGGTATTACTGCTGTTATTTTGAAGTAGAGAATTAATGTTTTTCATTTCCTTTAACACAATTATCCTAACAGTACTCCTGTTCTTACCTCTGCATGTTCTTTCTAGCAATTAGCAGTAATTTAGCTACACACTGATATTTGTATAATAGAATTATAAGTTTTACTTTATTTTGTGGTTCATGCCCACTCTCTTTCTTCCTCTTCCTCTCTACCCCACCCCACCCTGCATTCAGAAACTCGTTTTGGAGATGCCACTCCTTGATTTGTTTCCCAGATTTCTGGGTGCATAGGTCCATGTGTCTGTGCTCTGTGGGTGACCGGGGTGCTCCCCCTGCAGGTACATGCTGGAGCACCTGTCTCGCCTGAGCCGCATCCTGAAGCAGGCCGGGGGCAACGCTCTGCTGGTCGGGATGGGGGGCAGCGGGCGGCAGTCTCTGACCCGCCTGGCAGCCTTCATGGCAAAAATGCATGTTTTTCAGCCAGAGATTTCTAGGACCTATGGTACAAATGAGTGGAGAGAAGATCTCAAAGTGAGTATTAATAACCTGTCTGCATTTTGATTTAATTTTGAGGAAGGAACGTACAATTTTGTTTTGGAACGTACAATTTTGTTTTGGAATGTACAATTTTTACTGTCTTGCATTTTCAGAAACTTCTGAAGAGTGCAGGCGTTCAACGCTTGAAAACTGTATTTCTCATCACAGACGCACAAATTAAGGAGGAAAGTTTTTTGGAAGATATTGACAGTGTCCTCAACACAGGAGAGGTTCCCAATATTTTTGCAGCAGATGAAAAACAAGAAATTATAGAGGTATCTTTAGAAACTCTCTTTAATTTCACCTCCCTTTTAATCTACTTGGTCAGTTCAGTGTGAAACGTGGCTTTTGGACATTTGCACTTAAATCTGTGACTTCTTTTTGAGACTTTAGATAAATCAACTTAGTAAACTTATGGAGTAGTTTATGCCAGCTGCAACCTTTAATTCTGACCTAGTGCTCCATTCACAAACACATTAAGTTGTGCATGTAGAGAACTTGCATTGTTCACAAATACCCCATGGCTGTAGTTATTTTTGTAGTGTATTGCGTAGGGCAAGACTGTGCATCACAATGTTTTCATTGACCAGCAAAGTGCAAAGATGTGACATTTTTATTGGAACACGTGGCCTACCTTTCTCAAAGACTCCTGCTCTCTGGGGCACTAGGGCATTGTTAGACAGAATTTCATAATGGGCAAAAGTGCTCCATGACTTTAGCTCAGAAGTAAGGATGCAGTGTACTCAGGCAAATGAAAAACAAAATTAACTCAGGCTTGGATTTTCACAATAGCAGTTGCAATTTGGGAGGGAGAGACATCAATCTTTGTATACATCAAGTTGGAAACTTAATGTTAGCAAACAATATTTGGAACTGCATGCTGTGCTGTCTCCCTGTCTCTGTATGTTTTTACTAAATTAAGTAGGTATGCTTCTAGTGGATTTTCAAAGTGGTCCTTAGTACACACACAAATGTTCTTTGTTACAATATCTGTATCACTTTATAGATGTTAATCCTGGTTTTTCTTGCACTTGAATTATGGAGTATGTTGATACCTGAATTCGTGTATCTTTCAAAGAAGTTAGATTATAATTCTTGTGATCTTTTTCTGTTACTATTTCATTCTTACCAGGTATATAGTGGCAATATTAAAATAATATGGCTCTTTTCCAGTTTTATAGTTTGTGTGAACATATTCAGAGGCTATATGCTGGAACCTGGTAGCTATCCACAATGTGCCAGCTGGAGCAGAGTTGGTTTTTATTAATTTAAATTTGCTCCCTCCAAAGAATTCTTCTTTTACTCTATTGTTATGATCTACTCTCTGTTGCTCAGAGCAGCAGATGATCATTTCTGGAACACATTCAAATGCTGAAAGGGTCACAGATAAATAGTGCAATCCTGTTCTCAGACAGTATTTACTACTTGTTCTGGTTTTCTACTTTATTTTGCCTGTTTCATTTCCACTAAAAAAATTAATTTCCTGGTGATGCTACCATTAATAGGATTGCTATAGGACTTCAGATGTGCTTAATGAGAATTTATGTAACATTTTTTATGCTATGTATTATTCCTAAGGGTGTTCGTGTTCGTGCAGCAGCTCAGGCTGCTGATAAAAGTGAAGAGCTCAGTCCCTTGGCCTTGTATGCACTTTTTGTGAACTTATGCAAAGAAAATCTCCACATTGTGGTGGCGTTCAGCCCAATTGGAGACGCTTTCCGCAATCGCCTGAGACAGTTTCCATCGCTCATCAACTGCTGTACTATTGACTGGTTCCAGGTATGGGAGAATGTTTCTGTTATTTCCTCCAAAATCTGCTTCAGCTCTCTAATGCTCTATATTTCTAAGTGGCATTAGATTTTCTTTTATCTTCCTTGTATAAGTACTCCTTGTTTTCCAAAATTTTAAAATTGCATAAGCCTTTTCTGTAATAGTTTTGGAGCTCTTTGATGTGTGATCTCAACGTTTCCACATCTAAATAAAGTTAAATTTTGTTGCTACATGTTTCTGAAGTATCAATAGTCTTAGTTTGATGATGGAAATTTGTAATTTTACATAATATGTATGTTTTAGAGGACTAGAGAAACCATTTAATTGTGACTTTAAAATTATTTTAATTGTGGCTGCCTATTAAGCAGGTCATCCATTGTAGGAACAACTAGCAAATACAAATCCTGATGTTTATCAGTAGATCTTTTATAGCAGAATAAAACTTGGAGAAATAGTATCAATGTTAGCAGTATTGCTCTCAGTAAAGCACAGTTAGCTCCATAGCTTGGCCCAGTGCTGTCAATTAATTTTTCTGCCAAAGGATGAATAGACCAGACCTGTTTGGATGGAATGTTACTGTGTACTTGGAGCTAGAATATTGACCAGGAGCTGCCAGAAAAGATTGCATGGGTGCTGACCTTGCTGCCTGAGCTAACCAACCCTTTTATCAGCTCATTCTTTTTGTGTGTCTCATTCTGCTGGTTTGGATGGGAAAACTTGATTTAACATTTGAAGACTGCTAAGAGTTGAATTTTACAAATTCTTTCTTCCTCACTCTCCCTCAGCCGTGGCCTGAAGATGCCCTTGAACGTGTGGCCAGTAAGTTCCTGGAAACCCTTCAGCTCACGGACACTGAGCGCCAGGCAGTTGTGCCCATCTGTAAATACTTCCATACTTCAGTTCTGTCCCTCTCTGAAAGGTCAGTCTATGGCTGTTGCAAACAATCATAAAGTTCAACGCTACTCATTTATATATTAAAAGTTAACAGAACTATTTGCCTTCATAAAAATGGTACGAAATCACTGAAACTGTTAATTTATATCAAAAAGTTACATAACTTTGCTAGTGATAAACTAAAAAATAAATAAATAAAGTTTAAGTTACTCTTACTTTTTTTTTTTTAAATAGGTTTTTACAAAGTCTGGGACGCCATAATTATGTTACTCCTACTTCTTATCTTGAGCTTATTGCTGCATTTCAGAGACTTCTCACTGAGAAACGAGACAGTGTAATGAAAGCCAAGAAGAAATATGTGAATGGGCTAGATAAACTAGCTTTTGCTGAGTCACAGGTGAGGTATAACAAATATGGAACTGAAATTAGGAAGTGTTTGTCAACTGCAGGTCTTTTGCTGGAGAAGTCAGTCAAAAGTGCTACTTAAGATTTTGTTCAGCTCAATCTTCAGCAGTAAAACTAACAAATGTATTTTGCTTTTTCTTTCCTGCAATCACAGAACTTGTGCTAAAGCCATACATCTCTAAACATATATTGTTAAGTGGTATATGAACAGAGCTGTCATTTCCTTGGTGGTTAACAGGTGACTGTAAGTGATCATAGTTCTTAAAATTAGACATTGAATGTAGGAGATTAAAATAAGTCTTGGGAATGTTTTGGTTTGAAACTGAATGTTACATTAACAATCCATAAATTAGTCATTAGGTAAAATCTAGGTCTTAAAGGAATTGCTAGAAATTGTGCTTGACCCTTCTGGATCCCTCCTGATTCTTTTGTATATGCATAGGTTGGTAGGATGAAAATGGAATTGATTGAGCTGCAGCCCAAACTGGAAGAGGCTAAAGTAGAAAATGCAAGCATGATGGAGGTAGAGTTATACAAAAGCTTTTGGCTTTTAATGTAAGCACGTGTCTTATTTCACTGATGTGTGACTTTCAGAAAGTAGAAGTTGAATTGAGGTTTTTGAGCTCACTCCTTGTTTACAGAGGTTTCCAGTATTCTGAGACTGGTTATTTATGTTTATAGCCTTAGAACAGAAATCAAATTTCATTCTTTATATAAAACACATCCTCTGGAAATACAGTCACTGCCTAAGCTCCATGCTAAAGAATGCTAGAGGAATTTTCATGCTAATAGTGATTGATCAGGTTTTCCAAGTTGATTCACAAACATTGCAAAAACCTCAAGTAGTTTTTCCATGTGAGCAGATATGACAAAACAAACAAGAACAGGTTTGCATGGTCTGTCTTTGCATGCACAGGGATTATATTATTGATTGAGGAAAGGATCCTGGGAATTTAGTGGGATTTAGGATCAAAAATCTTGGGTGTTTTGAAAATTCCAGTATATAAAAATATATACATGCTTATTTAGTATGTGACTGTTGTATCACCAAAAAAGCATGATTTAATTGATGTTATACACTTGTTTCTGATTCTGAAGTGTTTTTACAGATACAGTGATATCTCTAAGAAAGCTGAATGTCACTTCCCTAGAACTGCAAAGGGAGTTGGATAAAGACTTATCTGTTAACATATTAAAATTGGAATGCTCTTAACATAATAAAATCTTCAATGTTCCCTTTATATTTTACAATATTCCTTAAGTTCTATAGTAGATAATTTTGGTTTATTTGATCATTCGTGGCATGATATAAATAAAGCCCACTCATGGTTTTTCTTTAGATTATAGAAGTAGAATCTGCAGAAGTAGAAGAAAAAAGAAAAATTGTTAAAGTGGATGAAGAAATTGCTACAGAAAAAGCTGAAGAAGCTCAGGCACTGAAAAATGAATGTGAGAGTGACCTGGCAGAGGCATTACCAGTCATGGAGGCTGCAATTGGTGCTCTTGACACTTTGAAGGCAAGCTGATCTAAATTTCAGCATTTGAAAGTGTTATGTAACTCTCTGAAATGAAGTAGGAATTCAGAAAAAGAAGAGATGACACAAAGTGTATCAAAAATATTCTGACCTGAAATTTTTAAAGCATAATTTTATTTAATCATTAGTTTGCAGTTTCTTAGCATTTATTTAATTTTTTTTCCTCTGCCTAGAGGATAGTGATGGATATTGTTAATCATGATGGTAACATTGTATCATCCCTTCTAAAAGTCCTCTGTTACCACTTATATTCATTGGTAATGGTGTTATAATTCCTCTTTTTTCTATCAGTTCATCTACTGAGTGCTGAGAAAGACATAATACTTCATGTATTTTTTATTTTAGCCTTCTGATATAGCAGTTGTCAAAACAATGAAGAATCCTCCCTCTGGTGTCAAACTTGTCATGGCTGCTGTCTGTGTCATAAGAGAAAAGAAACCTGAAAGAATTTCGGATCCTTCAGGATCTGGAGGCAAGGTAAAACCGCAGACAATAGTCTGAAATAAAAATGCAATTCATGCTCTTTCCAACACTTATCCAACAAACAAGATAGCCCAAGGTCCAATAAAGTAGGTAAGTACTTAGAGCCTCCACCCAGGATTTTACTGAAAACTTTCCTTATTTTCCAAATTTTTTATGTGCCAGATTTAATTTGCTTTACACATTTCTTGAGAATTGATAATACATAACTTCCCTGAAACACTGTTTACTTTTTGACTGAAAGCATGATTGGAAGGAAGTGTTTGATCTGACAGACTTTCTGCTTTACTGGCATCTCAAGGAGATACCAGATTATCAGTATTAAATATTCATTAATTTTAATTAAATTAGATTTGTAATTTTTTGTATGTGTATTTGTTTTAAAGCCTGAAAATGTATTTTCTACTATGTTTTGTAGATTTGGGATTATTGGGGTGTAAGCCAGAAAATGCTTGGCAACATTAATTTCCTAAAGGAATTGAAAGCCTGTTCTGAGACACCCATTCCGGTAAGGCTTTTTCAGTCATTTTTACCAGACACTTTCTTGCAGGGAAAAAAAACAAATGAGGAAATGCTTTTTGGAGACATCATTTGTCCAAAGCAATCAGGTTCTTCTGAGCCTGTGTCCTTTTAGCCTCATTTCACATGCTCTGTTTTGGGAGCTGACTGGGGTTTTTCAGTGGTACCAATGAACATTTGATCCATGTCCAGCCTTCCTATGCCTTTTCCTTTTGTTGCTAGTTTTACTAGATCAACCATTCAGCATTATAAACTTCTTTTTATAATTGACTGTCCATTGACTGTCTTTCTTAACATCTTTTTCTAATTGTATTGTTTTTGATTAAATGAATGATGACAAAATGGGTAATATTTTGTTGATTCTACTGGCAGATATGCAATAAATGCAGAAATGTACTAGCTATATCACCTTTCAAATATGATTTTTTCTCCTAAAGGTCATACTATCCAAGAGTGTGATTCTTGCCCTTTGCTGAATTAATTGGAAATGGAATATGCTTTGTACTTGATAAAATACTCTTTGCCCTTTATAAAACTGTTCCCCAAAAGTAGGCACAAGCAATTACATTTTGTATTACATTAGGAGAAATGCATTTTATAGTGTCCCCACAGTTGTGTATTGAGAAAAAGATAGCAAATAATGGAATTGGTATGTTTTGCACAAGGGGCAGGGTAAATGAAGGCTTCTCTGTGACTGTAATGTGCTTATGGAGCTGCCACAGGGAAGATACAGCAAATGCATGATTAGAAAGGGTAGGGATAGGATTAGAATGAAAACAGGAAAAGATTATATAACATGACAGCAATATCAAAACAACCAAAGGAGCAGAGATTTCTGCAACAATTATTATGGAACAGTTCTTTGTTATTTCATTGTGTAGAGAAATGAGTCAGTTCAGTTTGGAGGTGTCAGCTGTGAGACCTGATGGGCTGCAATGCTTTGGTTCCCCAGGAACACGTCATGCAGAAGATCCGGACCGAGTACCTGACCAATCCAGAGTTTGATCCACAAGTGGTGGCCAAAGCTTCCTCAGCAGCAGAGGGTTTGTGCAAATGGATTAAGGGAATGGAAGTCTTTCACAGGGTATCAAAGGTGTGGTTTTGGTCCTTGCCCCTTGGTGCTATGGAATCTTCCTTTGCTCGGTGTATTCACCCTAAGCATTGCACTTTAATAAAGTTACACAAATGTACTAAAGCACTTGTGGATTGGTTGTAATTGAATAGGAGATTGAACCCAAAAAAGAACGTTTAAAAGTGGCAGAGGAGTCCTTGGCAGTGACAATGGAGCTGTTGAATCAGAAGAGAGCAGAGCTTGCAGAAGTTGAAGGGCGTTTGGCTGCCTTGGAAAAAACCTTCGCTGAAAAGACAGAAGAAAAGGCTCGTTTGGAATTCCAGGTTGATCTGTGTGCTAAAAAACTGGAACGAGCAGAGAAGTTGATTGGAGGCCTTGGTGGAGAGAAAACAAGGTCAGTTTTAAGTTCAAATGTGAGATAAAACAACAACTGTAGAAATAGAACTTGAAATTACGTTCTCTAAGCCTTTAATGCTGTGTTTCTGTCTGAGAACTGTAACACTAAAGAATGTCCTGCACATTGAAATATTCCTGGTTGTTTGTAGCATAAAAATATGGGCAGCAACACTGGGAGAATTGTAGCAGAAATCTCTTCAAAATGAGAGTAGAATACATGAATGAGGTTTTCATATTTTTATTCTTAGCTAAGATAAACAAAACCAAGTTGGTTTTGACATCAATATCATTAATGTGGAGGTTTCAGTATGACTTTTTTCTGCTTGTCATAGATGGCATCAAGCTGCATGTGATCTTCAAGTGGAATATGATAATCTGACAGGTGATATTCTGATATCAGCTGGTGTAATAGCATATCTGGGAGCTTTTACTGCTGGATTTCGACAAGACTGTACCAAAGATTGGAGCAGACTGTGCAAGGTTAGAAGATTGTCATAGAGTTAAATAAATGTTTTGGTTTTTTGAGACAACTGCAAAAGGCTTCAAAAATCCCTTGTGATTTACCTAATGATAGCCGAGTAAACCTCATGGGTAAAGCAATGGGATCAATTCTGCTGATCCAATATTTTGTAGATTTGAATTGAATTAAATCAGTGAATTTACCCTGCACCTATAATTTACTGCAAAATAGCATATGAGAAACAAGAGACCATCATTGATTTTGTCAGGCTTGATTGTTACTGAAGTAAAATCTCATTGTATTGTGTATTTTTCCTTTAAATAAAATAAATAAATTTAAAATGCAGTTATGTGTAATGTAAAACATTCTGTAACTTACGCCATCAAATATTTGTATGTTAATTATATGGTTAATTGTGTGGTTTGCAAAGGGACACTTTCAACACAGGAACCCTAACCCTTACACTTAACCCTAACCCTAATGCCATAATTCATAAACCAAATAAATAATTGATAAATCAAGTGATTTAGAAACACTTAAAATGCATGAAACAGTAACAAATCAGCACTGGATTACTGTACTGACTTAATGGAAGATTTAATTAGGTATTTCCAACTATGTATGTATTTCTTAATTTATAACTTTATGTAACAAACCTCCCTCCATGAATGTACCAAAAACTGGACAAATCTTACAAAATTTGATAGGACAGTATATATTTAGTGGGGAAATTTAGTTAATTATTGAAATTATGGTTTTATTTTCCCCAGGATTTTTACTTGTACATGACCTATTTCAGTCCCTTAAAACAAAATGCACATTGTCGTTTTTGATAGAAGTGGCATTTAATAAAGATATAAAGAAACCCAGAATAAAGGAAAACATTTATTTTGTTGGGGTTTCCCCCCTTCTTTTTCAGGAGAAAGAAATCCCTTGTTCTGAGAATTTCTCTTTGAGCAAGAATCTTGGTGACCCAGTAAAAATAAGAGCCTGGAATATTGCTGGTTTGCCCACTGATGTATTTTCTGTAGACAATGGGGTCATTGTTGACAATTCAAGACGTTGGTAGGTGACAAAAAGGTTTAATTTTCAAATCCAAGCAAGTTCCCACTTAAAAAAAAAAAAAAAAAAAATGTATCTGGAAACAGTGTAGCTTCTGTAGAGCAATATAATTTAAGAAGGAGTGGAATCTTTGTATTCCAGGGGGGAGGTAGAACAATATTTTACAAGAATTCTGTATTCTGGTTATTTTATGAAAACTGTTAAACATTTTTTGCAACTTTTATAGCTATTTCTGCTATTACTTTTCAAATTATTGTAAAACAGTTATGCATCCAATATTCACTGATATCTTAAAATAACATAATTAAATTTTATCACTTCTCCTCGACAGTCTAATACAGAAACATGTAAAATAGTTTAAAATTTTGGAAAATGCCTGCAAGCAGTGAGAAAACTATCCTGTGTTTTCTAGGCCATTAATGATTGATCCTCAAGGTCAAGCAAATAAATGGATCAAGAATTTTGAGAAGGACAACCGTCTGAACGTTATCAAGATCAGTGACTCGGATTATATGAGAACTGTGGAGAACTGCATTCAGTTTGGGACTCCTCTGCTGCTGGAAAATGTTGGGGAAGAATTAGACCCATCTCTTGAACCTTTGCTGCTTAAACAGACATTTAAACAAGGTACAGCAGAATTCCTTTAGAACCCTGAAGGAGAGGACATTAATGTTCAGTTTCTAGTCCTGATGTTTTTCATATTGCTCTCTTCTTGCCTTAATTCTGCCTCTGGTAAGAGAATGGTAATTGCACAAGAGTCTGAGGTTTTATTTTTTAATAAATGTCATTCCTGCCTATCATGAAAATGGTTTTATGTGAAATCCCTATAGGAGACTAAAGAAGTTCTGTGGAGGAAACATTGTCAGTGAAATGGTTTTTCTCGTTCATTTTCATATGTTTTAGTCTGATGATAATAATTGTTAAATTTTGCACAAATAAAGCAAATAAAGCTGTCAAGACAATTTGCTTAAGGCATAGTTTTCACTGTACTTAGCAAGTAGCTATGAATTTGGTTTTCAGCTTTTCCTCTTGTTAGGTGACAGAAAAGTGCACATAAAGAAATTTATATTTTCCCTTCCTTCTTACCTAGATTGTCTTTTCATGTTCAGAATTAAAAACAAAAGGAAAGTAAAGCTCAAACACTTTTTTTTCTTTGTGGTTTCCTCTTTCAGACAAGTAATTCAATGAAAGAATAGTCTGTAAGAATAGAATATTTGGGAATAATTCCGCAGCTCTCTGTTGGCATCTCTAGTTTTTGTATATGCAAATTGGAATACTGTAGGGATAGGATTGACTTGATTTCATCTGCTGAGAGGGATAAGTGGCCTCATTGAGGTCTCTGTGAATTTTTCAGACTCTCAGATATATTTAATAATTTTTACTTCTCAGGAAATTTGTCATTGGTGAGAAGTTTGTTTTTATCTAATGACAGAAGTATTTTTTTCCTATGAATAATCGGAGTAGATAAATTTTCTTAATGTTTCTCTTCTTAACTTCAGGAGGTATGGAGTGTATCAGGCTTGGGGACAGCATTATTGAGTATTCCAGTGATTTCAAGTTTTTTATTACCACAAAACTAAGAAATCCACACTATTTGCCTGAACTTGCTACAAAAGTTTTATTGCTCAATTTTATGATAACACCAGAGGGACTTGAAGACCAGCTGCTAGGTATTGTTGTAGCAGAAGAGAGGTAAGTCTCTCTTTATGGTAAACAGCCATGAAAGGTTTTTATGGCATAATTCCCAGAAAATGGGAAATTAATTTATTGTATAAAATAATGGATGTTACACGGTATGAATGTTGCTCAGTAACAGCTTTAAATTAAAATTTTATTATTTAAAAAGTTTATTAGGGGTAAGTGTCCAGAAGTTAATTAAAAATAGGTGATGTGAGATCATTGTTTTTTCATGGCAATTTTCTCCTGAAATATTCCTCGAATATTAGAAAACTTTGTAAATATTATTTGAATCATTACTGTTATTTTTTCAATGTGACTGAACTGCCAGACAAAGGTGTAGAACGATGAGGATTTAATTTTAATTTTGTATGAAATAAATGCAAAGTACCTCTGAAACTGATTATGGATCATATCTGAGCCCTCACAGAGGCACAGAGAAAACGTATCTGGTTTGGACAGGCATTCTGTGTAACTGGGGAAACTCATTGCTAACAGAAGTGTTCCAGCAGTAAACTGGCTCTGTGTATCACTTGGTGGGTTTTTTTAGGCAGCAGAGATACAATAAAGGAAAAATAGGATGTAGTGCCATTTTCAAAATGCTAAGATGTTAAAGATTAGACCAACATTTCCAAGTACTGATTAGAAGTAATGGGAAGAAATCTATACTCACCAATATAAATAGATGTTAAACACCATAAACCTCCTTAAACTGAAAAGAATATTCATAAAAACTTCCTATTGGAAGAGGGAGTAATTTTCATGGGCTTCTTTTGCAGTCAGTGCAAGATGAGCATTGACTGATTTTGGTTTTTGTGTTTTTCTTCATTAGGCCAGATTTAGAAGAGGAAAGAAATGCTCTCATTATTCAGTCCGCAGCCAATAAAAAGAATCTACAAGAAATTGAGAAGAAAATTTTAGAAACTTTAGAGTCATCTGAAGGTGATATTCTGGAAGATGAGACTGCCATCCAGATCTTGGATTCTGCCAAAGTCATGTCTAATGAGATCACAAGGAAACAGCAGGTAAGGAGTATGTATGTGTGCTTCCCTCAATAATACTGAGACATTACATGTTAAAATTTGCAGCCAGCAGAAGGTCTCTGATTTGGATGCATAGCACAAGGAGCAAATTCTGTACTTGTGAAATGGAAAGAGAAATACAATTGGATCTGTTCTATAATCTTCACTGGTAGTTTATTCAGTCTTAAAAATGTTTTAAAGTCTGTGTATCTGTAGTGCAGGTAAATGGATCAGGCAGCACTGGGGTAGGGCCAAGCGCTCGTTTTACCTACTGGGGTGGAGCAGAAACACGCTTTACTCTGGTGTTTCAGTGCTGCATGGAACTATTCCAGAAATGCTGTTATGAATAGCATTTTCTAGAACAAGAAGAGCATTACACCTGTTAGAAGCTGTTGTTTGTGGCGTGGTGTTGCTGTGCAGATTGCAGAGAAGACGGAGCTGAAGATCGCGGAGTCGCGGGAGGCGTACCGGCCCGTGGCGCAGCACTCGGCCGTGCTCTTCTTCAGCATCGCCGACCTGGCCAACATCGACCCCATGTACCAGTACTCGCTCAGCTGGTTTGTCAGCCTCTACGTCAGCTCCATCCACGACAGGTAGAGAGGGTCTCTCTGCAGAAAGTAAAGGGGTTTCATTCTCTTCTTATGAATAGTGGAGAAAACTATTCATAAGAAGAGAATGAAACAGTTCTGGAAACAGTTTGCCTCCTTAAATGCAGGATTTTGAAGGAAAATAGGATTTATTAATGAATTCATTTATCTTTCTGGTTACTGTTAAAACATAAGATGAACTGTAAGGATGTGCTATATTTAAGTACTTTTAAGAATGTGACTTAGTGTGATGTCAGGTTCTGAAATAGGCTCCATTTTGAAGACTGAGTGCCACCACTCAACTGTAGCAAATTGATTTCAACTTATTATTTTGCTTGGGACTTCTAGAAGTGCTACAGTCTTTTTAAAAGTCAGGGACTAGAGTTGAAATTTTGGGGAAACTGCCACCTAAGTCCCTCGTGGAGTCTGTGGATCTGATATAAATCCTATGCAACCCTAAAGAAATGAGATTTCTTGAGGATTGTATATGTTATTCAATTTGAAGTCTCAGTTTATCACTTCTTTTCTTTTTAGTAATAAATCCAAAGTTTTGAAGAAGCGACTTCAATATCTAAATGACCACTTCACCTACAATCTGTACTGCCAAGTCTGTCGTTCACTGTTTGAAACAGACAAGCTGCTCTTCTCATTTCTGTTGTGCTGTAATCTGCTCATGTAAGCTCATTTTTGTCAAGTCTCTTACAAACAGAAACGAATGATTTTCTCATGGAAGCAGGTAGTGATGAAATGGAATGTTCTTGTGCACATTGATAATTATGCCTTTGGAGCAAGGTCATGAATACTTTGGGCTAAGATGTATAATATTAAAAAATGGAAGAGTGTGTGAGTGCATGGATCACTACTTCAGGACACTATGAAAAAAAAGTGTGTCAAGTGTGCCTATTTGTCAATGGTTTTGTCCATGATAAATCTATATTTAAAGGATCTAGGCAGTGTTACATACATTTTGACATTACTTATGTCAAAAACAATTTCTGTTATTTAAGAGAACTTTTTAGAAAGAAAACTTGGCCAGTAATGTGTAATGGCAACAACTCCTAGGTTTTTGTCTTTGTTTGTCATTTTTTCTCTTCTCTGTCTGTTACCCTTTTGCATAACATCATGTGATTTCAGATGCAGTCTTCTCCTTTCTACCAGCTTTTTATTTTTCTCTTCCTAATTTTGTGTGAATACATTATGAAAGGAATGACAGGTTCAAAACTGCACAACCACAATGTGCATACTTAATTAATTGCAGTGTGTACTCATCTGTACATGGATGTTCTTCCTGGGCCAATCTGTAAGGGTACTGTAATTGTAGAATGCATTGTTTTTTGCAAAGCCTTTAAAAAGCAGAAATAATTGCACTTTAAAAAAAAGAAAAGCAGGTATTAGTTCTTCACCAAAAGTGCTGACAAGCACGGGAACAGGCTGCTCAGGGCAGTGCCATCCCTGGAGGCATTTAAAAGCTGTGCAGATGTGGCACTGAGGGACAGGGGTTAGTGATAGCTTGGCATTGCTGAGTTAATGGTTGGACTTGATCTTAAAGGTCTTTTCCAGCATAAACAATCAATTGATTCTAAGATTTATCTCTTGAAACCCTTACTTTAGTATTAATCAGACATTTTTACCATGTAGTTTTTTAATTAAATAGAATATTGAGATCTGATCTCAGCTCTTACTGAAGTAGAAGCATTCCTAAAGGGCAGTGAAGTGTAATTCATTTAAAACCACTGTTTATATTATGTAAAATCATATCTCAATTACTGGTTGTTTTTTTTTTAATATATATAGGGCTAATAAAGAAATAGAACATCAAGAGTTTATGTTCTTACTAACTGGAGGTGTGGGTCTCAAGAATGAGCACAAGAATCCAGATCCATCTTGGCTGTCAGATAAGAGCTGGGATGAATTGTGTCGTGCCAGTGAATTCCCAGCGATGGGAAGATTGAGGTAAAATACTGATGTGAATTGGCCTGAATTGGTTTTGACCAATACATATGTAACATGCTGAAAGAAATGATTGTTATGTTTTCCAAATGAGTACCAGAATGCAAAGGGCATGAAACCAGCCCCTTTTTTTCATTGTCATGTTTGCTTCACTTAATCCAATCAGTCAGATCACTATTTATAATATTATGTAATAAAACTATTTTTTTAATTATTTGAGGCATTGCCTAAAGAATTTTTTCTTCCAAAATGTCTTCACAGTAAAGAAACAGTGATTTAAGGGTTCAGTGAAAGCCAGAGATGGTAGATGTAGCAGAATTCCACTGTAGTTCTGGGGAAGGAGTATTTCTAGTAAACTCTATTCTCCTGAACTCAGCACAATTTCTCTGAGTTTAAATAGAATTTAGCACTAAATTCTGGAGACAACATGGCTGTACAAGACTTCCATAAATTAGCTAAGTGCAAATATTTGGAACATTTTGATCTGAATGCAGTAACACTGCTCTCTTAGAAGTTCTTTGAGGTTGTTTTTTGTTCAGCCCCTTTGGAGTACAAGTGGCAATGTGGATGATGATCCCACCTTTAAGTAATCTGAGAGTTTTCCCATTGCCAAGGACATACTCTGCATGTTAAGTGAAGGAAAACAGTTTGGTTTTTTTCCTAGTTGAATTTCCTGGTAATTTTTTTCAGTTAAATTGTGGTGTTTTCCTGAACTAGTGGAGGCAGAAAATTCCCCCAGATCTATGAAGGTGTAAGCAGAGCTGCCTGGAGAAACAGACAGAACTTACTGTCAGCTTGGAACATTTCAGGTGGAATCTCTCCTCAGCAGCATGGTGGAAAGAGATTTTTCAGCATTCAGCATTGAGAAGCTCAACTGTAGGATTATTTTCTGACATAGATATCAAGTGTCTTAAATGACAGTCCAGTGTAATTTTCCTTTGATAAACATTAAAAAAAAGACTCCAGGTATTTCTAGTACTTGTGGTTTTTTTCCTCTAGGAGTCATGTCTCTGAAAATATACGTGAATGGCAAAAAATGTATGATAGCAAAGAGCCTCAAAACTTACCATTACCAGAAGAGTTGAATAATACATTCAGTGAAATACAGAAGATGATAGTTCTTCGGTGCTTACGACCAGACAAGGTAAAATGATCTGTTATGGAGTGTTTGTAGACTGTGCTATGCATCTTCCAGTAATTAATCTGTTCTTCATTATATTAATTAAGAAAGTAAATGCTGTTCTTATTTTTCAAGTGACCAATACAAACACCTCAAGCATCAGCTGAAATCTTTCTTTCTGATGTGATTTAATGATTCTCATTGCTCTGGCTCTCTTGAAATATTTTTTCATGCCTAGGTTGTTTCCTAGTGCACTCAATATACTCGAGGACAGGACATATTAGCCTGAAAAAATACACAGGTTATCTAATACCATGTGCTTTCCTGCAAATGATAATTAAGGCAAAAAGAGATGAAATGTGTTGATTCGAATGACCAAGATGAACTTTCAACAAATTCTGCCTTTGGTGCTCTTAGCAGATTGTATTGCATTTTCTTTAGGAGCTATCAATGTTAGAATTTAAGGCATATTGCAACTGCTCCCTTGAATTAATTAAAAATAATGACATTAATATGTCCTAAGGGAGAATGTGCTTGTCCTCCACATTAGGAAAAGCCTGACTCAAGGTCTAAATGTTATTTAATATTATTTATACAAGGTATGCTATTCTTTATTTTCTAAAAACATTATTATTCCTCTTGTAAGGAAAAAATAAGGAGAGAGGTGTCAACAAGATGCTTTTGGATCACTCTGCAAGAGTGGTCTCAAATCTCTGCAGATCAGAGAGGTGTCTTCAGGGTTGGGAATTTGGCATAAAAGACATTGTCAAATCTGCAGTTATATCTATGTTCATGGTTTGTATCTGCTTTTTTTTTTACCAGATTGGTCCAGCTGTAACAACATTTGTCACTGAAAAACTGGGGAAGAAATTTGTAGAGCCACCACCTTTTGATCTAGCAAAAAGTTACTTAGATTCAACTGCTACAGCCCCTTTAATATTTGTGCTGTCTCCAGGAGCAGATCCCATGTCTAGTGAGTACACACAGAAAGTAGGGACCTCAAATTCCCCTTCAATACACAGTGAGGATTCTTTTCCATTTTCTGCAAGTAGATTTGAGCGCATTGTGTCAGACTGGTAGAATTCTGTGCCCCTTCAAAATGCTAATTTGTATATACATGTAAACAAAACAGTAAAAGAAGTTTTTCAATTTTTTTTTCTGACATAACTTCTTTTTAATATATGAGTGCTAAAATCTTATGCTTCTTTCTGTTCAAGGCCTCCTGAAACTGGCAAATGACAAAGACATGGTGGGAGATAAGTTTCAGTCCATCTCGTTAGGACAAGGGCAAGGACCAATAGCTACAAAAATGATTCAAACAGGAATGGAAGAAGGAACATGGGTTTGTTTACAAAACTGTCATTTAGCTGTCTCCTGGATGCCAATGCTGGAGAAAATATGTGAGGAGTTTGACAGTGAAAAATGTCACCCAGAATTCAGACTTTGGCTTACAAGTTACCCTTCACCAAAGGTATATGCATGGCCCTACAATCTCTGTTTTAGGGATAGGGAAAGTTGGTGGCATTTTTAGGGAATTTTTGTATACCTCAATGAGCTGATAATACAAAACTTCTCTGAAAGGCAATGAGGCTTTGAAGAGATAATTTAACCAAGACAGGACATTTAAAAATAATTATAAATATGATAACATCAAGCTTCCTTTGTAATATTTTGATGCTGTGATGTGCAATATTTTGTGTACTATTCAATGAAACTCCAGTCTGTCAACATATATGATTAAGAGTGTTTCTTTGCTCTCACATAAATTTAAAAAGTTATTCTTGCATGTTATCTGTGAAGTGTTGAATACCAAGAAAACATTTTAAAATACACGTTTGTTATTTACAGTAATCTTACTTTCTTGATGCCTTGAAGAATTTTTTTTATAAGCTGTTGGCCTTTAAAATGTAATTTCTTGCAGATAGCTGTTAATGTGAAAAACACAGAATAATAGTATATTGTTAATATAGAATCATTTCCACACTCTCTGAATGCTGTATTGCTGGGTTTTATTTCTAGTTTCCAGTAACCATTCTGCAGAATGGTGTGAAGATGACAAATGAGCCTCCTACTGGTCTGCGGTTAAACCTGCTTCAGTCATTTCTTTCTGATCCTATTTCTGATCCTGAATTCTTTGCTGGGTGCCCTGGGAAGGAGCTGGTAATGTGCCTGTCTCTTGAGAAGATTTTGGACTTTGGGGTTTTGTTATCCAATTTCACATAGCAATATTTTACATGGTTTCTTAGGCTTTATTAAATCCCTGACATGCTACACACACATAGTACACAATGTACATGGACTCTGAGCATTGATTAGAAAGGCATGTCTGTTGTTACTGAGATAAACTCTGAGGAGACCTTTTCTTGCTACCAGGGACCAAATATTGCAGTGCCCATATATCTTATTGATACCTGGTGAACACCTTAGCTAATCATTACCTGGGAAGGAAGTGAAAAACAGTGGGATCAGAGATAAGAGTTATCAATATACATAGGTGTGACTGCACCTAAGGACTTGCTTTAAAAATACATTTGTATTTTTTGTTAATCTAATGAACCTTAAAAATAAATACCTTGTGCTATTGGAATTCTTATGAAGTCAGTTGCCCTGTACATTAAAGAATATCATGGTGCTTGAGGAACTGGCTAAATGTGCTTGCATTTGTTGCACTGTGTGTGCACTTGTTCCCTGGGCAAAAACCACAAGGTTCTGAGCAGTGACCTGGATTTATACCTGGGTGGAGAGTGGTAATCCAAGGGTGCTCACTGCACATCTTGCAGACTACCATGAACTTACAGACTAGTTAATAATACATTTTTCTTTTGCTTTTCTCAAAGGTATGGGAGAAATTACTATTTGGAGTTTGCTTCTTCCATGCTCTTGTTCAGGAGAGAAGGAAGTTTGGGCCCCTTGGTTGGAATATACCCTATGGATTTAATGAATCTGATTTGAGAATCAGTATCAGACAGCTGCAGGTAAAATCACTCATTACCTCCTGAACTCTGATCTTGCAAAATACAGCTGGGAGTCACAAGGAGCAATACACTGAAGTTACCTCAAATGTTCACAGATATTCAGGACTTCAGCTGTAAAGCCAAGGAATGTCAATCGTAGTATAAATATTTTCAAAATTACAAATAACAAAAAACTTAATTAAAAAACATATATTAATTATATTCCATATGTCTGCAGAAATCTTAATTTCTACAGACATATGGAATAGAATTGATATATGTGAGTATCATAAAAGTTAAATTTGTCATGTACAAGAGCTCACTGTTCTCAAGGTAGCACGTGTCAATGACAGTCACCTATTAGGGTGGTTAGTAGGGGGACTTTTTTTACATGTGTACTGGTAGTTAACAGAACCTCAGACTATTCTCCTTCCCCAAAATGAGATGGTGAACACTGCTTGACCTTGAACCTTTTATAGGCACTCTGTATAAAAGTCAGGAGAATTAAAACTGAATTGCAGAAGTTGAGGCTGAAGATTTGAAAAAGTTACCAAGAAGTTAATGAATGAGATTGGAGGAAGATTAAAAGATAAATGAAGTGAAACACATGTTTATTTCTGGTGCAGAAAAGTGTCCATCTGAACTGGAGAAATCATCCACATGTAAATAATTGAAGAATTACTTGGGTGACTAAGTAATTTTGATACTCATAGGAGGCTTTTGCTCTTAACTCGTCTTGATTTTAAACAACAATTTTTACCTGAAAATAAGATTTAAGAGTTTGAGTTTCCAGCACCTAGGAAGAAAACTCCATAAACTGCAGCTTACACATGCTATAGCTTCCAGCCTTTTATTCTGTTAGGTCCCACTGTTGTTTAGCAGATACTGCAAGTCTCTAGAACTGCTCTCTTGTTGTCATCTTATTGCAGCGGTTCCATACTGTTGTCTCCTCATTGCAAAGGCTTCACACCTTCTTGGTGGTTTCTCAGGGGCAGCTCCTCAGAGCACTGACACTTTCTTCTTCACAAAGCAGCCACTGACTCCAGTTCCCTTCTCAATGAGCCACCCCACTCTTTTATAGCATCTTCTTCTCATTGGGTACAGCTGGGGCCTGTTAAAGTCAGGCCTGCTCCTAATCTTTGATAATTGGCCCAGCTGCAACTCCTTAGGGGTAAGATTACTTTCTCCACTATCTCCATTTCCTTATATTGTATCCCCTGCACTGTTATTTCTGTTTCAGTTATTCATCAATGAGTACAGCCACGTTCCCTTTGAGGCTGTCTCCTACCTGACTGGTGAGTGTAACTATGGAGGGCG
Organism: Zonotrichia albicollis; assembly: GCF_047830755.1. Taxonomy (NCBI): domain Eukaryota; kingdom Metazoa; phylum Chordata; class Aves; order Passeriformes; family Passerellidae; genus Zonotrichia; species Zonotrichia albicollis. Next base: position 12,160,472 of record NC_133830.1, read on the forward strand.
AGTGACAGATGACTGGGACAGACGTTTGCTGCTGACCATGCTGGATGATTTCTATAACCCCGACATCATCGAGAACCCTCGGTACACTTTTTCTCCCAGTGGCAACTACTATGCTCCACCCAAAGGCACATATGAGGAGTACATTGAGTTTATTAAGGTAAAAAGTAGCAACAAGATTTTGCACTGTTACACTGATGTGCTAAGAAAGCAATCCTGAAAGGCTTAAAGAGGTGGTTTTGCAGCACAATGAACTGTGTGCTCAGGTTCTTGCCAGCATCCTTGTACGATCCTTGATGTGACCTCAAATGTTTTGGAGAGGGAATCAGTAAGTAGATAGGGGGATGTGTAGCATAGATTCTGTGGAAATGACTTACTGTGTGAGAAGTGGTGGCTCTGTCACCAGTACTTCTGCCTGCAAATACCTGTGGTGGCTCTGTCACCAGTAATTCTGCCTGCAAATACCTGCCTCTAAGGTCCTCACTCACCTGCAGCTCAAGTTTTTCACTTGGCTTCTTAAAGAAACCTTGGATGAGATTCCTCCTGCTCTATGTCACCCAGACTTTTTTTTTCTTTTTTGTCCTAGAGTCTTCCCTTTACTCAGCACCCAGAGGTATTTGGCTTGCATGAAAATGTGGATATTGCAAAAGATCTTCAGCAAACCAAGACCCTCTTTGGATCTCTGATTTTAACACAAGGAGGAGGTTCTCAGGGAACGTCTGGGGGTGGTGACAGCACTCTGTATGCAATTGCAGATGATATTCTCAGCAAGGTATTGTATTGTATAAATTACTTCAATATATCTTTTTACAAAGCAGAAATTCCTTAACTAGAATCTTCACTGTAAAGTAGATTTCATCTTGGAAGAAAAGCATTCTGAAAGGAACTTAGTGCAATGTGAAAGTAAGAACTTGTGTGGCTGTAACAGACCACAGCTATATTTCAGTTGAAAGAAATTTTATTTGTTTTATTAAATAGGCAGAAGACAGTAGAAAGAGAGAAAATACAGCAAAGAGGACTTGAAAGAACAGTTGATTCATTCACATGAACAATTTTAAAATTAATAAATAGAAATATATTAATAAATTTTCATTATATTAAAAATTCTAGGTTTTTTTTTTTTAAATGAACATGAAAATCTTACACATTTTTATGTAGGTTGAACTACTGAATCCTGTACTGCTAAGATACTAATCAGAAAGTTTAGTGGTTTCTATTGCTCTGGAAATTTTCACATTTGCACACCTTAATGTATAATCATAGTGATATATATGAAATGGTTTCCAAATGTGTTGTCATTTACAGCTTCCAAAGGATTTTGACATTGAAAGTTGCCTAATTAAATATCCAGTGAGATATGAAGAAAGTATGAACACTGTGCTGGTGCAAGAAATGGAAAGATTTAACCAGTAAGAATGTTCTATTTTATTAAATTTACCAGAAATCATTCCATTCACAGAAAAATATTTCTTGCAAATCATATTCTGTAAGCCCTGTGGTGTGTGAAATATTTCTTTGTTCCCTTCTAATTGCCTGCAGTGATACCTGCAGTCCAAACACCCTTGCTCCTTGTGGAGAGTCAGAGTGTAGGATAGATGTCAGGAAAAATAATAGGCAAGATGTGAGGCAAAATTAACTGAAAGAGAAAAGGGAGTATGAGGAAGTACTGGGAAAAGAGAATGCAAACAATATATAGATATATTTTTTTAACTTCGCTTTCTCTTTCACCATCATGACCTTAATTTTATTTTATTTTCCTCATATTTCTGACCTGTAAGGTAAAGGAATTAGAACCTCCACATGCACAGTTATAGTTTATTAAATGTTTTATGTAATGGAGATATTTTTGTTTTTTAATATTCTCATGTGCTTCTGTTTGAATTTTTTCCCTCTTTTTCCGATGTTTTTTCCCCTATGCCTAATTTTCACAATTATTCTTCTAAGACTACAAACCTAGAATTGAATTTATTTTTCTCCTTGTGTCCTCAGTCAAATTTTTGACTTTGTTTCCTAATTTTATTTCTTATCTTCACCTGCCTGCCTATTCCTTCTTTCTGGTTTTTCTCTGTCTTCCTTCTTTTCTATTTTTCTCTTCTCCTGCTTAATTTTCTCCCAAATGCTCTCTGGCCTTAAGTCTCCAAGTTATCCTTATTGCACACCCTCTTCTTTTGCAATCAAAACCTTTTTCCTTCATCTATAATATAGTGGATACATGTGGAGTTCCAAATTTATCCTCTAAAAAAAAAAAAATCAGGATATCAGAGAAAACAAAAGAATTTATTACTGTTTGTAGTCTTAAATAAATCTGCCCGAATCCATGACTTTACAGACATGGCTTATTGTGCAGATATCTATATAGATATATAGATTAAAAAAGCTAGAAAAGTTCTATAGATGCCTCCATAATCCACTTCTTTTAGTTTTTTCCAGTGACACAGTCATGTTTAACAAATCATGCAGAATGTGTGAAAAATTGTTTGTTTTTTAATTCTAGTTTAATCCGAACTATTCGCATTACACTAATTAACCTGAAGAAAGCCATTAAAGGACTGGTTGTTATGGATGCTGCACTGGAGGCTCTGTCTGGCAGTCTCCTGATTGGAAAAGTTCCTGAGAAGTGGGCACAGCATTCATACCCAAGTCTAAAACCACTAGGGAGCTATATTGTTGATTTGCTGGCAAGGCTGAAGTTCTTACAGGTAATGTACAAGTGGCAGTGCTGCCAATTGTTCAATCTGCTTTTCCATATGATTTGTGTGATAAGGAGTGATAGGCTTTGTTTAGATTTTCTGAGTACAATTATGTAGAAAATAGTCAAAGAGGATGGGATTCCTCTCTTTCTGGTTGTTCAATGTATTGCTTTCCTCTCTCCAGGACTGGTATGAATTAGGGAAGCCTGCTGTTTTTTGGCTATCAGGATTCTATTTTACTCAAGCTTTCCTAACTGGAGCCATGCAAAACTATGCCAGGAAGCACAGGATCCCTATTGACCTTCTGGGATATGAATTTGAGGTATGGATAAAGTATAAATTGATGTTGTGGTGAGATGGAGTAAATAAATCCTACCTGGAAGATTCATTTTGCAACTGACTGCAGTGTGAAGGCATGTATTTGTTAGGAGTGGGAGGCTAAATAATTCTCAAAGTGATTAAAAGCAATTCTATCACTGGACCCAGAACTCCACTCAAGGAAACTGTGTATATTTTTCTGTGTAATTAAAGCCTCATTTTGTAACCTACAAGAAAGATAATTAACAAAGCCAGAGAAGTCTGCTGTTTCTACAGATATATATAAAAGTAGCATTGAAAAGGAGGGGTTACAAAAGTAGCATTGAAAAGGAGGGTTTACTACATTATTCTCCGTTTGGTTTGGTCAAAAAATTGGCATAATAGCTCAAAAATCAAAGAGCTGTGAGAGTTTAATGACTTGTAACACTTCTTTCCTGCAGGTTATTCCTAAGGATACTGCTGATACTGCACCAGAGGATGGTGTTTACGTCCATGGATTATTTTTAGATGGAGCTCGCTGGGACAGGGCCAAGTCAGTAGCCAAATGTTTTACTCTGGTTCTGGAAAGCTTTATTCAGTGCTCAAGCAAGACTGGTTTAAGTAATTTAAGTGATACTTTTCATATTATTGAAATAACACACTAAATTAAGTACTCTTTCATGCATGGAAATGGGGAAATAAAAACAAACAAGCAAGTAGCAACCAAAAAACACTCACCAAACCCCTCAAGCCACAAACAATGACTTTGTTGCTGTCTCTCTCCAGGGGAATATTAACTGAGCAGTATCCCAAAGTGCTCTTTGATGCCATGCCCATCATTTGGATAAAGCCAGGTGAGGATGATTTCTCTGATGTGTGAGCTGTTCAATGAGAAATTGCAACAGTGGTTTCCTTTTTTTACTGAAGATCACTGAGGAGAACATTTCACAGATTTACAGAAACTCTTTTACCTTATGTGATTTAGCAAGGTTTGCTCAGGTTATTTTTAGCTCTGTGATAGCTGTCTTTCCTACTAGTAAGATAATGTTCACAACTCTTTTCTTTGATTGAGAGGAGTAAATCCTTGTTTTTATTTATGCACAAAATCAGGACTTACTACTGCAACTGCTGCACCCTAAGTGTTAGCAAATAGGCATTATTAATATTTGCCACTTTCTCTGCTTGTGCCTTCTCTTGAGGTTGGATGAATTTATTCAGCCTTTCATGATTTTATGCTTTGCACAAGTTCCATGGAAGAAATCTGGGCATACAAAGAGTTCCTGCAGAGTTCTGTCCTTGGGTCTCAGATGACTTGAATTGCAGTTAGATTCTCTGGCAATTAGATGGGAATTCTTGTAGAGCTGTGAAAAACTCATGTATAAGCTATGTATTAACTATTCAGTTTTTAATGTGTCTTTGAGTATTAAAAAGCTGGTAGAATCACAGGAGGGCGTCGAGTCCTGAAAATAAATTTTAGCTAAATTAGTAGGGTTTAAGAACACAAGAAAACACAACAAGAAAAAGCCAGATAATTTTATTCTGTTGCTCACAAAACAATTTTGCATTTTTATTGACCTTTAAAGATGTTACTTAACATTTGCATGTACATTATGTCTGTACCACTGGATCTGCTGGATGTCATACATTGTTTTGGGTTTTTTGAAGCTGTGAAAGCAGACATCAAGAAGACCAACGCCTACGTGTGCCCGCTGTACAAGACAAGTGAGCGCAAGGGGGTGCTGTCCACCACGGGGCACTCCACAAACTTCGTCATCGCCCTGAGGCTCAACACGGACCAGCCGGTGCAGCACTGGATCAAGAGAGGAGTGGCCCTGCTGTGCCAGCTGGATGACTGACTGGGACACTCAGGCTTCACAGCGCCCTCTTCTCTCTGCTGCCTTGCAGAGGAAGTGGAGCTTGGTGTGGAAAAGAGCCATCTGGAGGTTTTTGTGTTGTGAGAGGGCATGAAAATACTTTCTGACCCTCAAGGTTTTGTATTAGTATGTATTATTTTTGTTCTAGACCGTCTTTACAATCTGTCAGCTATACAACTAGGATTTTAGCCCTTGGTTATATTATTAAAATGTTTTAGCCCTTGGTGATGTTATTAAAATGAACACTTTTTTTGTGCATTAGTTGAATATCGCAAAATATATTTTCATGGGAAATGAAAGTAGTCTGTGCTTTCTGAGAGAAATATTATAGGTAATAAACTTGATTCTGCACTTTTTTTTCTTTAAAAATAATTAAAAAACATTACTCAAGCATTCTTTCTACATCTCCTCTAGCAAAGAACTGTTTTCACCTTGCATTCAGATACAGCCATCATCTGTTCTGTGTATGGATCCCTCCAAAAAACTGCAGTAGGAATAACTGAGCACATAAAGGTCTTACTCCATCCTAGCATCACTATTACACCTGGGCATCTGTGTCCCTGCTTATTGGGTGTTGAACCAGTGTAAGTCTGTCTTTCTGACACTGCTTTCTTTTCCCTTTAAAAATTCTGGTTTTCAATTGCTTTTCTATTGGTATTAATGTAAATTATGATTAAGCAATCAGGAGCATGTAATGATTTTAACAGAGTTTTTGTTTGATTATTTGCTTGGTTTTGTTCACTTTTATTGTTTTAAGTTTATTTTTTCTGCTGTCTCACTCTTAAGCAAGCTCCTAAGACCACCTTTAGCTTGCTCTCCTAGGACACCACTAAAGGATTTTCTCTTTACTATGTAATACTTCCTGCTATTGGTCTGAAATACTTATTCCAAAACTCAAAAGTATTTTTACAAGGAAACTGGACTTTTAATTCCTTCTTTTGTTGGCAGCACTTATCAGGTCAGATTATTAAACATAACTGACGTGTGAAAGAAACGTGGAGAAAGTCCCAGAGTATCCTATGACTGGGTATTTATAGTGAGCTATTAATGGACATGGGCTCTGCAGAGATTGTTTACAATCCTGAAAATGTCACTTTCAGCTTAATAATCACTTCTTCAAAGGCGGAGATTTTCCCTCTTTCAGAAGGTGAGGAAAGCCAGTATATTTTCTATATTTTCTCAATGCATAGGAAAATTAGTAGTACTTTTAGGAAAAAAAAAGTAGTCTATGTACTCATTGAGCCATAGCAAAATCAATTACTAACAGTTTCTTACTGTATGCGTTGCTAATATTTTTCTCTATTTTTGCCAAATATGCAATTACAGAGCAAGGCCTTGCAATCACACACTAGGTGGACCAGGTAAATTAAATGATGCAGATTTGCTATGAATTACTTCTGCCCAGCTTTGAGATATTTCTAGAATTATTCCAAGCTTTGTAGCTGGCATGTTGACAACTTCCTTAAATTTCCTGTGCTCATTCATTTTGCCAAGTTATTTATTAGCTTTCAGTTTTATTTATTAATTTTATTTTACCTTGCCCTGTCGTTTTGTTTGGTTTTGGTTTTTTCAGGCCAGCTTTCTTGCAAGACAGAAGTGGAAGTTTTGCTAAGGTAAAACAGATGAGAGGTTTGAGCCTAATGGAATATCTGAGATCTTGAATCTGCCAAGAACAGCATGACTGCTTAATCATGTAACAGTGTAGTCATTTATTTTAAACTGTGTTGCATTTCTCTTGATACTGACAGTGTTTGCTGTTTCTATTAGATCTAGATCTAACCTAAAGATTTAACATCTGCTTCTAATTAAACAACAGTGTTTCCCTACAGAAGTGATCCATGTGGTGCTGATTTGCCATGAATAATTCTGTGTATATGGTTGATGGTGATTCTGATGAGGAAATCTCTACCCAGCAAGCTATTCAGGAAAGCTTACAAGATTGGCATAAATTTGAAACAAGTGGCAGTGCAACAGAGGTTGAAAGGTAATAAGTTATTATTTCTGTTTTGGGTGTTTTCTTGGCATTACTGTAAACATTTAGTAGACCTTATTTTCCTTTTTTAACTCCCTAAGTTGTATTGTGCTGACCTTGTCCCATGGATACTGGAAAGCACTGGTACCTCACTTGTTTTGTGTTCTCCCTGAAAAAGTGTACCTGTTTTTTGGAAAATGTGAAACATATGAAACTTTCAGGTGATGTTTTGCATCAATATGTTAATGAGTATAAGGCTTTGTGAAGAAGAAAAGTAGGTGATGTAGAAGCAGATTGGTATGGGAGCTTCCCCTTATTTTAGCATTTAATTGTTGGCCTTTGTGTGAAAAATTCAGTATTTACAGTGTCAGGGAAAGACCAATAAAAATAGTGTTTTGATGTGTTAAGCCCTCACAAAACCAGTGTAACTTAGGAAAATCTAACATATTGTCTACATTAGAGTATTTGAAGTAAGGTATAATTATATCCTTAGCTTCATATGAATTTTTACTTCTTATTTTATTCTTGCTTCACATGAATTTTTACTTCTGATTTTATTCTTGTTCTGTTTATGCAGTTTCCAGTATACCACAAGTAAGGAACATGGGCAGATCGTTGCAGCAATTCGGAAAGTTAAGTACAAATACAGCCCTGGGAATGGCTGAGCAATGCTTACACTTTGGGCTTTGATCACCTGATTTAAGTGCAGCTCTCCTTGGTACAGTCTTGGGAGAAGTAAGGAAACTACAAACAAGACATCCAAAAGCTAGCTTATTAGCTAGGATCATGGAAGTGGGATGGGTTCAATGTCACCCCTTCCAAAAATTCCAGTGCTTCATCTCCTGAAATTAGAGGAAAACTCCAGGCCTTTCATGAGGCTTCATCTCACAAGCAAGATATACTGGTGGGATAAATGGCACTCAATGTATTAGCTACCTGAATTTTGTCTTATGATGTGTAATGGGATATATCTATGCTAAAATATCACAGGCCAAGAGGAGGCCTTGAAGAAGTTGGTGAGGCACAGTTCTGCTTTTGAAGAAGCAGATCAGGAAGGCTGGCTTCCTGTGCATGAAGCTGCAGCACAGCTAAATAAGAACATCCTTGAAATAACTTTCAAAGGTACTAAGTCCTTCTAGTTTTCCATCAAAAAGTTTTACAAAGTAAAGTTTGATGAATCATCCACCTTCAAATGTGTTCTGCTTTTCTGTATTTCAGCCTCCCGTGACATTACCTGGGAACAGTCCACTCTAAAAGGGGAAACACCTCTCTTGGTGGCAGTAAGAAATTGTTTTGTGGACAATGTCCACTTTCTCCTGCTCAATGGCTGCAATCCCAATGTTAAAAATGAAGAGGGAGATTCTCCTTTAGTTATAGGTGAATACTGTTTTTAGGGGTGGAGAGGTGAGGGAATGAGGTGAGGATACAGTTATACATTTTAGGTTTTAAGGTGATATATTTGACTTCAGTGCCTAAAATATTTTGCTATAAGGAGAAAAAGATAATCTCAGCATTGAATAGATCTGCCCCTGTGTTTTCTCAGATGATAATTAGCTTTCTCCTTGAAGTGCAGAGTGCCATCCTCTGCTTTCCTTGGCATCATTTCTGCAGTGGTGCCAGGTAGTGAGTCCTTCTGTTCCTTCATGCTGTGCCCTTCATGTCTGCAGGCATAGAACATTCAGATTCTCTGCCCATATGATATCTCCTATCAAAACTATTGTTAAAGAAGGAGAAGAAGGCCTAGCAATCATGTGTAGGACCCTCAGTCCATCCTTGTAAGATGGCTGCAGTTGTAAGTCAGGGCCATCTGCTTTAAAAAATGTACAGAGCTCCTAGATACTTTTGAAGTGCAGAGCATTAAAATGTACCATCCCCCAAGAAGGGGATGCATGGGATTTATCTAAAGCAGCCATGTCGGTCACAGATAATGGGACATCACAGTTTCTGTCACAGAATGCTGTCACTCAATGGTGTTGAGGCAGCTGTGGTGTTCATGAAGCTGCTCAGCCTAATCTGTCCTGCTGAGGGACACTTACTGTCCTGCACAGCCTGGAAGATCAAAGAGAGGAGGGAAGGGTGTTGCCTGATCATTCCGTCCACTGGAGCCAATGCAAATCTCTCTTTTAAGATCCTCCCTGACTTAAGACTTCAGGCTTATTAAGCTAAGAAGGCATATGAAAGTCATTATAAGCTTTGTTTCATATTGTGGTATCTGCTTATGGAGATTTAACAGAGCTCTGGCGGCAGCTCCTGAGCACCAGGCCCTGGGTGTGGTCTCCATCTAGTGGCAAGGAAAAGCTGTGTTTTGTTCCATTACCAAATGCAACAGAGGGGAAAAAATCTACAGAGATTACCACGAAATGATTCCTTTGCATACTTAGTGCAGTCCTGGAAGCAAAGAACAGACTTGTTGATGAGTTAAACCTTTCAGCGTAGGGTAAGGTTTAACTCATGAGTTAAACCTTTCAGCACAAGTAGCACTGCCAGGAACAGTGAGCAGTCACATAACAGCAGCCATGGTGCACAGATGGCACTGAATAACAATCCTGTCTGATGCTTTGCTTGCTGTCCTACAGCAATTAAACTTGATTCCTATGACATTGCCTCCTTGCTGCTGCGCTCTGGTGCCAGAGTGAATCTGCGCTGTGTCCATGAGAGAACTGCTCTGCATGAGGCAGCCAGGCTGGGCAGGAAGGACCTGGTACAGCTTCTCCTGGAGTCTGGGGCAGACCCTGACCCCCGCAGTGGATATGGCCTCACACCTCTGGCACTGGCTGCACAGATGGGACACACAGAAATTATGGAGCTCTTACTGCAAAGAGGTGAGACTTTATTATATAGGACCTTATAGGAGGAGAAGGCTTCAGATGTGCCTTCAGAAACAGAGGTAGCTCACCTTACTAGAGAAAATTAAATGTGATCTGCACTGAGGGTTGTTGTGATGTAGGGAAAGCCTGATAAATATCAATTTGTATAATATTAAAAGAATAGATTATTATTATAGTGAGTACTTATAATTGTTTTTTAAACGCTCTATTATTTTCTCACGTAGACAGGTCATCCTAGGGCACACTTGACAAGATATTTATTGTGGGGAATTTTACATGATGATTCAGCAGCATTGGAACTGGATTGCATGAACTCTTGCATACTGGGTGCTCTCATGTTTACAGTTACACCTGCCTGTTCTTTGAAAAGTAAAGGAATGGAAATGCATTGTTTGTAAACCAAAAGCAGTTGTTTGGATGAATAAGAACCAAACCATTGCTGGTGCAGTTCTAGGAACAATTCTTACTGTGTTCAAAGCAATTTGGACCTTCTTGTTCTAAGGATTACATAAACAGATCTAAAATCAAGGATCCCTTATGAAGATTTATGCCCACAGGAGTTCTGTTTAGTGGAGAATAGAATTCAAAACACCCTATCACTGGGGGGTTGGAGATATTAATTGCAGATGAATATTTACAGTGACTACTGTGAAAATCCTTGCTGCTTTTTCCCAGGTGCAGATGTTCTTTCACAGGCAATGGATTGTGCTTCTATATTGTTTGAAGCAGCTGGAGGAGGAAATCCAGATTCTGTGAATCTTTTACTAGAATATGGGGCTGATGCCAATGTACCAAAGCACTCGGGTCATTTGCCAATCCACAGAGCTGCATATAGAGGACACTTTCTGTGAGTTAATATACTTAAAAATCAAATAATAGTGACACCAGAAATATTAATTTTACTAATCTTACCTTATTCAAAGCAGGCAGAAAATCTGTAGCTTTGTACAAGGAATTCTTTTTGACTGTGTAAATATGTCTGTTCTGTGTCTGAATGTAAGAAACCAGTTAGAATAAAATCTTCATGATTTTAGGATGCATCTTAATCCCTCTGGTATTTCCCCATTTGTCACAAGTAGTAACACTGTCCAGTCTGATGCTGAGGTTCTTGGAACATTGTCACTCTCTCTGGGTCAATGTCTCATCTTCACCCCATCAGAGAAATGTGAATGGTGAATATGCTAAATAGACAAACAGAGAGTAAGGGTTATCCCTATTTTAAAGAGAGTAAAACTACTGGAAGATATTTATGCTGAAATCACAACTAACAAATGAGAAACAAGCACCTGAGTATTCTTAATTTCTGTATTCATATTTTCTGTATATTAGTTGTTATATTTAAACTTAGATGTATATATATTACATTATAGATTGCATGTATTCATGTTATAATACATATTCTATTAATTCCCTAATCCCTATAGGTTATGTGCTTTTAACATTCAGGAAAAATTTCTATTGAAAAGGAACCATCAATTCCTACAGCAAGGAATGGTTGTTCATTAATAATATTATAATATAATAATATTTTATGTGTAAGAGATGTAAAGTCAGTATCCATTGCTGGCTAACAATTGCAGTGTTAGTGATTCAAGTCAATGCATGCCATGGTACTGATTTGGTATATTAAGACTATTCTGACAGTCATGATGAATTCTGAAGCCCAACTACACTGAGAAATTCAAAGATGAGTTAGGTGAACCAAAATGTTTAATATTCTGAGATGCTTCTGGTTTTAATTTTTCAGAGCTCTAAAATATTTAGTTCCAGTGACTGATTTTTCTGCCATTAAAGAAAGTGGGATAAGTCCAGTTCACTCAGCAGCAGCAGGAGCTCATCCTCAGTGCCTTGAGTTTCTCCTGCAGTCGGGTTTCGATGCCAATTTTATGCTGGCTCAGAGAGTTCGCAAAGGCTACGACGACCACCGCAAATCGGCGCTGTACTTCGCCGTCTCCAACGGGGACATCTGCTCCACGCAGCTGCTGCTCAACGCCGGAGCCCTGACAAACCAGGATCCCATCAACTGCCTCCAGCTAGCCTTGAGAATGGGCAACTACGAGTTAATGAATCTGCTGCTCCGCCACGGCGCCAACGTCAACTACTTCTGCCGCGTGAACACCACGCACTTCCCCTCAGCCCTGCAGTACGCCCTCAAGGACGAGGTGATGCTGAGGATGCTGCTGAGCTATGGCTACGACGTGCACCGCTGCTTCGACTGCCCCTGGGGCAGCGGGGACCACTCCCAGTACGTGACTGACGGCTGGACCTCCACCGTCATCAAAGACACCATGGTGAGGGTGCCACGGCTGTGGGTGCGGCCCTGCCGCCTTCCTAAAGCTACATGGAGAGGGGCTTAATGCACTGGCAGACAGAGTTTTGAAGACAGTTTAAACATAAAGAGAGGAGCAGACAAAACTTTAAAATGAACCCGATGTTACGAAGTCTAGCTCATTACAGCAAATGTTGTAAACAGTATGTTTGAATTGTGAAAATATAGCTGATGATATGCTGATGATCAGTAAGGAACTGGCTCTCCAGGGCAATGTTGTCTATTCTGTGAAAGCAGATTTGCAGGCTGGCTCTCTGCCTTGTCCTGTACCAGAACACCAAGACTGGAAGGCTGCTGAAGGGACTCCTGGAGCTGGTGGGATAAGCACTGAGCAGAAATTAGCAAACATAAAGATACTCATCAGTGTCATTGTTTCACAGTTTGTAAAGTCCATTTGACTCTCATAAACCCTCAGTTAACCTAAAGATAAGGGGATGATACAGGAACTGGGCTGGTGGATCCCCCTATTAAGCACTTGGGACATAAGTCTAAATTCCACTTAAGAGTGGCAGCACTTCTTTTTAAGCACCAAGTCCTCAAATATACAGCTGCTTGAGTTTATTTTTGGATCTAGTACAAAATAACCATCTCAGATTTTTAGATTTTAATAGTCAGGCTTAGGCAAGCTGTGGTGACCTCTAAAACCCTACTCAAGTAATTGTTGTTGTCCTCAGAGACAGAAGTAATTTACTGCAGTATCAACTATTACCCTACTAAATGTTTTGTTCCTGTCAGTTCTGTGAAGTGATAACCTTGTCCTGGCTGAAGCACGTGTCTGGGAAAGTCGTGCGAATCATGTTGGATTACGTTGATCACGTTAAGATTTGCTTGAAGCTCGAAGCAGTTCTCAAAGAACAGGAACTCTGGCCAGACATCCATTTCATTTTAAGTAAGTATCTGTTTATGTTTTTAATGAAAACAAGCTGGTTTGGCACTGGAGCCTTTTTGCTAGGTAGCATTTTAATTTTGCTTCTCCTTTCTAGCAAATCCTCGCTCTCTGAAGCACCTCTGCCGGCTGAAGATCCGGGCGTGCATGGGCCGCCTGCGTCTCCGCTGCCCTGTCTTCATGACCTTCCTCCCACTGCCCAACTGCTTGAAAGATTACATCCTGTACAAGGAATATGATCTTTATGGACAGGAAAACTTCACAGGGATCTACAACCTCAACTGTGCATAAGTATTAGTCCTGTTCTTTGAAGGGAATTTAATATGGATAAGACTGTTTTGCTTTTTTCTTTTGGGATTTTGTCTCCTCTGTATATTAAGGAATGCCATCATTCTCCCCTCATCCCCTGAAGAACATGGTGAGACCCCCAAAATGTAAGTATTGGTGATCCCATTCTAAGGATCTCCTGGACTATGACCTATCTGCAAGTTATGGCAACAGTATTTTAAATGCCTGGTGTGACAAGTTAAGGAAGTGAACGATACAGGGCTGCAAGCCTTGTGTTATGGCTAAGTTGAAGCTTGTCATATCAGATACCCCTACCCTCATTCCAGGGTTAAACTCAGGGTTTAGTTTAAGGACAGGGATTTGACTTAAGTCAGGAAGGGACTCAGTTTTCTCTTGTACTTCTTCCCTTCTCTTGGCAAGAAATAGTCTTTATTTGTGAAGTCCTGAACAGCAGCTTAAGTAATTCTTCACCCAATAAAGCAATCTCCCCCTTCTAGGCAATTAAATGAGATTAAGCTTGAGAAACCTCTGCTTATCACAGCAGGTCATGTGACATAGCAATGCTTTATCAAGGTGGCACTTCTGGAAGCTGTGTTAGTTCTGCAGCTCCTTCTCAGGTACTGGTGTGTCACATCCACCATGAACCTGGACTATTCTCTCTACAACTGGGTTCTTACACAGTGCTGTCCAAAGTCATGCTTGCAATTTTTGGAGTTTATAGAGGTCTATAGAGCTTAAACTTTTGGAGCCCTGTCATTTTAGGAAGTCTTACACGAGTCTTAGAAAGACTTAGAGCATCTCTGTTCTTTCTCAAAATACTGCAAATATCAGTTCCTATTTTAGAAAAAAAGAAGTTCATAAACACATTTGGCATTAGTAGTATTTATTCCTTCATAATCAAGTAAGCATAGATGGTTTTTTTTTCTAGTTATACATGCATCTTTATCACAGAAGTTACAGAATTCAAAAGTCTGCTTTTCCCCAGAAAAATCTACAAACCTTATAAAATACAAATTTAACCTTAATGTGGTTATGGCCCATGGTTTTTTGCATGGTGTTTATCCCATAATAAACTAACTCAGCCTGTGAAGATATGTCCAATGCCCCTGGTAATGGTTGTGCTGGTAGAGCCTCTGCACTCAGCTGGTTCTGCCCCACCATGGGCCCTGCCCAGCCAGCTGCCACAGCTCCTGCTCACCTTCAGTCTCTGATTGTTGCAAAAATAGGTTAAGAGCATTCCCAAGTATAACAATTTCCTCTGAGGTTATCTGGCTATTACTATAAAAATTAAGAGAACTGAGCTACACTTGACTACCTGCATGTCAGAACTTATTTTAATGGAAGGGAACACATCCTGTCACCAGTAATGGGACTTCCTCAAAGTCAGTATGATGAGAATGCAGGAGGCTTTTGCATCAGTACAAGTCTCACCCAGAAAGTTACTATAGTAAGCTTTTATTGAAAATATAAAACGCTGACTGGAGCCCTGGTACAATAGGATTACTATCCATGTTTCCAAGATTAAAACACAACAATCAGAGTTGACATAAATATGCCATTGGTTGTTCTTAATACAGCTATTCAGGGAAAATGTGCAAGTCAGTCTCAAACACTGCAAAAATCACTTACACTTCACCAGAACAGGACCAATCCAGAACACCATCATAAGAATTTGACCACTCAACTCTATTATAAAAATGACCAGAAAGGTTGTACAAAATCCTCGGCTTGCAATATAAACTTCATTAGGAATACAAGTGCATTCACAATGATACACTGACTTACTCTTGTCATGACAACTTAGATACCACTGTGGCAGGGAAAAAAATGCCAACTTAGTGCTTAAATAAAACAAGAAGCCTTGGGAACTAATTATCTTGCAAGAATTTTTGTAATATAGAGCAAGAGAAAGAATATAAAGTATCAGCTTTTGCTGTTACACTAGACAATATCTCTACTAAATTCACTAAGCAGTGGCAGTTTTCTCTCTCTAGGTGAACTATTTCCTAAATAATAAGAGACTATATTGTAGCACAGTTTTCACCATTGGCTTGTCCCAAATGCTGTGCAACTAGTTAATCAGTATTTACCTTAAGCATAGACAGAATTTACCCTAAACAGTCAAATTTATTTCTTTATATCCATGTATGCCAATTACAGCTTCATAAATAGCATCAGCTGTTTCACAGTTTTCAGCTCTGTGTTTACATCCACATAACGAGGAAATCTGACAGCCCTTCAGAAGGGAATATTACTTTACTGTTAGGCAGTAAATTGTCTTGATACAATTTCAAACTCAAACAGATGAAGGGAGTAAGACTGTGACATGCAGCTGCCTTTTCACTACCTGATCATATCCAGTTAGATATGTTTTAGTAGTTCATGACTTTGACCTTGTCCTCTGGTTTGGACTTGGCCAAATCTAGCAGTGAGCACAGAGGAGTGCCAGCTATCTGTAATGCAATAAAATGCATACCCATAAGCACACCTGATAGATTTGGATATTCATGCCATTACATACACAAAGAATGTATGTAGCTTAAACAGCTGACAGCAAGACTGATTTGGTCTGCAGTGTATAGATCTAAATGGTGTAATGAGCTTCATATCCTCTTACTTAAGGGATAATTGGCACTAAGTATGAGGCTGCAATCAGCAACAGTCCTGAACAATACTGCCAATTCAGTACCTACATGAAGTCACTTCAAAATCACGGACTTGAAAGAATATTTTCAGGAGTGACTGAAGTAATAGTAGATGCACATGAAGCAAACTACAGCTTCAGCCAAAGGTGCTTGAAAGATCAGTTTGTGAATAAAAGACAGTAGGAAATAATAAACAGGAGAGTTTCTCCTGTAAATTAGTAAAGGAAACCATTTAGTAATTTAGTTACAATAATAAAATACTCTGGTGGTGAAATTCTACCACAGCAGTTCCCAGCAGACCATGAGGTGTTCCTACTCTCATGGAAAATACCAAGCATCATTCTGATTTTTTTCAACAAAGTTGTTTTCTAAAGAAGTAGTTCTAAACCTTACAGGAAAAAAGATCATGTATGAAACCTCAGCATCTGTTTTTGCCTTGAAATGGTTCTAATTACAACCTACGTGATCCTCCCTAGGCAAAGCTCAGTCATTCTCACTCCCCTAATAACTCGATTACCATTACCCAGCTCTGCAGCCATCCCTTTGCTCTTGCAGCTTTCATCATTACCCCAGATGCTTTTGTACTTTCTTGCTCATTTTGCACCAGTGCAACTCCCCTAAATGGGCAACAACCAACCCCTACATTTCATTCATGCATATCAATCTTTTAGTGGTTAAGATGAGAATCATCCAACAGAAGTGAAATATATTTTACTCCTACTGTGTCTGTTTTAGAAAGCTGTTTAATAGCATATATGGAAAGCTTGAAAAGCAAATGGAGTAATTCTAATATTTATTGCTAAATCCAAAAAAAATTCACCTGCCAACTTTATCAGCCTTTCTTCATCATCTTTGCAGATTTATATCTATATGAATAATGACAGTTTTTGAAAAAAATACAGTATTTCTTTTTTCTGCCATTTCTTCAATAAGGCTAATGCAAAACAGGCTGCACATCAGAAATGCTTTTTCATGAGAGTGCTTGTCTGTTATCTGTCCTCCCTCTGGAGCCTGGGCTACTGCAGCCCCAGTACTTAACACAATTAGTCCTTCTCTGACAAGCTGAGGACTGGATTGTAGACACTAGAGATCACTGATTTCACAAGCTCCCTGTGCTGTTTCCAAACTGCTTCATCCTCAGGAAATACTTGAGAAAGATACAAGTAAGACACAGGAACCTTGAGCTACCCTGTGATATTATTTTATAGAAAACAAATATCAGTAAATAAAAACAAACAAACAAACATGAACTGGAATAATTTGCAGAGACAAACTGCCTTGCCACTCTCTGTAAGCCTTGATTTAAGCACAAAAAGGGAAAAAATTGGATTTAGTGCCTCTCTGTACATTTTTGTTGTCAAGAATAAAAATAGTCTCTTAAAAATGGGAGCTAAGATTGGAAGCCTAGATCTGAAATAAAAATGCCACTGTCTTTTACAAGAAGTCTCAGGTTGGTGTGGTCCATGTGGCACCGTGCCAGCTAAATCCAGCCACAGGGCAATACTATGTGACCTAACTGGGCAACAGCAAAAGCAGATATTCTACAAGTGACTGGCTACTATGGGGATGAAAATCACACTGGAAGAGGATCTGGTTACTAACTCAGGAAGAGAACCTGGCAGCTCTCTGTTCCTCAGCCTCCTCCCCTCCTTTTTCAAGGCAGAGCCCTTTGGTGGCTGCTCAAGTCCCTGTGGTGTAAAAACCCTGCTGTGGTGTAAAACCTCTGCCCAGAGCTTGTGCAGCCCCAGCTGCCTGTGCTCCTGGCCAGGCACTGCTGCCCTTCTCTCCTGTCTCAGGAGCTGAGGCCACCAACTCCTGCACACAGAGCCACAGCACCAAGGGCAGGAGAGGCTTTGGCCAGTGCAGGGCACTCCCAGCAGGCAGAAGAGCCCTCTGAGCACCTACAGCCATCCAGCAGACACCACCTGAGATTCCTCACTGACTTGATCAGCACTGAACAGCTCCAGCCAGGAAGGGCTGGGCCACCACCAGCTGCTGAGGAGATACTCTGAAAATTGCTTCCATTCCTGAACACCAGAAATGCCCTGCAATGAACTGTAAATCACTCATAACTGTTATATTATAACTTGGAATATAAGTATTTTCTCTTCTCTCTACATATCCTGTTATTTTCATGCCACTATTAGAGAGCTATCTTCTGTTCATCTGGATTTTAATATTTATAGTAATTAGTGCAAAAATAAATATTTCTCTTCAAACAAGATTTCTCTTCTGGTTCAAAAGGTGAATGCACATCTAATACTATACAAAATAAATATTACACAGGGTATGGAATATGGAGTGCAGATTACAAGCTGTAAACAGACATCACTTTGAAAAATGCTTTCCAGAACCGACTCTAGGATGTAGGATTGGTATAATCTCTTACTTCAGAACAGGTAAATTCTGTTTGCAAAATCATAAAAAGACTAAAGAGCCTCAACTTATTTCCAGTAGATGTAGTATTAGCAGCAAAGCATTTACATATGCAGAAGATTTTCATATGATGGAATTCAAGATCTTCCTGCAGCTCTAAGCATGTTTTATAAAAATGAACTCAAAGGTTTACAGCTTTTTATTCCAAGTACTGGAGAAAAACCAAGAACATGGCACTTGTGCTACAAGGCTATATACATGACTCATCATTTGGTGAGGAATGCTTTTCCTCATGCAACAAAGTTCAACTGCAGCTCATCAGCTCTTATCTAGGTCTGACAGTATCTTTTTCTCCTGTTGAAATAAGTTTTTTTGGCATTGTATTCACCAAAATAAAAGAAATCAAGACAGTATCATACTGTGCAAAATGAAACAAAAAAGATCCTTCTGTTTAGGAACTATTGCACATCTCACTGATGTTAAAGGGGATCCTTCTTTCTAAATCTAGGAACAGGTATGTGCAACAAACTGGGTAAAGCTTAGCACTGTGTTATTTGGACATCCACTTTTGTTTCCAGCAAGGTGTTCTCCCTACTGCAGTGTAAAGAACAAATTTCAGTGTTACTGCTGAAGGCCAATGGGTTTTCAGTTTTGCTTCCAGAGCAGTCAATTGCACAGAGCTAAGTGGGGAAATCACCCACATTTTTTCCCATACTGCAGAGAAGCCTTGAGAAAACATATGTTTGTAATCAACATGGGAGCATCACCTGCTTCATCTGGCATACAAGAGAAATTATACTGACAGGAAATAGGAATCACTCAACTGAGAAAGAAAAATCAAGGCATAACAGGGTCTATATATTGTGAAGTCTTTTCTAGAACATGACAGACCCTCCACCTGCATTTCACCTCTTGTAGAACTTGTGCCATTTCACCAGATATATTGATGATTCCAATTTTAATGAAGCAAGCAACCTTAGGCTTCAGATTCTCTCTTCTTCTTTCCATCTTCTCCTAAATCACTGTCTTCTGACTGGCTGCTGCTAAGGACTACAAACTGTCCTTCTGTGCTGCTCTGGTTGGATCTGCTGGAAGCTGCTATCAACCGGCTCTGCTCCTCCAAGTCCTGCGTTCAGAAGAGGGGTTGGGAAATCAGAAAAAGAGTATTACCCTTAAAGCCATCTGCAATGGACACAGGATACCATTATTACAATTTCTAAATGATCTATCAATACTACCAGTGGATAACTTTGGACAAAACTGCAAAAGAAAGTAAGTAGAAAAAACCTAATATTAAGAAATAATGATGAAAGGTACCTTCTCAATTTGCTTTTGTTTATTCAGTTCTTTTTGCTGTTTCTCTTTGACTCTATCTATTTCCTTCTGCTTTTCTGAGGCTTTTCGATCCTAAAGAGAAAAATATAAATAAAGTCAGTAACAACAGCCTGGGATGTTTGGGACACTACTGACTGATACAAGCTTGCTCAAGACTGTGACTTCACTGTTTTGAATATTCTGCTTTTAAAGGACTGGTATGGTTGTTAAAAGTGGCAAAATGAATCCTATATTGAATATTGTTCTACAGTGGATATTGGTCAGTCTTTTCTTTTCAATTTAAATTCTAGGAAAAAAGTCCCTTAAAATATACGACAGTATTGCTGCATCTAGAGGCATCTTGCAGAATACAATCTATTACACATATTTAAAAATACCCCCTTCCTTCCATTCCCCAGCATCCTTTGCCCCAAAAAGATTCTTACCAGTTCTGCATGTAAAGCTATCTGTTTGGCCAATCCAACAGAGTCACAAATCTAAACACAAAACAGATGGAAATAATTAAAAATGCCTTTAAATTTCAGCCAGCATCCCAAATTAAATACAACAGCACAATAAAGAGTTTGCAGGCTCTTAAAATGACAGGTTTGAATGGATCTAGCATCTTGGAGTCCATATTCCCAACTGATCCATGGCATAACCATCACCAATACCTTTTCCCCTTCATTATTGGATTCAAATATGTAGCAGATGGAGGTCTGGCGGCTCTCCACTCTCCCTCCTGAGGTTCTGAGCACAAATCCAAAGAGGCGCTTGTTCTCCTGGTGTGTGGCATACAGCACTACACTGGGCAAAGGGAACTGCCAAAAGGATACACAGGGACAGATTAAAACTGACTCCAAAGATTTGCCACACAAGGTTTCAATCCACTGCACATTAATTAATGCACACCCACAGCACAAGAAGTTACCCAAACAAATGTAATTATGAAGCACAAACAGATTAGACAGCAAGGACTAAATTATTCCAAAGACAAGCAAATGTCAAAAAACAGACTCCATGAAAGAAAAAGGGACTACATTTGCAGTGTGACTCAGTCATCTTCCTAAAAGTGCATACACTCCTGTTTTATTTTGTTTTAATCAGTCATTATAGTTACATTTGTGACTAAGCTTTCAATATTTAGTTTGATGTAAAGGCACTACTTCTCAAAAACCTCTACTGTAATTAGCTCAGTTCTCCTAATTATATAAGCAAGAAAAAAAACCCATCCCATCCCCTCATTAGTTTGTTACAAGAAAACTGTTTTGCATTCTTATTCCTAAAAGAGGTTGAACTTCAAATTATCTTTTTAAGACTCATCAAACAATAAACTTAAAAATTCTGAGACTCCCTACCACAGCTGCTATGAACTGAAAGGATGAGTTTTCCTGGAGTTAGATGTGTGCATTTAGTATATGGGACATATTCTCAGTTGATGTACCCCACTTGTAAAAGGTGACAGCCTTGGAGCATTTTTGAACTTAATGTCAAAACATTAACAACAAAACCTCAAAACAAAACAGAGAAACCAAACAGCAAACAAACCCTCTTGGACTTCACAACTAATGTGACTCCATCATTAATCTCTCTTTACTATTTTACCCTCTCAGATTGCAGGGAGTCTCAAAAGCCAATCTGACCTATTGAAATCACTCTCCTAAACCTGATTTGCAAGTGTTTCTCAATGTCTGCATTGGTCTCCTAATAGCACTGGAAATTTGGCTGGAAATCTCATGCTATGAGATTTTTGCTATCATCTAATAATATTTTTAAAGTAAAAGAATTACATTGCTGGGTATTTATCTTAAAATGGAAAGTTACTTACTCGTAGTCTTGTAACTTGTGTCTGTGGATCAATTAACCTAAAAATTTGTTTTTAAAGACAAACCAGAAAGTAAATTTTACCAAGGTGAAAGAAAATCATTCTGTAAATAAACATCAGTAGAAGTCAGGGAGCAAACCTACTTTAAACAGTCACAAGTGACTAACAAGTGTGACTCTGTCATCCTGAAGACGTTGTGGATGGCGCGCGCTGCGAGGATCTGACGCATTGTCTCATAAACAACGTCTGGGCTTTCATCACACCTCACTTCCATAGAGCCAAGGAACCTCACAATAAATAACTGATGAAGAATTGAATCTAAGAAAGAAGAAAAGTATTGAAAAAAAACCTCCACTTTGGGTTTCCCATTCAAAACCAGAGGTGGATTGCAGTCAGGAAAACTCCAAGCTCCTAACTTGGAAAGAGATTGTTCCTACTTAGCAATTAGAGGTACAGTTACACAGCACATCACACATCTTTGCATTTGCTAAATGAATACAAAAGATGCAAGGAATCATTTTTACAGCAGATTTTCAGATAGTAGTTTGATTTAACTTTACTAATCAAATACCTTGTAATGTAATTAAGCATTTTAAAACTGGTTTTAAATTAGAAGAGAGAAGCTAGAGATGAAAACAGAACTATAACTGTCAAAACTGATTTTCATTTTGCATTGAAGTGAAATTTTGTTTTACCTTCTGTTTCAGGTTTGGAGCCTCCAGATTCCCCGAAAGGATTGGTGCGTCTATCAGAAAATGAAAACATTAAAGCAGGAGTCAGATTGCAGGAACCACTCATGGACAGTGCAGTAGGCTCATGCTGTGTCAGATACCAACATGTAGTGAGTTCACAACCTTGTCATCTGGAGGAATAATGTTTCAGGAGCCATAAGGAGAAGCAATTCTATCAGGAGTGAGACATAACTTGCTGTCTCTGAGGGCCCACATCATGGGGAAAATAGCAGACAGTATTGTCCTATTGCTGCCACAGAAAGTTTTGCTCACTTTTATTTTTTTTTTAATATTTGAATTAAGCCCAAACCAAAACCTTGGTAATGTTTGAAAATGTAAAGTTTTAGGGAATGAAATTTCACAGAACAGCTTCAGGAAGCACAGCCAAAGACCAGGCCCCTGCAGTACTCCATAAGAGCACCCACTTCTCATCACTGTCACGGTGCTGAATTACTTACTCAAGAGAAGCCCTGGGTATGTTTCAAATGCAGCTTTCTCAAAACATCACTGGGGTTTTACTCCTAGAGAGTCAAGAGAAATGTGGCTATTTCTGGCTCTCAGAGACAGAATTACTATCAGTTACAGAGAAAAGTGAAAATACTCTAGGCTTCCAACTCTGTATTTTTCAAAAACAGTAAAGGAATAAGCACAGGAAATGGGGACATTTTATTTGAAATATGTAGAGGAAATGACTCATTCTCTCTGGATGATTGATAGTAAAAGCTATTGGCAAGGAGTCAATATAGCTCAAATTAGGTTTTTTATGGGATTAATGAAAGCGTTACCTCAATAGTTAGTGTTCCAAAAACAAATTTCAGAACTATAAGAAAAAAAAATTGTTCAGTTACACATACTGACTGCCAGTTTATTTTATCAATTATCAGAAATGTTTTAACTAAGAGATGTCTGGTTTAAAGTATTAAATTTTTCTAGATTGAAGCCAAGATGGCATTGCTACAATGCTTAGATAAGACGAGCTCAATCAAGACCCATCTCATTAAAGGCTGACCTGGGTAATTACAGTAAAAACAAATTCTTTCTACCAGCATCTTGTATTGCTCAGACTTTTCTTGTTTAATATTAAACTGGAACAGTAAATACAAAATCTCACAGGTTCTCTCAAAAGGCAAAAATAAAATTTAAATGTATGTCATCAGTATCAGAAACCAAGAAAAGTACTTATTTTTTAATAACAAACATGTTACCTATCTGTACAAACACTGCAGTTCTTTATTGAAGGCCATGGTTAATTGAAAATACTGAGCTCAACTCTACCATTTCTGCCATGAAAAATATTATTTTCTAGATGAGAATTACAACTGATGACATCATTGAATACTGTGAGTTGGAAGGGAGGCCCAAGGATCTCTGAGTCCAGCTCTGCAGTGAATGGCCCACACAGGGCCTGAACCCACAGCCCTGGTTACTGACACCCAGCTCTGACCCACTGAGCTGCCCAGGCTGCCACAGGAGTTCAGCTGAGCTTAAACTCTCCAGCTCCTGCAATACAGCTCAAGTCTATTTTATATCAGTGTATTCTGAAGGATCTAGTTGGCCACCTGCTTATCCTGCTGCCAACAATAAAAAGAAAACTGGAATAAAGGAAAAAGTATTTTTTTATATATAATTTCAACTCTTACATCTGTGAGATGCAGTTCAAAATACAAATATTTTCCTAGAGGCATGGGGATAAAACACATTTTTGTGACAAGAATCACATCAATTACTTTTCATCTCTTTGGCTGGTTTTTGTTGTTGTTAAGAGCAGCTGGATCTGCAAATACATTTTGTTCCTATCTGAATTCTATAGATACAGCTCTAGAAATGCAGTGATGATTTACAGGTCTTTGGTTTTTAGTACATCTCCCACTCATATGTAATAACAAGTAGGAGAAAATGCTTTTATGTTTTGGATGAACTCTTAAGATGATTTTAAGTTGTCCATAAGTTGAATTACTCCAGAAGCCTAGACCATTTTCACTCACCTTTCAGCTTAAGAGGAGTCATCGTATGCCATCATCACCTGGAGGCAGGGCTACCAAATTTCTCTTGAGTTTCCAAGAGGAAATAACCCAAGCTGCTGGGTGAGCAAGCAATAGGAAAGGAAAATACTTTGTGAAACTAAAAGTTTAAAATAAATCAATAAATAAAAGCATTGGCTGTTAAAGCAAGAAAAGCTGCTGCAAAATAGAAAACTACACCTTGACTCTAGTGATGCAATTAAGCCTTTTTTTACAAATCCATCTAACAGTTGAACAAATTGTTTTGCTCCACTGGCCACTGCAAAATTTGTGACATCAGTCAGGAAAAAGGCAATGTGTGTGCCAGAGCTGCATCTTAAATGTGGTTTTCTTGTTTGTTGCTTTTTGAATTAGTAACCTTAACTTTAGGGATTTTTTTCCTTCTCTCTCCATTTCCTACCTGCCCGATTGCCCTGATGACTTTGCTTGGCCAGGCAGATCTTCACTGACTGGAGATATGATGTCAAACTGGATGGGAGTGTCAGGGGCAACGAGGGAATCCAAGGAAAGTGCTGAGAGAGCTGCTGAGTCGGAGCCCAGGGAGCCTGAGCTGCTGGTACGAGCTGCAGGGGGACGAGACTGCCTGCAGCAAACCAGAAAGGCAAAGTCAGCCTGGGTGAGCTCAGGCTGGTTGATAATGAATTAAACCACAGGGGACACCAATACAACATTCCAGACCTTAGATGTGAAACAAAACAAAACCTAAAAACCTGAAAATCGGGGTATAGCAAACAAATCTAGGTTTTGTTTTTCAAATTTAACTTAAAGTTACTACTTCTATTAAGAATTGCATCAGATTGATTTAACATCAATATATAATCACATATTAAGTGTAATAAAATCTGAGGTCTGCTTCCAGGAATTGCACACATGAAGAAAAATCTCATCATGAAATCACACAACAAAACAGCTGTGATGAAACCAACCAAAGTGTCCACAGCTGGCATTGGGATTACTTGTGACAATGGATGCTCAACAGTGCTTCAGCAGTGAAAACTGTGTTCAGGAAATTTTCCTCTGGCCTGCCAAAGATTTAGCTCTGATCACAAAAATATCTGTAGGTTTGTAAGGCTTTTTTTTTTCCCCTGGAACTTTATCCAGGATTTTCTTTTTCTATGTGCACTTCCAATGGCCTCTGGTGGTTTCACTTACACAGCTGGCCTCAGGCTCTCGTGCCTCTGCTGGAAGGAAGGGGAAGGAGTGACAGCCTCCAGAGCTGACTGGTTCACACGGGCAGCAATCTCCTGCAGAATGGCAAACAAGAACTCAAAACACTTTTCCCAAAATAAACTTTCAGATTTTATTTATATGTAACTGGGAGGAGTTATAAACTCAACCCTGCATGAGAATCTTGCATTCCTAAATTTTCGCCAACACACCTGCAGCATTTTCTTCCAACTTTTCTTCAAACACATAACCTGATGTTAACTTTCTAAATTGAAATTAACACATTGGCCTTAAAATACTGCCAATGTTAATAAAAGGCAGCAATAGAGAAAAGCTCCAATGATAACTCTGGCAAAATAAGCAAATGCAGCCAGGAAAACAAAAAAATCTCATTTGAGAAAGCAGGCCTCAACTGAACTAAAACCCATACAGATTTTCATATATATGAAAAATCAACATACACTTTATATATACACTTCATATACAGATACATGTTTTGTTATAAAACAGTTTTTATTGGGCCAATTCCCCTACTTTAGCAAACAACAATTATGATGTAAGTTTTTATCAATATGAATTTACTCTATAAATGTCTACATATTACTCATAAATATAAATTTTAGTAGAGTTACCTCAGGGTTTTCACTTAGATATATCTGCTTAGATATGTTGTTTATGGTGCATATCCACTGAAAAAGAGGAAGAATAAACCCAAATTAATCTGTTATGTCTTCTAAACAATCTTGATTGAATACCTGAGTTGCTGTTTCATCACTTTTTCTACTTCTTTGGTAAATTCAGGTAGACAAATATTCTGCACACCCAGCTTGTCATTAAATTCACTGCCACCTGCATACTGCACCTTACACTTTTAGATTTTACTCACAAAAATAATTTTAGTCATACTAAAACTAAAGAAAGCTTAAATCACGACTCCAAAGAACTTTAAAAAAACTCATCAGGATTCTCTGTTCCTTATTCTGTGCTGCAGAGGACATTGTTTCTTCAAAACATTATAAAAACTCAATTTGGCTTTTGTGGAATTTGCTCATTTCTTGCATTTGCAAGCTAGAATCTACTTTCTCTCTCTGCTCTGGAAAACCATTTGCTCCTGTTCCTGGCTTTTCAACTTTTATCTGAAGGAGGAAGCTAACAGGAACACTAAGATAAACAAAGTGTTACTAACAGAGATATTTTATTAATAAGTAGAAACAGAAAAAAATAGGCAGTATCCAGCCATGGTTAGGAATGCATTCTTTGTGTGCAGCAGAAAATCACTGGGCTCCATGCACACCTCCTGTAAGCTTACCTCTTCATAATCTTTTTTACTTTCTGCCTGTAAGATTGAAGACCTGAAAGAGGAGAATGGAAAACAGTTTTGGGTATGTAAAATGCCAAAGAAATTACATTTTCATATTTACACACTAAACAAATTATAAAAGGCTGAAGATTGTTTGTGCTGAGTGCAGTTCAACATTTAATTAGGATGGGGAGGAACCTATGCTTTCCTTTTAACAGGAAGCAGAAAAGGAACACAATTCTAATTGTGTCCATGTAATACTTAAGTATTCACAACATGCAATAATATGTGATTGTCAACGAATTACCATAATCTTGAAATACTACTCAGCTACATTATAGAGTTTTAAACAAAAATCCATTTAACGCTGTTAAAAGGATATCCCAGATTTTGCTTCTAAATACCCACAGACTATATCAAGTTAACATGTGGCCAAAGGCAGACGATATTTCTTTTCTAATCAGTGACTGCAGTGTTTGTGACAGGAGGCAGCAGTGCAGCAGCACTCACTTTTTGCCATCGAAGGACGTGATCTGGAAGCAGTAGCGCCGGTCCTCGCAGTCCACAGCCATCACAGAGCAATTGTCTATGTCCATCACAAGGCCCCCAGCCACATCTCCTCTTGCCTGGCTCATCAGGTTTCCACCTTGAGTGAAGTAAAACTGTCTCTCCCAGCTGGAGGACACCAGCCCTGTCTTACTGAAAAATAAAAACAAGTCCTCAGTCAGCCTCCATTTTGCTCAGACACACTATAATGTTAGAGGCTGTAATTGTGTTCTAATGCAGAAATTAATGCCTCATTCAGTAAAGTATTTTACCTAACTGTTGTAAAAGTAATCAACTTTTTTTTTTAATTCTTTGGAGCTTATTATATAAATTACAGTAAAAAATTTAAATGTTACAATTTATTTTTAGTAGCTCTGAAAAACAGCTGTGGTACTTCCTTAGAGGCACAGCTCCCTCCTGTGGGCAATGAGCCACTGCTGCATGGAATCCAGAAGCTCCTTCCAAGGGTATTTTGGTTATTTGGTTATTATAAATTACAATGCTTTATTAGTCATTTGAATCCCAAAGCTTTAACAGACACTTCCAGAACAATCCAAATAGACGGAATCTTGTTACTTCCCAGTTAGGATGCACAAAAATTACACTCTCAAACCTTTTTTTTAAAACTCTGAAAATTCAGGCAAAATTAGACTAAAATCAGGATAATTATGCTTTGCACCTGAATGACATTATACCAGTGTAGCAATGAATTTAATACTAACTAGGTGAAGAAGTCCAAAGAAAGAAACAGAACAGCTCTTATGTGACTTATTAAACTAAATCTATAAAACCAGCATAGCTAACATCTTTAAAAAATTTCCAGCTTCTTTAGCTTTGCTTTCCAAAAATTAAATACTCTGGAATTTTTAAATAACAAGTTACTCTTACTTTCTTGCATTGAGATAGCCAGCTTTCCTTGTTAGATTCCTATGGGCAGGAAATTTGGTAGGATCAGGATCAGGCAAATACAGTGGATCACTGGCTACTTCCAAGTCCTCTATAGTTTGTTGCATGTTTTCTACTTCACAATCCATCTCCCTGCGAACACTAAGATAAAAATGTGTTATTACAAAGATAATTTGTGAAGAAGTAGAAACAGAAAAAAATAATCTTCATTAAAGTTCAAAATTCAACAATGCCAACTTACTTCTGTACACTTGTGCCAATATTGGTCAAAAATTCTTCCAGTTGCTCAGTAAGATTTTCTGAACCCATTTTAAAAAAGCTTATCTTTAAAGAAAAAAGGAGAAAAAGGGAGAATTTAGTCATTAATAAAACTACACTTAAAATTAACAGATGAAGTAATAGGAGGTTAAAGTTTCCCACAGAAATGTGTTTTCCTCCCTCATTCCCACCAAAGCCTGTAACTAAAAGCAGCAGAATGAGTGTTTGAAGGCTGCTGCTGGCACTGCAGTGACATTTGTGTCACAAGGACGTGAACAGAGAAATGACCTGAGCTTGCATGTATCCCAGCAAGGGTTCCAGTAGAGAAATCTTCTTTTTGTACTGGAGAGTGTTCAATGCACAGAAATAATGCATCATAGTCTGATGCTGTTTTTTCCTTGAAGTATATACATCTTCTGTAACTTCAGCCTTGATCTGCAGAGACACAGACAAGGGGAGGGAAAAAAAGGAATGTTTGACATTGGCATTGATCACATGCCCTGTGACAGCTTCTTAGCCAGCATGGAAAAAGCCACAGTCATGTTCTACCCTCGATCACCAGCTGCTGAATACTGTACTATTCTACTTCTCTAATTTAAACACGAGATATGTGAAAAACATACAAATACCTAGAAAGTGTGGTTATTCCTTCACAAAAACAAACTGAATATGACATCACAATATTATTCCCAAAGCACTGTCAGTGTTACAGACAGGCATGTATTGGAGAAACCTGCTTTGCTGTCTAGACTGCCAAAAGCTATCAAATGTCACACAGAATCTGTCATACACTGTGTTCTATCATAAATATATATTAAATGAAAATTATTTCTTATCTTCTTTAAACAATCTTTATATTAAGATTTTGTTTTACAAACCTTTTCATTTTCCTTTCTTTTTGACAACCGACTGTATCTGGTAATGGCAGCATCATGGTCTGAACAATCAAGAGAGAATTTATGATCATTTTCACAAATTAGTGACTTATGAAACAGAGCAGAAAACCTTTTATATCACAGTGTTACACAGACAGCTGAATGCAAAGTTCTGTCATATTAACACCTTTAGGAATAGTTCTTGTCTGTTTATTATCACATCACTGCAACAAATACTTGGGCTGAAGAAAAATTCTAACCAGATGCAAATGCTGCCAAATTGTTACGAAATTCCCTGAACGTCCACAATATTTCAAAGAAGAGCTATCCATTAAGTAGAGAAGTTTTACGTTCTGAAAACCTGTATCAAATACTTTTTGCTTCTAAAGCAATTAAACAATTTTCACTGAGAGAAGCAGAATATTATTTAAATAATAATTTCTCAATATGGATATATTAGAGGCAGCTAAAAAAATAACTTCTGAAAATAGGGAAGAGAACTATGAAATTAATTTTAGGAAGGTAAATTTTTTTTATTGATCTGGTCCTGTCTTTAAGAAGTGAGCTAGCACCTTACTCTTTTTCTGATTTTGATATCATAATCCTACATTATTTAATAATCATACATACACTTAAGGTTTTGTAAAAAAAAACCTTTCAATTTGCCTTAATGCTTCACTACACAGAGCAGAGATTTACAGGTGAACCAGGAAAGCTGAGTGCCCAAGTATCACTCAGACTTACACCTTAATTAGTTATTTTAAGACTACAGGCTCAACTTCACTATTTAAGGACAAATAATAATCTACAATAACACTGTTGTCTTGTAATATTGATGAGATTAAGTACTTTACACTTACCATTGCTTGCAATTTGGAAAACTTCTTTTAGAGTTAAAATCTCTAAAAAAACAACATATCACAATTTCAATAAGTTGTTATTAGTGTAACATTCATGTATTACAGTTTCTCATGTAATGTTCAGTACTGAGCAGTTGAAGGGAACACCCTGTACCATACTGAGCTACCACAGGCACTCCATGGCCAGGGAAATCTGCTCTGCCTGGGGCATGAGGGTCATTTCTGTGCTCACCAATAAAACCCAAAATCTGTACTGTAATACTGTAAGGAGGAATTCCTTTCAAAAGTCTTTGAAAGTCATCATCATCACTGCACCTGCAGTTCCAGTCTGGGTTCTGGTTTGAGCTGGGGAAATGCAGGCATGGGAGATGGGCAGTATCAAAGCCCAGAATCAGCTGGTTCCAGCTGGTTATTGCCTCACTGTGGCAAGCACTGGAACCAGCACAACACCTTACACCTGCTCTGATCTTGGCTGTGGTTTGTGCCATATTGCAATACAAACCAGCAGAGAGCCATAATCAAGTTTATGGTAAAGCAAATACAAAAAAAAACCTGTCCAGGAAGTGCCTGTGAAGCCCATACAGAAGTGTAGGGTCATTACAAACTGCACCAGCTGGTGCCTAAACCTTGCAGGGGGAAAATGCAATTTGCAATGGTTGCCTCAGGAATGCCTCTTCAGTAAGTACTAACAGGAGACTTTTCAGGTCCTGAGAAGGAATATCAGCCTTGGAATAGTCATGATTCCTTGCTCAAAAAAAATCCAAACCAAACCATAATCTTTTCAATCCATAATTTTACTGTGACCTATTGCCAAACAAGTATTTTCCAAGATTCATGAAGAGTTAGAAAACTTATGAAAGACTTGTAATTTTTATTTCAATTTAGACTTTAGATATTCATGTCTTAGGCATACCCACTCTTGAACATTCACAATAGGGATATTTAAGTTACTTGGGGTTAACTCTTATAATTTCTACTTGGAAGCTCATTTGCCACAGGAGTCTGTTCACTCCAGTATCTTGAATAAAATCTATCATCATCACACAGATGTTATTTTATCCAGGCACAAGTACAATTATTACAAAGGTAAGAAGCTGGAAGCACCTTATGTCTGCACCTAAGAAGTCACCTGTGCTACCAGCAGAGCTGATTACTAAATCTCAATAAGGTAAGTACTACAACTTTGGTACTGCCTTTTGAGCTTAGTCCTGCAATTATACAGATGTCATGATCCGATATAGAAATCTTTCCTGAAAATGCAAATTATCTGAAAATTATTCTTTCCTAACATTTTTGAGTAGCTGCTAATTGTTCATCTTGAATAGAAGATAAGTGCTTCCCTAATGTAAGTAATATTTTTGTTGCAACAATAATAATGTTAAGTTCAACTGTAATACTCTCATGAATAGAAATAACTTACTTTGCTTTTTATATTGGGAGATGCATACTTTTGAGAGCTGAAAAATAAGTGGTGTATTCTATTTAGTGAAACAAGAGCTATGAAGATGAAATGCTATGTTTTTATTGTTGCTGCTGTTGAAAAAAACAGTATTTGGTTAAGTCCTCTACCTTTTAGATCCCTTTCTTTAAACTGGGTAATAGGAAACATCATTGCATCTGCAAGCTGAGTTGAAAGTACTGCATGGCAAGAGCTGAGCTGAAAAAGACAAAAGAAGAAAATCTTAGGAAAGCAGTGCTGAGACCAAATCAAATCACAATAGGTGGACATCACTGCCACTCAGGGATGACATGTACAACTCAAACACATTTTTGTATGTTCCTTTTTTTGCAGCTCCTTTTTTCTAGGTTCCAGATCTCATCATCAGTTTTTTACAGAAAACTGTTAAAAATGTAGTTTTTGTCTGAACTTTTCCAAG
Organism: Zonotrichia albicollis; assembly: GCF_047830755.1. NCBI lineage: Eukaryota > Metazoa > Chordata > Aves > Passeriformes > Passerellidae > Zonotrichia > Zonotrichia albicollis. Next base: position 12,192,334 of record NC_133830.1, read on the forward strand.
CTACTGGATCATGTCCAAAACCAACCTCATCCATCCTGACTAGTCCATTTCTTTCTCCAGTTTCCCTCCAGCTACCTCACAGCCCATCTTTCACTGCTCACAGAGGTGGAGCAAAATGTGATCCTCCTCCTAAAATGCTGTTTAAGTGAGGAGAGGGATCACAACAAAAGTCCTGATTCAGCTCTGAATGGTGCTCAGTTGTGTGTCCTGTGAGTCAGTGTCCAAGAGAGACAGCAGGAGGGTGCTGTGTCAGTCAGGTACCTGAAATCAGGCACACAGATCCCCTCATGTACACAGCTGCTAACTGCCACTGGGTCATGGTTCTGGCTCTATCTCTAGTAGTTAAACTATGGTTTTTTCAGCAATGCATCCTCATTTTGCTGAATTCATTCTTTATCTTAAGGTTATATAACTTTAAACAGATGCTGCAATATACAATTAATTGTTACTTTGTTGACAAATGAATGCCATTTCTGTACCTCCTAGCTTAAATAAGGAGCAATCAGGCAGCTAAAGTCTGTACCTGACAGCATTAGCAAAGCACAGACAAGGACTTACCTCATCAATCACTTTTGCAAATTGCTGCAGAGTGGAAGTCATGACTTCATCATCTCCCCCAAGTGGAAAACGCTGAGAAGGCAAAAAGAGTTATGTGGTTTGCAGTGCCATTCACAAAACTGGATTCATCATCTCCATGAGTGTATCAGGTATTCCATTATTTTAAAACATTACACAATTAAGATATGCTGAAGCAGTTCACCTCATTAGGCGGAAAAGGAGGATAGGGAGCAGCAGCCTCTTAAAAGAAACAAAAATTTGTTTTCAACATTTTTAATCTCAGAAAAGGGGACCCAGCAGCAAAGCTACAAAGAATCCTTCACAGTACAGGTTATGAGGGAAGAAAGTTATGGATTCCACAGTCTGTGCTTTCAGAGATGGAATTATGCTCACAGAGCAAATTCAGGTTGTAATTTGGAGATGCATTGCAATCTCTTCTCTTTGGGACTATTGATATTTAAGCACTTAAGGGTAAACAGATTTATAAATTAAAAACAAAACAGAACTACCCTAAGCAATTCTCCAAAAAACACCTAATCCAAGAGTAAAATATTTCAAAAGCCATTAATATTCTTCATGGTAAGAGGAACTTCATTCTGGTTTAGCTGGAAGAACTAAAATAAAGGAAGTAGATTATTTTGGCAACAATTTAAACCACCAACCCACAGCAGTTCCTTTTATCTGGACCAAACCTAAATTCATTCTACACTGTGCTCTGGGAGATAAAATACCACAGAAATACACAGGATTTTGAGTACAATATCTGACCACACACAGGCAACATGATTTATGCAGTACCTGTTTCTCATATTCCTTCAGAAGCTTTGAAGTCAGATGAGTTGCTGCACTTAATTCATTCTGATTTAAAAAAAGGGAAGCATGAAAATCAATAAAAAGTCAAACAGGTAAAGTACATCTAAATTAAAAATACAGAGATTAACTCAAATTTTTAGAAAAACATACAAAAAAGATTCTGGCATAAAAGTTGAGTTATTTCTAGATGAGTGAAACATGAATATATTGTGGGTAAAAAATAACCTCCCACCTGATACATACTATTATACACACCAAGATCATTTTAGTGTGTGCAACATTTTAGAAACACTTGGGAAATATATTAAAGTTACTTAGAGAACAGAGAATATAATTTCACTTGTCATAAAAAATTCTGTTGCAAAAAGAATCACAAGAATTTAGTCTTAGCACTCCCTAACATACAGAAAAGCAATCATTAATTCTTACTTGATTTCAGTTCTACATTTAAAGCATATGGAAGTTAAAAAAACATGAAATGTGGTTCCAAAGCTTTATAATGCATTCAAGAATTTCATTAACCCTACCTGAGCATCATATATTCTGTGCATGGCTTGAAACAACTGATTGATGTAATTGGATATTGCAGCAGCATCTTCTTCAAACACTCCCAGCAAAGAGCGGGTCTGTAATGATCAAACAGCCAAAACACAACCATGGCAAGTTAGAAGAATTTAAATATAATGGAATTTCAGACTTAAAACAGCATTATTTCAGGATTCATTACTGAAAATTCTATAAACCCTCCAATAATGTTGAAGGAATGATACCTGTTGCTAAAGGATTGCTAAAGAATCTTACAGATACCCAAGCTCAGCCTTCCTCCTCCTGTCAGCCTCTCTCCAGGTTAATGAATTTTCAGAAAGGAAAGGGCCAGGGGAGATGGACAACTGTTAAATGGTGAAACTCTGGGCAGCTACTGGGCTCACTATGGTACATCCCTAAGGAGAAGGGTGAAGATTACTGCTATGAAACAGCTTGCCAGGTCCACACGTTTCCTCTGCAGTGAGATCCAAATAAAGGCTGTCACTGTCTCATACTGTCCAACCTGAACACAGACACCTGCTGGTTGTGCTTGGACCTCTAACTTACCTGTGGAATAACCATCAATTCTGTGATCAAAAGGTTGAGGAACTACACCAAACCAAAACAAACAATACAACCTGCATCTCATTGTCCTCAACACACATATTTCTCACCACTGAAAGGGAGTGAAAAGATCTGTCCTTACCCAGCTTGTCAGCCTGTCTGCTCTTTAGCTGGTGTCACCCACAAGCCTGATGACTCCTGTGTGCATCACTGATGGTGCTTAACAACCTCCACCTCAAAAACCAGCCTCTTTTATCACTGGCCACCTATTAGACTAAAACTGATCTCCATCTAAGCCCAACTAGCCAGGCAGTTTCACCACTCAGGCCACAGTCCATACCTCTCCCTTTTGGGCAGAGAAGCTGCCAGGCTGTGTCAGTCCCTGCACAAGCCAGGGTGGCTGACATGCCCTGCTCTCCCTCCTGCCCAGGGACTGACTCCACAACAAGGCAATCAGGTTGCTCAGGTGTAATTTGCCTGTAAGCTTAAATGAGATGCTGACTGCATGTTCTTGCATCCTTTCTGCACTTGGAAGCAAGGTTATTCCTCCTCACCATGAGGGTTTTGAATGGCTTCCTTCCACCAAAAATCCCAAAGGGGGAAAAGCAGAGGATGTACCAGTAACTCTGCACAGCCACACTGGCTTTTCTTAAAACATTCTTAGGATGCTTGGCTGTAGAAGCAGGAGCAGTGCTTGCAAGAACCACAAAGGAAATACCTTGGCAATGTTTTAGCAAAAGGACCATGTTTTGTTTCTAGGTTTACACCAAAATTAATGTCCAGCCAGAAAATGAAAAGAATCATAAGCACATAATTGTTTTTTCCCCAAAGTATGATTGTTAAACACTTGAAATTGGAAATTCTACTTTTTAGTCTTCCCTAGGCTGCCTTGAAATTACTGAAGTCTTTAGTCCATCTCCCCTTAAAGCATGAAGGTCTTTTTCAGCTATTTCTGATGTTTTGCTTTTATTGATAATCAAAGAGGACTTATTAAACCCACATAAAGTATATTATTTAATAATTCCTTCTGACATAAGATTCTTTTATTTAAGTTGAATTAGATGCCTGGCTTTATCCCAATTATTGTCTTGCTATATAATGTCTAAGTGGTATTTGAATATTAAAAAATATAATCAAACAGCATAATCAGCACAATAAATAGCTTTAATGCTGGTTCTAGTTTATAAATCAAATGGAAAGAGGTGAAGGAGATTTCAAATCTTTGCCAGGTGTGGCAACATGTGTCATCCTAACAACCTTGACTCTCCCATTAAGGTAGAGATACAGGAAAGAATGCAAAAGCAAAAATTACATGGTACTATAACCATTGAATTACACACCCATGACCTTTAAACCTGAACATAAATAAACCTGAGCTTGGATTTTTAAAGGAGTATTATGTAAGGTTTCTGGATTATACTAACTGAACATGGAAAAAATATCTTTATGTTTTACTTGAAAAATGTCTGTTATTGATGTTCAACCATCAAAACAACATCATACAATACTGATGGAAAGAAATTAACCTGAAACTGTAAATAAGTTATGGCAGACTTCTGCTTAGCAGAAAATGAGAGCAATTGTTTACTTATGTTTCTAGTAAAACTCTGCATCGTTTTCCATTTTCTTTAGGATTCTCTCAATCTGTGTTTGTGAGCAAGCAAACAGGAAAGGACCAGGGAGAAGCTGCACAAAGAAACCCCTCATTAGAAGTGAGTGTTTGAAGCCTTCCATGCCATCAGATGGAGGCCACTGCAGGTGACAGCAGACCCAGCCTGTGCTTCCAGTCTCTTGGCTTTTTTGTTGTGCAATGCTTTGAGAATGCAAATCAGTGTGAGCAGAAACTCTCTCTAAACACACACTGAGTGTGTGTGTAATTTATGTCCCAGGTTAATAAGTAAATTGCCCTGTTTTGCATAGCAAAAGACTATGTAAACTTGGCCTTTGGTTTAGGCCTGACAAGCACAGTGGTGAGATTTTGGTCCTGTGACAACAGGAAATGAATGGGTTTGACATTTTTGAAAAGCCTTTCCTTCCTCAGACACAGAATAAGTTTGAGATGATGTTTATATACCCACAGTCAGTGTCTGAAACTCAAACTGCAGGCCATGGTGCAGCACTAAACAACCCCCCAGGCTGGTGGGCTGTGCAAAATTCAGTATTAATGCACCCAGGTCATGGCAACTCTTCCAGAGAGAGGCTTCTGCTTTCTTCAAGCAACATTTGCTGCCATTTCCACTGCACTGATTTCAAAGTAACAGAATTAACTATTGTAACAAATGGACTAACCCAACAGAACACTGAGTCCTTACTAGAGGACCTGGCTCCCAGAATTCATCTGAAAAATTGACTGAAAGATGTAAATTTTCTACCTACAAAAGGCAATATTGACAAATATTTTCTACCTACAAAAGATAATATTGACAAATCCAATTACTTAAGCATCTCAAACACACTGGGCTGAATCAGTCTTTGCTTGTCTGTATCACAACTAAGCTCACATGGAAGATTCTAGAATTACAATTACATTCCAGTAAGTAACATTTTTTCATGTGCTTCCCAAATATCCTCAGATGGTCCTAAATTCATGTTACATTTGACATTTTCTATAAATATGAAAAGTTCTGACTTCCTATACTAAGAAAATACCTTCAAGAGATAATTTTTTAAAATCAATATTATTACAAGACTTTCAGAATTGTTTCCTCCTCACGAGATGAGAGCAGCTTTGGCGCCTGGACCGGAACCCACTTCAGAGGTGAGATCTCATCTCACATTCAGCATTTGACCTATTTGGGGCACTGTCCTTAGGAAATCAATTATTCTTTTTCTGCATGGCCTTCTCTTGCCTTTTTAAAGTCGTCCTTCCACTTGGTACAGAATTGTTAAAGTAACTGTCATTTTAGGGGCTAAATTTCCCTTTTTAACAAGTGAAAGTTTCTCTTCCTATGACCAAGGAATTGAAACTACCAATGCACATGCTATTGCAGTATAGGACAAACTGCTCACTATGTCAAGCATGCACCAGAACAAGGATCTTAATTCCAAAGGCTGCCATAAAAGAAAATACATTGCAAACTTTCTCCAATATTTAAGAAATACAGTACAAGAACTTGCTATTGCCAGCAAGAGAAACCAGAGCCACAGAATAAAGCATTTCCTGCTTTAGAAAGGAACTCCAGCGCACTAGAGAGCATGGCTGTCACATCGGGGAGCAGCGATGCGGGGGAAGGCGCGGAGCACGGAGGGCACCGTGCGCTCCCCACCCGCGCTCCGCACTGAGCACGGTAACCTCACCCAGCCCCGCCGCTCGCACGGCTCTGCTAAACCTTAACGCGCCTTGCTGAAAAACACAGGGGGAAAATGGTCTGAGAGGGCAATGCGGGTTTTGTGGTCAAGATGTGTCCATACCGAGCCTGAGTGCGAAGGCGGGGGTGGGGGTCAGACAGAAGGTGGTGGTGCCGGCACTGCCCGCCGGAGGTGCCGCAGCACCCGGGCCCGGAGCCCCGGCCCCGCTCCTGGCCCGCGGCACTCCAAGCGGGCCTTGGCGGGGCACGGCCGGGGCGGAGAGCCCGAGCCGACACTGTGGGAGCCCGCGAGGCCGCGTCCCCGCCGCGCTGCTGGGGCGTCACCCTCCCTCCCGCCACCGCCGCGGCTCTCGGGGCCGGGAACCACAGGGAAGCAGCGCTGGGCCCGCCAGCAGGGGCTGGGCCCGATGCGGCCTCCGCCGGGCCTGTCTCACCTGCGGGCTGTCCTCCAGCGTCTCCTCGATGGGCAGCTTATCGATGCCGGGCATGGCGGCCACCGCGCTGAGCCCCCGCGGCTCCGCTGCCCCCGCGCCGGCCCGGCCGGACCGACCCGCACCGACCCCCGCCCGTCGCGCGCCGGACGTCCCGCCCCCCTCGGCCCCCGCTTCCCCATTGGCGCGCCCGGCTTCCTCATTGGCCCGTCCTCCTCTCCCCCCCCCCCGGCTGCCCATTGGCTGACGGGCCTGTCCATTCACGCGCAGGCGCGGGGGATGAGGCGCTCGCGCGCGGCCCCTCAGGGCCGGGGCTCCGGCGGAGACTCGGGAGTGGCTCCGTGTGGAGAGCGCTGCGGAGGCAGCCGGGGCTGTGTCCCCGCTGTGGTGGCTGCTCGGCAATGCGAGTCACGGCTGTCTAGCAAAGTGTCCTCCCAGCCCTGTTTGTGCTCCGGTGGTTGTTGTGGTCTCCTCACAGACAATTACCTTGAGGGCCGCTGCGCAGCGAGGGAGCGCTGTTGGGTCTGGAGCATCTTTGGCACTCTTGCCATGTTATCTGGAGCAGCTTTGGCACTCTTTTCTGGAGCATCTCTTTTTGCAAGTCTCCTCTTATCCCTGCCATGTGAGTGGGCCCCAGGTGAAGGCCAGTCACTTCTACTGTGCTTGCAGTGAGACGACAAGAGGCCTTAAGCTGAGACAGGAGAGATTCTGATTAGATATTAAAAAATAGTATCTCTGCTCTCTTGGTCTGAATAATTGTGGTGTCATAGGCTGGTGGCAAATTTTAAATGCTTAAAACTACTGTGAGGGCTCACTGAAATCAAAACAGATCATTGGGTGGACTTGTGAACGGGTTCAGCTCTGAAATTACTTAGAATTGTAGAATCCCTAAGGTTGGAAATGACCTCTAAGATCATAGATCCAGCCATTAATCCAGGAGCCCGTGTTCACCACTAAACCATGTGCCCAAGTGCCACATCCTCACATGCGAACACTTCAGGGATGGTGATTGTCAGAGCCACCCTGCCCATGGAGAAACTTTTCCCAATATCCAACCTAAACATCTCCTGGCACAACTTGAGGCTGTTCCCTCTGGTCCTGTCACTTGTTACCTGGGAGAAGAGACTGACCCCACCTGGCTACAACCTCCTGTCAGGTAGTTTAATCTTAGTAGACTTGATGATAGTTTTTAGCTGAGGAAAAACAAAACCAAAACAAAAGCCTACTCCCCTGTTGGTTTTGCCTTTTTGGGACCAGGTGAACCTAGTCCAAGACCAGATTAGAAAGTACATGAAGTCGTTCAGCAGAGCAAATGATTAATGATTGTGCAGTCTTGCTATGAGACCATTCTTTATGTTGTATCAGGTTATGATTTACCATTAAAAGCAGATAAAGGACAGGACTGATGTGTTAAATCATAAACAATTTAAGATTTTGGAGATGGCTTTTCTTTTGTTTGTTGGTTTGGGTTTTTTGATGGGTTGTTTTTGTTTTTGCTGTTGTGTTGTTTTGTTTTTTCCTGTAGGGAGTGGTGAAGAAATTTCCAAGTTAATACTGTTCAGTCAATTAATTTGCCAGCTCAGCTGGTGACTCACCTGACTGAAGTAAGTCACAGCACCTCTCCCTTTCCCTGTCAATAAGGACAATAATTCAGGGTTATCTTACAAGGTGTTTAAAGACTAAGTCTTGTATCTGCAGCCATGTGACAGGACATTAACGCTGGTTCATGACCAATAAATGTATGTGCTTTGTGGTTTTGAGACAGTTAACTTGTGACCAAGCTTTACAGCAGTTTTTACAGCAATAAGAAATGACTTTGTTTTGTGCTGTAAGATCATTTTCCTGTGGAATTCAGGAAGGTGGTCACTTTAAGTGGATTTGGTTTAGTTAGCTTTGTGTGTTTACAGCTGTAAGTGGCATCCAAAAGTTTTACTTGAGCTACAAATTTGACTGCAACAAATGTAATAGTAATGAAGAATCCCTCTGCATCCTCTAATTGTGGTTTTGGTGTTACACTGTTTTCAACACTGTAGACCTCGTGTAAGGGGTTTTTGCTGTTGTTTGGGCTTTTTGATTTGTGAGGCTGGGTTTTTTGTTTGGTTTGGGGTTTTTTGTTTAGTTTGGGGTTTTTTGGGGAGGGATTGTTGATTTCTGTTTGTTATGTTTTGTTGTTGTTGTTTTTTCTGCAAAATATCTGCTAAGAAACCTTAAAAATGTGGGGAACTAAGACTTGGCACTTTGTCACCGGAGAGAAGAGCAGTGAACACATCTTCAGAGGGTTCCAAATGTGTGCCCTTATGGAGAGAGCATTCTGCCCCTGCTGGAGGGTGAAAGTAGCTGTGTGGGTAAGGTGGGCTTTATTTGCAGTGTTTCCCACTTTTTAACACACTGTTTCTCATACTTTGCCTAGTGGCAACCTTGGATTAACCTGGAATTTACCTGCACTCACTTAATCTCCCTGTGCCAAAATAGCTTTTACTTCAACCAGGAAATAGCTAACTGCTTTTGTTTTGTGAAAATTGGTGTTACCATTTTAGAGTATTCTTGCTTTTAAAAAACTTGGGAATTCTGAACTTGGCTTTGAATATAATACTTGTTATTCATGTTAAAAACATATTGGAAAGAGAGCTTTGTGCAGCATGACTTCTGAGATGGTGAGATACTGGGTAAAGAGGTTGTGGGAAAGGCAAATGTTTGGAGTGTGGTAAGTAATGAAGAAAGATAATATATATGTATCATTTATACCCTTTTAAAAGCTGGAACTGTTGCCCAGGCTCCAGTGCAAGGTGAGCCAGCAGTGGGTGAGGAGGGCAAAGGGCAGCCAGGGTAAGAGCTGGGCCTTCACACCAAAGCCCCCCAGAGCTCTGGGTTGGGCTCCTCAGCTGCTGCAAACAGCCAGAACAGAATCCATCTCCTAAAGAGATGAACTCCACTGTCCCTGGGCAGAAACCAGCGGTGCAAAGTCTGAAAGGGTGATTCGTTTCCTGCCTCATCAAGTATGTGATGCTGTAAGAGGATTGGATTTGCATATCCAAGGAGCAGTGACCTTTGGTATTATTGGTTACTTAGGATTCCCAATTTAATGTTTGCTGTGTTGCTCTAATTACCCCTACCAAGGTATTCAGTTAAAAGTCCATAGGTAATTTCAAATGGGTTGCAAGGTAGCATTGCTCAGTACTGATGGGCCAAAACAAGACATTCAGCTTTCAAGGGAAGGCTTAAGGTCCATGAACGGTGACTGGAGCTCATCTTGCAAGTGAGCACTGCAGGTGGATGCCTGCTGCCTGAAGATCCCTTGACATGTGTGAGAAGTGTCCTTGGTGAGGTCACTTCTGCAAGTGGCACTCTTTTAATAGTTTGGTTTGACAACAATCTTACTGCACAGCACAAAGCCAGGCCAGAAGGAGGGGAAACTTTTCCACCTGAAATAAAAGTATTGTGTTCATGTTTGCCTGGTTTTTTTGGACAAATCTTGATTTTATAGTGTCTCTGCAGAAATTCCTCCTTTTCTTTGCCTGAACCAAAAGCTGGTTTTGAGCATGTGATATAAACTGCTGTGTGACTGACAGATGAGCTTGAATATAAAAATGTTATAGTCTGTATTTTATTATAATGGATGAAATCAGAATTCTGTCAGTCTTTATTACAAAGCCTTTATCTCCTTTCTTCCCATTACTCATAACTTTTTTGTGTGATTTTAAGTGTTGGCTCTGTAGGATTTAAATATACTTGTGTTTGCTATAAACCTACAAGGAGGGAGAGACATTTGTGAGAAAAAGTTTTACTTGAGCTACAAATTTGACTGCAACAAATGTAATAGTAATGAATTGAAGAACACCTCTGCATCTTTTAAACCTGTAAATTTCAGTGTACTGCTTCTATTACGTGAAGTTTTGCTTTTATGTAGTGAAGAATTATCAGGAAATTTCACATCTGGTACGTTTCAAAAAGGCTGCAACAAAGTTATTTTAATAAGAAAAATGAATGCATGAATTATTTAAAATAGTTGGTGCAACTGTTCCTATTAACTAATCCAGGCACTTGGAAGGCAATTACACTGAGCTTTGACAACACTGCCAACCCACTGCACAGTGCCTTATGCCAAAAGCTATTGTTGTTTTATTGACCACGTTCACCATTACATATGCATATGAAAAAACAGAGGCATTTTCATCGGGATTACCCTAATAGCATTAAGAGATTATTTTTTAAATTTCCTTGGAAGGAAATTCACTTAAATGAGATTACTTATTACTTGACTGGTTTCCTATCACGCTTCCATGTTTAGGTAAGTGGAGTCCATTAGAGTATAAAGTTTTTTAAAAAACTGATTTTATACATTAATGATTTCAAATAAAAGAGAAGTACTATATTTGTGCACAGCTTCTTTTGAGAAAGTGAAGTCGATGCTCTGGTTAGGAGAGATAACACTTTTTGTCCCCCTTGGTGGCCCCCCTAGTGTCACCATTAGTTGCTAATTACTTGCAAACAAATAAACAATTAACTCCTCGTGCCTCTTGGTGGGAGAGTTTTCATTGACATGCTAAAACTTTCTAATAAAAGATTTTAATTAATGACGTTACAAATCCAACCCCCTTGCCAACATGGCTATAAGGAGGCCTCGTGGAGCGATGCGGGCGCAGTGCCCCTGCTATGCTGGCTCAGGGCGAAGGCATGGCCGCTCCCTCGCTCTGCGCTGCCGCCACGGCGGCCCCTCCGCAGCGCCACAAGGTGCCCGCCTTTGGCGACAGCAAAAGCACGCACTGCTCCTTCTCAATCGAGAGCATTTTGGGGCTGGAGCAGAAAAAAGATGGCATTCCAGCTGGGAAACCTCACAGACCCTGGATGGATGCATGCACCAGCTTGGGTGAGTCAGTCTGTTTTGTGCCCCCTTCAGTTCTTACCCCTTAAAAATACTGGCGTGTTTCTACTACAGACCAGTAAACTGAAGTTCTCCTTTTCTTGCCCTTTCTAGTTTTAGGTGATGACAGTAATCCCCATCTGCAAATCCCTGTTGTTTGCTATGAAAATCCATTATTTCATGCTAGAAGTGATCCAGTGCAAGAGGAAAACGTTTTGAAATGTGAAAAATACTTTTCAGTCACTGAAAGGCTGTCTTTCAAACGGGAATTGAGCTGGTACCGGGGTAGAAGACCAAGAACTGCATTCACTAGAAGCCAGGTAGGGCTTTCCTTAGCATCTAACAAATGGGTAACAATGTAGTTGAGTAAAATGTTGGAAGGAACCTCTAACAGCTGCTAAGCTCAGTGTGATGTACCTCTGCAGAGAGAAATGTCATCAGGAACTGGTGTAAATTAACAGGAATGTTGCTAATTTCAGCAGATCTGTGTTTATGCATAGAATCAGAATTGTGCAAACACTGATCAGAAGTCTCCTGTTGAACAAACTAAGCTGTTATTTTATTTATTTTATGTATTAGTGCTATGAACATAGTGTTAACTATTCAACAAGTGTATTTTAATCTCCTCAGATTGAAGTCTTGGAAAATGTTTTTAAAATGAACTCCTACCCCGGCATTGATATTAGAGAAGAGCTAGCTCGCAAATTAGATTTAGATGAAGACAGGATCCAGGTAATTAAAGACTTATTGAACTTTCCTGTAATTTCAGCTACAGGTACTCTCTGCTTATATACATAAGTGGTTTGACAGCAGTGATGAGAATTTAATGCTCTCAATTTAAACCAATGTATATACAAGAAACATGCCTTCAATGATTTGTGAAATGGAAACCATTGAATTCCTTCTGAAATCTAAAGCCTTCCATAGCACTGATGAGGAATTAATCACTGTAATATTACCTGCTCTGTTAATCTCTAGATATTACCTGCAGAACTTGGTAATTTCCTTAAGATAATTTTTATGTTTTGCTTGTCATCTTATTTGAAAAATAAATTCGAAACAGGCATGGACATAATTTGTGAGACTGCCAGCAGAGCATAGGTGTGTTAAACCTGTGTTTGAACCTATGTCTTTCTCTGGCCAAAAGCAAAATCTATTCAGGAATGTTAATTATTGATTTCCAGGTAATTCCATGTGATAAGAAGCACACTGTAAACATAAGAATTTGGGCTTTGCTTTGTTGTTTATCAGGCTTTTGTTGCAGTTATTATATTGGGCTTCATGAGAAACTTGATGCTGCAAATAGTTAAGCTGATGAAGAAATAGCACAATAAGACGTGTGAATTCCAGATGTTCAGGATCTTCCAGGATCTGATTCTGTCACTGAATTTAATTCCAGTTTTTATATTAATTACAGTGAAGCCGATCTCATTTTCCAGTTAACCTGGGGATATTTTCTTTGTCTGTGGTGTTAAAATTACAGGCATCTGCAGATTTTAAATTTATATTGAACTTGCAAGCTGCTGTCATCACACAAAATATTGTCCTATTGTGTGAATACTTTTAAGTTTCAATTATTATTCTGCTTCCATTGCTGTGTTTCTGAAAAGCTTCCCTTCTCTTTCCATTTCAGATCTGGTTTCAGAACCGCCGTGCAAAGCTGAAAAGATCCCACAGAGAATCTCAGTTTCTAATGGTGAAAAATACTTTCACCTCCAGCCTGCTGGAGTAGAAGGAAGGATGCTTTGCTGTTACAGTACTGCTACAGAAAATGAAGAATTGTTCATAACCTGTATTAAGTAATGATATAGTAATTGTGATTTTATGCCCAGATTTGAAAGTTTATTATAATTTTCATTCAAATAAACTGTAAATACTTGAAGTATTATTCTAATCTACTTTTTGTGGAAAAAGTGAACTTTTCCTATACATATTTGAGTAAGTATTTTCAGAGATTTTGAGATATTTTTACAGTTTAAAACAATGCAAACCCTAGGTTGCACAAGAATTTCACTATTATGAATTACTGCAGGTCACTTGACAAGCTCTATGGTCTTAGAAGTATTCTGTTTTAAGTCTGAAATAAACTGTATGCAAAATAGATTTTGCTACAGGGCCCAGTTTGTTGCATTGCAGTTTAAATTGCTTATTTATAAAGAATATGATAGTTTTCATAAATAAGATAATTTTAGAAAAAGGTATCTGCAATGGAAGGACTAATATTCAACTGACTTCACTTTTAACCATTGCTCAGTTAAAAGAAGCTGACCATTACAATCTTTTTATGTAATTTTAATTAATTTAGGTTATTTGCCTATTTAATTCTCTGACTTGGTTATCTCCTCTCTTGTCAGTCTAACTGTTCCAGTTATGGAAATTGCCCTATTATCTTTAATGACAGAATGTAGCATGTCACGGGATCAGATCAGTGGGGCCAGACCAGATATCCAGATCATTGCCATTTATTTTGGGGCGTTGAATTCATTTTTATCAAACAATACATGAAAGTTAATTATCCTCATATTTGATATTGTACCTAAAGTCAAAGAGAGCCATACACCAAAAAAACCCTCAAGTGTTTCTTCATGGGCACAAGCAGGGAAACATTGTGAGTTCAGGTTGATGCTGCTGCTTGTTCAGCAGGGCTCTGAGCACTTGCCTCATGTGCTGGTGACCTTCAGTGAGACTCCAGCTTGTGTTTCTTGCTCAACATAAATTCCACATTATCTCATGAACAAAGTATTGCTCTTCCTTTCTTCATGCTTGTATCCACAGCTCTTGTCCAATAGGATGAAAGGTAAGTTGATAAAATAGGGTGATAGAAAAAATCATTTTATGTAGTCTCATACTAGGAAAAGCTAAAGGGAGGGATGATCTGACTGTCCTTACTATTTTGAGTTATAGTTTGAGCTACAAGAGATTAAATAAAAAACATTTCTATATTTTCTGAAAAATATCACTGGAAAACTGCATTACTCTAGAACTGGGTGACAGATATTGGCCCTTCCATGTTTTTATCTTCATTGGCTCATTGCCTTCACTTTTATGCAGAACCCTAAAAATCTTTCATTGTTTGGCTTTGCTCCTGGAAATCTTATTTTAATAGGGAAATAACAAACTTTTATCTGATATTGAAACATTATTTTTTGTGCTTTATTGGATTTGGGAAATAACATTGCTAACCAAATTCTGTTGTATCCTGCATTCCAAAATACTTAAGAGAACCACAAATAAAGCAATTTAAATTGAGCCAGATCCATTAAGAATAGTTTTTAGAGAAATTGAAATCTCAATTCAGATACCTGCCTGATCTGGTAAAGGCAAAGACAATATTGTGAATGCATTCTTTTATTTTGTTTTTCTTCACACCTCAAAACGTATATTGCCCATAGCTTAACCTCATTGCAGGTAATCTGAAACTATTGTCTACTTTGCTTCTGGAAACAAAGTTTCCAGCAGCAGCAGATTAGAGTAATCTGTACAGATTGATTGCTTAAGAACCTTACTCTATTATCTGGCAAATACCTAAATACACCTAAAGTCTGCTCTAATGGAACTGGTGTCAAGTGACGGAAGTCTGACAAAGCAATTTAAGAGAAGCTGTAGAACAGTGGCAGAATAATAATAGCACCAGCCCTGCTATCCTGCTCTCCATTAGCAAATGTTACCAGCAGGATCTTTAGTGTGAGGTGCTAGGAGTGTCCCACACAGTGCTAAGGGGAAAAGAATTTAAAAGCAGAGTTGCATGATTTGCTTCGTTTGGCTTAGCTTGTTCTTCCCAGAGTAAAGGAATCAGCAAGTCAAAAAAGAGCCTCTCACTTTGCATTTCTACCTGTTTTGGCCAGCATGGGTTTAAATTATGCTCATGACTTTCTCAAATACAGCTGGATTTTTTTCTACCTTGACAAGTGTTAGTGTGGACTTCACAGGGTCTTTGTCTGGTCCTGGCAACATGCAGGGCTGCCTTGGCAATGGGTGTGACAGTTGTGTTTGCTGTGCAGGAGCAGCAGTGGGGGAGGCCACCTGCATGCTGGAATCCAGCCCTGCTCTTCCATTCCTTGGATTGATTTAGTTTCCATATTAATTGTTAGACTGATGATCTTTGTCCCTTTATTTTAAAGGACTTGCATAATTGGATGGGAAATAGAAGGTATTTTATTTTTAAAAATACTTTGGAGCTATAGTGATTGACCTGAATTATTATTTCATGCCCTGTTATTTGTTTAATGGATCCATCTTGAATCAAAATCACATTCTGTTATTTTATATGAGCAACTTATAATATTTTATGTATGTATTTGATAAAGAAAGAGTAAAAAGACAAGGTATAATAATCATTATATGAGGGGGAGCTGGGGCTGTTCAACCTCTTGGGGATCCCACCTGATTGCTTCAAAAGGGAGCTCTTGTGGTCACAGCAGGCAAACAGGGCTGTTGGTGAGGGAGAGGAAACCAGGGCTGCTGAGCAGCCTTCAGTTCTAGATTCCTTTGTGGGGGAATAGTGCCTGGACTTGTGTGGCATGAGGGGAAAGGGCTACAGAAAACAGGGAAACCAGTCTGTCTATTCTGGGCACCCAAAGCTGATATTGGTGGCCAGCAGCATTTTCAGGGCAATCCCAGGAAGGGTGAAGTGTTGCCTTGCATGGCCCAGTGTTGCCACTGAAGTTTTGCTTTCTTAGATTAACTAACAAATGGAAAACGAATCATGTACTTGTTGAGTTTACAGCAATAAATTGGATTTCTTTTAATACTCATTTTTTTGCAGGACACTGTTTAAGCAAGGAGGTAAAAACATGATAAAAATGCTTAGGGATATGGGCTTTGGTGTAGCTGGGTGTGATTGCCAGTGACTTTCAGACCCCTGGGTATGTTTTACATTTGATCACATGGATGTGCTGTGGGGCTGGTATTAGAGTGACAGAATAAGCACTGCATTGCTTGTGCCTTAAAAAATAAAAGGAAAAAAGAACAAAAAAGCAGTGAAAGGACAGATTTTGCAAGTGTGTTTTGATCCATGTTGTGAATCAGTGTGAAGTTCAGCATCTTGAGCAGACAGTGTGGAATCACACAGGTACAGGTAGTGCTTTTGATATTAAATATCAAGCAGGGTCATCTGGCTTGGGATGTTGTAAGGATCTGTATGTGTGACCAGCAAAATTGATACAACAGCTAGACTGAAAGAGAAGTAAATATTCCTTCTTTCTGCATTTATGTTCCAGGATTTTTTTTCCTAGCTCCTAAACCAGGTTTTTCTCTGCCACTAGGATGGCTTGAAGGACAGAAGTAGGCAGGTGATATAAGATAGTCCCCTTCATTAAAAATTATCTATGTCACTAGTCTTGTTATTAATCACTATGAAATTTTGGGATTTTGCAATTTTTAAATTGAATGTGTTTCAAACTCATTATCTCATTGTGACCTTTAAAAAAAAAAATCCATAACCTTGCATCAACTCAATTATTGCACCTTCTTTTTCTCTGATCCTTCCTTGCTCTCTTAGAACTGAATTTTTATTTTACCAGTCCATGACATTTTACTACTTCTAAGGTTTTAAGTGCCTGACCACAATTTCTAGATGCTGGAGCATTCTCTTGTCTGTATAACCAAATTATGTTTTATAAAATGAAAATGGAAAAATATTTTATTGATATATTTCTTACTTTTAATTTTTAGAATTTTATTGTATGGATTATAATAATACTCCAGAGTATCTTGTGATTCAGTTTCTATGAATGATGCCATATTAAGGAAATTAAGAAGATAGCAGATAAAGTATTCTGTACTAAAAATCTCTGGCTGTTTATTTGGCTTTTCCTTATAAATTCAGGCTTTAAAGTCATACATTTTGGAACGGTTTTAGTCTGTTTGAACTGCCTAGGAAAGCGCTGGGCTGCTTCTGCCCTCTAGAGGCTGCATTTAGCCATGGCAGCCCCGCTGCTGAGGGGTTTAACCCGCGCTCTGCCGCGGGGCCGGGGCGCGCCGTGCCCGCGGGGATTGACTGATCCTTCCAATTACACAACATCTGTGCCCCAATTGATGTTCTGCACACGTACGGGGCCTGATTGCCCAAAGCTCCGAGTGCTCACTATTGAACTGCACTTAGTGATGGGTGGCTGCTGAATGGTTTTGATGCTCTGAACAGCCAACCTTTTAAAATCTTACCTCTAAAGGAATTTAGGCTGCTGTGTCTGTGTCTGTAAGACTGCCCAGCTTTGTCAGTTTATGGTAGGAGAATATTTTCACATTCCAGAAAGGAATTCTCAGGAAGGGTTTCCTCACAAAAAGGGTTGTTAAACATCGGGGCTGCCCAGGGAGACGCTGGAATTGCCATCCCTGGAGATGCTCCAGAGACCTCTGGATGTGGCACTGAGTGCAGTGGTCTGCTTCAGAGGGTGGTGGTTGGTCAAAGGCTGGGCTCGGTCTTAGAGGTTTTTTCTAAGCTAAATGATTCTGTGAAAGCTTTTGACAAAGTATCCTGCAGTTCTAGAATAACTCCTCTCATTATGGTGTAAAACTTAGAATGACTTCTGCTACAACATCTACTAATATTCTTCTGTGATGATAAATACAGTGTTGTCAATGCAAATATTTGCCAGGCAAAAAACTTATTGCCACCAGATTTTCAGTTTTCATTGTTTCATCACATTAGAAGGATAAGAAATTACTTTGTGCTGTTTAAATACTGTGCACTTTTTAACCATTCTTACTGCTTTTCAAATAATTCAGAGCAAAATATTTAAAAATATTATATTATCCATCTGTCATGATTCAAATATTTGTAGGATTCTCTAACTTCAGAGTAGCATTCCATTGTGTGCTATGGGATGTGGCTGTCTGACAATATTCCTGTAGTTTGCTGTAATTCATTTTGGCAGAGAAAGGAAGTCAGAGGGAAGCATTCTCAGGAGGCATCAGCACTGCCCTTAGAATGCTGAGACTTCTGTAAAATTTAAGTTGGTTACATGGAAAATCTTTTCTTGGGGATGTTTTTGTTGAAATTAAACTGATCCAGTCTTTTCCTTCTTTCCTCTGTAAACATACAACCCTGGGCAGTTAGTTTTATCACAATTTATGGTTTAGGAGGACTGGTGTTTTCAGTGGTTGCTACTATTGTAATCTAATTAGAAAGAAATAATATTAATCTATTGTAGTTTACCATATTAACAGGCTTTAACTTTCCATGGAGTGTTAACAAATCATGTTCACTGCATTTCAGTCTGTTATTATCTGCATATTTATCTTAGTCTTTCCAAAAATAAGCAGCTAACTCAATCCTGATATCCAACTGCTTCAGATTTGTGTTTTAAAATAATATGCCAGAGTGTAGAGAAAAAGAACCATGAGTTTGTTTGTTGAAGAGGTAGAGCTGCCAGCAACAATTGTCATTCCTGATAGGGCCCTTCCTCTGTTTTTGTCAACCCAGTCATGTAGAACTGCTGTGCATTCTTTCATAAATCTGTTATGAAGTGTTCTAAAATTACACCAGAATATTTTGGGGAATATTTATCATATAAACAAAAAAAAAAAAAAAAAAAGAAGGAGATTTCCATATGCCCCCAGCCTTGGTATTTTCTTTTGTTTGTGCATTTCCCCTTGTGGGAGTAGAATGATGTGCTATTGACAAAGGGCTTTCCAATCTTCTTCCACACTGGTTGCACAATAGTCAAACTTTTTAAAATTCATCCAGTCATGTCTCTATTGTTCTGCAGTGGTATCTGTTACAAGTGTCTCTATGCATTTTAATTGCAAAAAATTTCAGAACATTTTCTTTAGCCTTAATTACCCTTAGCTTTTGGCCTCAAATAACAAATGATGTCATGGCAAAGTGCTTGAGCAAATAGCTCTCTCTCAGTTAAATGGGAAAGGGTTTAAGGCAGGTTATGCTCAGTGAGGGGTCCCTTAGTGTGCTAGGATTAATTCTGCAGACGTTGCCACAGGATGCTGTTGAATTGCACAATGGACATGAAATCAGGTTAGGGTTGTTCTCCCAGCCCACCTCCCTCCCCCGTGTGTCCCTGCAGAAGGAAAAGGACAGGCTGTCTGCAAGGGAAGCATTGAGCTGCAGTAAGAAAGGGTTGAGAGTAGAACTAAAACTGGAAACTTTTGTAAAGGTGCTACTTCATTATAATTTCTGGCATTTATTCAAACTGCATTGTGAGGATCTTGGTTTGCATTTTTAATAGCTGTTTGAGATAAAATTTCTATATTGCCGAAATACATTATTTTAAAATTGTACGTTACAAATTATTCACTTGTTAAATAATAAAACATTGATAACTTTGAGGATACAGTTGTTGGTTCAGAATAATTTCAGTTCAACATTAAAAATGACTCATCCATACAATTTTTAATTTTCTTTGCATCATAAATCTACTCTTCTTTAAAAGTGCAGTTTCATATTACCCCTAATCCAGTGTAACAGAAGACTGCTGCTGAAAGATGCAGTCCTGCCCTGCTCCCTCAGAAACAACATGTGGCCACAGGGCGAGGCACTTTGGGGTGCTTTTGGAGCAGGGAGCAGTGTGCTTGGTGGCACATCATGAAGCTGAATTATCTTAGAGAACTTCCTGTATTATATTCATGTGAATAAACAGATACAAAACTAAACAGAAATACAGAAAGCAGATATTTGACTGCAAACATTTTCTGACAGTAGAAGGAGGAGGCATCTATACAATACAGGGAACTGAGAGGTCTGGGGAGGGGTAACCTTATATGAAGTTACATCCACGGATCACTGACAAATTGTTAATTTGATGGTGATCAGAAGTAATTTTCATATAATAGCTGTTTGGTTTAGTTCAGTCATTTCCTTTTCACCATAACATACTCCTACATCTGATGCTGACTTGAGCCTCTAGGAATATAGGACTTCAACTTCTCTGGTCATTAAGTGCAATTTCCTGTAGAAGAGATTAAGTCATCCAGAAAGGCCACAAGACCATTCACTCCCTTCTCTCTGAACTCTACAAGCCTCAAAACATCCCCAAATATCTGGAGATGGACTTGAGTTTTTTGAGAAAAATCTCAAACATGACGCTGTGACAAAAAAATGTGAGCAGGAGAGAAACTCTGTGGGATTCTGGAGGTCTGGCTTAGGCAGCAGGGAGGACTGGATGCTCCATTTCAGGACCTGCTGCAAAGCATCTGGATATGGAAATGGCTGCAGTGTCAAAGTAGAATTCTTGCATCCAATTCCACTTTCCCATCTGGCCACAGCAGCAGCTCCTGCAGAAGTGCCAATAAAGGTGTGGCCTTGGCAGGAGGCAGCTGGCAGCCAGGACAGCCTACTGGGAGCTCTTTGCCACTCCTGAGAGAGAGGTGCAATTCTGGAGGCTCTCACCCACTGCTACTGCCTGGATGACCTCGGCAAGTGGAGTATGTCTCTACAGACAGCAGCAAATTAAAACCAAAGAATGCTACACACAGGGCTCTTTTCCTGTCTTACTGGGGCACAGAGTCTTTCCTGACTCCAAATCTAATTATTGGTTTAGCCCTGAGCATGTGTGCAAGACATAAAAGCAGGCATCTTTATGACTTGGTGCTTTGGTTTTCTCATCTATAAACTGAGACTGGTAATACATATTTTTCTTTGAGAACTCTGTGTTTCATGAATTTTTGTCACATTTCTCAAGGCATAATGATTTAATATTTGCCTTGATAACATGGGTATTCATAACAATTGATAGATTTGATTCAAGTTTCAGTTCAATTTTATGACTTGAGGTTGTTTTCTTATCAGTTGATAACCTTTCACTTGAGCCTGGCCAGATCATTTGAAACTATGGCATGCTATAATACAGAAGATTCCATGGAAACAGAATTTTTGTGACCTCTGACACAGGTGGAAATTTTCATGTCCTTGCTGGGAGTGTCCACGTCCATTTCACACTTGTTAGTTTTGTTCCTAAGGTTTGATCATGGAGGATAGTTCTTCCTCTATTTTATGCTCAGTGCTCATCCCACAGATAAACCATCCCCATGGAAGTGGGACAATTTCATGCAAATGACTGCTTTCAAAAGATCTGATTTTCTGTCTTCAGAGACCTGCTGGATGAAGTTCCAGCAGACCCTCACATTGAGGGATTTCTGTTCTGGGATCTCTTTTAGCACATTGTCTGCTTGGTTCCCTGCAACTGATGCTCCTTTCCTAACAGTGGGCAGTGTCTGTCTGTTACAGGAGTTACTGACTTACTGCAATATTGTGATATTGCAATAGCCATGATTGTCTGACTTAGCTGAATACTCTGCAAGGCTGATGCACCCTTTCTGCCCCAAAGGGAGTTGTTTGAATGATTTCTTTTGCAGTTAAGGTCAGCCTCTCTTGGGAGAGAATTCAGTGCTAGAAATATGAACTATGGATAGTGCATAAATCCAAGAATGAATTTTCTCTGAGCAATAGAAAGGTTTTGTAGGGAGTTTTTAACCATGTTGCTGGAAATTTTTACTCCATGAGTTTTCATGTTTTTATAGGAATTGCTGAGTTCTCATTGTCTCCTCCATCTGGGAACAGCTGCTCAGAAAGGAGAAGGAAAAAAAACCCCAGATTTTTAGCTTTAAGCAAGATGGGAGAGTGGCAACCAAAACCAGCTGTAGAATGCAGGATATTGATACCCATGACTTTTGGGTATTATGCATTCTATACTACTCAGAAACAA
Source organism: Zonotrichia albicollis (assembly GCF_047830755.1). Classification (NCBI taxonomy): domain Eukaryota; kingdom Metazoa; phylum Chordata; class Aves; order Passeriformes; family Passerellidae; genus Zonotrichia; species Zonotrichia albicollis. Next base: position 12,214,052 of record NC_133830.1, read on the forward strand.
GAGACTGTTGTAAAAAGGACAAAGGAACCTACAGACAAGCAGAGTCCCCACAGCCACTTTTGCCCTTCCATGAGCTCCCAGCAGTTTGGAGACTCCAGTTAGAAACATTAACTGCAGTCATTTGATTCCTGCCTCTCCACTACTGTTTTCCACCAAAGAATTCAGTGGAAGTTATTCTAAATGGATCTGAGGCAATGCAATACTTCAGTGTTCAGCCAGTGCACTCACAGGAGAGGCTGGACATGGTGGCAGCATGGAGGAATTGTCTTTCAGATGTGTCATTTGTTATTAGCTTAGGCTGAAGTGTTGGGAAGGAAGTATCAGTGCTGGTTTTGTCTGATGGCATCTTTGCTTTGTGCTGCTAGGTTTGAGCTCTCAGTAAATGAGGCCAATCATTTTGCTGCTTTCTGCATACTGCCAGTGTAACAGTGGCACCTGTGAGTTCTTCAGTTGTTCTGTTAGCAAGGCATTGGCACTATTTGTTGTGTGTCTGTTTTTGTTAAAAACATCATAGGCTAATGCATCAATAGCTCAGATAATGCTCATTTTGTCTTCACTTAAAAATCACAGCTGCTCCAGCAGTCCAGATCTCAGTTAACAGAAAAAGCCAAACAGTTTCCCCATGGTTTAGAAGATTTAATTGCAGATCAATGGCATTATGTTCAACAGGGAATCCTCGCTTGTCAAAGGTGGCTATGGGAAGCAGAGGTATTTACTGACCTGGAAATGAACTGTACGTATGTCTTCCTTTCTTTAGCCAGGATGCTGTGGTAGTTTATGTCCTTTGTAATTCATTCAAACATAAAAGGACTAGTTATTTACAGGTTTTATGCAGCCTAACTTGATTAAATTAAAAATGCTCATATAGTTTTCATGCCTGTTAAACGACTTCTGAGTAATGCAAGAAGAAAGTAAAGCAGGAATACCGAAACAGAAATGTGTGGTGTACATTGAGAAAATGTGCTAAACTTCCATTTTGGCCTGGATGTACTTGACCACCAAAAACATCTCATTATAAAATCAGTGGAATTCCACCTAGAGACTTAATATTACCTTTTTCAGAATTCCAGCCTGCAGGGGAAAGGGAGATCAAAAGTAAGAACCTTTTGATCCCAGAGCAGCAAATAACAATGGCCTAATCTCTAATTTTTGCTAAAAGAATGTTTAATATAAAAAATATAATTTCTGTTCCTGTCACAATGGAGGGCAGTAGCTATCCTAAAGTCACAAACCTGTTTTCAAAGGTAATTCTGAGTGCCAGGGCTGTGATCCATCAACTTAAACAAACAGTTTAAGAAAGCTTTATCATATTATTTTCACCACTAGTCACAAAAGATGGAAAACCTATGATAGGTGCAAAACCAATAGTAGTTAAAAATTACCAGCTCGTCATGTTTCCTTTCAACTGATTGCCTTAGTGGTGGTTTTACATACTATTTTAATCCAAACTTTAATGTCTTTTATAAAATAGTGATGGGTTTGTCTGTTCCATTAGGATGATGTTTTTGTCCAAGATCAATCAGAGCAAACAGAATGTACTAAAATGAAGGTTTTCAAAATAACCGGAGTTAAGTGATATGTAAAAGTGATGTATGACAAGGCCCTGGGCTGTCTCATCTGGAACTGAAGTTAGGGCTACCTTGAGCAGGGGGTTAGGCCTAGTGACCCCTGAAGTTGTCCTGTGCCTTGGAGGAGCCTTGGGCTGCTCTGTCTCTTACATGACTTTGAGGCAAAGGGGAGGAAATTGATGTAATTTACTGATATATTAGACCACCTTGCATTTGATATTTATCAGAAATGTGATTTATGTTATTTTAAAGAAAAGTGTTTTCATCAAAAAATGTAATGTCAGAACTCCAGTTGAAAAAGTTGAAATATTTATTGCCACTTATGACTTCCTTTGCATTTTCAACAATTGAAAATTTTATGATAGTATATTCTTCCAGCTTGTCCTCTTTAATTAAAGAGTAATTAAATAGTAGCTTTGGGAGCTGATGGTGTTTAGCCTGGAGGAGGCTTAGAGGTGGCCTTATCACCCTCTACAGCTACCTGAAAGGAGGTTGTAGCCTGTGGGGTCTCTTCTCCCAGAGAAGAGGACAGGACACGGCCCTAAACTGTGCCAGGGGAGGGTGAGGTTGGACACTGGGAGGAATTTCTCCACAGTAAGGGTGCCTGGACTTCGGAATGGACTGCCCAGGGAGATGGAAGAGTCTCTGTCCCTTGAAAGTGTTTAAGGAAAGACTGGACATGGCACTTGATGATCTCAGAGGTGTTTTCCAACCACCTAATCGACTCTGTGATGTATGAAATCATGTCAAAGATCTATGACTGATCTTCCTTGGTACCTCTGTTCCCTGCAAGGCAGTGAGTGGATCAGGAATGTGGTACCGCGGCACGGAACGAAGATGGGATCGGCCCGGTACCGGCTTGGCCCCTGATTTGCAGGAAGGCAGCAGCCCGCCGGTGTCCCGGGGAGCCCCCCCGCTCCCCGGGAAGGGCAGGGTGCAAAGCAAAGCAGCCGGAAGGGGTTCTGCTCCCTCCCATTGTTGCCGTTCGCAAGGGCTGGAGCGGGGCGGGGGCGGCGGGGCCGGGGCTCGGGCGAACCCCCCGCCCCCGGGCCGGGCGCGCATGCACACACACACACACACGCACACACACACACACAGCCGCGGAGGCAGACACCAGGACAGACCGACAGACCGGCACGCACCCGGCGGCAGCACCGCCGCCCGCCGGGCTCGCTGCGGACCATGGCACCGGGGCTGCAGCTCGGCTCCGTCCTGCTGGCCCTCGCCGCCTGCCTCGGCGCTGCCCGGCTCGCTGCGGGAGCGGCCGGCGGCAGGAGGGGCCCGGCGGCCGATGCGTGCGCGGGGCGGGTGAGTGGAGCCGAGCGGGGCAGAGCGGAGCTGCCGCTCCCCGCGCAGCGGCCGCGGCGGGCACGGGGCTCTCGCAATGCGCGGGGTTCCGCGGGGCTCTGCGGCCGCTCCGGGGTGCGGGACGGAGGGAGGGAGCACTGCCCTGGGGACACTTCTGCAACAAGTAACGCTGCCCCGGGGCTCTGCAGCTGGAAGTTAATTGCGGCCGGGAGGGAGGGTGGCATTTCCCGGCCAGGGATATTTATGGGTTTCTCGCCCAGGGCAGAGGCGGCTCGCAGCCGGCGAGTGTGAAGAAGTCACTCAACAGGTCCTTTACCAGCTCCCTGCTTCCCCGAGCCGACCTGGATAAAAGCGATCGCTGGGGCTTTGTTATTTTAATGATTCGAGGCCGGCTTGGGGTCTTAGCTCCGGGCCTGATCATTATACAGAGGATGTAGGAAATTTACGGGAGGGGGAAGAGGGGAGGAAGGTGATAAACGTTTTGTTACTGGTCCTTGCCTTTTGTTCCCCTTTCTGGTGTGGTTTGCTGTCAGACTTTTCTCGATTGCTTTTCATATTATTTTTCTTTTAAAATTTTTTTAATGTACTTTTGGTAACTTTTGAGTTGTGTGTTTTGGTTCGTTCCTGTCCTTTCTCCTGATGCTGGTTACAGGTTTAGTTGAAGCGTGGTGATCCGGGAACGCTGGAGGGAACACAACTGACTTTCATTGCTTTTCCTTTTTGTTAGACTGTCACTAAGGATTTTCTTGGGTTCAGATCAGATCCTTTGAAAACGTTGCTGCAACACAGAGTTCAGAAGTTTGTAGGGCATAGTTTAGAAAGGCGAAAGCATCGGGAAATCTGTAGAAGGAGAGTGTGAAAAAACAAACTTCAAACCCTGGTAAAGCTTAAGATCTAAACCTTTGTGTTGGATGGAGCAGTTACAGGTTTGGACTCCCCTGTTTGGTCTATTTTAGTAGAATTAGCAATGAAATGTTTTGGCTCGGTCCGTCTATTGTGTGTTTCACCAGACATGGGCAGGGTACTCAGCAGGATCATAACACCTCTGTATACTTGTGTCAAGTTTTCCGTCTTCTATTAAGCAAATTATCACTTTTACAAGTCATAGTACTTGACTCGTAATACACTTGAATTAATGTGTATTGCATAGAAGTATGCAAATGCAGTTTGTTCTGGATTTATTTTTTTGCTTACATAATGTCATTGTGTGTGTCAAACAGGAATCTATCACAATGTACTTCTTTTAATACAATGATTTTGACTGACTTTTAAATCAGAAAAATTTACATTCTTTCCAAGTAGCATAACCCCCCTTTGTCTTTATTGCTCACAACTAATGTACCGTTTTAGCTTTTAAAATATTTGTACTAGTTTCTGGTTCTATTGTGTTTTCAGCTTCAAGTTCAGACTTCCCTAGCCAATTTATGAGATACCTTGTCTGATTGTGTAGTTATAATTTTGTGGTCTGATTTCGCAATACCACCCTTGCACATGATTGCCTCCGTACTGCCGGCAGGGCAGCGTTTATCAGAGTAATGACTGCAGGATGGTACCCATTGTCTCAGTTCTGTGGTATTTATCTTGGGCTGCATGTAAGTTTTGAGTAGACTTGACATGCTATTAAATGACTGATGGCCCCTCTAACACATTGTCTGCTCTGGAGCAGGGCTGCCTTTGAAGTAGTACCCTGTAGGAAGTAAAGAGACTATTTGCTCTATTAAAATTCCTTGGTATTTCCTCTGTTTAACCACAGGCCACTTCCCCTCTGCCACTCTAAACACTGCAGGGACACTGACTGATTGAAAAGACACAAGCCCTAAGTAATTGTATCCTATTCAAATAGTTACTCTTATTGCAGGTTATTTATAAGTGGTGTCTAATTAATGTGCGTAAAAGGCATGAATAAATCTTAACATTTTATATAGAGAAAGTAAAAACGTCTAGTTCGCATTAAATGAAGTGATTGAATTGAGGTAATTCTCGAGGGCATAAATCTAAAAGTGTATAATTTAACTTTTAATGGTTGTTCAAGCAGAAATAAAATGTAGCTAGCTGGGTTTGTATGTGCATTTAGATACATGCACATTAGGTATTCTCCTCTGCTAAAATTGTAAATGTGAGTTGCAGTTCCCTATGGTGAATCTTTTTTTCATCATTTGAGTGTTATTTTTCTCTGTATACACAGAGGTAATATACATACATGCACAAGTAATGCACAAGTTTCTTTCACTGTGCAAAATACAGTTTTAAGTATCCTCAATATTTTGTAGTAGTAAAAAACTGATTTAATGAGAGCATATTACTGGACTATGGTTAAAAGAATTTAATGAGGAACTATGTGTTGGCTTTATTCATAGCTCCTGAAACTGTTAATATCTAACGTTTTCAAAACTAATAACTAAATCACATTCTAGATGTGACTTTTTGTTTGTTTCCATCACAAAATCTATTTATAGCCTGTATTATGCATCTTCTCTGGTTATACACTGGTATTTGTCTTGCAAACTCTACATGTGTGTAGCAGGAAAGCAATTAATTGCAAGGACAAGTAGCGTTACTATGGCTAAGAATTATCAGATTTCAGTGGGTTCAGGACTGTAGAATTTGGTGGTGTAGGATTCCTTTCATTGATGTTTAATAGAAATTTTGATGCATTCCACCACCGAATATTATTTCACATTAGGGTAGACATTTGCTTAAAGTAGAATAGTATTGCAAAGTAGTTTTCCATATGGATGATCTTGGGACCTCATATGCATACCTTTATCCAGAATAGAAGTAGTTCAGAGAAGGGCCTGTTTTGATCTAGAATGTGTGTGTCCACATGGGGAGCTGTTCTGGAAAAGTAGATCCTGAATTTTTCTCATGCTGTAAACAAGCCATGAGGTGCACAGAGAAGACAGAGGTGTGATCTGAGGGTGATTTGAATATATTTCAGATTCATTTATTCAGTGTTAAACACGTGAGCAACTTCACTCTCAAGTTGTTTTGTAGATTGCAATGGGAGTACACACATCAGTAATTTTTTTCATGTTTAATTCCTCTGAAGTTCCTGGCATTAAATTGTGTTCAGTATAAAGCTTAAATTTAATGTGACTGTATGATGAGGAGGAATAAATAATCCAGCATTTTACCAACCCTCCCCTCTTGGTTAGCAGAGAGTTGTACCTTCCTTTGCTCTGCTAAGCAAAGCTGCTCAGACCGGAGGGCTCTGTTCTCGGCCATTCTCCCTGAAACTCCCTGTGTCCCCTTCTATGCTCTTTAAGGAAGGAAATTTCTATTTCCTTTTCACTTCAGAGCAGAGACACTGAAGATTTCCTACTGTTCCACTATTGGGAGCTCTGCCTGCCTCATTATTCTTTAGGCTCATGCTGCTGTGTCCCTGCATTTATCTCTTCAAGCATACCAAAGCAGACTTACACTTCTCCACAGTTAGGAATCTACCAGGCACAGAGCTAGGTCATACAGAAATACTTTTCCTAGCTGAGGACATCTTTTAGGAACTTTATTTTGGAGGAAAACCACCCTGTAAAATAGTAACAAATTATCAAAGTTTAAATTTCTCCCTTTTATTTAATGTTATTTTCCAACAGTTAAAAAAACCCAGATTTTCTCGTGCAGAGTATTTAAAAAATTTAAAAGTTATTAGGCAGAAGACAGCCCTAAGATGGAGCATGGTCAAGGTGTTAATGTTTGCCATCAGGGTGTTCTTTAATCTAAAGACAGGGAAGTGCTGCCATCTGCTCTGCAGAGCTTTAAAGCAGCTCTGGAACTATGTGCCATTTCTTGGGAATTTATAGAATCAATAGATTTCTCTGCCTGGCATCCAGAACAATGTGATAGCATTTCAGAATTGATGAGATGTGTCACTTAAAGCTTCCTGTGTGCTGTGATTAGATACAATGCAGCATGTTGAGTGCAAGGCTTTGCAGGCATGGTCAGTCATGCAGGTAGGCATCTGTATCACTTTTGTTTAGTTAGTTTGGCTTCAGGGTCCCTCCAGGGTTTGTTTTGGGGTTTTCTTTTGAATTTCATTTATTGAAAAATGTAGCAGAGAATGAGACTCCGTTCCTAGTCTAGTGTCAAAAAGTGTTGATGACAATCTGCCTATTGAAATGATTTTAAAAATGCACAAAGTAGCCTAAATATGTTCATGTTTAAAGTCACAGATGACTGTTTCCTCATGAACTGAGGCTCTACAGTTTAATGCTGTGTTTTCAGAATGAGCATTCAAATACATGACCTAGAGGAAAAAATATGGAAACACATGTTTATGTAATTGAAACTAACTCTCAGTATTAACAATGAAATTGTCCATTTCCAACAAAATTGTGTATTTCCTTATGTGCTTGCATGGAACTGGGCACTCTGAATGTGATGATAATTTATCAGCTGTTGACTTAACAGGGTTTCTGCAGTTGGAGTCACTTGGGACTGTTACAGATTTGATTGATTTCCTCTCCAGAATGTGTTCCTTACTTTAGATGCTGAACTCCACTCCCTGCCTTACTTCCCCTCAAAATCTGCTTTTCCCTAAGTACAAGTATGGAAACTGCTGGAGCAGACTTGTTAATTTAAACTCTTGAGACATTTATTTAAGAACAAGTTCTGCTTTAACGATTAATACTTTATAGTCCATGGGTGAAAGGATGTTAAGCTGTCATGATTAGCTGATGCTAGCTTTTCTTTAGTTAATTACTTGGTAATGTTAATATAACATAGATGTTACTTACTTGAAACTGCAACATTTAAAGGGTGTTTAATAAGGACCGGCTGTCCAGCAGATCAGTCTAAAGATGATGAAACAAAGCTTTGATGTGAGCTTGCCTGCTTAATTATGCTCAAAGGCTGAATTCTACCCATAAATTTAGCATGTGTTTTTAGAAGCAAACAAGAGGAGTGTGAAGTATTCCTGCAGAACTGTTAAACTTGAATGACATTTTTAGTTTTTAAAAACAAAATTTTTTTCGAGTATATTGCTTTGATTTTATATTTACTGCTATCAGTACAATGAAGTGGATCTGAAATAGATTTTTCTAAAAGTTTAGGTTAGTGCTGATGTTCCTATAGCAGTTTTTATATTTAAAAATGAATATTATGCACTAATACACCAAACCTAGGAAAAACCACATAAAAGTGGTATGAGTTACACGAATGCTTATTTTTATATCCTTATCTCTATATGAGTTGTAAAAAAGGATTGAATGGAAGTTTAAGTTACAGTAACCTAAAAGAATGTTAGGTCAATACATCCGAAGTACTTTAGGTTTTAGATTATGGTAATGTGAGACTTTATTTGAGGGTCAAAATTTAAATGCAGACTTGAAAAAGGATTTTATCTTCTCATGTCTTATAGTATTTTATAATTGTTTCACTGTCCTCCCCAGCTCTCCTCAAAAGGAGTGGCACATCCTGACACCCAATATTTCTATGGGATTTTATCATAAAAACTTTGACCAGATGTATACTTAGTACAGTAGTGAATACAGGCATATGCCAGAAATGGATAGGTTCATTGCAATATCCATACAACAGAAACACAGGTATTATCACTGGTTAGCCAAAATTCTGCCAGCAAAACCAAGGTATAAATGTTATTTTAACATGCTTCAACTTGTTTTTCTTAGTAAATTGTTCTTTCAGTGTCATGTCCAAGACACCATTTATGGATTTTAAAGGTACATTGTTCTCCTGTCACCTCTCATCTCTGCATGGTGGATTCCAGGAGTGTGAGGAAAGTCAAATGTGCAGGTTGGGATTTGTTCTCCCAAAGTTTGATTTGATTATTAAAAATAATTAAAGCTTGGGTTAGAGTTTTATCAGGCATCAGCACTTGTTCCAGAAGATGCTGTATTCTCTGAAATTCTCTCACTTGAAGGCTATTACAATATTATGTCACTATTGGCTTTGAAGAATTGTTCCAGACATTCTATTTTTATTATTTCCCTTTGGGCTGTTATTCAAGCAAGACAGTAAATCTGCTTTTGGGGTGCATCAATTGTACTCCAGTGAGCCCAAATAAATGTGAGAGGTAGCTTTGTGCTAGGGGACTCCATACTGCATCAGGTGTCGTACCTGAAAGCACAAACTCTGGCATGTGTGTTCTGGTGGATGGAGGAGAACCAGAAGTGACCGGTGTGGGTCAGATCTGTTCCTGTGGGTGCTGTGCCCGCGCTCGGCGGTGCCTGCGGGGCGCTGCCCTGCGCTCCCTGAGGCGGAGAATGGTGGCGGCGCGGATTGCGAGAACTCCCGCGAATGCCCGGGAGTCTGTCCGTCCCTGCTGCCCGGGGATCCGTCCGTCCTGCCCGGGGGTCCGTCTGTCCCTCCCTGCTGCCCCTGCCCGGGGGTCTGTCCCTCCTGCTGCCCCTGCCCGCGCCCATGGCGGAGCTGCGGGGCCCAGCGGGCTCTTGCTGCTGGATCCTGCCCTTGTGTTCCCTGCACCCTCCGTGTTCAGAGCATCCCACCAAGGCTGGCGCTCCCCGTGTGCTGCTCCCGGGCTCACGGAACAATGAGGGGCTGTTCAGGAGCGTGTGGAGTTCAAAGGGCTCCATCAGTGTGTGTGAGGGCCGTGAGCTGCTGTGAACATTCCAACAACTGGACAGCATCAATCAGCTCTGGGGCTGCTGCCTGGAGGCAATGACAGGCCTGCAGATCTGCTTGGAGCTGCACATTCAGGGCTTTGGGTTTCCAAGTGATTGATTTGGAATGATCTAGCCATATGATCCTTTATCTCACAAAAGTGTGTGTAATACCCATTCCTATACCCCCTGCTATATGGCCCTGCTGGATTTTCCTCATGGTTGGTGGGCAGACTTGGATTTTAATTTCTGACCTTGCCTATGTTCTTCACTCTTGTATCAGTGGGAGTGACTAGGTATTTCTGATCTTACTTTTGACTACATTCAAATCCAACCAAGCAATCAATGACTTCCCTGACTTTTTTTTGTATACGGCTGTGGGAAAATTCCTGGTTGGCTGGCTGTGAATTAATGAAAATCCTTAGAATGCTTCACTAATTATAGCTCCCGTGGCTTTAAAAATGCTATTCCCTTTTTTAATTTGAGAGAGGTCACAGAGGTTTACAGAAACTAAGAAAAGAAAACTTAACATCTGGTTGTGCTCTGTAGATGACTGCTTTTGTGTGAAGAAAAGTTATGGCGTCGCCTCAGCATCAAACACATTCAAGGTGATCCTTTCTAAGAACTCTTTGCAAGAGCCCCCTTTGCTCACACTGTGTTTTCTAATTAACTTTGCTTTGTATTTTCAAATGGAGGATTTTAGTTCTCCAAACTAAATCCCAAACTCATTTTGATGCTTAAAGTTCATTCTATCTTTATAAAATTTATCTTCCTGAGTTTTGTAGTTATAGCATAATATTTCCATATGTTTCCCAATATTTTCCTTTAAAAGTTATGGAATTCCAAGATGAGGAGGCTGCTGGGTTGAATTCTTGTATTTATGAAAGAAAACTTGTTCTATGTTTGCTTATCTATACTGAAGTTTCAGCTATTTGTATGTAAAATACTGAAGAATAATCTGATTTGTGAAAGTCCCCTTTTTGAAACCTTAATTTTGCAGTCTAAAAGAGAATTTTTCGTTCCAAATAATGCAGGTTAAAATTATGTGTGAACCTAGTGTCACTCATAGAAAGCATAATATGAGAATGTTTAGATCCAAACAGTTAATCTTCTAAATTGTTAAAATTTTAAGTTATCAGCAGCTCAGTTAAACATATGTAATTCCAGGTGTGACTGTCTGGAATCAGAAACATCAAAAAATACAACTTTAGAAACAACAGTCACGCGATGTTTTTATGTTAGACAGTGATTTAAGCAAACTCCTCTGTCATCTGCTTGTAGGAACAACACCAGTCTCATTGGTGTATCCTGGAACAGCCCATGTGTTGTGTTCTTGTGAAGTGGGGAGTGTGTTGTGAAGTTGGAAACTTGTTTATCCCACAGGAAAAACTTCCTTGATTCCAACCTTAATGATTCTGTGATTTTTCCCCCCTCCAATGTACCAGGGTAACTTTGGTTACAGCTGCCCAGCCAAGGAGAATCAAAGGTACCAGAGTAACTTTGGTTACAGCTGCCCAGCCAGTGGAGAATCAAAGGTACCAGAGTAACTTTGGTTCAGCTGCCCAGCCAATGAAGAATTCCACTCTTTGCTCTGTCTGAGCTGTTAAGGTGCCAGTCTGTATCTTGTCCCTCAGCCCGTGTAAAGCCTGCCTGCACTGCTTCCTCTTCCTCCAGCTTTATGGGAAGCAGTTTTACTTTCCTGTCTAGGCTTGCCTTCAGTTGTAGGCAGTGGTAACAAAACGAGGATGGAAGTTGAAACTGGCAAATTGTGCAATTTTTGCTGAGCATAAAGGGTGCTCTGTCTGGATGAGCTTTAAATACAGTGTGGGAAGGAATCACAAACCTTTTTGGCAAAGTTTTCAAGCTTGTGCTGGGCTTGGCCTTGAAGTTTGAGAGATACAGGGTGTAAATGGGTGATTTAAGCTTCACCATATAAGTGTGAGCAGACCCTTAAAAGCTGGGAGTGGGATTCTGAAAAAGAATGGAGTTTCTTAACTCCTATAAACCTCAATGAAGTTTGTCTCTTTTGTGGCTCAGGGGTGTAGATATGTTTTTATATTGACTCAGCAGTGAAGCTGCTTTGTGAAATTCTCACTCCCATCTGTTTCCTCCCACTTTGGTGTTGGTGTTTGCCTTTCCCTCCCCACCTGCTTTAATGCACCTATTTGTGAGCTGCAATGTAAATCACATTTTAAAAGCAGCTTGAATTGAATGTATCCCTACTTTTTTCTTTTGTTTGTTTTTTCCCCTTTTCACAACTGGAGTAATTCCAATGACATGGATAAAATGAGGTCCCCATGCATTTATGGTAAGTATATGTTCAGAATTGGTGAAGTACAGCATGGAGGCAGAGGTACTGGACAGGGGAGCCAGGAAATCCCCAGGCTATTTTTGTGATTAGGCCCAGTGTTCCATGTAGCTATTGAGATGTTTTTAACATTCCCACCCTTAAACTGTGTTCATTTAGATACTCTTTTAAAGGTATCTCATCAAAAGAGTTTGAGGTCAGTATAATGAGCATATAAATTATTCAACATTTTTCATAGGAGTGTTTTTAACAGTGAGTTTTTCACAAGCAAGAAGATGATAATGTTTCAGAAATCACTTCAGCATCTGTTGAAATGCAGCCAGCTCCGTGGTGGAATACAGAGCTCAGGGTAAGGCAATCCAGCCCTTCCTGCCAGGAAATGAAGAGCAGGGTATTCATTTGTAACCCAAGGGGGGCACTTCACCAGCCAGCCCTCAGTTTGTGAATGGAATTTGGTCAGCTCACCACGAAAATTACAGAACAACCCAGAGGGTCTCACTAACTCTCTTTTTCTTACCTTGCTCTAAAGACAGCATCTCATATAAATGCAGAGCAAATTTGTGTAGGGAGTACAGTTGAGGATTATTCCCCATTATAAGGAGCTTTCATTTTGTTTCCTCTGTCAAAATTTTAGCTGAGGTCTTTTGGCACTCCTTCACAAATTATGCTCTAGTTATGAAAGAATATCTAGGGTTTTGCTTTTTCTGTTGTTTACTACAAAAATTTGAGCTAAGATACTTTTCAAAGAACCAGTAAAATGATCTATTGCATAGTTACAGCTTTGCTTTATTGTTTAATTCTCTGTTTTGAACAAATTATGTTGGTGGTGTTTAATAATTAGCTTAGTTTATCTTCTGACAGGAGGAATAGGTTAAGTACAAAAAGAGTTAAAATAAGAAATAAAAAGAAAAACCAAACACCTACCTCAGCCAGACCCTTAACAGGTGAAAAGTTATTTTTCCATGCTTCTTCAGAACATCAAAGGAAACAAAACCTTTATCTTTTATTCATTAGCTAGGAATAATGCAAGTTGGGCTAGCTTAGGTTTCTCCTTATAGTTGCATTTGTAAGAGTAATTCAGTAATCATGCCATTCACTTTTGGGGTTCTTTTTCATTAAGGACCACTGGCCGTGAAATGTCATGCAGAGGTTGGAAAATGGGACATTGAGCTCACTAAAGAATGAGCTGCAACGACAGAAGTTTCTTTTTATTACCTTCTGGCAGTAAATGTAGAATCAAAGCCCCAAATAAGTGATAGAATAACATCCAATATTGTCTAACAATGCTGGTAGCTGTGGATGATGGCTGCTCAGTGTAACCACATTGCATTTGGTTTACATCTTTTATTTATTGTTTATTAAATATCATTCAACCATTGAAGCTCCAGTAGTTTATCTATGTGCTTGTCTGTGGCAACCTGACCTGGATTTGTAGGTGTGATTCCTCCCTCTCCTCCCATTGTGGTTTTACTGCAACAAAAAAAAATATTTGTTTCCATGTATATATCTTACAATTATATCCAAGTATTAGAATTATATTCAAGTATTCCTGTTAAAAGCTATAATTTCTGCTGGAAGTGCAGCTTGATGATCCTTGGATCTACTTCTGAATTTACTACAATAATGTGATTGTATTTTGTATCTGCCTGTTCAGTGTTTTAGGATTAGCTGCATGTATGTTCAGTTAAATGTTGATAGAAAGAAGTTAAGTGAAAGTTTGTGAGAAACAGAGGTTCAATTTAACTTTTTAATCTGTGTATTTAAATGCTGTCTTAACACTTCCATTGCATTCTGGCTTCTCAAATAAGATGAATGCCAGAAGACAACTTGTTCATTGTCATTCTGTAAGGAGACTTCATTTCTTAGAAGTGACTACTCCCTGCAGAAAAAATCAGATGGTGTGCATGGATCTTTAAAAATAAAAGGCTAAACAATTAGTATAAATGGTTTTCCAAGCATTTTTAAATTCAGATGAAATTTTGTCATAATTTGATCAAAGTCACATAACCTGTGGCTCTGTTTTTGTTACACATGCTGATGGTCTGTGGATAACGTTACATTTTTTCAGCATGAAACTGAACACTTCAAATCCCTAAAGCAGGCTCAAATTTATGGTTAATAAAAGAATATATTGTACTGGATGTCATCTGTTATATCACTCTGGGAACAGAAACTGGCAGTGAGTGGACAGGAAATATTTCCATTTCAAATCACTTCAGTCTATGGTTTAGGGTGAAAGTGTCTGATTTCAGGAAAATCACTGGGAATATCCATGTAATAGAAATATTTCAGAAGAGTATAAGCTTTTTCAAATATGTTTTTTTGCTTTATAGTATTTTATGAGCAGATACTACTTATTAATATCACATCTTTTCTTTCTTTCAGCCTTGATCCCTTAACCTTTTCAAGGAATAGCAGAAATGTGCATTCAGGTACCTGTGTGTGCCCAGGAAGCAGCAATTTGATGAGTGGCTGTGCAGTGGCCAAACTGCTTCAAAGTCTCAGAGCTTTGTGTTTGTCATTGGTTGGGTTTTTAGGAGTGTGAATTCCTATGTGTTGGTTGGGTTCCTCCAGCTCAGTGCATTTCTTCAGGTTGTCTCCTCTTCAAATGTAGTTTAAAGTGTGAGATCCATGGACAGAAACTTTATTGATGGAAACTTCAAGCAGCAGAAATTTTGGTGTGTTTTTCATGTGTTTAACAGCCCTATGTTTTGAAGTATTTAAAGTATTTCGATTAACTACATTTTAAATGTCCAGGGAACGTGGAAAAAAAAAAACAAACCAGAAAAAAAAGATGAAAATTTTTATCTTTATCATGTATTAACATCCTGAAATACTCAACCCTACATCAAGTAAGTTATTCAGGTGTGTAGAATTTTTTTTTCTGCTTTGCAGAAACACAAAATAGGAAACAAGTCTTAATAGGGTGAAGATTTATTACTTCATTTGGGCAGTTTGGAACAGTTTCTTTATCTGAGGTGTAGGTTAAAAAATAGTTAATTAAATCTGTATGTAAAAACCAAGCACTTGTACCTTTTGAAGATAAAAAAGTACAATGTAAGGATTCATTGTGTGACCTGTTAGTTACTGTGGGTCTCATGGACGGACATGAACTGGAACCTGCCTCTTGTGAGCTGTGCTTGCTTCAGCAGCTCATTGCTTGATGTAAGATTGTAAAAGGATTTTTTTTATTTCTGTATAAAATACAGAAATGTGTATATATATTCTATATATATTTTTATAATTTTAGTGAGATGGATGAAATTACAATTTGGGATCTCCTCCTTGCAGGCTCCCCTGACTTGTAAGGACAGTGTGGAATGAGTCTGGATCTTATTGGTGCTGCTTGTGTGAAACCAGAGGTATTTCTTTGGTGCAGCACAGCAGGGGGATTTGTCCTGAGGCTGAGTTGACTTTGTACCTTTCCTGCATCTTGTCAGAGTAGGCCATGACAGAACAGATCCATATGCCAAACCTGCTTTTGTACCTCAGACATTTGATTTTAATGTTTGTGTAATTTTCCCCACAGTATGATTTCCTATTATTATTTATTAGTGAGCATTGAAAATTTTAATTTAAAAAAATTTGATTTCACTGAAAAATTAAATGTTTTCAAGATATAGATATTCTTTGCCATGGGTTTGTGAGTTTGGTTTTGGTTTTTATTTGTTTGTTTTGGTTTGGTTTTTTAGTCAGATAATTCAAATTTAACAAATAATGAAAGAACAAAAAGTGTTCCAAGGTTCTAGACAAAGATTTAGAATGGAAATCTTGCAAGTGGTTAAATAGTAATTAAGCAAATGGCACCAATGAAGTAATTGAAAGCCCAAGCAGGTTGTGGTACAGGTTGTGTCAGTGCTTTAGCAGATATCACATTTCATGTCAAGTACTGAATTCATTAGTATGAAAGGGCAGTTATGAACTGCCCTGTACCACACAGATAGGATGTGTAACCTTTGCTTTGGCCAACTTCCAAAAGCACTTAACATGAAATACTCAGGGAAAAATGGATCTCTGGAAGTGTTCAGCTTGATCAAGTGGATTTTAAAGTGGGTTATCCATAGGGTGTGATTTTCAGTAGTGCAAACTGAATGCAGGCAGACTGCAGTTTCAGTACCATTTCCAACCTTACAGCTCTCTTTCAAAACTTGTATCTAAACTCCCTTTTATAGTAGTTAAACACTGCAAGGGACTCGATAGCACAGACTGCCTAAAGAGTTTGCCAGTACTGATATATTTAAAACACACACATTGCCCTGACTTTTTTTCCAACAGTAAAACTTAGCAATGCTTAATGTTTTTTTAATTCAAGTACTGAAGAGAGACAAGCTCACAGGAAAATTTGAATGTATTTTGTCTTCTCTTCATCTTTTTTTCATTGTGAAAAGCCTCAAGAATCCTGATGGCCGAAACTATTCAGTGTGAAGGAGTGGGTGAATCATGAGGTGAACTTTATTCAAGGTTGGCAGTTCTCAGAAACGTTCTCATGAATGTTTCTTCAGAAAGCTGTTTTGGATGATTTTATTTTGTAGTGTTCAAATTCCTGGTGTTGTTTATTTGGTGGAGCTTTTCCTGCTTGTCTGTGAGGGGGAAGCTCCAGTTTGCCTGCAGAGACAGCCTGGTATAGTTGGAATATTTTACTACTATTTCTTCCAAGTATCCTGCAGGTGAGCAAGAAGTGTTTGTGCAGCTCTGTGTGTGTTTCTGACACTTCCAAATGGAGTTTTTTGGCTGCAGACATGATGGCTGTACTCCATAGAGGGGAACCAGGGGTGTAAAAATTCCCTGGCAGCCAAAGCTTTAAATCTGCAGCCCCCAGATGTGTCTGCCTGTGTCTCTGAAGTTCAGCCATGTACATCAGTACCCAGCAAGCACTGGACCTTCTAATCCTCTCTGTTCAATATATTACTGCTTAAGCTTGGAGCAATTTTCATCTTCTCTGTGGACCTGGACTAGACAGAGGCTTTGAGAAGGAATTATTTCCTAAAAATGCATAGTTCAGCAGCAAGAATCTCTCTTGGCAGAGATTTTGGGAGGTGGGAGTTAAAAGGTGGAGCAGCAAAAGAACCAAAGCCTGTGTCTATAGCACAGCTGAGCCTTGCAGCTTCTCCATTTACTGAGGGCACAGAAAAAGGGAGGGGTGCTTGATTTCTTCCTAGGATCTGTAGGGAAAGGTAACTGGTTTTATTAGCACAGTTGATGTACAAGAACATTCACTTCTGACCCAAAAGTATTTTTAGTCCTTGTGTTTGACACGATGGCCCCTCCATTTTTCTGTCTGGTTTTTTCTGCTCACCCACAGTACAAAAGTCTGGAGCAGTCATGCTGGTGTGTCCTGAGACTGCAGCAACCTGCCCCTGACTTCTGGTGAGCAAAATGTAAAGTATGGCTGTGTATGGAATAAATGTAGCACTTCTTGTGTCCCCCTGGTGGTGAACTTGTGCCCAAGGCACCTTTGCATTGCCACTTGAGTAGCAATGAAAATTGCCAATTCCTGACTTGTCAGTGCCCAAGGCTTTTTAGGTTCTGTAGCTCACAAGGAGGATGGGAACTTTGGGAGGAGATGCTTGTGTTATTTTAAGGAAAGTTTTTTTTTGTTTTTTTTTTTTTTTTTTTCTTTTCTTGATCTCCTGTACAAACAAGCTTCATGTGAAGTATTAAAAACACTATTGGTGGAATGGTAAATGATTCTTTAAAGCTAGAACATGGGGGTTTGGCCAGTGAATCGTTGGTTATTCCTGGACTAGAACCATACTGCTTATGAACTCAGTTTTAAAATCTCATGGATGAGTGTGTGTTTCTAAACAATTGTGTGTTTCTAAATCCCTGAGAATAGGAGTTTATGTCCAAAATAATTGTGTTGTTTCAGAGGGAGGGATTAAGATGGAAGAATCCCAAATCCTATCTACTTTGAAAGTTTTATGAGTTCTGTGGCACTTTAATCAGTGCAGTTATTGCTAAATTACCTAGCCACCACCTCCTCCTGAGCCAAGGCTTTGGTCTATTTCTATCTTGGTCCTACAAAACCAATGTACATTAATATTCTTTGCAGTCTTGGTCTCTTGTGAATATGTAATATTTTCTGTACTTGTGCCTGTGTGTTCCATTCATGTAAGTAAGAACTAAAGTGAACTTCCTAAGAACAGGCATTTCCTATTTTCTGACTACAAACTCTCAAAGAATTTCAGTGACTTTCAACTAGTGCAGGAGAAGCACCTGGGAGGAAACATTGTCTGAATACACCTAAACTGAATAGATGTGCTATGTCAAATGTTTCACATTCCAGCCTTTATGTGATCTTCTGCTTTAAAGATTTCCTTGAAAGCAGCTGTTTTTACCATTTTCAGAAGTTACAGATTGGATAAACTCACCCTGTACTGCAAATAGAGTATTTGTAGTCTGCTTGCTCTGAGGTTGTTTGCAATGAAAATGTCCAACATTGCAAAATTTCAGATTAGAATTTTCTGTAGGTCAAGCAGTTATGAGTAAAGCGGTTAATCCACATTTGATGACAGTTTCTCAAGTGATTTTTGTGTGTGTGTATGTGCACTTTGGCATTATATTGAGAAATGAAGAGTGAAAAACTGAATTAGTCATAATTGTGAATTGTGTTCTGGTTAAAGCTTAAAACTGAACCTATGAAGTCAGTGCTAGTTACTTTTACAGATGTTCTGTTCTTTTGGATGAAACTGAAATCAAATGAAGAGCTTGTGCTAGGAGTTTCCAGATTGAAAGGTAGGAATTTGGCAGCAAAAAATAGTTAGAGAACCATTTATGATTTTGGAAATAAACTCCTTTAGTTGTTTTCCAGGTGCCATTGCATTTGCTCAGCTTTAAAGGCACAGACTTTCTGTTTGAATCTGTCTCACTTAGAAGTACTTACTCATTTAGGAGAAGCAAAAACCTTTATGTGCATAAAATCTTGAAAGATACAATTTGTAACTCTAAAGTATTTTTCTTTGCTTTCTTTTTCCCCTGATGCTCTGTCCTCTGAAAGCTACATAATTTCTTAATGTGGTAAGCAAAAGGAATGAATGAACATACCCATATAAATTATCTATATGTTAATATAAATAACATATATCCATTGATCTATCATGCTTCAGTCACTTCTTGAAACATTTTCTTGTTTGTCTTGTGTTTCAACATCTTCATGAGACAGAGACTGTGCCACTCAGCCTGTGGCTCTGTGTGCACAGCCAATAAAATGAATGAAAATAGATTGTTTAATCATTCCAGTCAGTGTGAGGAACTCTGTGGGCTTCCTGGGGTTGTGGGTAACTTCCTACAGAAGAAGACACTCTGAGCTTGTTGATTTACCAGTGTGCTGTGCAGTGTGTGAAACAGTAACCATCCACTACAGGATTCATTAATTTCTTCTCCATTATTTCAGACATTGTGTTTCTTGTTTAGAGCACAGGTCAGTGTTTCTCAAACTAATTTGTCTTCGGTCTCTGAAAGCAGCTTTACCATTTGCAGCCCCTTTCCTTCCCAGTCATAATCACCTCTCCTGCACCTGTCTTGGCATTGCTTTTCCTCCCCCTTCCCCTTCCCAAACACCTTTTTTTCTGGGAATTCTCCTGCCAGGGGTCATGTCCCAGAGTCAGAGAACACTGCTTTGGCTACAGACTTTTGGCTTTTGTCCAACTATCATGAGACCAGCACATTTCAGTATTGTTTGTGGGAAATGGGCTGTATTTGAAAATATTTATTCTGTTAACTTCTGGAGGCTTTTTGGTTGTTTTGAGAAGGCTTTTAATTTACCAAACATTATTTGCACAAGAATGTAGGAAAAAATAAACTGTGTCAGTGCAAACAATAGAAAACCTCTTAGGCAAACTTTCAAATTGCATGAGAGAAATGAGAGCTGATACTGCCCATTCTGTGCCATGCTTTGCTGCATTAAATTCCTGAGTTTGACTCAGAGATTTAAGATTTTCACGGTTGGTGGTGAGCAGTGCAGATTGAACTTGCTTCCCTTGTTGTTGTGCCCCTAATTGCTGCGTGTTCCTTAGAGAAGGCAGTTCACATCATTGCAGGGAACAGCTGCACAGAGCTGTGTGCAGCTGAAGGGTTGTGCTGTGAATACTTCTGGCACTGTTTCTCCTTGCACTGCTTTCTCACTGCTCTGTCAGACAGCAGTGTAAGATAACCTTGCACTGCCTTTTGAAAATAGAAACTGAACCAGGCAGAAATGGGCATAATGGAAAGGTATTGTTACTGGTTTGGTAGGTTTTCTGTTTTCTTTTGTTCAGATGGGATATGCTGTGGCTCATGCTCTTCAGCCAGCATGTTTCACCTCCAAAATCCCCAAAGAGCCCATGAAATGAGTATCCAGTGGTACCTTTCAGGACCACTCCTCCCTCCCCTGGTGGGATTTAAGTCAGCAGCTGTTCAATATTTTTTCTTGATAGGAGGACATTGAGAACATATCTAGTCAAAATGGCAGGAGGATTGTTCAGACAAAGTATAATTACAAAATGTAGGAAGTCAACCATAAAATCATTATTGGTGGTTGGACTCAGTGATCTAAAAGTATTTTCCAGCCTAAATGCTTCTATTATTCCAAGATGTTCCTTCTTGCTCACAAGTGATGGTTTTCTTCCCCAGCCAATATATTATTTACAATGAAGTTAAAGCAGTGCTTTGCCTTTGGTATCTAAGGTGGAATTTGAAGTTCTCTGGAGACACAAGTTCAACTCCTCTGTGTGCAGTGGCTCTGGATGAAGCAGTGAAACACTAAATAGCCACCAACAAAGAACTAGCCAAAATCTGTGAGCTTCTTGTAAATGATGCTGCTTACATAATAACAAACACAAAAGATGCCAACTTAGTTTGGTTTTAACTTCTTTTACTATTTAGAAGAGTCTATGTTCATCTTTAAAATATGGAATAGGCATCAAGAAGTCTGTTGCATTAATTCACTTTAATTCACTTACATTAAAACTTATTTCGACAGTGTTACTGAGAGGTATTTTAAAATGCTATTCCCATAATTTTTGCATGCAGTGCAGGAATATATAGATATAGATAAAGAGGTAAATCTGAACAAAATTCCTGGTTGCAGTCACACCAAGTTTGTAAGTAATAATGGTACAAACCCATCCACCAGGGCTTAGAATTCATTCTGCAGTCAATGGAGTACACACAACAAACATCAACATGGATTGTGTATTGTGTTATATTCTCTTGAAAGCAATTCAAAATGCAGGCATCTAAATAATACAGATAATTCATCATTTTACTGATGACTCTAGAAATAGAAAATATTTTTACTTGTTTGAAGGCATCAATAAAGCTTTGAAACAAGAAGAGCAGATGTCAGAAATAAAGCCCTTGTTTTACTGAGCAATGAGTATGATAAACATTGATTATTCATCTTGATGCTAAAGTTCAAAAACAATTGTGCCTTCAGTTTGCCTCATGGGAGTGTGAAATTAGGACCATGTGTGTGTTGATGAAGAACATGTGAAAGATGAATCATGATTACTGTTTTGGTCTGCTGCACAAGGCTGTGCTGGAGGGGTAGTGATTTCCTACCTCCTGTGCCAGATTGCTGTAATTAGTGCTAGCTCCTCTCTGTTTCCCTGTATTTCTGTTCGAGTGGCTGCCTGACAGTGCCTAGTCACACACAGCAATTGGCTTTCTTGAATGAAAGTGTTTGCTCAACAGAAGAATGCTGGAGTATATTTCAATGTTGTTTGAAATAAAGATCCGTTATAGAACTATTCTGAAATCACCCATCCATTTCTATCACCAGTGCTATCTCTGGCAGCAATTGCCAGATATGAAAAATAGATGTTTCTTTCAAATAGGAAACACTGTATGTTCTAGGTTAAAAAGAAGAGGGAGAAGTTCAATAAAATCAAACAAAGTTTTCATTTCATTCAACTGTGTTTAATTTATGTCTCTGGCAGCAGACATGAGTGAAATTTAACTTCTCTTGGAGGCACAATTAGTTCCTGTGGTTACAAATTTCATTTTAGCTTTATTTCTGGATATGTAATCCTAACTTTGTTCCTCTCTGGCCCAGTAATGGGTGAAAGAGTTGTCATGAGTGCATTTCATTACTGAGCTGTTATTATAAATGAGGGTCGAGTATTAGAAAAATCTAAACAAACAAGAATAGAGGTTAACTTCATATAATAGTCTTTGTCTTTTATTAATACTTGTGCTCTTTCATGTTGAAAGATGGATGTTTAAATAAAATGAAGTGCCTGTACATGCCTTGAACATCCAAATGAGCTATTCATTGTTCAGCAGATGATGTGGATTGGTCTCATTTAGATCTGTGCTGACTTGGGATATCTGGGGATCTTAACCTTAATTATTCAGGCTGTTTATACAGATTGAGGAACAGATCCAGTGTTGATCTCTGTGATTTGAGGTGTGTGACGGAAATTCTTCCTGCCTTGCTTGGCCAGTATAGATACAGGATTTGGATTTTAGCTTATCAGGTTTTCTGTGGAGTTCTGTGCTTTGAGCTCACATAATGTGAGATTTAATGTGGCTAATGCCTCCTCTGCTCCCCCAGCTTTTTGACAAATAAGGTTATTTGTAATTTAATATGTGTGCATTTCAACTTTGATTATCTGTTCAAAGATCAGTGGTCTAGAGTTCTTTAGAAAAGATGTTTTGGCTGTTTTCTTTCCTATGTATTTCTTCTCAGTCTGCATGTATAGAAGTATGTAGACCACAGGGATTTTTTAGGAAAAGCTCCAGGACACAAAGACTTGTTTTCTAGTAAAGTTCAGAATAAATTAAATTAAACAAATGGAAATTCAACAAATGTTTTTGGTTAATTAATGATAGAATCAGAGAATGGTTTGGGTTGGAAGGAGCCTTCAAGATTATCTAATTCCAGCCCCCCTCCCACGGCAGGGACAATTAGGTAAGAATTCAGAACCCTGAGGCCATAACATTGGTATTTATAGTTTTGAAGTAGGATGCTCTAAACAAGTTCTCCTAGCTATAAGCCACCTAAATAGCACAATTACTTTAATTCAAAACCAAGGCAATGCTTCCTGGAAGAATTTATTATTAAACTCCCAGCAGTAAGTCCTTGAGGGATGAACACTGCACTTGAGCATGATGAAATTATCTGAGTTGCTTACATGTTTTAATTTATAATTAAAATAACAATTATTTAGTTCAATACTTTGGGGTGACCCTAATTCTCTCACTAATTACTGCAGCCTTTTGTACCTTTTCTACATTTGAGAGCAAACTTTTGCCACTAGTGAGTCTTATGTGCTGCAGAAGTTCAGCTGTTTGGCTTCTGTTATGTCTGTCCTTACATCTAAATTATCAATGCTTGTGGTGTATTTCTTTATGCTTATACTGTTACATATTTTATGTCACCATAATCCCAGTAGAAATGCAATTAAAGGAGAAGTGTTGTCTTTTTATTTTAATAGAGCATATAAAAATCTTATATAATGAATAAAAATACATGTGCTAATTTTCTGTGGAGTTTAGTAAATTTGTCTCCCACAACTTCAGCTCTAGGACCAAAGGAAGACAAGTAGCAATTGATTTGATGGTTTATCTCCGTTAATTTTTTAAATTAAATGAATAATGTCTTTGTTTTGCTGTAAGTGAAATGACATTTAATAAAGATTAGAGAAGCAGAAAGTGAGTCAGACTAGAACAGGTATTAATAGAAAAGTTACAACTGAAAAGAAAGACTCCTTCCTGTTTCAGGAAGCTTTTCTGTATAACAACTGGTTCAATGCCAAACTAAATCAAATTTAAACAATTAAAAGCTACCTAAGAAGAAAGTGAGATTACAAATTTAACTTGTAACAGTGGTATCAAAGTTTGAATTGCTTTCATCCTTTAGGAAGTGTTTTAGGGTTTTTTTAACTTGACAACTCCTGCCTTGTTTTCCTTTGCCCATTCTGGGTCTGACTGTGGAGAGTGCTCAGCCATGATCCTGACAACAGCTAATTCCTGCTGCAAACCTTTTGTGCTGATGAGTTTTGCTGTTTGCATTGTAGCAGTGAACCCAGATACAATTCTATGTACATGGGTGGTAATTTTTTAAAGCTAATGGTAAATATGATGTATTTTGCCTTTCAGGGACTGATACTGTATCATAACAATCAGTATTCCAGTTGTCAGCTTGGTCTCGTGTGAGGGTGATGCTACATGGTGTGTTTCAAAACAATTCCAGTGCTTTCTGAAGGGGAAGGTGTTGCATGTCTGAGGGCCAGAGTTCTTCTCTCTAAGTAGAGAAGGGGCAGCAAACTCATCAGCCTGGGGTTCTCCCTGGCCATTCTCTGGTTGCTCTTCACTTTGCAGAATCTGCTCTAGCAGTATTTGATAGAAGAAAAGGGTGTCTGAGGTGGCATGATGGGTTTCTGCAGTGTCACTCTCTTGCAGCTTCTGATGCTCTTTTTCATGGCTGTGAGTGGAAAACAGCTCTTTGGCTGATGGTCTCTTCTCTTCTCTTGCATTCTGTTTCCTCTGGAATTGGTTTGTCATTAAACCAATTTGGTTTGTCATTAAACCTTGATTAAAGGTATGGTTTTTGTACATACACAATTCACCTAGATGGTAGAAGTTGAGGATATCACATAATTTTCTCCCAAAAATAAGCTTCTCTGATTCCCATCTACTGGGCAGACCATACTACCTCAGCCACAGTTTCATGTCCTCATGCAAATAGTACATTCAGACTTTCCATATCTTTGTTTTGTCTCTGCAGGGGCTGTCATCAGTCACAAGGAACAATGGACTGCTCAACATCACCTTTAAATATGACAGTAAGTTGAAAATCTGCTCTGTATTCACAGAAATCAAGGCCTCCATCACAGTTGTCAATATATAGCAACATGTGTCTTAATATGGCTCTAAGAATGGCATAAGCAAAATAATGTCAAAATATTGACATAATTTTAAAATCTAGAAAATTTGTGTCTGCTGGGTCTGGTAGATGTTCTCCAGTGTCTCACTGATAATGAAACTGTCTAACAATTTGTAGTAGTTTGTCTTTCAGGTTGGCCTACATAATTTGCCCAGTATTTGACTGGAACATTATAGAAAATTATTTTATTCGGTGAAAAATATAGTCACTGTAGACACAAGGACGTAGGAAAGGATTATTTTGAGCTTTCTGCAGCTTTTCTCTGATGTGTCATTTTGGGTGAAAATGGCTTAATGTGTTTCTCGAGGTAGAAAATGTGTTAGTTTGTATTTGTATACAGGTAATATATTTAAATTTTTTTCTTTGCAAGGATTAATATTGAGCATGAATATTGAATAACTTCTTCTGTAGTAGGTTGTTTTTTTTTTATCTACATAACAAAAACTAGGAAATGGTACCAGTCAGAACAGAGATCCCACATTTAGTTAACACAATGAGTCTGTTTAAATCCCAGTATGTGTCATGTTTTTTCTATTAACTCTGGCACTAGAAGCTGTGTTTAACCAATGAGAAATATTAATTCACAATTCTGCTGGCACTGTGTGCTTCCTGCACAAAGGAGTTATTTGAGTTCTGCAGGACTAGGAAAGGAGTTTGCTGATATGAAGACTAAAGAGCTCACATGGTATGGAAATATGTGTTTACCTTTAATAAGCCAGCACAAAAGAAAATTTGGCTTGCTGACTGTGGTTTAAAGGCTCTTATTTTGCTGCTGAGCAACTCTAGGAAAGTGTGTTTTATGATGCTAAATTAGTTAGATTATTTATTCAGGTGAAAAGACATATCTGTATTTTTAGAATGTCACTTGTATTCAAGTAAAAGAAGTGCTTTCCTAAAAAGTGTGATTTTTCCATGCTGTTTTCTTCCTAAAACTGTTGTTCTTTATAAGAGTGAATCAGTAACTTGCAGTAAAACTTCAGGCATTTGTGCTATATTCCATTTTGGCAAATTGTCATTTGACCATAAAATCCTGGTAACCAGGATCCAAAATCTTGGGCTTGCTATTAATTAGATCCAGACCTAGGAAAAACCAGTTACTTCAGACTTTCCATTGAAAGAGATCCTCTATTCTCCTAGGAGGAAGTTCATGCTGTCCCTGAGTTCCCTCATAGCAACTGAGCCCTGCAAACAGTGGAGTCAGCACCAAGCACCAGCTTCTGTAAAGGGCACTGTTGCAGTCTTCTATTCTCATGTCTGTGACAGTTACAGAAAAGACCCCTTGCCATGGTTATTTATAGTAAAAAGCCATTTTCTAAATCTCTTTTACAGTTAATAATTTTTCTTTCCTTGCCTTTAAGATCACACCTCTGAATTAAATTCAAATTTCCTGTACTGGTGTATCATAGCACTTGATTTTTCATGTTTCCTTTCTACAAGCTCTCTATAGATGAATATATAGCATATAAATTATCTCAGTTTTTTTTTTAAATTAATCATCAGTCAGTAATATACAATGTACTGATAATTTTCTTCTGGATTTTGTTAGTTTCACTAGCTCAGAAACAGAGTGTTTGTTTTCGCACACCCATCTTCATGTGTACTCTGCTCCAGAACTAGTGAATTCCCTGCCTGCTGCTTCTCTTCCTGCCACAAAATATGAGCCTAAATATTGTAAAGCTTTAAAAGGAATAAAATTTGGTTGCTTTCTTCTTTTAAAAAGAACAAGTTCAACAACAAACTAAGGGATCTTTTGTTTATATTTTGTTTTCTTGATTAAAGCTAAAGCTGTGGCAGTGCAATTTTAGGGAATAAACTGTATTTTGTGAGGCTAGCAAGACAAAACCAGTCCTGAGTGAAGCCAGTGGCAGTTAAGGGGTCTGTAGGGATGTGGCTGCAGAATGGAAGGGAGGGAGGAGATGGATTTAAGCAGCAGGTTCTTTGTGGTCAGGAACAAGCAGGATCGTGGCTGAAAGCACTTCTTGAGCAGTTCTCAAGTTCTCAAGGTTTATTGTTCTCAGATGTGCCTGATCCTTGACCAACACCCTCTTGCTTTGGACACTGTACATGAAGAACATTAATGGCAGTCTATAGTATTTTGGACAGCTACAAGGAAAAGTTGTTCTCTTGTGGGAGTCCCAGTACTGTGATGGGGGACAGGTTGCACTGGTGGTATGAGCTGGTAACACCCTTGGGAGTCCTGTGAACTCTGGGTTGGCAACAGTGAAGGTGGTTGTGCTCAGTGATTTGTGAGGTTTTGAGGGGTTTTGGGTCTTGAGACAAAAACTTCACCTAGATATGATTTGTAGTCCTTATAGAAAATAATGCACTGGTACTTTTACTTTGCTCAGTCTTGGAGACATGTTAGGGAATCTCTGTCAGCTAGAATGTTTTTCCTGAAGTGTTTATTTGTCCATGTTTTTAGACTGCACTCCTTACCTGAGTTCAGTGGGCAGACACATGATTGGAGATGTGCAGAACATCACTATCAGTCAGTTTGCATGCCAGGAGCAGGTGGCTGTGATGATCCTTTGGACAGCAAATGCCATTGGTAAGTTCTAGAGGGAAATGGACTCGCTGATCAGGGGTTTGGTAATAACTTCATGCTCATAGGTATTAAATCAAATAATTAAATTATGCTTGGAATCATTGATGCAAACTGCCTAAAAACAAAGGAATTCTTAACACCTTTGCAAAGATTTTTTTTTTTTTGGTTTGCTTCAAAAACACCCTTAAAACTGGGATGTTCTCTGCAGTCATACACAGCTTTTTACTATCCCAGGTTAGTGAATTCCTGCTCTTCAGAACTGTGAAACTGTCCCTGATTTAATTTTCTGCCCTAAGGCTTTGGTGCATTTCAGTGGCATTGATTGAATTTAGTTCCTGATGCACTTAAAGGTTCTTTAAGATGCAGATTGTCCTACAGGTGGAAAACATTATCTAATCACAGCTAAACAGACTTCAATGTGTTTCCTTGCCAGGTCTGGTGATTTGGAGTATTCCTCAATTACTTCAATGTCACTTGTTGCCCACTAGACCAGTAGTGTCCAAAATTGAGGATGTGCAGAAATCCATTTTCACTGAGAAACTTATTTCTGGGCTTTAAAAAATATATGAGAAGTCCACTGAATTCTGCAGAACTGTACAGTTGAAGGCATTTGGTAATCCTCAGCTGCAGAATCAAACATCCATGGGAAACAAAGCCTGGGTTCTTCCTTGTGATCACCAGAGGTAAATCCTTTGGAGAGCTTGAGGACAGAACTGCAGTTCAGAATCTTGGGTAACCTGGGCACTTTCAGGGTCTTTGTGTAAGGACAAATAGTGCTTTTGTTCCATGAATGCTAAGAACACATTTGGCAACACTTTATCTTCTACAAAATTATGAAACATTAATCAAAACACACAAACCTGTGAAAACCAGTGAACCAGAGGAGGTGGTGTAAAATGATACATTTGGAATTTTATTTTTTTGGGTTGACAAGCACAGCATAAACTGAGTCCATTTTGATTTATGTACCATTTAACTTAGAAAAGCGGTGTCTGTGTCACTGATAAATATGTGTAATGCTGATGAAGAAATGCAATTAGCTGGAGTAGTGAAAGAGCTGAGCAGTGCCTTTGATACCTGAGCCACAAAACTGTCACAGGGTAACACTGGCGTTTTCCTGGGATGTTCACATCACTGTGACTCAGTTTAGTCATATCATGAAGTAATTCTGCGATGAGAACATTGTAAGGACACTGTGCTAAGTTGTAGTAGAGTAACTTGAACAAAATGGGTGTAGTTCTGGCAGCAGTTAGGAATAACTGGAAGTATATGTGCACTGGAATAAATTCCATTCCATTTAAGTCAAGTTTTCTGTTAGCCCTTACTGTACTAGAACTAAGGAAGTTATAAGAATTGTTACCATTTTAATCTGGTAGTCTCTGAGATGATAGTAAAATTTATAAAGGACTATTTCTATAATTTACCAGCAAAATGTTATATTTGATTGTTAAAATGGAAATGTGAAGTAACTGTGAAGTATTTCTGAAGGTGAAGAAGGTACTGATAACTTACACTGGTTTGGAAGCCCCTGATGAGACATGGGCCCCTCTGTTCCAAGCATTACACAAGTGTGCAGTGATTGTAGCCCTGGCCAAAGACTGAACTCTAGATAGGCAAGATAGAATATGCAGAACTGACAGACAGCAACAGGTATTAAATACAAACATATTTCATATGACCGACACGTTTTATTCTTACATATGTTCTTCCTTTATGCTTAAAGACAAATGTAATATATTCAAATTTCATTAAATACCACATTATGCATTTTGAAATATTAACCTTCTGTTGAAATGCCCTGCTGTTTGTAGGGATTGAATACCTGAAGGGATTTCGAGTAATACTTGAGGAGTTAAAGTCAGAGGGAAGACAATGCCAGCAGATGGTTTTAAAAGATCCAAAGCAGCTCAGCCCCAGTTTTAAACGAACAGTAAGTGCTTTGTTTCAAGAAAAGTTTGTGTTGTTTGACTGTGAGTAGTCTTGAAGGTGTTTATCATCCTAGAATGGTTTGGGTCATTAAAGGTCATGCAGTTCCACCCCCTGCCATGGGCAGGGACAGCTCCCACTATCCCAGGGTGCTCCAAGCCCCATCCAGCCTGGCCTGGACACTTGGAGGGATGGGGCATTCACAGCTTCTCTGGGCAACCTCTGCCAGGGCCTCTCTTCCTTCACACTGGAGGATATTAGATATTCTTCCCAATATCTCATCTAACCCTTCCCCCTGTCAGTTTGAAGCCATTCCCTCTTGTTCTATTGCTCCATGCCCTTGTCAAAGAGTCCCAAAAGTATTATTGGTGAAATTAATGATAGTTGTTGCTTTAGAGACAGATCTTGTCCTTTTTGATAGAAACTTTCCTGAAGCCGGGAACTGCCGTTTTGTACATGGAGTACAAATGCACATCTGGGGTAGTCTACATCCAGCTATGGACTGAGGTTCCTCATTTCAGTTTGGAATAGAGGGGTAGAGAAAGGATTCTTAATGTATTAATTTCAGCCTTTGATTGCAAAATTGTGGGCTTGTTTTGAAAAATACTTTCAGCTATGATCATTGATTTTAAACTATATTCCAATTTGGTCTTTTTTGTAGGGAATGGAATCCCAGCCCTTTGTAAACTTGAAGTTTGAAACAGATTACTTTGTAAAGATTGTTCCTTTTCCTTCCATTAAAAATGAAAGTAATTATCACCCATTTTTCTTCAGAACTAGATGTAAGTATTGCACATAATATGGTGTTGTACATCCTGTAGTGTTGCATTTTGTGTGGTGTTGCCTATCTTCTCTTCAGTGAGCCTCCCCTCAGTGTTTTGGTTTTCCCAGCAAAGGAATGTAGTGGGTGATGATGTTGGGTGAGTCTGGGTTCAATAGTTACTGACACTGTTGTGGAGGGAAGATCTGGGTGTTGAGCAGAAAGAATTTGCATGCCATAGATCAATCTGTGGTGTGTGATCACAAGTGTTAGGCAGCAACCAGAACCAGAAGAGAAGTGTCAGGTAGGCCTGAGATAATCTCAGGTTTGCCTGGAGCAGGATTGTTCCTGTGGTTCTCAGGTAGCTCCTGAAGATGGTTTGCTCCTCTCTGGACATTGTGAAGAAGGGCAGGTTGTTTTTTGCCTTTGAGATTACAATTTAACAACAGCTATCCAAAGACAGATGTAGAGGAGGACATCTAAAATTAGACAGCAGCACATCAAGTTGAATTTCTGCAATTACTTAGCAATTCTCACTGGAGGTAGAGAGAAGAAATTTGAATAAGCTCCCCAGTGCTCACACAGTATGGTGAGAAACTGCAAGTACCCTTTGGAGTGAACTGTTGATATTTGTCCTGCTAAGGGGTTTTTTCCATATAAAACTTGCTTTTCAAGTCTGTCTGTTAACACAGACCACTGTACCATTGGTAGTAGTGCTCAGCATACTTACTTATTCTGACTAAATACATTTAAGACTAGTTTTAACTTCCTGTCCTGATGTGCTGTGCCTGATGTTACCCCTTTTGTCTCACTAAGAAATGTGATATTCAAATGAATGGATCTCTGTTTCTCATATAAAGATGAGAAGGGACTTGAAATAATAACAAAGGAGTCAAGTTTGCAAAATGTTTTTAGTCCAGGCATATTAGAGTCTGGGAAAGAAGTGAGAGTTCTCAAAATTATGAACTGTCTACTTTGGCCCTTGTTCTTTTTCTGTTTAAATAGCATAGCAGTTTGATACTGTATAATTAATATCTTTTCTCTATATTTGTAGCATGTGAATTGTTGCTACAGCCAGAAAACCTTGTCTGCAAACCTTGTAAGTAAAATGTAATATTTCTATATATTAATCTTTTAAAAAGTTTCTGTATTTGAAGAGTCATTTCGCAATTCATTAATATCTCCTCTGACAGACTGGAAGCCGAGGAATGTGAATGTTACCCAGCAAGGTTTCAACATGCAAGTGTCCTTTGATCATGCCCCTCACAACTTTGGGTTTAGGTCCTACTTCCTTCACTACAAACTGAAGCATGAAGGACTGTTTAAGCAAAAGACCTGCAGACAGGTATGTGGCTGAGTTTTGCACCTCTTAAAAACACAACACCTATTAACATTAACATAAGGTGTTCTAAGATCTTACAGAAACCTTAAAAACTTAATATAAAATAGTATCAATTTTAAAATTGTAAAACTCTTTGAAGCTATTTATGGAGATAACAACTGTGCTGTGATAGCACATCAGTCACAGCCAGGTTTGGGGACTCCATTGGGCCTGGATAACACAAGTCAGTTCTGCAGGCAGACAATTGTATCAGTGAATGGGCAGACTGACTTTGCTGGTCTAAGGTGTGTTAATACAAGGGTGCACTGCCTATTTCTAAATCTTTATTAGGTTTTCAAAGTATGTGAATTGCTTGCAAAGTATTCTTTCTTTATGTAGGAGCAGAACACAGACACTACAAGTTGTGTTCTTCAGAATGTGTCTCCAGGGGATTATATCATTGAGGTAACATTTCTAAACAGTCTTGTGTACCACACCTAAGTGAATGTGTTAATGGGAAAATGGAATAAAATTCAAATGTTTCAAATCACATTGGTAGAATTGAACTTCAGGTATCCCTACTGAAGTGACTTGGGCAAGTAAATTTTCTAGAATGGTGCCTTTTTTGGGCTTACCTAGAAACAGAGGCCAGACAAAGTTAGAAGAATAAAAGCAGAGATATTCAATGAAGGGCCTTCTGGTATATTAAGGGCAGATGAAGCCTCCCCAGGGGGCTAACCCAAAATGGATGATGGTCAGGAGTTTTTTCAGACATATACAAGTTTGGTCCATTTACATATCAGGGCTTAATCCTCCAGTTACAGCTTCAGGTAATGAAGTCAAATTCCCCCAGTTTGCTCCCCCCCCATTCACTTTTGTTCATACTTTTCAGGGCCTGAGCTGTAGGGTGTCCTTGGATTACAGGCCCAGAGGGATTGTTTGTCTAACCAAAATGTGAGGACAGTTAACTGGCACTTTATATGGAGTTTAGTTATGCACTAATGTGGTACAGGATGAATGCATAAAAATACAAAGGCTAGAATCTCAAGGCATCAGAATGTTCTTGACATTTCTATAGCTTTGCTTCTATGAGTGCACAGCATTTTGTGCTTTAAACTGAAGTTGTGGGCCTGCATAATTCCTGGACTTCGATTTTTATTTTTTAATTGGAATTCTCTTTCTTGGTCAATTTTTATTATACTAGTTTGTGCTGCTTTTTAGTTTTAACTATTTGAACAGTACCTTTATTCACATTTGGTCATAAAAGCTGTTACAGTTATTTTCATATTGCAAAAAATAAAATTAATCTTTTACTTTTCCAAGCTGGTTGATGACACTAATACAACAAGGAAAACGATGCACTATGCACTAAAACCAGGTATGAATTCTGTTTTGTAAACAATATACTATATTGACTGTACTAATTTAGATTCAGTTTTAATTATGTTGGAAATAAATCTCTATTTGACCCTATCTGTTTGCCATAATCTAGACTATTGAGATAATAGTGCTGTTTTTTTGACCTAATGAAAAAAGAGATGCACACTTGAGCATACACATGTGCATCTCTGTGCACTTGTATTTAGTGGAGTTTAGATCAATCCAACACTGGAAATCTTCATGGAAGAGTGGCTTTTATTGTATATGTGGATATGAGGAGTGATAACCTTAGTTGCATACAACAGAGAGTGCAATAGTGTGGAAATACTGCAATGAAAGTGTGGGAGCAGCCTGAACACATCCCTGTGTCCTTCAGGCCTGGTACCAAACCCAGCAGTCTGGAGAACCCGTCAAGTGAATGCATCACATGCCTCTGGGTCAGACCTGGTTTTGAGAAGCTAAACAGGGATTTCAGAGTGCAACTGCACCTCAAAACAGCCACAGATGGAGGCAGTGGGTAAAATGCACTGAATCCTAATGCACATTGCTCAGGGTGAGCTCTGCAGGAAAGCAGTTCTTTCTGAAGGGGCAAATTCAACACCCTGGAACCAGCCATGTCAGGTCCAAAGGGCCACTGCATATCTCAGCCAAGCTATTTGCCACAGGGCTGTTCTCCTGGGGTGGTGTGAGTTGCAGCTCTTGTTGCTTATGAGAGTCACTGTGTCAGTGGGGCAACTGCCATAAAACCTAATTTGAAATGGAGCAGAACATGATATTTGAGCATATTTGATATCCTGTATCTTGGACCATTACCTGATAATAGATGCAGCAGTTTTGCATTCCCAGTGTGAAGACTTGTTTGGCTAATGGTAAAGCAGCAGATTTGCATGTGGCTAATTGAGCTTTCTTTTGCAGTGCACTCCCCCTGGGCTGGCCCCATCAGAGCCATTGCCATCACAGTGCCCTTGGTTGTCATCTCTGCCTTTGCCACGCTCTTCACCGTCATGTGCCGCAAGAAGCAGCAAGGTGGGAGCCTGCCCTCAGGGCAGTGCCACTGGCAGATGTGCTTTTGGAACCAAAACTGTCCTCACTGATAGGCTGACTCCAGAAATACCTTTCTCTGAAAAGTTTGCTTTTCTGTTTATCTGTCCTTCCCCCTCTCAGCTTTTTGTGTGCTGAAGCCTGTAGCAAATTCTAAATCTGTGCTTGATGGTAATTGGTTGCCTAGACAGTGTTGTATCAGGACTTCACTGTAGAAGGGAGAAAACAAAAGCAATATTGGAAAATACTTTTTATTTCATTTTTCTTTTTCTTTGAGAGAGTACCGTGTGACCATGTAGATTACAAACAGATTTGTAAATGGGTATGTTTCAAACATTCTCTTATTTTACTCAGAAATATCTAATTCATATTTATTTTAAATCAGAAGGAAAGTAAAGCCATGTGATGGCAATGCAATTCACAGTGCTGTCTGGAATACTCTCCACAGCTGCTATTCCAGATTTGCTCACTTTCCTGGAAGTTGCCTTTACCTTTCATTCTAAGCCATCTTCCTAAATTTACTATGAGCCTTGCTTGCAGATGTTCTTAGATTCCATTCCTCCTTGCTGATTTCTCCTCTGTATCCAGGAGCTGGCAAGCAACACTTAATACATTTAAATGTTAAAAATACCTTGGCTTTTTATATTGAATTTAAAGAATCATGTGGTTTCATGAATAATGGAAAAAGAGATTACTTCTCCAAACCTCACATATCTGTATTATCCACCTGAATTTTGGCACTGAGATATACTGCAAGTGCTGTATGCCAGCTGGATTAAATCCTTTTACCTTCTGGTCTTCTGTAGTTATCCCCTTTGCTCACAGCTAGCATAGTTCCAACAAAAAACCCAGACAAATCTCTGAGGATTTGTCTGCAGAGAGAGTTGTTCCAGAATAGTTATTCCTGATGAATTGTTCTGAATTGAATCCCTGGATGGATATTTGTATTTTGAAATACTCATACTTGATTCCAAATTAGCTTAATCAGCTGTAGAATTAGATTGAATTAGTCTGGCATAAGGCCAGACTGTTATGCTCCAGCATAAAAGGATCTATGCAAGGAAATAAACACTAATAGCTATTTTGGTTTTAATTAATCATATCTTAATTCAAATTAATGTCAAATGAATGTCCAAACATGGATGTGTATATATACACTAGAGAAATCTTGTAGGATATCCTGAAAGGGTCTGTGGACCTGGACTTGAATATTCTTACCTGACTTATGTTGTGGTTTGGGTTTTTTAACAACAGACTTTGTTAGACAGGAAACTCTTGAAGATGATACATCTTTTAGGCTTATAGGGTTTGAACAGAGAAGTGAATACTGTTGAGATTGAATAAAGGTGAAACAACTTCATTCTATCTATAAAATAAATCTTCCTTATGTTTTCTGACTTGGGCAGAAATAACTGCACATTTCACTTTGAAAGTGTATTTCACATGCAGCAAATCTTAAGCTGGATAAACAGAGTGTGTACAACTTTTCTTTTTCCTAGATTGGAAAGGAGAGGAAAAGATTTAGGAAAAAAACCAAACATTACTGTATGCATTAGTAAAATGCCAACAAAAGTAATAAAAACCCAAAACAAAACACTGAACTTTCTTTTCTCTTGCACTTTAGAAAATATCTATTCCCATCTGGATGAGGAGAGCTCAGAATCTTCAGCGTATGCTGCAGGTCTCCATGTGGAAAGGCTTCGGCCCCGGCCAAAAGTGTTCATCTGCTACTCCAGCAAGGACTGCCAGAAACACATCAATGTCATCCAGTGCTTTGCTTATTTTCTTCAGGACTTCTGTGGCTGTGAGGTAAACTCAGCATTTCATATGTAAACATTTTTCCTTAATTGAAACAGCACTCCCAAAATTCTGTGCTTGAAAAGTCGGTGTTTCAGTCACTCCTTTCCACAGAGATAACTTCTGTTATTTTTCTAAATTTAGGCTGTATGAATTTTCTTTACCTGGGGAAATGAAGAGATCTTATCCAGTGTAGACAAACCAAAACAACCCAAACCAACAGAATAGTTGAAGATGATTTCAGGACTTTGATTCAGCCATGTTTAGCTTGCTTTGAATTAAGTGCTTTTTCTGTTCAGTAGGCCTTACATCTTTACAGTCAGCAACCACAAAGAGGTGTTGTTGTCTACTTGATATACCTTGGTGTTCCTAAAGTGTGTTTTGAATTGTAATATAAAAGAAGTTGAATCTATGAAGACCTCTACCCATAGAGCAAAAACTGCATTATTAGGATTACTTGTTGACAGCATGTACTTACTGATTTTTATTTTTTTGCTTCCCTTCTGTTCCATTAATACTGTGAAATCAGCAGCTCTTTTTTTTTCTTGTTTTTGTTTGAATGGTATGAGAGAGACATTTCAATTGCTACTTTGAATGAGCAGGCCTAGAATCTCATACTGCTGAAATGGAATCAATGTGTGACCAGTTGTTCACTTTTCAGCTGGAAAAGGCAGGACAGTTGCTGGTCTCTTTGTGCTGCATTTTCCCCCAGCCCTGGGATGTGACTGGGCTGAGCCAGAGCTGGGTTTCATTACAGCAACTCTGCTCTCTGGTGACCAAACACAGAAACACAGCTGAGGCCTCGTGCTTGCTGGGGATGGTCACAGCTTTTTCATCTGCTTAAAATAGTTCTGGATAAACTATTTTATAACTGACTTACTTGAAACTCCTTTTAGAGATGTACTTTAGCCCTACTACTCCTCATTGGAATAGTGTTGAGATGAACTCTTACTGCTCTAACCATGGAATATATGGCCTTGGACAGCACACAAAATTGATATAACAAAATAGTGATAGCACCTATGTATAGAAATAATCCATATTGTTATTAAAGCTGTGGAGTTTAATATAAAAAGTAATGCTTAATGCATAACAGAAGAGTTGCACAAGTATTTTTCATATGGAATTGGAATGTTTTCTCAAAGGAGAAAACCAGTGGCATTTAATAACCATTTAAAATAAGAACTTGTCCATAATAAAAATGCTTTCTCACAAATAGCAGGCCACACAGGATTTTGAAGAACAGAAACAAAACCAGACACAAAACTACCTGCATGTCCCAGGCAGCAGTAAAATGACCTCTCCTCCCCAGGCTAGAGCTGTTTGGAAGGAGCTGACCATGATCTGCAGTCCAGCTGACAAGCACCTCAGGCACGAGCACTTTCTCCCTGCAGCCAAATGTGTGGCAGCACTTTTCAGGAGTCCTTGTGTTCTGGGCATTCACCTGCTCTGCCTTCTGATGGGGCAAAGTTTTCCACTCTGCTGTGGGTGACAGAGCAGAGCAAAAATTGTTGTTCCCTGGAAAAAATGCTTCAAAGAAGATTTTTATAAGTGGTTTTGATGTGTGTCTATTATGCAAGTTTTTTACATCTGTTTTTTTCTCTCATCCTACTACTCATTCCTCCTGTGAGATAAAGCATTGTGTCCCTCATCTTAGTGTACAAAAACATTTCAGATAATGTAGAATGGTCAGAAAGCTTGACCAAGTACAAAATAAAACAACTCCTAGGATAAAATTTTTCAGAGCTTTCTCATCAGATAAAATGGCTGTTGTTTTGCATCCTAACTGGAAGATCTTGATATTATAGGCACTAATTATGTTTCTCTCTAGATATGAAAATTCTTGGTATCACACTTCATTAATATGCAAGGATGATAAGTGAATATGGCACTTAGGGGCACAGTTTAGTGCTAGACTTGGCAGGGCTGGCTGAATGGCTGGACTTGACCTTAAAGGTCTTCTTCAATCTAAGCAATCCTGTGATTCTGTTTCTTCCATTGCATTCAGCACATTATGGACCCAGACACACAATGGTAAATGTTTGAGGCAAGCACAATTGTTTATTGTAGATTGATGATACCAAATTTGATTAGATAAGTTAATTGTAATTTACTTGATCCAGCCACATTTTCTATGTTCTTTTTATTCCCCAAAAAATATTGCTGTGTATCAAATCAACATTTGGATGTGTGTTTTTTTTAGGGAACCATTTGGGTTTGTATACATAAACCTTAATCAGATTTTTTCCCTTTTTTTAGGTGGCTTTAGATTTGTGGGAAGATCTGAAAAGCTGTAAAGAAGATCAGAAGGAGTGGCTTATTAAAAAAATAAACGAGTCACAGTTTATCATCATTGTGTGTTCCAAAGGGATGAAATACTTCGTTGAAAAAAAGAACTGGAAGCACAGAGGAGTAGCCAGAGATGCAGGAAAAGGAGAACCCTTTCTCTTTGCTGTGCTGACAGTGGCAGAGAAGCTTCGGCAGGCCAAGCAGAACTCAGCTGACCTCTGCAAGTTCATTGCAGTCTACTTTGATTACTCCTGTGAGGGAGACATCCCTGCCATTCTGGATCTGAGCACAAAATACAAACTCATGGACAATCTCCCCCAGCTCTATTCACACTTACACTCCAGGGATCTCAGTGTGCAGGATTCAGAGGGGTTTCCTGTTAACATCAGTAAAAGGAATTATTTCAGGAGCAAATCTGGGAGGTCCCTTTATGTTGCTATTTGCAACATGCATCAGTTCATTGATCAGGAACCAGACTGGTTTGAGAAACAATTCATTCCCTTCCCTCCACCTTCTTTACACTACTCGGAGCCTGTCATGGAAAAATTTGATTCGGGCTTGGTTTTAAATGACTTGGTGAATAAACAGGTGATGGATGGTGATTTTTACCTGAAAACAGATCTAAACATTTCAGTGGGGAATTCAGACTCTCACTGTATCATTCAGCACTTAAACCTTGGAGAAGATCTAGAAACTCAGGACATTCAAGGGGGTGGCAGCTCTGTCCTTCAGCCATTGCTACATGTGATTAAAGCTTCAAACCTGAAAGACATGCCTCGAGATTCTGGGATCTATGACTCATCTGTCCCTTCATCTGAATTATCTTTACCTTTAATGGAAGGACTATTGACAGACCAAATGGAAACATCTTCCATTACAGGGAGTGTTTCTTCATCATCAGGTTTAGGTAAGATACAGCAGCGTGTCAAAACTTACATTCAGTTACTGTGCATATTTCTGCCATCTCCAAAGAGGTAAGTTAATATGTGAGGAGCCATATAAAAGGCTGCAGAGAAAGGTGAACATTGTATAAAGATGTTAAAAATAAACACAAAATTAAAAATATTTTAAAATATAAAATAAACGTAAAAATAATATGTAAAATAAAAATATCATATAAAAATAAAAAATTAAAATAGGTAGAGTAACTTTGGAAAAATTGTTTCCTAAACTTACAGTGTGTGGAGGAAGCCTTAGCTAGATAAGATTTCACTAAAATTCTATTAATAAGTCACTGCTCATTAATTGACCTATTCTTGGAGAGATGGCTTCTTCCTTCCAGGGCCCCCTTGGCAGCTGGGATTTCAGCTGACAGCTGTGTGCTGTAATCCAGAGGGTGATACGGTGCAGCATTCTCACAGCCAGCCATAAATGCAAACCTGGCATCCTGTTTGGCTGCAGCACATCCTGCATCCTTCAGGGGTATCCTCTGTGCTGTGCTCAACTCAAGTTTCAGGATGACATCAGGCTTCCCACAGATCCAGGGCTGGGGAATGAACAAATGGCTTTCAATGGAGTCATTTAAATGCTTGGAAGACACTCTCCAGAATAGACACCCAGCTCAGATACCTCAGTTAGAAGGTGTAAATTTTGCCTCAGGGTGTATAAAAAAATTGATCTAACCTTACTGGTTAGAGGATATTGAACTGGCATCACAACTATCTCAGTGAGGAATGTTCCAGGAATTGTATTGATATGATAAAAGTGCTCTGTTGAGACTTTCCTTAAGCAGCCATGTGGGAAATTGATTTGTAGAGTTTTTCAGACTTAACAGAAAGCTTACACAGCATGCTGTGTAAAACTTCAGCTCTGTACAAATCCATTTCCCACACAGCTACAACAGGTGAATATTGTATTTTGATGGTTGTATGCTGTTCTTTTTTCTAGAATAAGTGTTGACAGTGCATTAACTAGACATTTCTCTTGGGTAAATGAACCTTTTATTCTTATCTAGATAACTCATAACTAATGTCTGATGCCAGAATTATCTTGGACGAAGAGAATACAAATGCTGATTTACAGATACAGCACCTGTCAGTTAGATAGCCTATGTGACTAAATAGTTAAAATCTGAAAAAAACTTCAGGTGGAAAAAAAGACAGATTTACTGTTTTAATTAATTAATTAAGCCACAATTACTCTGTTTTCAGAATTAAAACTATATTTTTTACTTTTCTACCATCTTCTAACCTAGTCTTTTCTCACATGTGTGGGAAAAATTACAGGTGATCTCTGTAAAGGTTCTAGTGCAAGTGGGCTGCTCGTTTAAAGTGTATGGCCTCCCTGGCAGAATGCTTTCCCAGTGTGCCCCTCCTGATCAGTGCTGAGCTGTCAGCTGGCTGTCCCAGCTGCAGGGAGGCACAGAAGAAAGAGGCAGTCAGTCTTCCCAGTCATTAATTCTCCAGTCACATACCCCCCTGCTAACACGCTCCAGCTGTGCAGGTTAAACGTTAGCGCTCTTGCTGATGTTCCAGTGTCTCAAGAAACCACAATTTCTGCCATTTTCCCATTTACTGCCCTCATCCAAAAGCACCACCCTGCCTGACTCTCCCCCAAACCACAGCCCTGATGAGGTACAGGTTACAAAGGAGAGAGCACTGGAACTGAGCATCATCTGCCTTTTAGACTGCAACCCATTGAATTTCCTTAGTATCCCAGACATACAAAGCATTTACAGCCCTAATATTTATATGCATGCTAATGAGAGGAGTAAATAGAATTTTTTAGCTTTTATTCTTGTTCTGAGAGATAGACACATCCAAATTATTGCTCTGAATTCACCCTACATTTCCGTTTTTTACTTATTGTACCTCTTACTTGGTCAGAGCAGATGTGAATAGCTCTGACATTTAGCATCTCGAAAGATCTTTCCTCTCTTCCTTAAAAGGCCAGTTTGATATAATCTTTTTAATAAAAATCATAAATCCCCTTGTTTATAATCCTTTCTGTGCAATTCCTGAGCAGACTACTGGTCTGCAAAGTAAAGTTTCTCAAATATATCATCATATTTAGCATGGAGTTTAAACCAGTTTAATTTTGATGAAGTACCAACAGCTAAACCTTTATTAGATCCATTCACTAATGAGGTCTTCCCTAAGAAGTCCTGCCTGGGAAGAAAATCAGTGTTGTACCTGTAGATAACATTTGCTGAGCATAATAGCTCAGCCTCAGGAGTGCATGACAAGGTGGTGCAGAGGCATTTCATAAGTTTTCTTGGCATTGTTTCTGAAATGTTGACTGAGTACAAAGTCTCTGTTTCAATTAATGAACTTCACTTTTTTTTTTTCCTTTTATAGGGGAAGAAGAACCTCCTGTAATGACTGCTACAAAGTTCTTAGTGCCTGGAATATGTAAAGCAGAACTTCATTGCCACATCCACTCTGATGAACTGCAGGCAATTGCTCCTTTATAATACATGACAACATTGTTATGCATTGCCACTTTATCAGCAGCCTCTGTTTGTGCTTTAACTACCACACTGTCTCAGCACCAAATCTACTTGAAGGAACCAACTGCCCCTGAAGAAGATCTGTTATTCCATTTTTTGTGGCCAGTAAACTTGAATCTGTTGGTATTTTTATAAAAACTCTTTCATGATTTGAAAAATGTACATGGAAAACCAGAAGAGCATACATTTAAAATAATTCCTGTTATAATTTAAATGTCATTATATTACACTGTTTACAGATGCTATAATCAAAATTTACTATTTTTTGCTAGGAATAACTTTGCAACTGGACATAAAATAGCTTGGAACATTAAGCCTTAGTAAATTTTGTAGTCCAGCCTCTAGTTTTAAGTGCTGATGTACTTGATGGCAGGAGTGTTGTAGTGAATGAGAACAGGATTTTTTTCAGAAGCAAGATAAAATGCCAAAGGTGACATCAAGAAATTCTCCATCAGAAGAAATAACTTTCTTTTCAAAATGTTTGAGCTCTCTTCCTCAGCCTCCTTCTCCCAGATGCTAATGTATGTCAGTGTTTCATTCCAGTTCATGTGTCCCTCCCCTGCACTGATCTCCTGTGTCTCCCCTGCAGTCGGGCTGTGCTGACTCACACACAGCCCCGTTCTGAGGCTGAGCATCATTCTGTAACAGACAGAAATACAGCTCCTCATGCTCTGAATGATACCATGGAAACAAAGCTCCCTGTTTCTTCCTGAAGGGCTGATATGAAGAATAAAGAGATGGGAGAAGGAAGGCCATATCTTATATTGAAGATATTCTAGGTTTGTTCAGCCATGAGAGGATTAATTATGGGGGGTTCGTATTATCATCTGAGGACAGGGTGCTGCAAAACCACCTGGGCTAAAACGAGCCCAGACCAGCATTTGACAGGCCAGGAGTACTTTGTGTTGAACCAAGCAGTGAGAAGAAGCCAGTGAATTATTTTGCAGTTTACACTATTTATCATCACTTAGTGATTCAATTGTGTGCTGTCACTAGTGTTATATTAAGGAAAAATGCAGAAACTACCACTGGCCATTTTTATTTGCTGAGACAGAACAGGCATGTCCTGTTTCCTGCAGTGACCAGGTGGGTAAATCTTCACCCAAAATGTCCCTCCTGTTTCCTAGGACCAACTTCTCTGAAATTAAATGCATCTCTGTAGCTGCAGTTCCAGGCACTATTACAGGAATAAAAGTATGGGAACAGCAAATACTAAAGGACACCTCACCAATGTGCCTTTGCTCATCCTGGTCACAGAGTCAAATTCTGGCTCATTTAACCTGAATTCACATTCCACTAGCAGGAGGTTACTTTAAAGAGAATTAAGGGAGAACTCAAATACCTCAAATATTCTCTTAGTTTTAATAGATGAGAATTAGACATTGTTACCTGTTACATTTTATTATCCATTTTAATAGCATGAGATAGAACTATTAAACTATGATTTTGGCTGAGTAGCTGTAAAGCTCATGGGTTGTTTTCTTGGGTTTGTTTTGTTTTGGGTTTCTATGTGTCAGTTTATATTTAATCATTGGAATTTCCAAACAAAGGACTCTTGAGATTGTTATCACAGATGGAGTAAGAAAGTGCTGTAACAATTGTGTCTAACAATTAATGGCAGAACTCTGACATGCTTTGCAATTGTAATATGAAATTCTGTGATCATTTGGATCGGCATGTGTTGGATCTGGAGGCCCTTGTCCAGTAGTGAAATGTTCCTTATTCTCTCTGCTTTCTGAATTTCAAAGAACACTACCTGGAAAACTTCAAAACTTGCAATATCTAAGTAAGTTTAGGTCATTTTACATACATAGTGAATCATCTGTGCCTTTGATGATTTTTTTAAGGCTGTGCCTTGAGCCTTATTGAAGGTAAAATTGTCCATGTTTTCCCATTGCTTGAAGGTCACACTAGGGAATCATTTAGAGGTTAATGCTCCTCCACTAAATCCAGCTATGAGGGATATCCAGCTATGGTTTGGTACAATTCTTGTTATTTTACTGGAGAAAGGGTTTGGATTGAATGAGCTGAGGCAGAAAGGTGACACAACCTGTGTGCTGAAGATCTGCTGTGCATAGAAGTGCCAAAGCTGCACAACATGAGAGGAGGAGGAGGCAATTTCTTAGCAGTGAGCAAGTGAAGGTAATTCTGCTTTCATCCATTGGAAGTCCCAGCTCACTTACTGTTATGTAATGCTGGGCTAAAGATTGGGAAGATTTCCTGGTTCCATTAAATATAGTGGCTGAATCAGTATTATGAAATGAAATTAAGTTTTCATTTTGAGCTCTAAGAAAGCTGAGTGTTGAAAAGGGATGAAGGTAGTTGCACAAAGAATTGCTTGTCATTAATGCTTTTTTTATTTGTTCAAAATTTGCTGTACAATCTTGCAACACTTATTTGTTAATTATGAAAAGTCTATGCAGATGACAGTCACATCTAGGGGTGGAGGGAAGAAAAATTCCTTTATTCCTTCTTAGCTTAAGGTGGAAGCAGCATATTTTATGTACTCAGAAGAAAGACAACATAATTAAGTGAAAATATGGATTAGGATGGCCCACACCTAAAGTTTACAAAAGTAAGAGAAGTAATACTTATCCAACTTAGCATGGCTTTTTTACAAAGCCACAGTTCCTAAAACAGTTAGATACTGTGTTTATTGAGATACTGGAAGGACATAGTACTGAGTTGGCAAGACTATGCTGGGAATAGCAGCAAAAATCCTTGTAAAAATT
Source organism: Zonotrichia albicollis (assembly GCF_047830755.1). Taxonomy (NCBI): domain Eukaryota; kingdom Metazoa; phylum Chordata; class Aves; order Passeriformes; family Passerellidae; genus Zonotrichia; species Zonotrichia albicollis. The sequence goes on from NC_133830.1 coordinate 12,257,921, forward strand.
ATTTTTTAAAAATATGTTAACACATACTAGAGGTTAGCTTACTACTGTTTTCAAGCTTTAGTAAATTCTAAAGATCATGGTAATGGTGAAAGGATCCCTTAAATTTTGCTACACTCAAGTGTGTGGACATTGGATATTTGATAGTGTATTTTCTGGGAGGGTGAAGAAACATTGGAAAGCTGAAGCTCAGGATGTGACAGTGTGTTCAGCATTTTGAATGGGATATATATGCAGTTGTTGCCATAATTTGTACCTGTCCATGGACACATCAACTGTTGAAAATAGAATGCATCTGACATTTTCAGAAATAATGTTTTGTCATACTTTAATTTAGAAATTAAATGCCAAAATAAAATATTTTTTTTCCATTTCATTCATTGGGCTTTTGTTGTACTATTAAAAAGAAATGGCTAAAAAGTGCAGTGACTTTGTCCTGCACACTTTGAGTGCAGTTCCACACAACACTCAAGCAGCCAGACCTGCTGGCTGCTGTTCGTGCCCTGCAGCTGGGAGGGAAGCAGCTGTTTTGATGGGTCTTTCTGATGGGTTATAGTCGAGCAAATCTAAGAAATGTTAACTTTTAAAACTTTTGTATGGGATGGACAGGATCAGATTTTATTTTTTAATAAAATTGCATTAATATGATTTTATGTAATTTTTTCCTGTATCTTCGCTGAAGGTCTCCTAGCAGTACATGGTTGTTCTGCATGCCAGGTGAAACCTATCCACAAAACTGTAATAACTTGGATTGACTTTGTCAAAGAGGATGTGATAAATACTTAAGATTTCTATGTGGGGTTTTTTTATCCAGCTGATTTCAAAGCATTGTTCCAGTCAGTGAACCCTGCAAACTGTAATTTTAGGGATAAGCCTTGAAACCACTCTGATTCCTTATGTTTGGGTGAATGAAGGGGATCTAAATATACTGTTAGATATGATGTTAGATACAATGTTAGCTATTGTAGGCACACAGTGTGGGGTGGTTGGGCTGTGGCTGAGCCTCATCATCCCCAGTGGGCACAGCTGTGAGCAGCAGGTGAGCAGCACTGACAGCAACGAGCCAGGGAGTGCCCAGGGCACTGCCCAACCACCAAAGGGAGCAGAGGGCACACAGGGGCAGGGCATCAACAGGAGGGGGTAAAAGGCTGGGCTGGAGAACAAGAGAGAACAGACCCTTGCAGCCTCCTGAAGTGATGGGATGTTACTCTGCAGGGGCAGATGCCTGAAGCCTTCTGAGGAGGTGAGGTGCTACTGTGGCTGGGTGGATGCTTAAAGCCTTCTGGAATTGTGTGGTGATGCTCTGCGTATCGTGGCTCTCTCAACTGTGGAATGTAATAATTTATAATATAATAGGCTTCGTGGTTATAATAGTAAAAATCCATGCAAGAAGAAGACAACGTGGAGAAATTTCTTCATCAGCTAATAAAAAGACTTAAAGATGTACTGAAGGAATGAAGGCCAGTTTACAAAACTCAGACTTTTTTCCAGGTTCTCTGGTAGGGTCACAGGCCTTGGCAATAGGTGGCAGGTTGAACTAGCATGAGTGAGTGTATGGAATGCTGTCCTGTTGGGCTGCTGATTTAGTTGGTATTCCAACTATTTAGCTGCTACTGGTGTGCAAAAAAATCTGCTTGTAGAGAGGCAGTCTTGTTCATTATAAGAGTCAGGTAAGTTTGTTTTGTGGCAGTCTATCATTTTGGCTTTTTTTCTCCATGGGGGAAGTGCATGTCTGTGGTTTCATGTAATTCTAAACTCTGAGACATCTGCCCCCTGTGCATGTTCTGTGTTAACCCTTTAACTGTAAACCAACATCAAATTGCTCACAAAACTGGCTCTGAATTTTTGTCAGGTTTATGATGAGATTTACTCAGCCTAAAATACTTGCTATTGATCATCATAATTCGTTTTCCTAGGAACACAATATTTTTTCCATTTCCTCAATATTGCATATCTTAACAGCCATAGAACCCTGCATTGTACCAAGGGCTTGGGAAACTGATAGTCCTTTTTCCATTTTGAGCTAAATTAACTTCTAGAGCTTGTCTTTGATTGGAATATTGACTACTTCCAATAGCTACAAACCAGGAGTTCTTTCTTACCTTTGCCAGTACAGTAAAAATACAGATCAAACCTAAAAACAGAAGTCACCTTCTTCATGGTTAAAAAAATTATTTCTAAGTCAATTACAGAGACTTAAACTTGTCAAATTGGATGCCTTGCATGGTAGAAGGGAAAATTAAACAGTTGGAGAATGGAGTTGTTTATGTATTTTTCACATAGTTGCCAAGCTAAACTATGTTTTTAAGAAAAAAATTGCCAAAAGGATTTTACATTGAGGAAACCAGTGCCAGGACTATTTTCAGGGCAGCAACTGACTGTCTGGTAAAAAAAATTTCTGGTGCAAGTTGTAGAACTATAATCACAATATAAAAGTGGGTTTTGGCAGTTCTTTAGGCCTTTCTGGAAGGCCATGGCCACACCCTTTTTAGTAATGCTTTATTTCTCAGGTGATTCAACCAATCTCAATGGGTCTGGTTATGAAATCAGATACTAATGATGGGAGTGGGACATGGATGAGACAGATTTTCGTGTATAGGTGCACAACTGGTCACATACAGGCCATGAGCAAGTGTTTCTGTCCTCATGTTGCATGAGAGCTGGGTAGGAGCTGGATGAAGTACAGGACATGGATCCCTTGGGAACGGAGGTGGGCTGGTGTCACTGAAGGCAGAGCACAGCGCTTCATGTCTTGGTCTTGAGCCATGGTGGTGATTCTGTGGGCAGCCAGTGTGTTTGGTTAGAGATCATTGTTGCAGCTTTGGTGTTTTGCAATACTTTGTGTGCTGGAACTGCAGGGCACTGGTTGATGTCTCAGTGCTGCAGCACCACTGCAGTAAATGGTGGGAAACAGAGGCCCTGCAGGAACTGCAGCAGCAGGAAGAGGCAGATTTGGGGCAGACACGAAGCAATGCTTTATTTCCTTCACAACACCCCCCAGAGAGCTGTGAGGTGTGAGGCACCTCGGGGCAGGCTCTGCAGGAGCCTGTTTCAGCCCCACAGCACTCCTTGGTGTGCTCCTCTGGAAGTGCCCTGCTTGATGAGAACCTGGTTTGCAAGAATGACTCCTTTATAATTTTGATGAAAATCTAGAGTGATTTAATTGCTGTCAGTTACATCATACTTATTTCAAAATAATTAAAAGTGAGAATAGAATTAGACCTACTTGTCTTTAGCAATGTCTCATAGAGGGGATGTACCCATAAAAGCTGTGAGTCATCACCAGAAAGGAAGCTGTCTGCTCTTTACTGTAGCTTTTGCAAACTTGCCAAGGTGTTTAGGTGTTAGGAAGGAAGTCACCATCTCTTTGCTGAAGAGTTGGACAATGCTCAGCTACTGAGGGTGGAGTGGGAATGCTAGTGACAGTGAATCAGGAAAACAGGGCAGGATTTGTGTTTTCCCCCTCTTTGCTTAGACTGTCTCCAGAGCTGAGAAACTCCACTACATTTATTTGAATATTCATGTTTTTAACCTTTAATTGGCTTGCTAAACTTTTTTTTTAAAGTATAATAGTCAGATATCATTGTGTTTTTAGGATAATGTTTTGGGACTGAAGTGATTGTATATTTAACAGTTGAATTTTTTATTTTGCATACTGAAGAAAATTTCATGCTCGCCATGATTTTAAAATGCTGAACAAACCACAATTACAAGTTACATTTTATAAAATATTGTCATTAAACTCAGAAAATACAAATTAGTAATTACTCAAAAGTGTTCAGCCTCCCTTGACAATGCTTTTAGTTGGTGTGTTTGAGCATATTCTAGTTTGTTATATAATTATAAATGTTACATCAATTAATTGTTCTTTCACTGTGTGCATAAGTAAGTGGAAATTTTGTGGACACATAAAATACTCTGAAAGTTAAACGTCTCTAAACAGAGCATCTCTTCCCATTTCCTGATAATAAGTATCAAATTAAGCTTTAAAACACAGGTCTGGAACTGCTGCTTTCCATGGCAGGCATGGTAAGTCCCGGATGAAAAATGGACATACACTTATATCCTGTGCATCTCTCTTTTATAACAGGCACTGCCAAGGCAGGGGGCAGGATGTCTGTTTTCCACTTACCTTGGCTGCAGCTATGACAAAGGGCCAATGTTCGGGGAATCCATCAGAAATGATCATATTGAGCAACCTCACAGGTTTCTCCCTTCTGCTAATTATATCAAAGCTGCTGGGAGCCCAGGTTTTGCCCATAACCTGGTGTTTATAACATAAATCCCTGACTTTGCCATAGGGCAAGAGAAGTGCCAAGTCTCCACACACCTGTGTAATTTATGGGAATTGCTAGTTTAAGAGCAGAGAAGAACTCCAGCTGTAAACTATTATGTAAAACTACTATGGCATCTTGATGGCTATTATCCAGTTGAATTGTCCTTATTTTAAAAATAATTCACCTTACAAACCAGTATCTTTAAACATGATATTAATTCCAGAATGTTTTCATACAGTGTGGAGTTCAGACTTATTGTAGTATTCCAACCTGCAGAAATGACATGGAATTATAGACCTTTACTTAAAGCAAGGTCTGATGCCCATATGTCTCTTCCATACCACATTCCTATCCTCAGCAATTAGAAACAACTGAGAGATGAAATCTCCCCACAAGATGTTGGTTTAGAAAGTAAGGCCAAACCATAGTTCAGTATTAGTTATTCTGCTGTGAAGTGTTTCTGGGGTCTGGGCTACAAAATGTGATGAGTGCCTTTATTAGTGTTTTTCCACTGGCTGTTTTATGTTGGCAATGCTATTGCTGTGAGAGACCTACTACCTACACGTCTTTTGAATTTGTATTTGTTTTAAGTGATGTAATTGTTAGTATTTATTATTACTATACTGACTTCGGTCCAAGAAAATAAGATGATCTTTACCAGGCGCAGTACAAACACAGACTAGAAAGAGTTCCTCATCTAAAGTGCTCATCATCTACCTCCATCTTTGCATTGCTATGGTTTTCCAAGTCAATAGGGCTTTTGATTGTATTTCCATACAACTATTTTGTCCAAAACACACGTGGCCTGTTGCCACCTGTACATTATTTATCGCTATTTTCCACAAGTTTTTAACCCAATGGGACCGGCTCCTGGTCACTTGCTGTTAATATCGTTTGAGACAGCGTGGCGCCATGTCCTTTGACTGTCTCTGGTCGGTCTGAGTCCTTCGCTGTTCTCATCCCCAGCTTGGCTTCCTTCCCCTTCCCCGGGGCTGAGGCCGGGGCAGCGCAGCCCGGAGCACCGGCAGACGCAGGGGTCAGTCCGGTCGGGGCTGCGGCCGCAGCTGCTGTGGGGCCCGAGCAGCCGGGGCGAGCCGTGCAGAAGGAACCCGGCGCGGAAAGGAAGGACAGGACACACAACCGAGGAGCAGATTGGAGCCGGGAAAGGATCCGGGAGGGCAGGGCGGGGAGAGGGGCGGGCGGCGGGGCGAGGCGAGCGCACACACAGAGACCCAGCCCTGCCTCCGCCTGCCGTGACAGCCGCCCGGAGCCCCCGGAGCGCGTCCCGCCCGCTGCCGCCGGCTCCCCGTGCCCACCCTCCGCAGCCCCTTCTCGCTGCCGGGCCGGGGCGGCAGCTCCGCCAGCCGCATGCCCGGAGCGGGGCAGGAGCCGGAGGGCGCAAGGTGAGTGCTGTCCCTTGGGGCCGGGCAGGTAGGCGCTGCCCAGCGGAGCTGTTCGGGCTCAGCTGTCCTGGGGCAGCCGGAGTGGCGGAGCTGAGCGGAGGTCGCTCCGGGGGAACCCGCCGCGCCTTACGGGACTCGGAGCGGTAGCGGCGGGTCGGGAGGGGACTCCCGGCAGCTCCTGCTGGCTAGAACGGGGCCGGTCCTGCTCCAGCTCCTCGCCCCGCTCCGGATGCCCCGTGTGGGGGAGGCCGCAGCTCCGCGCTGCCCCGCTCGGTGCGGGCGCCGCTCGTGCCCGTGAGGGGCCCTGAGGGGGCGGCTCCGGGCTCGGCGGGCGCTCAGCCCGCTCCCTCTCGGGTGCCTCTGTTCGTTTATGCTTTTGAAGAACTTTCAGCGTTTGTTTAGTGGCGAATCTCACACGAGCGTCGGCTTCCAGGGAAGGGCCGCGGTGCCCCGAGCCGGCCGCTTGCTTTGAGCCCCGCAGTGGCTGTCACGGGCCGGCTGTGCCCCGCTGCTGTTTGCCTCGGCGAGGCCCAGAGCCGGCTCTCGGCCCTTCCCTCCGCCTCGGGCGAGGAGTGAGGGAGGCTCGGGCTGAAAGGAAAGTGGAAAAAAACACTCAGGGAGCGTAGTGAGTTACACGTGCGGAGCGAGGCGCCGCGGCCGCGGCGGGCTGTGAGTGGGACGGCGGCTGCGAGGGGCGCAGCGCGGGCTCTGCGGCGCGCAGGTGAAGGCGCGGGCGGCTCGTGTGGCTGCGCGGTCATTGCGCTGCTGCTCCTCAGTGCTGGGCTCGGCAGCGGCCAGGAGATGTGATTTGCTGCGGAACCATTTACGTCCATGCAAGAAATTCAACTCCGGTAATTTTTTTCCTGAATTTCATTTTTTAAATTGAGTTTTTATGTAGTTCTTAAATCTTATGACTCTATAAACGTTCTTGTGTACCTTTTCCATGAATGCCTACATTTATTAATGCAATTTCTAGTTCAATGTTATCCTTTAGTACATTTTCACAGTTAAGGGACAGAGGAAATTCCCTCATCATCAAACACTTGCTATGGCGTTACTTTGGTTGCATACTCAGTTCTGCAGCATGTACAGATGTCTGCTGAGTGCAACAAGTTATGAGATGGATGTTGTACCTGTACAGAATTCGAGTTCAGAATAGGAGAACCTATGGGGTTTGGAAACGAATGGAGCTAAGTATTTATTGCAGAATAACTGCTTGCTCAATGTCGGTGGTAGAGTGTGTGAAACAGAGCTGCCCTGGTGCAGATGAGGTAAGGGAATGCCCGGGTATATCTCTGGCTTGTCATTTTGACAAGTCCTTGATTGAGTCCTTTTTAAATTTTTCATACGTATGATATGATACCTGTTCTCAGTAAATAGTTGTTAGGAAGTGTCAGTACAGTGTGAGTAAATAAAATGTCATTGTTTTGAACAGAGATGCCATTCACTGTCCATGGGAGCGGTGTGTATGGGTTAGCAGTGTGACAGGGCCTTGTGACCCACTGTAACACTTGGTATCATTCCCTGCACATTCTCGCAGACCTCCGCTCTGTTTTGAATAGCTCACTTCTTCTCAGCACTGTTTTTGTGTAGACAGTTGTTCTGGCGTGATTCCAGGCTGTGGGAGTTGTGTGTGCACATAATTTGGAGGTGCATTATGTGAAGTTGCTTCCAGCAAGTGGCAAGTGAGACCACGTGGCCTTAAACAAAACTGTTTTGTTTTGCTGCTCATGAATTGAAGTGGGTGACACCCGCTTCTGCTCGGGGGTTTATGTGTAACACCTTCATATTGACTCAGGAGCTTTTTGCCTGTGTTAAAAAGCTCCTGAGTGTTTCTTTTTTTCCCATCTTAAATATTTTGCTTTAAGTGTTGAAGGAAATTAACCTGACCTCTTAAATGTTGTTTACCCTGGTGTTTTATTTGTATGTTTCAGTGGTTTAGGTTTTTGAACAGTCTCCTTTGATGAAAGAAATTTTCTGGGTTTCTTTTTGGTTTTTGAGGGGTTTTTTTGAGAGCATCTGCTTGCTGCTGCAAATGCTGTAATGAATGCGTTTAGAATCCTTTTGGAACTCTGTGTAGGTGCTGTATTTTACTGAAGACAACTTATACTCAGTGTATGAGTGAGAGCTGCATTTGGAGAAATAATTTGTTGCCATTTAATTGCTGTGAAATATGGAGGGAAACTGGTGAATGATATATTTGTGGAGGATTATTTTGTTTAACTCACTTAGCCTCTTTATGTGTCTTTGCTTTGCTACCAAAGTGTGCCTCTCAACTTGTGGGGATGTGTTGTGGATCTCGGTTGTTCAGGTCATATGAAACCTGGAATTAACAGAAGGCTGACGCCTTTCATAACTCTTTAGGAGTGTGTAAATTTACTGTTGTGTAGTATCTCAAAAAAATTGGAAAATAAAGGACTTGGTAAATACACTCCATTAGTCTGTGATTACAACTCACCTCCTGCTTTTCTTATGACTGTAAGAGCTATAAAGTAACAATTCTGAAACGAGTGTTTATTTAGGATGTGGCTGTGCGGGTCTCCACCCCAGCTGTGGCTCAGGGGATGTGCAAACACACACAGACTGTTCTCCCCTCGAGTGCCAGCCGGGCAGAACGTGCAGGGATGGGCTGTCAGGTACCCGAATGTGGGCAATGATTAACCCGCAGGTGCTGCCACAGCCCGGATCAGCTGAAAGGGTTCCTGGCCCAAGGACCGGGCTGGTAATACCCGAACACAGGGCTGTGTACATCCATTTACTTTTCATTTATTTCCTAATCAGGGCTGCTCAGTGGCCCGAGGGGAGGCTGCTGCCTGGCCACAGAGGTCTTTGCAGTAACATGTGTGTTACCCAGACCTCTGCTGAGGGCAGTGATTGAAGGTATGGCCAGGGGTAAAATGTAGCAATTCCTCCTAAAAATTGCTTGAACTGGACAAGAAGTTGAAGCTTTAAATTCTTGGCAATGACAGGGGGTTTTGGTCTTTTGTGTTAAGTCATTATATATGCAATCAGAAATGTAACTAGGAAGGTGCCCCATACTATTGTTCTTGCTTTTTCCCTTCCTGTAGAGTTAATTGCCCTCACAGTCCTCTAGTTGCCCTCATAGCTCTGCAGGTGTAATCACTGTGAGGTACAACTTGCAATCAGAGAAGATTACTGGCTTTTACACTGCTGGAGCTTACATCAACTTGGAAAGTTGGCAGGAATGATCTGGACTTGTGTGGTTTCTGTAGAACAAGAACAGCTGCTCTGCTGCTATCATCTCTCAGACATTTTAGTTGTTAAAGCGCGGCCTTTTGTAGTTTATTTTAAACATTTCACCCTCTCTCCTAAATTAATTTTCAGTGTTATAATGAGGAGAAGAGTATGCCCGTTACACTGTGTGTCCTGTATCAGGAATCCTACTGGCTTTATTTTAAATACAGCAGTGTGCCCATGTAGCGTTCTTCAGAAGGTTTGTCAGGACTATCACTGATTTCCTGAAGATGACAAGCAGCTCTTTGGACAGGGAATGTTTTGGGGGTGACTGATTCCTTCTGCTCTTGGGAAGGGTTAGACAAGGCAGGTGGGAATTGCAGCAGCAGCAGGTTTGTGTGACATGGGCAGTGCAGGGTGTCCCAGCCCTGCCAGCCCCCAGGACAGTGAGGTTCTTGGGTGAAATGCTTTGCTTACAGAAATAGGTGCTGTCAAAGTTAACGTTGGTTGATGCTCCACAGATAGAAGTAATTAATAGCCAAGGAAAAAACTCACTCAAGTGAGCTGGTTGTTGTGTGGATGGGTGGTCTTGCAAGCTTTCCTATGTGGGCTTGGATTCTAAAAACTTGCCCTTGTAGGTTTGGATTCTAACTGTGCTTAGCAATTGCAGGTGAAAAGCTGTAAAAATTCAGTTTTAGGGCAATACAACTCTGTCTGCCTTTCAATGTATTGAATAACCAAGAATATAAATGCAAGGCAAACTTGACAAACTTGAATTGTATTGAACTGTGCAATAATCCTGAATAAAGTAATTATGATTATTAAGATGGTAGTCTAAAAACATCATCATTTTAATTTTAGGCAGAAAATATGATACCCTTCCAAGCAGATAAAATTTTAACCTGCTGCTGTTTCCTGGAAGTGATGATTCTGATAAAGAGAAAAATGTAGTGGTATTTCTCTTGGTTTTACTTTGTTCTTAATGTATTTTTGTTGAAGATAAACCTCTTTATTATGAGGGAAGCAGGAATATGCTGAAAGGACGAGGAGAATATGAAGAAAAGAGACAGTGGTTGCCTTAACTTTACACTGGCCATGCATGCTGTGTATCATTTTTCTTCTGCTTTTCTGAGTCTGCCTTTACCATGAAAAAGGTTTAATTTCAGTGCTAGTTTCAGAAAATGCCCTTTTTTTTTGTTTAGTAAGTTGTTCCTTAAATTGACTTAGCTTTGTATAGCCCTTTTAATATTCTTCATAGACACAGCAAAAAAAGATACTTCTGGAAGTAATTTTCCTCTAGATAAAATCTAGATTTAAAAAAAAAAAAAACAAAAAACCAGAAAAAAACCTTTGTGTTTGTTACAACGTTTGAATAGAAACTTAGTGCTTGCTTTCAAATACAGAAGTTTGAGGAGGATGGAGTTAAATAAATCTCAAATTGCTGGTTGTATGAGTCACTAAATTGAGAACATAAATACTCATATTCTTTGGAAAGGACCTCTCAACATTGTTTTCCTGCTTAGTGTCAACTGCAAAACACAATACAATATGTTTAGCTTAAAAGTAGTTCTATTTGCATTTGAAATCATAGTTTATGATAAAAGTCAGATAACCTTTTGCATGGGAAACTGACCAAAGGCTGGCATGAAGTCTCCAGTGGAGGCTGCGTTGTCATCCTGATGTGTTCTGTTTGCTTGCTTTGCTGAAAAGAAATAAAACCTTGGGGAGGGGTAAAGGGTGGAGCAGTGGGCAGTGCTGGAGAAATCTCCCTGCATGCTGGTAGAAGGGATGGGTTGTTTTGTTTGCTGCCTGGTGCTGAAGCCAGAGACTTGAAATAGGAACATCTGCATCTTTTAGTCCAGAAACAGATTTGTTGTAGGACAGCGTATGTAATTTCAATATCAATGACAAAAAAATTCTTGATACCTGTGTGTGTTGAATACAGTACTTAGTGTTCTCTGTATTCTGCTTAAACAGTAAATTTCATGTTGTGTGTGTATTCTTCTGCATTTTAAACCTTCTCTTTAAAATGCTTTGTTGAAGTCTTTGCAAGTGTTTTACAATGCTCAGTTTTGTTCTAATCGGATGAGTGGTTTGGTTGCATGTTTTAAGATACAAGAGTACTGAAGCCTTAAATTTTTTTAAATTGGTAATGCAATTGACTACTGTGCCTAAAAGTGTCAACACAGCTCACAAACATTCCTACTGTGCCCTGCACTGCTGGAGTTTGACTTGAAACCACTGGCAGCTCCTGGTAACTGCAGATTGGAGAGTGTGGGTGAGTCCTTGCTCCTCTATTCCTGGCAGTGATGGACTGGAGTATTTAATATGCTGATGTGCAAGACAGACTAAAACAGCAGTCTCAATTATTTCTTGTTCTTTTTTATCATGCTTCTGAAAGCTGAGATGTAACCCTGTCCTCTCTTTGATGCTGGGAAACTTCTCCAGGGGCTTTCATTGATGGCAGTGTTAGCTGGATTACAATGGTATTGGCTGCCTTCCATTTATTTTGGTATTTTTAAGGGAAAAGAGCAAAGGCTCAGTTGGCCAAAGGACTGGATCTATTGATAGTGTTGTCTCATGGTGGGCTCTATTTCTCCAGCATGGAGAAATTTCTCCTTGCATGTCAGTGCTCTGGCTTCAGCCTGGATTGAACTTTTATCTATTTATTTAACAGTTGTCTTTTGTCTTTTAATGTACTTTGTGCTGAGAATAAGTACAACAACCCTGCTATCTCAAAACTAAATATTGTCTTTTCTATATGCTGGATGGACTGTCTTGCTGTTTATAGCAACTGTGTGTCTGTGGGAGAGGGAGCCAAACTCAGCTCTTGCTGTGAATTGGAATCACTCCTTTACTACCAAGCTGCTGCTCTGTCACCTCGAAGAGTTGTGACAGATTCACCAAAATGTGCAGCATCTCTGGTTCTCTGAAGTGCTGCCTCCAAATGTCTTTGTATATATGCTTCTGTAAAGTACCTGTATAAAATTTAACTGCACTTCTGAAGAGGACAGAAGGCATATATTTTTACTAGGATGCCTTCAGAACAGGAATAAAAACTCTCAAAAATAGGGATTTGAAAAGGTCCTCCAAAACATTATTCTGTAGAGTATCAGGTGCATTTTTAAAGACTCCAAGAGAGTAAGTAATAACATGCCCCATGTGTTCATGAGGTCAAAACTTGAAATAACCATGGTGTGTGTGGAACCAAGTTTATGGTATGCTGCATGGGTGCCTTGGATTGAAGTGCTCATACAAAGTGGAATTCTCAGCACTGGCTGCTACTTTGAAATGTTCCTCAAGAGCTTCTTGAGTTTTCACCCGGTTTCACTGAAGTGTTGCTGTAGTGGCATAAAAATGTTTTGCAGCTCCCATATCTGAGAGTCTTAGGAAAACCATGTGAAGAAAATATTGTTTTTAGAATTTGTTGTGATGCAGTTAAACAGTGAAGTTTGGTTTAAAGTTCAAATGTGCCCTTTAGCTGTTTAACTGTTTGCCTAAGGCGGCAGCTGCCTGAGTGCTTTGGGGATGGGACATACCTGTGTTTGCTGACTTTGGGTGTGGGAAGGTGGCTTTTCACAAAGCAATGCCAGGGTGAACGTGGTCATTCACTAGAAACAGCAGATTTCAGGCAGCTGGTGAGGAAATAGGAATGGCCTCTTCAGAGATGTCACACCAAAACTGCTAACAGGTAACCAGCTCTGCAGGCTGTGTGAGCACAGAGACATTTGCTGCCGAGAGTGAGGGTGGGTAACATCTTTTTCCTTGTAGTAGTTGCTCATTTTTGTTACATAGTGCTGCTACTGGCTTCTTTTCCATTAAGAAGAATAATAGTTTCTGCATTGAGGGTTCTTAGAGTTCAGAAAAGATTTTTTTTCCTCATGGTTTTCCTATCAGCTAAGTATAACAAGATACTGTTTCAACAATGCAAAGCATTCTAGTGAGGGTGAGGAACTGTGGGAACATGTTTCCTCAGAAGATATTAATTATTTTTGCTTTAACTGTAGTGAACAGCTGTTGAAAGATATGTTATTTTTTAACTACAGCTACTGTGACTATCTTGTCTAGAGATACAAATAGGGTGTGGAGGGAAAGGCAAAAAATATTTTTAGCCTGAGGATCAAAGTGTATCTACACTTAATAACACAAGGGGAAGGGGGAAAAAAAGGTGGAGGAGAGAATGGACTTTGTATAGGGAATCAGTTTTAGTGAGATTGGGTAATACTTACCCCATTTGTCCAGACATAAGTCAGGTTTGAGCCTATGGGGTGTTGTGACTTGAATACTTTTGTTGAACGTTCTCATGTTTTTTCTCTTCAAGAAATCCTGCAGTGCTGTTCTGTGCAGGGGTTCAGGGGCTTCAGTGCTGTGCTGCACTACAGCCCTTTCCCCAGCTTTGCTTTGTTCCCTTAAGGGCAATTGCAGAACTCCCAAAATTAAATACAAATGGATAAAATATACTTAAATATAACACACTTGTCAGTATTTGAGCTAGTGGCTTACCACTGCTAGGCTTTTCTCTGCCACTGTGTGATGTAAGAATCTGCTCTGAGGCAGCTGGGCTGATTAGGCTTCACAGAGTTAATACTCTAAACAGAATTTACAGTATAAAACAGAGTTAATACTTTTCATGGAAGCATAGAAGAGATAACATAGGAGAATTTTAGGGTTCATGTTTCCCTCTGGGGACTCTAGGCAACCTATACTTGGTCATAGAAGACTAAGTATCCTGAATTTCAGATGTCTCATCAAAACCAGCAAGGATGTTTCTTCAAGTTTCCTCAGTAAGACAGAGAGAGTAGTGATAAACTTAGTTGATCTATAGTTTATAGATAAACTATGAATAAGCTCTGTGGCTTTGTTTTGTCATGTGTTTGTTCTGCCCACTTCCTGCTGTTACTGCACAGCCTGATCTCCAGGACAGCACCTGATCCAGGAGTGTGCCCCTTGTCTGGAACAGGCAAGGTTCAGTCTGCACAAGCTGAGGAACAGAATGGGTCTGAGCACTCTCTTAAATTAATATTCATTGACTTGTCTTAGCATCTGGCTTCAAGTTATTAGGAGGGAGGATGATGGATTTATTTTCCTCCTTCAAGTTTCATCATGAACCTTGCCTGTGCTGTAGAGTTCAAGTCCAAACAGGAGTTGGATGGTGATGCAGAAAGAGGCACCTGTGAACAGTGTCTTTTTTCTGAACATTGTTCTTTTGCTTCTTGAGTTGCATTTCATTTTCTAAGATGTTTTTGTTACTGGAGGGTGATTTTACTGGAGGATAGTGGTAGTATTCTGACTGTGTGCATAGATATATTTTTAAACATATACAAAATTTGCCTTTGCTAGTTTTAAAAGTGTGGCTCACTTTGAATATGAACAATATTTTTTAGAGAGTATAAGCCTTACAATTTTCTTTTCACAAAAAAAAAAATCAGTTTTATTTTAGACCTACTGAAGCAGTATGTGTTCATTGGAAATATGTCCCTAAAATATTCTTAATGCTTGAAAAAATGTATTCCTCTTGAACATGTTTTAATTTTTACAAAATCTAATTTATTCTCAAGAAAGGGTTTTAAGGGAGCTCTGTGATACATGAGTAAGGAGTGAATCTACAGGTTGAGAATCTTTCTCTGAAAGGACTTTCAAGTAAGAGAAGTACTGGTAACACTTGGTATCCCTGGCTTTGTAAAGTGTTGACAGATAGCAATTTTCTGTTTGCCATCTAGAAACTAAAAACCCGTTGGTGTTTTGACAAGGCCATAAAACTTGTCAGTATTGTGGGGATCAGCTGTTTAATTACCTGGTGCTCCTGGCAGAGAGCGAACAAGGAGCTGTGCAGAGCTGTTGAGAGGAACAGTGTGACACGTGTGTCCCCAAAGCTTGTGTGAGTCCCTGCTGTCCCACTCCAGCTGTGGCTGGGGCAGCTGCTGGGTGCCGGCCTGAGGTGGCCTCTGAGCCCTGGCAGTGCCTCCATCTCCACAGCCAGGAACCAGAGTGTGCTTTGGAGGAAGCTGATGTGGGCAGCTGATGCACAAAAGTCACTCAAGGTGCACAGTGCGCTGCTGCTGCCTCAGATATCAGCCTGGGAACATGGGGGAGTTGGGGAGCTTGACAACATGTATTTCTCTATTACTTTAAGTGGTTTCCTTTTGCAGAGCATCTCAGAACATGAATTGGGTTAATGCCGTATTTCATTTATTTTCTGTTAGGTTTATGTCAACATTTATCATGAATTGTTCATAGACGAGAATAACTTTTAAACAGTAACTTTTATCACTTCTGGCCTCTGCTTTTGCTGCAGTTTGAGTGTGGAAGCCTCAGTGCAGAGATAGGTATGGAGTATTGGCTTGGCTATTTCCAAGGGTGGGGAGGAGGGTGCTGAGCTACTACTGCTCTAGTACCAGCCCACTAGAAAATAGTGGAAGTTGTACCATATTTTTCTGGAATGGCAACCTTTGGGATCTTGTAATCTGAATCTTTGACCTTCCAACTCAGAGAGTTAATGGACTCCTTGTAACCTTGCCCTGGATCTTTGATCTTACTGGTACAGGTGCCTGCAAGAGGAGGTAAAACTCTTGTTGCCATAACTTGTGTGATCATTGAAGAATCTGAGCTTTCCCCAGGTTAGGAAATTGCTGCTTCAAAAAGGGGAACTCTGCAGAAGATGTTAAGTATGGACTCTTGCAATATTGCTTTAACATGTATTTAAGAAAGAGTCTTTTCTTCCTGTGCTATTATGGACTACAGAGGCAGGTAATAATTTCGTTTTCAACACATGTTGCTGCTTGAACCACTTGTAGAAAGAAAGGGTTTTTTGTGTGGATTTGTTTGGTGGGGTTTTTGTGTTGCTGATTTTTTTTTTCTTTGTGGCTTTTTTTGGGTTTTTTTGTGTGGTTTTTTTTTTGTGGTTTTTTGGTTTTTTTTTTTTTTTTTTTTTTGGTTGTTTTTTTTTTTTCTCCTAATTTCTTCTAAAATGATCCACTTGAGAATCAGGAGTAAATTTGAGGTCAAGTGCTGATCCAAAAAGAGGTTAGATGGCTGAGTCTCTGTTCCTGCCCTCACAGAAGGGCTTTGTCAGGGCTGCTTATCCACTCCTGCATGGGCAGACTTTTGAAACCAGGACAAGCATTTTCTTCAGAGCATTTAGTTTGTGCAGGTTGGCCTTATCTACCTGCCAGTGATGGGATGTGTGCCCTGTGCTCTGCTTTTCATGCTGTCCCTGAAATCTGTCAAGTCAGATTTTGACCCAGGTTTCACACAGGTTAAACCACCTTTTTAATGGTTCTTTGTACCTATTGAAAAAAGTAAGGGATTGTTCTCTTGCCAAGCACAGCTTATTTTCTGGTTATATACTAGTAGGTTTTATTTCATATGCAGTTGAGCCTGGTTTCTGTTAATCAGTTAGGTCTTGTGCTGATCATGATACAAACTAGGTGTCAAATCAAGTTGAATAGGATGACTGATAGCTAAAAATATCCTCCCTTCCTTAAAAGAAAGTGGGAGTGAGTAGGGAAGCTATAGGACTCACAAGTTTCAGGTTGACGTTGTGGATCCTGTTACTAAAAATGATTACTGTTTCATGGTGGAATTAACTTGCATTATGTAGTCTTCTTTTGCTCTTGCCATGCGAGTCATTTACTGGAAACTTATTTGACCATAGAGACCTTTAGTAGGTGGTGTAACTTGGGAATTGCTATTGCAACTGGAATGTGTCTGCGCTGTTTTAGGGAAGGACTTCAGCCATGGATGGTTATTTTCTGCAAAGTGGCAAAGTATCATCTTAACTTATTAAAATATGCTGAAAAGCTTCTGTAAATCTTTGTGTTAGAAATGGAAGTTTTGTGCCCATGTTGTGTGTGTGGATCATTCCCCAGCAGTGCTGGCTGTGCTGCTGCTCTGAATTAGCAGAGCTGCCATGGTGCACAGCCCTGCTTGCAGCCTTGCTGACATCAACTCTCTTGGCCTGTGTTCAGAAAAGTAAACAGAAGACAATCAGTGTTGGATTTGGCATAACTAGCAAGTCCATAAAACTGCCAAATCCTTCTCAGTGTATTCATCCAATTAATGACATTGATGTAGGACATTTTCTTAAATGAGTAAAACATACTGTATTTGGTTTTCTTAAAGTTTCCATTTTCTACTTAATTAGCAACCACGGTCTTTACTTAAATAGCATTTTTTTTCTTGTTATTGTTCTTTTGTAGAAAAAAAATGAATTCTGAAAGCTCAGGTCTTACCATGAGTAGCCCTGCTGTAATAAACCAGTGTGCCAGAGGAGGAATGGAACAAGAAAAAATTTGGTAAGCATTGCTTCTAATTTTTTAAGAGGTTAGTAGGCAGCAATACTGGGAGATGTAATTTGAAAATTAGGTAAAATAATTATTTGTTTTAAGCGATACATTAAGTCTGCATTATTTAACAACAGAGAAGGAAAAAGGGAAATTTTTTATTTTGCTTTTGAGGTTTTAGCAGATGACATGATAGAGGGTGTCATGGGGGATGGGCTGTGGAAAAACTCCTGTTCATGTCAGCAGTGCAGCAGTTGTGCTCAGGGAATCTCTCACATGTGGCAAATGTTTTAATCTCCCCCTGCTGCTGGGCCATGCTGGTACCAGAACCTTCAGAGCTCTGAGATTCCTGTCCTGGGAGACCTTACAAAGCCAATAGTTTCTACTTTGTGTATAGAGAAAAATTTACTCTGTGCTAGAGGAAAAAAGCAATTGCAATGTTAAAGGGTAGACATGGAGAAATGCTTACACTTCATAACAATTTTTTGGTGAAAATTGCCACAGACCATACAATTTCTAGCACCTGCTTTGTTTCCATGAAGGGAACAGGGTGTTGAAAAGGCTTTGAGACTGTTCCACCTGGGTTAATGAGCCTTTTCTTGAGAGCCTGCTGGTTTTTACTTGCCGTTGTTTGCTAGGGATTTTTTGCATTATTTATTTACCATGTGGCAAACAACCAGTAAATTCATGACAGGAAGCATGACACCCATATGAACAAAAACCTACCTTATTTTGTTTTTGTTGTCTGAGGAATACTCTTGAAAAGCTGAAGAATTGAAGAAATATTAGCAAATCAATGTTCTGTTTCCTGTTGCATGCTGTCAGGAAATCAAATAATCTTTTTATTTTGCTTTGGTTTTAGTGTAATATTAAACTAACAGCATAATAATACCTTAAAATAGTTTCTTTTAAGCATTTCTTCTGGAACATTCTCAACAAAGTCTTTGAATAAAAGGGCAGGATGAAGAAGAACTCTGGGCTTACCTCCTGACAAACAAATCTACTGAAATCTACTGAGGGGTGGGAAATTGACACAAACATTTTTTTCATTTGATGTCTTTTGCTGATTTTTATATCCTGCTTGTGGTGTTGAGCTGGGGTGAGTTCTGGTTCATGTCTTTATCAGTGCTCTGGGTGAGGGGATGGAGGGCACCCTCAGTACATTTGTAGATGACTCCAAGTTAGGTGGGAGTGTTGATCTGCTGAGGGTAGCAGGGCCCTGCAGAGGGATCTGGACAGGCTGGGTCCATGGGCCAAGGCCTGTGGTGTGAGGTTCAACAAGGTAAAGATGGATCCTGCACTTGGGTCACAACAGCCCCCTGCATCTGCAGCTGGGGGCAGAGTGGCTGGAAAGGAAATTCTCTGGCTGGGGCCAGAGTGCCTGGCAGGAAAAGATCTGGGGATGTTGGTTGGCAGCAGCTGAGCATGAGCCCAGGTGGCCAAGAAGGCCAGCGGCAGCCTGGCTGTATCAGTGACAGTGTGGCCAGCAGGACCAGGGCAGTGATTGTCCCCCTGTTCTGGGCACTGCTGACGCCACAGCTCAAATCCTGGGTTCAGTTTTGGGCCCCTCACTACGCAAAGACATCGAGGGGCTGGAGTGTGTCCAGAGAAGGGCAAGGGAGCTGGGGAAGGGGCTGGAGCACAGGTCTGATGAGGAGCAGCTGAGAGAATTGAGATTGTTTAACCTGGAGATAAAGTCCTCCCTGGGCCTCCTTATCAATAGCAGTGTGCTGCATGTCTGGTTAGATTTCTAAAATACTATTTTTTATTCTGGGCTTCTGTGAATACTACAGTTGAATGAACATTATTTTTCTCAGCCTCATAAAGTGCAATGGTGCACTGCCTTACTGCATTGTTATTTTATTGCTGTTGATTCATTGTCTGATTCTTGGAACTTATTTACATTTTGATGGTTCTGGGTTGATTTTCATGAAAATAGGAGTCTTGGTAAGGACTGGTGTTAGTCATAGGAAGATTAGAAATGTCTATTGTCAAAAGTGTACAGTGGCAGGGTAATATATTCAATTAAGTCAAAAGCATCCACAGAGAAAAGCTCTGAGCAAGACCTTATCTAGCATTTAAACATCACTTAGGATGCATATAAAAGACTTTGATGTTGCATAAGGCCCCCTAGAAACAGAGGGGAGAGTAAATAATTGACTGAACCCCAGTTACCTTGTACAGCCATTTACCCAGGCTGCCATTCTGCTTTATCAGTGCTTTGCATCTGCATAGTTTGGTGCATCTACCTGATGAAAAAAGAATTGAAGTCTCAAACTTGCAATGCTTCACTTCGCTGTGTTGCTTTTTTCCCTCCCAACATCCATAAACAAGATTACAGCAGCAGAAGTGTGGCTGCTGTGAGTGTCTGATAACTGCAGGGTATTGTGGCACAGTTCATGTGCAAACCAAATTAAGCTGCTCTTGATAAGCAGGAAGGTGAAGGAACTCGGTGGATGGTCATAACATCAACAATATCAGCTGAGCTGGTGTGCAAGAGTGCTGAACATCTGAGGCTTGAGAGCCTTGCAGTTGTAGAAGCTCCTGATTTGGCAGATTCTCAGTGTCTTACTGTTGAAAATTGTGAGAAAGGAACTAAAGATTAGGGAGCAAGTGGAAACTGTGTCAGTTCATCCAGGCTTTCTGTGAAAGTAGCTGGCTGGCACATTGTTTTTCAAAACAAATGTGCAGGAGAATTGGAGATTTTCCAGGTGTTGTTATTGTGTGTGGATTTTATAACATGCTTCCTCTAGGCTGGATGAAATCTTGCTAGTCACTCTTTCATGATGTTACTTAGGATTAAGTCAGGAAGTATTTAATCTTTTTAAAACTAATAATTGAAATTGGGGTCCTGGATGTCTCATGACAGTTTTGGTGCCTTTTCTTTCTATTTCTGTCTCCAAATACTCTGCTATGTTCCTTATGAAGTATGCGGTGTTCTGCTATTTCTATAACAGAGTTTTAATCACTTTTAGACAAAATTCCTCTGAAAACTGTTCATGTTATAAATAAATAAATCTTAGAAATAACCAAACAAGCACTGTTAGATGTGGACTCTAATGCGTTCTGCCTCTGTACTTATGACTTGGGTTAAACTGAGTTTGAGGACAGAAACTTTGTAACATCTTTTCGTTTTTGTTTTATGCTGTAACAGACTGTTTTTGTTTCAGCTTTCTTTTCTAATCTGAGACTGGTGATTTTGTGGGGAGGGAAAGCTATTGAAACTCCAGTCCGTAGAGTGAGAAGGAAGACATGCTAAGATACTGAATTTAGGTATTGGATAAACCAACTTTAAACCCAGCTCCATCATTGCATACATTGAAAAAGAGCAGCTTCCTGTCATATCTAAGTGTGCAGATGTCTGGAAAGTCTTTGGTATAGAAAAAGTAATTATTCTGGAGTATTGTACAACCTGTATTTGAGGTGCTTTTTTAATACGTTCATCTGGTCAATAATGAAAAAGAAATAACAGAGTCAACTGAGATGAAAACAATATTTGAACTGACATCCCCATGACTGAGTAAAAGCAAGAAGGAAAGCAATGGTGAGCAGCTGAAAATCCACATCTTCACTTAATAAGAAACAACGCAGATACCATATAGATCTTACCTTAATGCCTGTGGCTTTAATCACACAGCCCTTGTGCCTCAGTGAGGATCAGGAGGGAGCAGCTGAATTGCTGCCTTCTGTACCTCAGGCAGACAAGTGCACAGGCTGACTCGTAGCTTGTGTGGGAAGTCAGGTTTCGTGACAATAAATCATCATGGCTCTGTTGCAGCTTTTGCCAGCTGCCAGTTGATGAAGGAAGAATTATGTGTCTGGAATTACAGTAAGAAGAGAAACAAGTTTCACAACTTTCCCTGTTTGTCCTATATCCTTGTTTAATCAGTAGAAATGAGTCATCCTGAAGGACTGAATTAAACTGGCTGTAGTCAAGTGTGGTTTAACTGCAGATGTTTGATTACAAAAGGCACATGCATGTTCAGGGAATACAAGGTTACAGTGTGTGCAAAAAGAAAGCCCCATAAATTACAGATTAACATTTTAGATAGCTCAGTAAAATTATCTTATCTACAAGAGACCTTGAATTAGTTGCTTTCTAGTATGTCTTATTAAAAAGTGAGAAAATGCTTTTCTTGGAAAGCCATAAAATGTTCAGGACAGTTAGCATAACATAACAATCATCACCAACCACTTTTAATAAAGCAGATAAATATTTACTGTATGTATGTAAAATCACTTCTATCTTACCTAACTTTCCCAGTTTATTTAAAGTGCTTCACTGCCCATAAAAGGAGTAGTAGAATTGAAAATTGTTACAAGGGAATCACTTGCATTGGGCCTTGCAGCCCGAGAGCAGTCCCTTAAAGGAAGTGGATGAAGATCAGGAGAAGGTGACTCATGAGGCTCTGCAGCACACCCACAAACAGTGAGGGATGAGAATGTGATGAAAGGGTTAAAGTTAAGTGCACTCACCAGCTGCTGACTTTGCCTCATGCGTACATGAAATGGGCTTTGTAGCTGAAGAAAATACGCCCCAGAGGCAAATACAAGTTTAAACATATGTTCAATCATTATGTCTTGCAAAACTAAGTATGGATTGCATTTCCTCATCCTGGACGGGATCAGAAACCTCTCGATTTTGCCTTGAGAAAGAAAAGCGCTGGGGCTGCTCCCGGCCCGAGCCCACGAGGTGGCAGCCGTGGTTCGGTGAGGGGCTGTGCCCGCTCCCTCCCTGGCTGCTCTCCTTCCCCCTTCCCACCCCGCCCTTGGCCTTTTTCTGGGATCACATAAGGGCATAGCAGCCGAGGCTGTTCAAAAAACACCTTACTCTGCTAAGGCTACTCCTTGGTGGGTTTTTGCAGGGGGTTCATTTTTTCTTTTTTTTTTTTAGTGAGAGATCATTACTCACTAGGTTCCTGGATAAAGCTGTAACCTGCACCTTGTACATGTGATTGCATTGTCTCTAGGTCATACTGCAAATAATTTCTGTTGATAGTGTGTCTCTTAAAACATTTGCTGAATACTTGGTTATGACTATTGGGTCCTATCTGCTTTTTTAATGTGACATGTCTCTTTATTATAGCTGTTAGCTGAGGGAGGGAGTTACAGCAAACATTTCTGAAATAGCTGATTGGATCCAGTTGAATGTCAAGAAATTTTTATCCAAGTAAAAGGTAATGACATCTTTAGGCTGCCCTCAATGGTATTTTGTTTATGAATGTGTGTTAGTGCATGGCTGATGACAAGGCTTTTGTACTCTGACAAATAAACTGAGTGCTCAGAGGGAGTGTGTAGAGAGAGTGAAATACATTTCTTTATTAAAGAGCTGCAGAATGTTTTAAAACTGTACCTTTTACTTTGATGTAGAAAAGGAATGTAAAAATCTGTCAGTCCATCTGTTTTTTTAAAAGTGTCTTGTTGTATTCTTCCTTATGGGCTATCCTGGTGAAATCTAAGAAACCAAGTTTAATAGAAATGTCACTTTGGAGTGTGTGAATAACTCACTTGGCTGGAACAGGAATCACTGGTACTGAGAAGGAGAATCTGTGTAGCTTTTAATAAGGAACCAGGCTTTCATATTTTGGTATGTGAAATTTTTAAACTTCCTTTCATTTTCCCCTCCCTGGCCCCCCTCCATGTATTAGAGAGTGCCTGCTATCAGGGTGATAACTAATACCGGTGATCAGGCTTGGATCACCAATGTTAGTAACTAATACACTATGGAAGGAGGCCTCACCATCCCTAACTTGGGTTTTGGTCATTTGTAAATGGAAATTATGATTGTAAAGGATGAAAACATCTCCTTCAGTGTTGTCTTGCAAATACAAAGTAAATGAGTTTGTGTAGTTTAGAACAAGGATGAAATTTGTCATCTTAGTTCTTATTCATGCTATAGAGCCTCATTTTCTCATTCAGATAGGCAGCATCATCTTGATGTATTTCCTTTTCCTTCTCTATTATCTTCTGAAAAAACCCCACAAAAGTTGCAGAAATAGTCGAAATCTCTTGTTGAAAAATGTTAACAAGCCAAGTAAAGGAAAACACTGCCTTCCCTCCTTCAAAGTTGTGGCTTAACCCCTTGCTAATGACAATGATAGTGTCACCAAAAGTCAGAAATAAAACTCTCTAGCACTCTAATTTCAGTATTAGGAAGAAGTATCACTTTTATTTTAGGTGCCAGATTTTAGGTGAGGGGGATATTTCTGCCTAACCCACTAGCTAGCACACTGGTTTAAATCTCTGTAGCTTTTACATATTCATTACATTTCCCAAGACTCATACATACATGCTAAACATTCACACAAATTCTTTTGCATATTCAAATAACTTCTTAAAGCTTATTTACGTCAGAGTAGGCATCAGAGGGTCTCTGGTGGTCATCTGGGGAATATTCTATTCCTCAGATCATCCTATTTTGGTCAGAGGCCTCCAAAAAAGAAAAGTACCTTTTCTTTGAGTGCACCCTGGCGTGGTCTGGCTGAGATGCAGCTTCTTATCAGCATTGTTCAGGCCCACGGGCCTTTAAGGCTGCAGGAACCACTTGCACACATTTATTCAGGACTCGGCACTGTCCTGCTTTAGCTGGCACTAAAGGAGTTCACAAGGCTCGAACGCTGTTTGTAACAATCCCAGCTTTTCCCAGCACTAGCAGTGGCTGCAGTAGAAGGCACAGACGAACAAGCCATGCACAGGGGGTTGCTCAGCAGTCACTGAGCTGTGCCCATCCCTTGCAGCCATCGGCCCCCTCCGGCTCCCTCTGCTCTGGGCGCGGCCTCCTGGCCTGTCCCTGGGGCCGCCTTGGAGCAGCTGCCCTGGCCAGCTCCATCCCTGAGTGCAGCTCCTCACTGGCAGAGCAGGGGACACCGAGTGTGAGCTTCTGCTCATCTCTTTGAAACATCTTGGTTCTTCTCTGTGGGTGCATGTGTGTATGTGAACTGCAACTTTTTTTTTTTTTTAATGTAAAAAAACCCCCAAACCCAGTGATCTACCACTGGTAACCATCTGTTTCCTGTGTGCTTACCCTGCTTCTCTTTCTAAAGGTTCTTCTCCTTGGTCATGATTCCTCTTCACTGACTCCAGAATCTGTTCCTACAAACAGTCTGTTTTATTTTATACACTTGTTCAGCATCTATTACAGCTGAGTTTCTAGCTAATACTCTAATACTGATAGGAAGACACTCCTCCTTGCCTCCCTCCCCCCCAAAAAAGTAGTTCTTACATATGTTTAGTTCATTCTACGTCTGTAGAGGGAGCTGGTGATAAAGTTTTTAAGGAACACAAAGGTATTTCTTTGGGAATATTTACACATTGCAGTATTTGCAAACAGAAGATCAGAAACAAAGGATGATTGGTAATTTGATCTATCTTTCATGGGGGAAGGTAGGCTGGAGGTGAACTGGTTAAATTCTCTGGGTTTTCCTGTGGGGCTCTGAAAATTTCAATAGCTGTGTTGTAAGTGACAATGATTTGAATATTTATCTTTCAAGCTGAATACATTTGGTCACCTGCAAATCTGTGGGATACAAAAGACAGCTTTTCTGTATTGGGTTGTCATTCCATTGCCTTAAAACTACACAAGGAAATTCTTCAGCAGCCTCGTTTCTTTTGATGTTGGAAGAGAAAACCTGTATGAATAGGAGTATTGGGGTCATTGTCATTATGAACAGAAACTCACTAAAAATACGTGACAAAAAACTATCTGCAAATATTTCAGAATATCCTCTTGTGTTGGTTAGTATGAAGAAGTCATGTTTTTCTTTCCCGACTTTGAACTTAATTATTACAAGAAGCATAAATTAAAAATGAACCTAACCTGTTGGCAGGAATAGAGGTGGTTTGTTGACATCTTCTGTCAGGCTTTGTACTGAGTGGTGAAGGCCAAGAGCTGACTGTGTTTTGTGAGCTGTCTGGTTAGTTATGTCTTCATTTTAAAAGATGGATTCTGTAGTTGTTTTTAAAACAGCGAATTCAATTAATACTGTGCTTCTGAATGTAGAGAACATGTGGTTTCAAAGACTCATTAATTGCTGCAAACTGCACCAGAAAGGAGGAGCTCTCAGTTTTTCTCTTTTGGGGTCTCCCCAGCCCCACTCTGTACAGAACAGTAAGATAAACATGGCTCTGTTTTGAAAGCTATATAATGTGTTTGTATTCCAGAGATTAAATGCAAGTTGTATGTGACTAGATAAATTAAAAAAAGACAAGTTACACTCAATTTTTAAAAAACTGATGTGTCTTTGCCATTTCTTTAGGTACATTGACATCTGACACTCTATAATCCATTATTTATTACTGCACAGAGCTGGATGTGGCAGGTTGTACCTGGGCGTGCTTCAGCACGTTTCCCTCCCTCTCAGATCTGCTGTTCTCAATGCAGGGAGGGGTCACGCTGAGTCAGCCGCAGATCAGTAAGGGATTTGTAGCACAGCGCCGACAGGAAGGTGCTGATATGCTTTTATTCTATCTGCCCTGGTATAGAGCACCTTCTCTGTCCCATCCATCAGATTTCCTAAGTTTGGAGATTTTTTCCTTCCCCCGGACATCCTCCTTTATCTAAATTAGCAACTGACCCAAAGAGCTCTTTCATCTTCTTCCTCTGTGCTGTGTTGACATAGGGGCACCGATAACAAAACAGAAAATTGTGGGAAATATCCACCAATCACCATACAAATGAAGAAAGTGGAGAAAAAAATAGGATTAGAGGGTTAAATTAGTTTATCATTACCCATTGAAATTTATTTGATAATCTGCTGGTTTATTATTCCTGAAATAGCAAAATGGGAATAAATCTCTTCCTTCTGGGTGTGCTGGAGCAGGGGAGCAGCGCTGGGCTGTGCCCCCGAGAGCGCTCCTGGCCGAGGCACCGGCCCTCCTCGGGCTGTTTCCTTTGGGAAATATGTCATGTTTGAATTCCGTTTAGACTGTAGCCAAGCTCCTCCCACCTACTGGTGTTTGTCTTTTGTTTTGTAGAACTTCTTACAATTACAATACTTGGTTTTGTGGTAGTTTTTTAATGTATCAAAGCATTGAAAAGGTGAATTGTTTAGCACCAGAACCATTTCTGCATTTCCTCTCTGAAGGTTGTATGTGTTTGGTTTTGCTCATAGAGTGTGTGTGTGCTGAATGGGTAGGGCTGGACTTTCCTAACCAGCAGTGTCCTTCAGGTCTGTAGGTGTGCTTTGCAGAGATTTCTCCTGTCAGGTTGAGCAGGTTTCTTTTGCAAGAAAACAGCTGTTTTCTTGGAAACATTGTAAAATTTGGAAAAAATGTATATTCTAATTTTGTAGTCATAAACAAAATTGTGATTTCTTCTGTTCCTCTACTAATGTGTAATTTCATGTAACTGAAGCACTGTCCCTGTCTCCCTGAGGAACACAGACCATGAATGTTCAGCTGTTTGTTTTTCTCATAAAAGTAGGATGGGATCACAATTTTCTCTTACCATGCTCCTGCCTCAGGCCTTTAGCAGCTGACTTCTACCTACAGAAACACATAATTGTCACAAATGGCAGGCAGGAAGATTGACCAAAGACTTGAGAACTGGCAAAAACTTGTTTTGGATTTTGAATCTCTGGTGTCCTTATTTATAGGAAATGGTCTTGTGTTAAATCCCGTCAAAGTTCCTGATATTATTTCCTTACCAATTTCAAGTCAAACTGTTTTAATTGGTGATTTAAATACTAATTTTTGTCCAATCAGGAATCTGTGATTCTCTTGCCAAGATATTGGTAGTCTCCAAAGCTGTCTAATCCATCATCAGGTCACCGTATTTAGGATTTTGCATCGGTAGGTGAATAGATGAGGATAGTTTGTAGCCTTGTGAAGCAACAAGCTGTGTTTCCCCGGAGAGAATGCTGAGCTGTTTTCTCAGCCTAACCCGGCAGTTTAGAACTTGCTCAGGTAAACAACCCTGTGGTGCTGCAGAGCAAGGTTTGGGATCAGTATGGATGCCGGCTGTCTTGCTTTGTTACAGACTTAGACAAGAGGGGATTTTTACAAAGCACATGGATTTCTTTTGTTTACAGTGCTAACTTGTGTAGGAAAACAAGCTGAATTATTCAATTGCCTGTATTTGTTTGAAAGTGAAATATCTAAAATTTCAGGTTCTTTACACAGTACTTTGTACGTTTTGAGATTTCTGTAAGAACAGAAAGGTTTTTGTGTGAAGCTGTTGTAAAAATGTAGTTGCACCCACTTTTATTATGTGTTAATTGTCTATTAGGCTTTGTAATTGGTGTGCAAAGATTGACACTCCTGATACCAGAGCATTCTTACAATAAATGTCTGCTATGGTAATTTAATGCCTTAATAGCCTTTTAGCAATCAGTTACATCTCAAATGCATTATAGGGCAATTTCTTTTGTTAACTGAGGCTTTTGCTCACAGTAGAACTCCATTACAAGTGTACTGCAACTCTGTTTATATTCCACTAAAGCAAAGATGTAACTGCTTTGATCTGCTCTCCATTTAAAGATAACATAAAAAAACTGCGATGCTTCTTTTCTGCATCTTTTTTCACAGTGCAGTTGAGCTTAGTGATAACCCTAAAGCTCTTTGTTTACATATCAGACATAGTGTTAATGTTTCTCTTTGTGGTTAATATTTAATATTTTTCACTTGCTAATAATTTTAAATATATTTCTCTTGAGAAAAGCCACACAATTTTACAAATTTGGACAAAAAATAATTTCATTTCTCCCCAAGCAGAGTGGTTGATTCATTATGCCAGCTTAAAGAACAAGCTTTTTTCCCTATTCCATAGATTTACACGAAGAATGAAAGTTATGACACATTTTTGAGTTGAAAGATCCAACCAAGTAACTCCCCAAACTTTTATCTTCCTCAGTAGGACACTAAGGGACATGACAGCTCAGAGTTCTGAAACCAATTTCTTTGCTTTTCGAGGCTCCTCAGCAAGTCAGACTTGCAGAAGGAAGGTGCCTGTGTGTGGTTTGTGTGGTTTGAAGAGAGCCTGGTTTCCTCAGGAAATGACATGTGGCTCTGCTCTTCGTCTTGCCAGCGAGTTTTGAACTCATTGCCTGGTTTCGTTTTTTAGAAGATATAAAAACTGCCAGAGCACACGAGCTCCAGTTTAGCAGAAGTGTGTGACATGTGTGGCTGGGGTGAGAGGAGCTGCTCGGCGCTGGCCTGGCCAGGGAGGTGCCCACAGAGCGGGGCCATTGCTGTCCTTGCTGAGGGACAGGAATGTGCTCAGGGACACACGGGTGTGCCTGAGCTGAGCCCTGTCCTGGCATGGCAGGGGCTCGCAGAGGTGGTGACACAACCTGGGGGACACAACCTGGGCTGCTGCCGCTGCAAGTTCCTTCCTCAGCTGCCCCAGCCCAGTCTGCCCGCAGCAGGGCGTGGGGTTCTGCTGTCACCCTGTGTGCTCGGTGCCAAACCTCACATCTTCAGCTCTGGCTGTGACCATGGGCTCGCATCTCAGCCCGTGCCTTGTGAGTGCTGCTCCACCTCATTCTGGTCCCACCTTGGTCTCTTGGAAGTCAGAAAGCAGCTTTTATCTTCAATCTTTACCCTGAACAAAGAGCCCAGAGTGTAGCATCGGAATTGCAAACTTGTTCTTCATTACTGTGCCACTTCTCCTGAGTGACTGACCTATCGAATGTGCTGCATATCTCTTCTTTCTGGGCTTGAAGTTGTCAGGGTTGGGAGATCTGCCTGGAGGGCTCTTAGATAACATTCTCAGTGCATCCTGCAGCAGCCTGAAATCCTTGATGTGTGACCCTCACTTCAGTTGGAGGCGGTGAGAGTTCAGCTGAAGTGAACTCTTTTCACATCAGTTGTTCATAAAACATTGTTTTTGATGTATTTGGAAATAAAAAATGCTGTCCTGAAAGCACAGATATTGTTTTATTAATCAAGAGATGTAGTGTAAGTGATTGGAAAAAATCGAGCAGCTTGGCTTCAGAAACATACTTGATGTATTCAAAAGGAGGAGGATCACTCACCTAGAATAATGACAGCAGTTCTGGTATCCATGACCACAAAGGAAATGTTAAATACTTTTGCATCATCATTGATCAAATCAACATCTGTTTAATTTCTTCCCTTGTGGTTAGACTCTTACTTCAGCTGCTGTAGTGACTGGGGATATTGTCCTGGTCTTCCAGTACTTTCTGTATAGAGACTGAAAAAGGCTGTTCTTTTGTGTTTGTGACTGGGGAGATTTTCAGTTTTTATAATGAAATATTTCCCTGTGTGTCTTAATGTACCTCGTTGAAACCCAAATACATTAGCTATCAGCAAGAGTGAGAACAGAGATAATTGTGCTCTATTTTAAAGGCACGGCATTAAAAGTTTCAGAGGAAACATAACAGCAGAGTGTGTCTGAAAAAACCAAACAAACAAAACCCAGAACATGATGGAAATAAAGAACAAAGCTCTGTGTGCAGATGTGCAAATGCTACTAATTTCCTCTACTGGTGGCTCATCACTGTTCTGCTTTACAACAAAATCCCATTTTGTACCTCACTTCATGTGTTAATGCCTGGTTTTGCAGGGATTGTAATCAAGAAGGAAAGGAAAAAGCATAGGAGTGTCTGTATCCATAGAAATAAATTATACTTTTTTATATATACTTATATATGCATTTTGGAAAAAAACTAGCTCCAGGTATCTCCTACTGATAAATGCACTTTTAAAGAAATGTTCTTTGACCTGGGACAAAACATAAACAATTTAGGAGCTATCATTGATATAATGTTATCTTAAAATATAGGATTCTGTACTCGTAAGAAAATTATTTTAACAAGGTTTCCTGTATGTTCTTGTAAAATGGTCTTGGGCTGAAATTAATGTAGTTAGTGTATTTATATTGAAGAGAGTAGAAAACCTAACTTGTTGCTGACAAAAGTAGACATAAGCGAACATTTTCTGTCCTGAGTGGATATTTTGAATAGAGCTTTAATGGTACCACAGTTTGAACAGGTTTGAGTCCATTGCATTCAGGGTTTCTATAGTAATTACTATGGCAACAGTGATGCAGAAAATGTTCCCACAGGAACCCAGCTGTGAATAATAACTAACTGAAAACATTTTGCTTTTGCATCTCATGTTAAATGTCCCTTAGTGAAAGTATGGGGGGTTGCTTACTTTATAGGAAGTAATTCTCTTGCATAAAGCCCCACATATGCTGGCAGGTGTGTCTGGTTTCAGAGCAGAAACACCTTTTCAATGTATTGCTGAAGTATCATCCCAAAGACCAATGAAAAGTGTTACAAATGTTAGGTGTCAAATTTGTCACTGGTTTCAAATGTTCTATGTTGTAGAGAAACGTCTTCAGGCAAATTTGTAGTATAAAATCTGCTCAGGAACTATAACTTGGTTGTGTCTTGAAGAATGATGTAAATCATTTACATGTGACAAATACTGTTAATAAACACTGTCTTAGTAGCCTTCTGACCTCACTGTGCAATAAAGGTCAGGACCACACAAGTCACATGACAGAGGTCAGTATTTGTTGACTTCAGTGTCCATTTATAAATTTCCTTCAAAAACTCTTCTGCTTTTTTCAGAAATAATTTTTTTCAGTGTTAGATGCAGTATCCTGAAACTGTTTGTTGTTGCATCTAGCTCTTCTTGTACTTGTAAACTGGGCTTTGTGCATACAATTGCCTTGTTCATATTTATTTCGCTTTCATTTGGAACAAAGGGGAAGCCAGTCTGGTGTTTATGATATGAATAAACTTTGAAACTTGAAAGCATTTCAGGGCTTGATTTGGTAGCTTCACTGTCATGGAGTAACCCAAAGTACTTTTGGTACTCTGGGGATTTGTGGCCACAAAGAAAAGTTCTAATGAGTTATATGTATAGAAAAAGGGAAACTAAACTAGTAAATATTTGCAACATTCTGGTAATTATTTTTGAGATCGACAAAAATATGTTAAAGCTGAATATAAATGAAGAGCACTTTGTTAAATATGAGCAGAAAGCAGTTTTCTAAGCCCTGGGGGCTGATAGTTGTTCTTAGAGTTATTTATGCAACTTAATGGGAATTACTGTGCAGATGGAAATGTGATGAAATGGAGGTGAAATCACTATTTGTTTGGGCCCCTGTGGTGTGCAATCTGCTAGTAATGCAGGTGAAAGTTTATAAGCAAAAATGTCTTTGTAAGTCTAAAAGCTACATAGTTTGATCTTGATGACTTGTATCTAAATATCACATGCTGATATCACATGCATTACAGACGTTTCAGCTGTCTCTTAAAAATTTTGTTGCATTTATTGTACTTACTGGTCTTGGTAATGTAATAGATCATAGGTGTTCTCTCCCAGGTTTTGTTGGATGCTTGTCTTTAAAGCAACACTCAAAGAAAAAAGAAAGTATTGTGATTTGGGATTAAAAGAAAAAAATTCCAAGTAAAATATCTAGAAATGGCAAAATGTTGAAAAAGTTGAAGCTTTATCCCTCAGGCTTGATATAAATATTGCAACATCCCATTAAAAGTTTTGTTATTGATAACGTGATGAGGACAAGAGGTAAAGACCTCAAGCTGCATCAAGGGAGGTTCAGATGAGATATCAGGAAGGATTTCTTCACAGAAAGGGTAGTCAGGCATTGGAATGGCTGCCCAGGGATGGGGTGGAGTCACCATCCCTGCAGGAGCTCAGGAAACAGCTGGATGTGACAGTGAGTGCTGTGGTTTGAGTGACATGGTGGTGGTCAGTGAAAGGCTGGACTTAATGATCTTGGGGGTATTTTGCAGCCTTAATGACTGTACTATTCTGTGAATTACTGACTTTCCCCGATTTTCTCCCCACTTTTTAATATTCTGTGCTTTATTTAACTGAAAATGTGTGGGAGAATTTCTGTTGTCCATGTTGTAGTTATGCCATCATAAAATACCTGCTTGTATTCTGAGCAGGGCCCCAGGATGCTGCAGAATTTAATGTTTGGTGAGATATTTCTGTCCAAGTTATTGACCTGTATGTGCCAAAGTAGCTAAGTGGAATTTGCCATGACAGCCTTCAATCCTTCAGGCACGCTGGAAGGCAGAACTAATGGAGACAGAAAATTGTGGTATGATTTAACTTTTTAAGAGAAGCAGTTACTGCATACCGAAAATAAGTCATGGGCATGGGCTGCATCCAGTGGAAAAGTTTAGTTTGTTAGCTCTGGTGGTGACAGGCCTGTTACAATCTCAAGATAAGATGTTCTGGTCTGTCTGCATAGAGATTGCAGGAGTGGTTCTTGTCACTCAGTGTGAAACCCTTCAAGCAAGAACAGTCTCGCTCAGTGAACCATTATGCTGCAAGTTAGTCCTCTATAACTGATCACATTTAATAAAAACAGATTTCTTTCCTTGTCTGACTGGCTTAGTGCCATATCCTTGAGAGCAAGGTGTGAAAGTATCACGCAGCTCTCTTGAAAAGGTGCGTAGGGGTGTTTTACTTTTCAACACAGAAAAGTCTCGAAATTGACTATAATGATCCTGTGCAACCTTTTAGTTACAAACCTACAATTTTTGCCCTTTCAGGTGAAATGCAAGCTGTAATGCAGCAAAAAGATGAAGTTGCAAATGAAGGATAAGGAACCAGCAGTACAAAAGTTTTAAAATAGTGTATAGGGTTGACTTGCCTCCAGATGTTACTTGTTGTAAATACTGTTGCCCTCTTTGTTCAGTGCTTCTGGTCTCTCTGAATGCCTGTTAGTGAATCTCAGCTCCTCAGGAACTCAAGTTTACCTTCAGAAAGAGCCAGACGAGATACATCCAAACAGAAAGGGCTTTCAGAACACACCCATTTCCTTTATCAAGAATATCATGTGGTGGCATTTGAATGGTTTTGACAGTGTCAGTAGGTTCTCTATGGTAGAGATGAAAATGTTATTTGGGTGGATTTTGAACAGCTAAGAAATCCCTTGTTTGATTTCTCTGTGTGGAAACCTTTTTTTTTCCTGTCTAACCAGCAGGTTATCCAGTCTTGCTGACCTAAGTGGATTTCCCAGCTTTAGGTTCTAGTTTGAAAAGAAAACGAAGCAGACTTGTCTTTCCTTGAGCATGAGTGTTATGAGGCTTTTGCCCCGAGGCTTGGCTTTTTCTCCCTGATGATGGGAGCAGGTTAACCTTAGCACCAGATCTTGTTTCTCCATGGACCAGAGGATTCTCTCTGGCTGTTGGGTGGAAATGAGCAAACATTTCTTTTGAATGAGCAGTTGTGCTCTCTGCAAAGAATTCAGTGTGTCTCTGAGATGCACAAATGCACTGAGGTAATGACTAAAAATTAACAGGTGTTATTGCTGTTTTTTCTTCTGAATATATTGAAACGACACAGGAATATTTTTAAGCTGCATAGCCAGAGTAAAGCTGTGAATTATCGCTCTCATCTCAGCCTTTTATAATATTCATGAAAAAGTGATATTTTTCACAGAAACATAAGGATAACAGCTGCACCTTTGTGTAGCAGCAGAAAAGTCTGGGTCCTCCTGCTGGCCAGAGCCAGGATTTCTCTCTCAGATGTGACCAGAGTTCATGGATATCAAGGGGGATGCTTTTATAGTCCTGTATATTGATGGCATTTATTGCATCAACCTGCAATAATTAGAAATTAAGAAATAATTTGTTATTTCTTTAAAGCTTTAAATCAAGCTTGTTATTCTTCAGAAGGTGAAATGTTACATCATGTGGGATGTCTGAGTTTTAGATTGAGAAGTAGCTCTTCAGTTGACCTTCAGATTTCTTTTTTTCATCTTTCATAAGGATGTTTTTAATTTTTGCAGGAAATGAATCAAATACAGAAACGAAAAAAATGCATTTTGTAGCTTCTTTGGGTTTTGTTAGAGCTACTTTATGGTAGGGTGCATTGATTCACAGTGTAAATAAACGTGTTCTGCAGAAAGCATGGGAAAGGAGTAGGTGTGTGACAGCTCACTGCTGCACGTACCTGCTTTGGCTCTGCAGCCACATTCACAGGGGCTGTTTTGCTTTCTTAATGCATTTATGCCAGTTCATGAGAGTAGGACAGTAAAAGATTATGTTCATATTCAGGAAGTCAGCATAGGAGCTGAAAATCAGTCATCTGTGTTTTTCCTTGGTATTTTTGTTTCTCTCAAGACAAAAGTGTTCAGCCTGGCTCTGCTGAGGGGCCTCCCCACCCCCAGTTCCCCATTTGTGTTGAGCTTCTGTCTGCAGGATGGGGCCCAGGCAGATCAAACATGCACCCAGCCTTAGAGTTACTTTGCCTTTAGCAAAAAAAACCCATCAAGTCAACTCTTTGTATAAACTTAAATATTTTTTGAACCAAAATTCTGTTGTATTAGATTTGCTTTACACTTCTGGAAAATGAATGGAATTTTCCACAATCTCAGTTTGGTGCCAAAATGTACAGGCTTAGTATAAAAGAGAAATAGTGTTTGAGATTACAAGTGGATGATTCAATGTTTTTTATTAAGTAGGTGAAAGCATGAGCTTTTTTCCCGCTTTTAAAATCAGTACCAAAGGTACATTATTATTACCTGTTATTTAAATATCCGAGACAGTCTGTATTCAAAACTACTGCTCAAAGCTAAAATGTTCTTGCATGTCTCAGGCTTCACCAGGTAAACCATTTTGACATTTTTTGTGCGTGGAATTTAGTACCACAACTATTCCAATGTATTAAAATAAAAATAAATGTGCTTTCTGACCAGTGTTGTAGTGTACATATTGATGGGTTGAGCAGATGACATCACAAAGACCAGATCTGAGCAGTAGGTACTATTCATTATTTAACAGTATCTTGGTAGAATATTCACATCTGTAGTAACAACCTTTATTTCTGCAGATAGAAAAGAAATTTTAGTTAGCACAGTTTGTCTCCAAGTGGTTTGAGCTTTCCTTTCATTATCTGAGTATTCATGTAGATGTGAAAAATGAGCTTTTATCTTTGAACGGATGTAGGAGTGGAATATTTTAAACAAAACACGCACAGTTTGGATATTCATATCTTAGAAATACCCTTGTAGTCAGTGATTCTGTGTGCAGATAGACTGGGAGATCAGATGAAGATGTAAAAGTTGTGTGAGCTTAATATAAACTACCATAAACTGTTCACTTAACTTATCATGCTTCAAGGCAGATGAAACATTTTGTTAGCAAATGTAATAGAAACTTTTCAACATTCAGTCTGTGTTTTAGTTTTTAGATTCCTTTATACACTTTACCTACCAACTGTCATTATATAACTAACTCACAGCAAAGTAAAGTTTGCAGAAAAAAGCTCCACTGATTTATTCTGAGAGGCATGTTAATTTAGTGTGTAAAAATCTTTTTATAATATATGCATTGTGTGTGTGTGATGGAACCTAAACAGAAAATCCTGTACATCCTAAGGACAAAAGCATTTTATTCCTTAGGCTACAAAACACTGGTAGAAGCACCTTGGTCAGAGCAAGTGCCAGAGCACAGAGGGTATTACTGGTGTCAGAAGTTCCTGCAGTAATAAAAGTTTTGTTTGGCAAAATTCTAAATGACTCTTACTGAACTGCAGGATCACTGGGAGCTAGCAGGTAAGCAAGTCAGTCATTCCTGGTAAATGCTTCAAGGGGTCTAAGATATATTTGTGTTGCTAAGGGGTGAAGCTGCCATTTCCTGGCTGATGTTGCCAGTGCTGGAGCTGAAAGGTGAAATGGAGGATATGCAGTTCAAACTTGTGCTGATGAGGAGGAGCAGTTTGACACAGAGGGATGAGCTCAATGCTTGTTTTCTCCAGGGCTGCCTCTCCAAGGGACAGACCCCACTTGTACTTTCCTCACAGTGGAGGGACTTGGTTTCAGGTTTATTCCCAAGGTAAGCTTTCCATAGTGATGCCCAAGCCAAGCTCAGATGGAGGGTTTGGTGACCCCTCCCTCCCACTGTCTGCAGAGTTCCTTTATATCCTCACCTTTTAGTCTTTGCTTCTTAACACTGTGATGCCCAGGAGAAAATGTTTTGGTGCCTTTTAGCTACATGAAAAGAGATCCATGTGTAAGAAAGGTCACATGTTAGAAATTGCAGCTCTGAGACTCTCGTTGTAAGTAATTTTAGGGAGGAACTCCTCCTCTCAACCTCTGTGATCTCACCAGGATCTAGTCAGTGATAACCCATTTGGTGCATTTCAAGAGTGTTATCACAGTGCATTCAGTTGTAGGAGCCATCTCTGGCTTGCCCTTGATATTTGAAAAATCCTTCCTATGGTATCTGAATAATTTGTTTTAGATTTACATGCCTCTAAAAGTCAATTCTGCTCATCACTTTTAATGCCCATTAATAGCTCCTCTTTTTTTCTTCAAGCTAATGTTTTATTTTGTTCTATCAGCTACCTTATGCTTATGCCAGTGACGATTTTTGTTACTGGTCTTGTAAATTTTGTTACAAAACTAGGTGCATCTAATACACTATTGGACACCTATCCTTCCGATCCAAGTGTAATATCTATTGGATGTTGCAAAAATAGAATTCTTTGACAGTTTTGCAATTTAAATATCAAGTAGCTATTTAGTATTTTAATGGTTTTATAACACAAGCTGCTGCTTAATTATCTCATATCCTGCTGCACTTCAAAAAGGATATCCAGTAAACAGAATGATCTGAGGTAACAGTAGTAATGTGTTAGTAGGAAAAAAAAAAAGAGCAAAACATTAATTTAAAATGTGTTTGAAAAAGCTTCAATGCTTAATTTCTTTTTCAGTACAGTTTTCATTGATGTTGACAGTGGGAAGACCAAGTGATGAAAATCACTGTAAGATAGTGAAGGACCAAACTGAAAACTGTAAATGAGGTCTTGCTTTTGATAGAACTAAATTTTGTCACTTGAGGTGCATTTGAGAATCAGAAGATTTATGTTACTTCATTTTCACTTGGGGGTGTGTTAGGCTGGAAGATGTTGGTTCAGAATGGTGATTGTAAATGTTTTAAATATGTTTAATGTAGGTCATCCCTAGTTATGGGAGCAGTGAGATTTCTGAAACATTCTTTCAGGAAAATGGAGGGGATAGTTCTTCTGCAGTTCTAATACCTTGGTGCCTTTGAGATGGGCTGTATGAAGTGCTTGCTTGTAATGGGAAAAGGAGAATTGGAACACTGACTGTGTTCCAGGCTTCAAATGCCTCTGATAGAGTAGAAAATAGGGAATTCTTCAGTCTGATTTTAGAATAGTGCTGCACACATTGGGTGGAAAAAAATATTTTGTGGAGAATTTTGTTGTACCCTGATATCAGATTGGGTCAGCAAGTCATGGAGGAGCATACAGTGACCTCCATCTGCTTCTCTGACTTTTTAATTAACTCCTTTTGGTAAAACTGCGTTGTTTGATTAAGCTGCTACATTTGAGTCCTTTCATAACACCACAGCAGCATTAACAAGAAGAGTTAGCAGGCCATTGTGAATGATGGGGAGATTCAGTCTCATCAAAATGAAGTAAGGCTCTTGATTGATAAGAGGGAAGAGGATACCTGTTGTGATACCTATTGCAAAATGTAAATTTGATGTGTTTGCTCTTTATAAAGACTGTCTGGTTTTGTGTAGTCATTTGTGTTGCTGTCAGTGAATGGCAAAGTTAGAGATGGATAACAATTGCTTTTTCATCCTTCTGCTGGATGGACTTCAGTTGAGCGTAGATGGATGATATGACAAATTTATTGCTTATTACAGAGTTCTCAGTTCTTATTACAGAATGATTGGGAGGATGGATAATTTTTAATCAAGTCATTCATTTCCCTTGAAATATTGTCTAAACTGTCATAAACTGAAGTTGAAATGTCTTTTGCTTCCCCTGCATTCATCTTAGTTAGTATAGAATTATTGCAGTTCTTAACAAAGTGGGAAAATAAATGCATGGATGGCATTAATATACAAGATCAAAATGATGAAGTGTAAGTTCAAGCACATATATTTTTTCCAAAATTACTAAGGAGCACAGCTTTATAGAAAGCTCACTATGCTTTCTCAAAAATCTGACTGGTTTCCAGTGTGATATCAACTGTGAATAAAAAGGTGCAAAACACCATGAGGACAATTGATAACCTGTGTAACTCGCTCTTATTTATCACGTTCTTCTCTTTTTGTAATGCACTTACTGTTCCAGTGAGGCTTTTATGTTAGAAATTCAATTTCAAAATATTTTAACTTGGAAAGCTGTAGTGGAGGATTTATTAGTGGGACAGCTAAAGTCTGTTGTGTATGCTGCCTTGTGCTCTTTGCCAATGCACTTCAATATCAACATTTTTTTTCTGGTTGGCAGGCTGGTACAGTGAAAAACTAAGGAGATTTACATCTCAGCCTTTGATGTTACAAAAAT
Source organism: Zonotrichia albicollis (assembly GCF_047830755.1). NCBI lineage: Eukaryota > Metazoa > Chordata > Aves > Passeriformes > Passerellidae > Zonotrichia > Zonotrichia albicollis. Next base: position 12,296,351 of record NC_133830.1, read on the forward strand.
TATTTATCATAATTATAGTTATTTGCATTATGCCGGCATCTAAAAATATTTACTGTGATCACAATTCTATGATGTGTTTTAATGAACATGAAAACAAAAATGTTCATACACCAAATATTTTACACCAAAAAATAGAAGACAGAAAAAAAAGACAGTGGAAACTATTGCTCTCCTGATTGTAATAAAAAAAATTGAGGTATGGTGTGTTGGAGTCCTTCAGGAACTATAAGCAGCAGGAAGAACTTGTGTTAATTCAGTGCTTTAACGTTGTGTTATTGTTGGATGGTGAGATTTGACAAGCAGCCATTTAATTTGCTGGTTTTTAAGCAAGTTTTTGTGCTCCTGTTACTATTTGTGGTCGCTTCTGTAACCTGTGTAATTGCAAGGTTGGAGCTGCAGCTGCTCAGCACTTGGGTCCTGCTGCCAAACCATGCGTTGGTCTGGTCAGCTTCAGCAGGTCGCTTGAGCTTTGATCTGACTTCATGTGTAAAATCTCAGCAATGTTTGCCTACCTTTGTGAACTAATTGAGGATCTTACTGGTAAAAAGCACTCATTAGGAGGGAAGTGAGCCATGTTATGGTTATTTTTCAGAAATAATTGTCCAGTGCTAATTATAGAGTAGGAGACAGATTTTTTGGAAGGAGTAAAAACAAGTCAGCTTCTAGTTTTTAGTGTCACACAAGAGGCTGGCTAACTTGCTGTTTTACAGCTTTGTGTAGCTCCACTGTCAGGATTAAAGGCTCTGAAATGTCCCCCTCCAGTCCAGCTGCACCATCTTGCATCACGTGGCGAAATTGCGGCTTCACAGACTGTTTGGGTCAGGGCTGTCTCTGCTGAAAATCAGTGGGAGGAATAAATTGCTGTCAAACATCAAGTCAGAGCATCTCTGAATGGTTGAAAGGCTGCCATGTCCCTCAGTGCTCAATTTGAATTAAAACATGTAACTGCACTGAAGACAGAAACCTGTCAGAGGTACAGCCAAGGAAGTGTCTTAGTACTTTAAGCACTTGAAGTGTTTTTCTTTTCTCCCTCAATTGTCATTTTGTTACTGAGATAGAAAATATGGCAGCTGAAAATGTAAACACTTTTCTTTGTCTCATCTTGCAGGCCGAAACAGCAGCAACAGAATAATTTTTCCTTGTTTTCTTCCACCAAGGGCTGGAATTTCAGAGGGGTAAGTTTCATATTGTTTTGTTCAGGGTATAGCATTCCCTTCTGTTGCAGTGTAATCTTGTAGTTAAACCATCATCTGTTAGGACTAAAATCATGGCAAACTATTAGACTGAAACTTTTAATTTTGTACCCTCCTTAAAAGGTTTTCTAACAATGCCAGCTTTTTTGTTTTACAATGTGTTTGTATTATTCTGAGGTGTGTAGAACATAATCGCACTACATTAACCTACTTTAAATTAAAAAAAATATAGGATGTGTTTTCATATCTTAAAATGAATAATGGAAACTGGACTGATACTATTTAATTCTAATATAGATATTTGTAAAGTTATTGCAAGTTTGCATATGTGAACTCTGCAGAAGTACAGTTAAATCATAACAAAAATTATGTGGGTCTCTTACAAGGCAGAAGGGAATAGATTTTATTTGCTTGGCTGAATAAGGAAATGTGGACGCTTGTGTCTTCCCAATGAAACTGACTGAAAAGATACATGAAAAAGCAATGCAAGTGACATTAAAAATCTTTGTATTTGCTGCTGGGATCAGGAGCTTTTATTCTTGTCCTCTTCAGGTTTCAGAGGTAGCTTCTTAGTAGGTTAATTAGTTCAGAGTCAGCCACGTTGTCCCCTCTCTGTCCCATGAGGCCTGTGAGCCCTTCTGCACCCTTTGGTGTAAAACTTTCTGTGATGGTGGTGTTGTGGCAATGCTGTGTTTGCCACGTGTGTAAGAGCCTGGGATACAGTCCAGGAGAAGTCACTGCATGTTGTATCCAAGTCACACTAATCTTTTGGTTAAAGGAAAGGCTTTTCTACCTTGCAGAATTCTTTAAGTATAATGAACACTAAATTACCATTACAAGTAATGTGAACTGACTTGTATTTGGGAGAACATATAAATTTGTTTCCTCTGAGCTTCTTCCACCAGAATAGTTAAGTAGGCAGACGTTACTTAAATGCTTTGCTGAAAGAGTTAATGGCATTGATTGATTTACTGATTGTTGTTCATAATGTGGTCAACTTCATTAAAACAAAAAGTATTTTTCACTGAATTTTGCATTCTAACTTGATGTTTTAAGTAGAGCATCTGCTATTGTTTAGTGTGAGCTTTCTGTTGTCACTGTTTCTTGTGTCACACCAGGGTGAAGTTATCAGTGATACCAAGAAAATAGTTCCCTCACAAGGGCAAGGTCAAGAGTGTAGGCAAAATACCAACAACTTCTAAGCTGTAGATTAATTCAGAGCCAGTATAAAAATAAAATTGACTCTAGTGTTTCCCTCAGTTCTTTCCTGGAAAAGTAATTGTGGAAGAAGGTGGGTATGAAAATAGTGGGAAGAGTAGTGTAGATATGAGTGGCAGCTGAAGAAACAGTGATCCCAAGCTCAGAGCAGTAGATCACTGAAGTGACGACTTAGGGCTGGTTTCACAGTGGCAGCATGAGCTCTGTGATCCTGTGTGATGTAGGTGGAGTGAGCTGCACCCAAAGAATGCAAAACTGGGGAGTAAAATCCTCCAGAATCAAGAACCTGAAAGCAGATAGGAATAGTAGTATTAGAGAGCAAACAGGCAACAAGTTAAGGGATCTTCCAGCTGCTTCCTTCATGGGTAGAAATTAAGATCTGTGGCAGGTGGCTGTTAGCTTATTTTTAAGGAAACTTATGAGATAGCAGCACAGATGCGACGTTCTACAGCTGTAATATTTCATACAGTGTGTAGTAGGCAATTGCAGTTAGTTGTTAGACATAAATGGCTGCATCAAGGCAAGAACCTGTTTGAGTTGTTCACTTGATCTGCTTGGATGCTGAAGCCAAGATAGATGAGCACTGGAAAAGAGAGAGCTACGTGTTGGTTGATATTTGCGTTGTGTGAGCATTAATTTTATTTTGATGGATTTAAAAAAATATGCTATGAAAAGCCCAGTGAGCAGACTTGAAGCCACACAGGTTTTCATAGAGATGGTGAAAGATAATAGGTTGGCTTTGATGTCTTTTCTCAAACAGGACTAAAACCTTACTGGCTAAAATTACTAGGTTGATGTTGACAGTGGAGCAGAGCCACAGCTGAGTATAACAAACACAACTCTGGAGCTGACTTATTCATGGCTATGTTTTTTATAACTTCTATTATTACAGACTCTAATACAGGATCATTTCAACAGTCACAAATAATAACAAAGAATAAAGTGATTAGCACAGAATTGCAACATTGTCCTCATCTCCCTGTCCTTGCTTTGCAGTCAGTTCACTCTGTTGCAATGTCTCAGTATCAGGCTGATAAAAGGACACGTTAAAGAAATCTGGAAAATACACCAACGTAAACCTCAGAGTGAGATAAGGAAGGCCCGGATGTGACACATTTACCAAAGAAACTCCTCTGCACTTCTCTTTTCCTTACTTAAATTTATCAGAAGAAGCACATTTCCATCTTGAACAGCACTTTTGAGTTCCATGGTTAGAGGTCATGTTCAACTCTCTCAATGGGGATTTTCATGTCAGAATGACATCACGTTTCTGTTGTTTTTAGGTAGTGGTAAGCAGCGACTTTGAGAATTTTGGGCCGTGTTTAGATATCAGTGGGGAGAAAGGAGTTAATAATTTTTTTTAAAACTGAATAAACTAAACCTGGTTGAGATTAAATTTAGACTTTATGTTACTGAGCAGTGAAATCTTTTTGCTACCAGCTCCTCCTGCATACACAGAAAGCATCAGGGTAATTTGGGATTTGAAGAGATTTTTACAGTCAGGTATCTAACAAATAGACTATTATAAAGGGAAAGTACTTATAGTGACAGCTGCCATTCCAGAGGAAGAAACAAAGATCCTGTGGAGATAAGAATATCCCATAGTGGAGGAAAGACTAGAATGTAGGAGGTTAGGTGTTAGAGGGGGTACTTAAAATAGAAAAGGAATGAAGCAAAGGAATATAAAGTATAGACTATAGAAAAGGAATAAAAGCAAAATCCTATCTTGGATATAGGATTGGAGAAGAAAAGAGGAGGAATCTGCAACTTGGAAAGAGGGATAGCCAGGGTGGAGAAAGCAAAGAGCTGTGAAAGAATTGTGAGAGAGAGTGGAAATGGATAGAGTACAGAAATGGAGGAAAGCTAGGGAGTACAAAAGCAGAGAGATGGATGTATAAAGTGGAGGCAGAAATGTGTAGAGCCCTGCAGGTTGATCTGTTCAGCCTTTGGAAGTGCTGACCCTGAGATGATAAGATGGTGTCAGTGGTGAGCAAATTGTGCCTGGGACTTGGCAGGGAGAAGAAGCACAAATATCTGAAGGGATAGGGCAGTTCAGAGGCAGGTCAATAATGAATATAAAGAAAACACCAGCACAGATCTTGACACAGAAAATACTATTAATTCTATTTTTGCTTTATCTTCTGATTACCATTAATTCTCACTGTCCTTCCCATCCCCATGCCACCCTTCCCTTAAAACCTTGATGCGGATAAGTGGCTTTCCTCTTCATCACTGTTTGGTGCTTATGAGCAAGAGAGATCAGGTGAATATGCTGCTCTGAGTGTCCGTGTAAATGATGTGTTATGTTGCTGTGTAGAGTGGGAAACAGCTTCATTTCACAAAGCCTTCCATCAAATGAGGATTACAAGTGTTCAGTCATCCACACACAATTAGATGTGAGGATCAAAGCTTCTGTGGTTTTTTGGTAGTTATGATACAGTCCTGAGTTATATGCTTGTATGCTATTTTCTACCACACTAAGAGCAGTCAGTTTTATAAACAAGGAAGTTTTGAATTCAAAAAGAATAAGAATCTCTTGAGAGTTTGAGATTTCAGCTGCTTTATCTGTCTCCCTTAAAAGTACCCACTTTGTTTATGCCAGCAGGATAAACTTCTAGACTTAGATATGCAAACGGAAGTCTTCAAATGATTGTTTAAAAAAAAAAAAAAAGATAAATTAGATAAATTTGCAGAAGTAGTGGTACACAGTGTTGCTATGGCATTTGAGTTGACTATGAAGAAACTGCCAGTCAGTCAAAAGAAGAGCAGTTACCTGAGCAGTGAAGAATACTGGGCTGCAGGCAGAACTGAAGAGGATGCTGGTTTTGTCTGCCCTTGTCTCTGAAATGCCTCTCCACTGTTCCACTGAGAGAGCATAATTTCCTGCATGCTTTAAGCAAACATCTGAACCATTATGATCATTTCTTTATTTCCTCCCTGCCACACACAACAGATTTGGCTGAAGATCTTCAGTGCTGAAAATAAATAGAGACATCTAAACCAACATTTTGTGCTTGAAACAGTTTGAGGCATGTGTTTAGTGCACAGTTGCCTGAAGATTGAAGATAATTTATTGCATTGAGGCTTCTTCCTATTTCCTCCTTTCTTGTTTCCTTTCTAGTTTTTAGAAGCATCTAGCTGAGCTGCAGATGTGGTCACCTGTGAGGAAGGCTGATCTAATTTATGAGAAACTTGTCATAAAAAAGTGTTAAATATGCGGAAAGTCAATTTTAGACATGCAAGTGGTTTCTGTGCTAGTTTTACTGCACATGTATTTGTGGGGGGAAAGGAAAGGTGTCTGCCATGCCAAATGAGAAGGATTCCACACTTTTCAGACAGTATTTGGAAAACAGTATGTTTTTGTGCAGGCTGGCACACTTCAGTTATCCCATTCAGAGTGCATGAATCTCAACAGGATAAAAAATTTTAAGAGAGAAAAGAAGTTTTATCCTGGCTTTAAATTGATGAATAATTGGATAAATTTATATTGTTTTTTGCTACCATAGAAAGCACCTCTGTACCTCTCCTGGATTCTGCCTGGATTTACTTAATTTCTGTATCCACTGATAGTTGTTTGCCTAAGCAATGATGTTACCTGTAACAGAAATTAGAAGTGGCGTCACACAGGCCTTTTTTCATACTTGTTGAAACAATGTTATGCACTACTGACACTAAATCAAATGTGCTTAAATACCATAATCTCTTGGTATGTCCAGTATGATTTTAAAACACAAAGTATCATATGCATTAAAAACACATGTGATTTTTTGTTAGTTCAGTTTACTCCTATGCCCAATTTAAGCAGCTTCCTCAGAGGGGGATGGCTACTTTGTCATTGACAGCGTGTTTTTATAAGTGACTGTTTTGTGTACTCAGAGCATAGCTGGGAGTGGAATAATTGTACCTGTTGTGACCTGGCAGTCAGCAATCTGTTCCTTCCCGTACTATAGAGAGACTCTGAGCAGAGGAGTCTGGCTGGGGTCCCTGCTCCCCATGGCTGCTCTCCTCCCTTTGCCTTTGCAGAGTCCCACCTCTTCTAACCTGCAGCAGGGTAAAGATACATGGATGCTTGATCCCTGACCTGTCTCCTCTCCCTTTGTCTTTGAACAGGATTCCATATTCCTTTTCTGCTTTCCGACAGATGATGAGTTCCTGTGTGCTACTCACTCCTTTTAGATCTCTTCCTCTGTCTTCTTACAGCGGGTTCAAGCTCTTCTGTTGCAGAGTTTCTCTCAGCCCTTCTCTTTTACTGCCTGGCTCGGCTCAGACTTGCCTTTAGTCTGCCCCTGTGGAGGAGCTGTTGTGCTGCTGTCCAGCTCTGCCCTTTCCTGGGCCGGGATGGCCCTGATACCTGACAGCAGAAATGGTCAGAAGCGATTCTGTAAGTCTGTTCTTGCTGTTGTTTCTTGGGAGCACTGCAGGAGCAGGGAAACTTTGCTTCACACCATTGGTAGCACCAATGTATGGAGCACTATGAATATCCTCCCGTGATACACAGTTTCTGGTTCAGAAGACAGGAGCTTATATGGTACCAAATGTTGGGTTTGGTGTCTCCCTGCTTAATCTATGGGCGGAGTTTTAAATGGTGTAGCTTGTTATTGGTTTTGGTTTTGTACAAACCACTGGAACTGTTGTTGATTAGTCACAAGACTAATTTCTCTTGGAACAGCAAGGTTTATATTGGCACACAAATAGAGATGCTATCAGAAATTCATTGTGTGGCATTTGCGTAACTGGATAGCAGTCAGTTCCATCTGCAGTTTCAAAACACATCAGAATTGTCATATTCTTAATGTATACACTGAATTCAAGTACAAATTCAGAGGGACCAGTTATAAAATTTGAAGAATTAAAAATTGTTTTATTCCAAAGCCATGTGCTGAGTCAGCATGGCTTAATCACCAGAACTTGTACCCACAGTGTGTGATGCAATATTAGCCATGTCACAGTAGAATGTTTTATTTGGAATTCCAGCCAAACATGGTTTGTTGATATGTGGGATTCCTAGGCCTGTAATAAATGGCCACATTTCTTTGTAGGGTCAATGGGTACTGAAAGTTACAAGGTCCTCTGCATACAGTAGGGTGGCGACAGGAATGGGCTGGAGCGACAGCTGTGAGTTGTTTATAATTAATTACAAAGGGGAATGATGTTGATTGACCTTTAGACTTCAAAATTCCAATAGTTGGGGGCTCAGGCAGACAAACCTGTGCATGTTTATGAGCTATTACTGCTCTGCTACCTAGGGAGTGCTGTACTGCTTGGGAGTTTGTACTGACTTCATTAACTCAATTCAGTAGCTGTTTTATTAAACTTTCACAACTTTTACATCTGTGAAAGAAGACTCCCAAGAAGTCATCTGTGAGATAAGTACATAGCCATTAAACTGTCCACCTAGTTTACAGAGATGCTTCCAAGTCAAATACATGGCAGTTATATTTAGATTTATGTTTCTTGGGGCAAGAGTATTGAGGCCCTTACAGAGCACTTGGCTGAGGCATTCCTGGAAAGACATCCACAGACTTTGACACCTGCAAAACTTTTCACCCATGACTTTTGTTGTAAAAGGTAGATATTCTGCTTACAAAAGCTCATATATTCAATTAGTACCTTGATTTTTTTCTGATAATGGAAACACTATGATATTTCCCATTGGGAGGGGTTTTGTATAATTCAATTTTATCTTTTCAAAGAATGGATTTTTTTTATACTTCATACAGTCATTCTGCTATTGCTGTAGGGTTTTGTTTTATGGTTCTTTGTCAGTGCTTTGTAACAAGTTTATTTTTGCTCCGGGTGTGGTTTGTTATTTATAGTAGAAATATTCTGTATATGCTATAAACCCTCCATGCCAGCTATTTTGCACATACAAACAATACTGAGCTAGAAGCAGCATGTGATAAAGCAGATAGGTCCAATTGTGATTCTCTTATGCTAAGTTGGATGTTCTGTTATAGAGCAGATTTCCTGTCTTTAATCATAGACTGGGTGTTACCTTGTACTCCTGCTGTCATTTACAGTTCTTTTCTTTGTTCAGCAGCAGATGAACTTGACCCCTGTTCAGTTTAACTCCAACCAAACTCTGCCCATTTCTTTGTTTCCCCCCACTCCATCAGTGGCTGCTCTTTGAGAACACGTGATGTGAAATTACTATTTCCTATGACTTTGTTTCAGAAACCTCTAATGGTTAACTGAGTGATGCTCTTGTCCAGTCTGAGAAATCAACATTTTAGAAGGAATTTTGAACTATAAATTGGTATTTCATTGATGCTACACTCTTTCATATTAGCAGTTTTATTTTCAATTGTCTTGTGCAAATGAAGGGCTGCACACATGGGCTTGAGATGATGCTGTGTTTGCTTTTACTAGTGATGCTTGCAGGAGGACTTGGTGCTATCACAACCTGTTACAAAGATACATTGTTAATGTGGCTTTCCATTTTCCCCAAATTGTTTTGATGGCTTGTTGTCTAATCTCCTAGTGCTTATAGTACAAAGCCTTAGTGATCATTCTAAGTTGATTGTAAAAGTTTTCAAGTAGGTAATGCTTAGGTATTATTATTTGAAACTGTGGATTAAGTAAAAAAAAAAAGTAAACAGATGGACTACAAATTTGGAAAAGGTTTCAAAAGTATATCCAAAGACAGCTGGGAAATCCTCTATACTGGAGGTTTTATTCTAACATCTTCCTCTCCATTTGCAGTCCCTCTGCAGTCCCACAGGTTCTAATTTAGTTTGTCAAGTTGTACTTGTGGCTGAAAGCTAAACAAAATCCTTTTAAGGACCAGGAGAGAAGGAAAACCTCCTGAAAAGTTCTGAACTTCTGAAACAACTTATAAACAGTCCTGAAGCTGATGGGGAAAGAAAAGAAAGTTGGAGTTCTCAATTTTGAGGAAGCTTTTTGAGGGGGTTTGTTGGTTTGTCCTTGAGGACCCCCCTTCATTCCAAACACAGAGGTGCTTTTGCAACCAGAATTGGTCAAACATCTCAGTTGTAGGATGAATCCTAATTATTTCTGAACATAAGAGCAAGATTCTTCTGGAAAGCTAATGGTGTGGTTAGAATGTACACAGCAGTTAAAAGTGATGGCCATCTTTTAAAATCTGACACAAATGCTTAGTAAAAACAATATGGTGGTACCTTCTATTTATTGCAGCCTGGAAACAAATTTTTTTATTACGGTAGCAACCAGATAATAAGGTTTCTGTTTTGCTGGATATTACACAAACATAGTAATAAGCTATTATTTCTCCAAAGAATTTACAATCTAAGCATGTGAATGAACATACTATTGCATTTCTTTAATAATAATCAATTAAATTTTTGGTATAAATTAAGATCTGTTGAAGCTCTTAAGATTCATTCATGATGACAAATCTTTGTAATTCCTGGGTTCTGTTGCGTGTTTTGAAATGGGATATCCCATTCCTAATGGAAGATGAATATAATATGATATGTATATATGCAGTCTATATATTCAGTATATATAATGTGATCCTAACATGATGTGAGGTATTGTTCTCAGTATATGTAAAATGCTCACTTAAAAATATGTTAGATTGTTTTTGTTGCAAAAGTTTTACAAAGGTTGTGTCTGTCTCTTTCTTGATGGTAGTTAATTGTAAAGCTTTTCAGAGAGAGTTAAATTTAGCATTCTTAAAACACTTATAATGCACAATGAGAAAACAGTCTCAATCTGTCTCTGTGCCAGCAGGCTCCTCACTGAATTTGCTAAACTTAATTCTTTTCCAAGCACTGTTTTCAGTAGTTCATAACCTTAAATATTCTCAGAAGTAGCAGTCATAAGTTTCAGCAAACCCTGTGTCCTCCCAGAGCCTTCCAAGAGTCCAGAGCAGAGCTGTAGCCTTGTGCAAAGGTCACGGAATGAGGGCAGTTGTGCTGATCCTAAGAAGATTAGATTGCATGTCCTGACTGCAAGGATCCTGGGAGAAGATGGGCAAGATCTGCAGGGCTTCCTCAGGCTCCTCAGCTGGGCAGTGGCTGCTGCACTTTGGTGTGGCCCTTGCTTCTGGACTACTACTAAAAGAAAAAAAAAATATTCTCAGAAAAAATAAAAATTGTCTTCTAAATGTCTTGAACAAATCATGGCAATCTTTTCCCCATTCTGGGAAGCATCATCTGAGCTTTCCCTTGATCTTTATCTCTGGGAGAGTACAGGAGAAATGACAAACTCAGTGGTTTGTACTAAGGGAGATGGGATGGGCAAATCTGGATGTCTTGCAGGGAATTTGCTACCAGTGAGTGTCTCTCCCAGCCCTTGGAAAGAGCAGGTCAAACCTCAGAGCACTTGAGAGGTGTACGTTTCCCTTTGTGCAGTGAAATACCTGGTTGCTGCAGTAGGGTACTGCCCTGGAAAAGAATTTTATGTGTTTATTTTCCTATTTGTAATATCTGTAATTTTAAGAACGCTGGAGAAGAAAGCAACAGTGAATCTGCCTAGGCAGCTTTGCTTACATTTTGCTATGTTTTTTGACACAGCAACTGGAAACTGTGTGCTGTGTGAATAGAGACTTGTCATGTGCTGCTGGTTACAGACACTGGACAGGCTTCAGCCTTATGCCACCACAGTGCAGTGGGCATTTTACAAGTGAGAATACTAAGGCAGGAAACTTTCTGAAACAGTGTTGTCAGATTTGTTTTAATTAAAAAAAAAAAAAAGGAAAAAAAAATAGCTGGTGTTCATCCTTTGTTCTTGAAAACTATAGTTACAGCAATATTTAATTCCCTTTACTCAGCTTTGTGGATGTTTTGGCTATTATTTGATCCTGTGTTCATGGCACTGCCTTGTTTCATTTCATGTTTGGTTGGACTGGACAGAACTGCTCTAACTGCACAGGCACCAAAGGAGCAGCTTTCATGTGTTTACATATTCAGAGTTTGTCAGTTCTGATTTCTGGACCTCATTCTTAGGATGAAGTTGCTGTCTGGAACCTAGATAGGGTATCTTGTATTTCCTTCCTTGGTACTTGTGTGGCTGTCTACAATGTAAGTTCCAGAGGCACTTTCTTTCAGGTGTGCACCCTTGATGCTGCTGTCAACAAAGTGCAGAGTGCCTTGGAGGTGATCCTTGTGCAACTGCAGGGAAAAAACACAGATAAAGTGTTTTCTTCCTTTAGACCTTAGAAAGCAGGTTTTGCCATCCCATTAATTTGTGTTGATTGATACAGGCAAGGGGCCAGAAGGCTTTAAATGTTGTTTATTAGATTGATGAGAAAAAACCTGACAGCAATGTGAAATCTGTGGTATCTGCCTTTAGGCTTCTTAAATTCTGATGGCTGTTGAGGCAGGTGGTTATAGGCAGCCTAAGGAGTAGTGCAAGTGCAAATAGAAAGAAGTACAGCAAGTTCAAGTCTTTACATGTTGTGGTCTCCAGGAAGTGGAATACAGAAATCCAAATGTTACCAGGAAATCTGATTGAGAAATGCCTGCCTACCTATCTTCATCTTTGGTACAATTAAAGAGCTGTGGATATCAAAACACTTGAAAAAAAAAATGCACTCCTGTATTTGATTCTGGGTCAGGTGTTACCAAATTCTGATAGTAGAGGATTAGGGTTTCCTGTATGGGATTAAAGATTATTTAAGAAATAACTTTAAATTAATAGAGGCTAAATAATACTTGGAAAATTTTGTAGGCTTACATACAGAGTTTATATGTATTTCCTTGGAAAGTGTACTATGTTCTGCTGGCAGGGTCTGAAAACAAGGTGGCTAGGTTGGGTTTTGCCTCACTTTTGGGCAGAGAAGACAGGCCAATAGCATTCACCAAGAGTGTACTTCAGTAATTTTTAAGTCTTGGCCTGAAATGTCTGCTTTCTGAAAGATCCTTCAGTTAGTATTTTCTGTCTGCAGAGATGTCGTGGCTCCTCTTCTCAAAGGAACTGGTTGCTCACTGGTATCAGTTTCACCTTTATCTTCTTCCTCCAAGCTCAGCAGAAATTTTTTATTCAGAAGAAAGATTGCACCAGCTCACTAAGGACTTGTTTTCTTTAAAGATGAAATTTGAATTGCTGTTATCTTGCTACCCAGATTAAACTTTTTTTTACATTCTTGCCCACTGGAAGAATGCAGAATTCTGCTTATAGCAAAACCAGCTCTGTGTTTGTAGATCTGAGCAAGTCACAGAAGACTAAATAGGATAGGGGCAGATCCAAAGTGAGGTGTAATTCTTTCTTTCTAATTATATTGAATTTCTAGGGATAAAATCAAAGTCTGCACTTGTACTTACACACAAAATTGGGATGCTTTGCCATGCTTATCTTTGCTCCTTTATTCTAGACTGATTCTAAAACAATCAGTTCTTAATTTTTACTGTTATGCCTCCCTTAACAAGCTTCTCCTAAAAACATCACTTCTCAAATGCTAAAAAAAAATAAATTTGTCAAATAAATATTTAAAAGTTCTGCCCAGTATCTACCAGCAGTTTTGTGTGCTGAGACATCTGCATTTGGACATAGTTGTCTGCCCTTGAGTTTAAAGCCTGTTGCTGTATAAGAATTGCACTGGTGGAGGTGGATTGTTTCAGTTACTGAGGCTCAGAGTTCCCAAACACCTACCTGTTATTTTAGAAACCTGTTAGTGTTATCTTTACCTTCACCATACTGGTGCTGTTCACTTATTGGCCATTTGTAAAACACTTTTTCTGTTTAAAATATTATTGGGAACCAGCATGTGAGAGAAAAACCACACCAGAGATAGACACAGCAGTGCAGATCAGTTTCTGAGACTTGCAGTGCACGGCAGGACAGGAAGCGAGAGCAAACTGTGAGGCTGCATGGGGAGGAGTTCCTGCCGAAAACCCAGGGACAGACAGAGGGACTCCTTTGTAGCCAAGGCTTTCCACTGTCACACTGGAAATTGAGAAACCTGCTCAAGTCTGAGTACAATACAAATAACTCATGGTGTGGTGCTGCTTATTTGTGCATCATCAGGTAAGCGTGAATCGGGATCGTGGAACTTTGTATTTTGTGTGTAAGTTGGAATTGCACAGACACTCCTTCCAAGCATGCCAGGACTTAAGATTGGGTATTGATTAAACCAAGATGTTGCTTGGCGGGAATGTTTCCTTGTGTAAGGGAAGAAATTTGCTAAAAGTTGAGGTAACTTTTAATACTTTGCTGTTCCCAATGGGATGGAGGACGGTTTATTTTTCTCTCTGTATTCATTGTTTGTTGCTGCAGGGTGATGGGTTTAAGTCTTTGCTTCTACTTATCTGTCATACCCGTGTAAACATCTCTGCCTCAGTCTCCTAGCCTGAAAATGTGAATTTTAGCTGATGCTATGGCTTAAAGAGAAATATTTATAACAAGATGCATTATTGTCTCCATTGTCAAAGTGAAAGCGGTGACACATCCTACTTACACTGTACTTACACTGCAGCATGATTCTGCTCTGTAGCATGTGGGTGTGGCATCACCTGGAAAACTGGGTGCTGATATGGACACTGCAGTTTGGAGAGATGTGGCCAGAAAAGTAGCAAGGTTGATAGTAACTGTAGAAAACACAGCCTTTGAGAGAGGTTTAAAATATTCAGTGCATCTTGTGTATAGAAAAGATGTGAGTATAGGCTTATCTGAGTGTGTGTAGACAATTGCGAAGTGGGCACTGGTTCTCTGTACTTGCCAAGTGCAGCATGGGAAGAAATGGGCTTTTTTCATGGCAAGGGAGATTGAGGTTAGATATTTTGGGGATAAATGCTTCCTGATTGTCATGTTCATCAAGAGTAGAACAAAGTATAGAGTTAAAATCTGTAATTTCAAACTGCTGTATAAAAACTTTCCTGTCTTATGTGTTGCAGTGGTTTGCATTTAGTACTTGTTTGTTCTTAATGGTTTGTGTTGAGCTTTGATTTTGGACTGTTAATATGTGAATAAGAGTAGCCCATTAGGGACACCAGTGAACAGATGTGATCTCAGATTTTGCAGCTTCAGCCCCAGTTTACAGCAACCTTTCTTGGAAAACTTTAAAACATCCTCTCATTTAGGAATCCAAGTTATTTCAAAATATTTGTGTGTATGTTGACTAAAACTGTACTTTGAAGTTCTGAGAAATCTGTGATCAAGGCAGGGGGCTGTAGTGCAAGGCAAATCAGGGATATGGGAACCTTATGGCTCTACAACACCTGATAGGAAGCTGTAGCCAGGTGGGGTCAGTCTCTTCTCCCAGGTAACAAGTGACAGGACAAGAGGAAAGAGCCTCAGGTTGCACCTGGGAAGGTTTAGATTGGGTATTAGGGAAAATTTCTTCACTAAAAGCACTGTCAAGCACCGGAATGGGCTGCCTAGGTCAGTGGTGGAATCACCATTCCTGGAGGTCTTTAGAAGCCCTGTAGTTGTGTCATTGTGAGTTAGTGGTGGTTTGGCAGTGCTGAGTTAAAGGTTGGACTTGGTGATCTTAGAGGGATTTTCCAACCCATGGGATTCTATGACGTGATGTTCAAGAGCCTGTGTGCCCTGCAAGTGCACAAAACCTTCAAGGATAGAATTAGAGCATTAAAACACCCCAACTTTGATTATTTTTGCTTTTACAACCAATCCTATGCTAAACTCCCTCAGCACAAACATACAAGGCCAGGAGCTGCAAATTCATCACCTCAGCTTGCTGAAGACTAAGGAATCCAGGGATGTTTGCATGCTGACTGGTTGTGTTACTTGGAGACATACAGAACTGGATCTGACAGATCCCAGCTGAAAAGTGTTTGAAAGAAGAACAGAAGCTGAATCTAAATAGTGTATGGACTCTTTCACATTGCATCTTATTTTTTATTTATATATTTGGTGAGTTTAAAATCATTAGATATTGATTGTGTTAATTAGAAGAATAACTTATGTAGAGTGTTCAGATTTTGGCTGAGAAAGGATTCTCACACAATAAAAACCTCCTGTGCAGAAGAAATAAATGTGACTTATTTAGCTGAATTTGGTTTGGACTTTACAGTAAAGTTTGCAGAAGTGTCAGTGTATTTAACTGTTCTAGATTCCAGTTACTGGTCCTCTCCCCTGTCTTCCAAAAAGGGGAAGGAAGAAGGTTAAATAAAGACAAAGTAAATACCAGTCCTCAAACAAAGCTGTGCTAATCCTTGTCCTTACAGCATCCCGTACATGCACACCCATTTCCTGTTGTTGATGTTAAACACATTGAATATAACTTTCATTTCATTGTTCACTTCAGTGTTCCTTTTACATTGCACTGGCCGGAAAATCTCCAATCCATCACAACAAGCAGTGCAGAGCAGAGCTGCTGGCTGTGCCGAGGGGAGGCTGCCCAGGAGCTGCCATCTTGGCCAGCAGAGATGTGATGACTCCTGGAAGGGCTTGAAAAGTGTCAAAGTCATCAGTGGCACAGATGACCTCGCCTCCATTGCGGTTTTTGCTGTGCTCTAACAGAGCAGAGTCTGTTTTTTCATTTGTTTGTTTTCTTTATATAATATCAGGAACAAGCAAGTCCTGTTCCTAGCACTGGTATCCAGGGCTCCTGCCAGCTGAACATGGGCAGGGAGGGAAGCTGGACTGTCCATGCTGTGTCCAGCTCAGTGCAGAGTGCAGGCAGGTCATCTCTGGCACTTTCTCCTGAAAAGCAATAATGTTAAAGACTTTGTGTCACTCCTGAGAAAATGAAACCTGCAATGTCTCTGGTATTCCAAACAGGACAGGGCCCTGGAAATATACATGGAAATATACGTGGAAAGTTTTATTATAACACTAAAGAATTTTTGATTGCAAGTTCCTTTTGCCAATATAACATAAAGAAATGTGATACTGAAATGCAGGGTAACAAGTTCTGGACTTGAAAAATTTTTGTGTTAGAATTCACTATTCTGAGTTTATGGTCTCCAAAAACATACATGATGCATTATTCAGCTAGAAAAGGCATCATGCTCTGGGAAAACTCATTTTAAGATGTTTTTGTCTCCTCATCCCTCAAACTCTTGTTGGTGATAAAGCCACAGAAGAGGGAGGGAGCTCAACAGGGAGGCTCACAGGTATTGGCAGAAAAGTGAGTGACAGGCTGTGGTGAAGGCCAAGAGGGCTGATCTTTAAAGGTGGAAGAAGATCCATCTCTTTGTGAAAGGGCTTAAACTCTAGAGAATGAGTTGTCACTTTATTGTGAAATTGAAATTGGCTATCTTGTAACCAAACCCTGTAATCAACAGGAAATGCAGATACTTCTTGTTGGGGATTGCACCCTGAGCTGTTTGTGTCATTAATATGTCACAATCTCCTGCAATACAGACTTTCTGGGTCTGTGCTTTATATCAGCTAGGCTCTAGGGTGTTTTTTTAGGTTTGCTTTTTGGATTTTTTGTGTCTTCTCTGCCTTAATTTCATTTTACATGCTTTAATGCCAGTGAGCAGGAGTCTGATATGATGGAAAGTGTCTAATCCCATGTGAGGCTTACTCTTTTTTTCAGTATCATTCTGGCTTGGAGCTGGGCAGTGCAGCACCACTGCTGTCTCTTCTGGTTCTCTTCTGAACTCTGCTTGGTGGGATTGTAGCCCATCACCTGTAGCAGGAAATGTTAAATTAGTGATCATTCAAGTAACCTTAAGAGAAGGTTATTAATCTCTTGCTTAGCAATTAGGCTGGATCCAAGGCATATTTCATTAACTGAGTAATAACACCAGGAAAGAAAAATGCTGGCTTTTAGGCTGGTTTTCCTCTTGTATTAGGAAGATTAAACTGAAATGTTTTAACTTTTCTGTTTGATGGCTGCGTCATCTGTTAAACTTTTGGAAACATTTAAAATTAGCTAGGAGAATTGAAACATTGAAGCAGTCCAGTTTGTAGTTTACTCTTTTCACCCTATACCTCCCTTTTTGTGTTCCTCTTGACATCTGTTTTGTACTATTTGTGCCTCATCACTGGCCGCTGTCCTCACTGAGTCCTCCATACTCTGTGGTGTAACTAACTGGGAGCTTGATAATTTTCAAATCACATTTGAATGTGATTTGAAATGGAAGCAATGAAAACTTGAAACAGATCTTGTAACACAGAAGCAACAGCAACTGGAATTTTTGGAGTCATTAAAAGAATAAATATGGTCTTAGCAAGTGGTACTTTTCAGGGCTTTTTGAAGAGAGGTCCATGTGTTGGTTGGATGGGTGTGGATGCACTGAGAAGCTACAAAGAAGAAAGAATGAGAATTGTAGTGTCTGAATATTCTTTTGAATTTACCAGCATCTGTACATGTTAGAGATGTAAGAATTAGAAGGGTGCTTAGAAGTGCACATCTATATTTTAGTATACAGATGTGGATGTTGCTGATAAAAATAATTACACATCAAGAGAATTTATAGGCTAACTATGTTTAAAAAAAAGTTGTATAAAATTTGTGATAAAAATGTGACTAGAAATTCAGATGGAAGTCTGGATTATTGTTGTGGTTTGATGTCTTTCTATAAAGAAATTATGTGCTCCTGCCTTCTTCTGAGCTGCTTCAGCACCAGCTGTGATTCTTAGGGCATAAATCATCAAGCTTTGGGTGGGAAGGTTCCTTGTAGATGTAGAGGGGTTCTCAGCTGGCTCAGCAGATACTGATTGCTTTCTAAAATTAAAAGAAAAACAATCATGTAATAATGCTGCTTTTCATGCAGACATAATCCACCCTTTGGAGTGTGGTTTAAACCTGGCCTGTGATGTTTGACTTTTTATCAAGTCTTTGATCAGTTTTTTCCCATCCTTCCACATTAATCCCTTTTGATTTTATCTTTGCTCTACCTGATCTCTTCAAATTGTTTGTCTTTGTGTAGTTTTGTCTTTTAATTTAGTGTGATGCAGATATTGTCCTTGATAAAAGTGTGCCATAAGCTAGACAGGAACATAAAGCCCAGAGTAGTGAATCTCTTCCTCCCTTCTTCTCAACAGTAAAAATGACACAAAACTTTGTTAGCTAAATGGTTTCCCTTTTCTGTATTATTGTAAATGTATATATATGTATATACACTTGTTATATGTGTGTTTACATAAAATATGTAAACATTTTATATGTGTATGTAGGTGTGTATATATGCACTTCTACTTATTTACATTTACTTAAATAATAAAACTCTGTTATTTTAAAAAGTTATTTTCTTCTAGTTAGCAGTATTGAAGTGTGTTCAGGTGTATGTTCTGGAAAGGCTGTTTTAGAAAATATTTTCATATGAAAACAATCTGAAATACAGGCTAATTGAATGGTTTCTAATTTTTCTTTGTGTTGGACTTTTTGTGTTGGGGACATGGGAAAAGTCTGTTTCATTAGAATGGATTTTGCTATGAAAAAAGACTTAAAGTTTTTAGTGTTTGGTTTTGAAATGAGTCTGTCTCTGACTAAGAAGGTCTAAGGGTATGATGTGCCTATGCAAATACATTATCTTGAATTGTTATTTGTTTTGGTACCAGTCTGTGTGCAGACCCATTTCTAAGCATCTAGAATGGAGAGATGATTTTACAAAAGTCAGCAGCTCTCCTGAAAAGCATTGCTTTCCCCATTACAGGATGGGTTTTGTCAAGCTATTTTTGTGCATCTTCACATTTCATCTCCCAGGTGGTAAAGTATAAATCTGTGATATTGATAATTAAAACCCTGTGATGGGCACTGTGTTAATCCAGCCTTCCTTATATGAATAAGGAATAATGTCTTATTGCTCTAATTCCTTTAATGAAATCAATACTTTAATATATAATTGGATATCTTACCTTCTCATCTCCTGTGAGATAATTATGGAAAGCAGCTCTTTCCTGCTGTGTTAAGGCCAGGAAGTCGTGTCTGTAACTGTGGATGTAGTCACAGCCTTTTGGGAAACAGTATCACAAACATTAGGATTCAAAATTATGGTAGAAAAAGCTTTTTCAGTCAGAGGTTCATTTTCAGATGCAGGTAATGCACCTGTGTGGTCAGTCAGAAAACAGACACATTTCTCATCAGAACATGTACTTGCTACTAGTTTCATGCAGATGTGTGCCCATTTTTTAAGGTCTCTAAATACTGGGCAAGAGAAAGTTATCCAAGTGTTCCAAGCTTTCCTGTTTTCCCAGCAAGGCAAACAGCATCATAATATTTTTCAATTTAGTCTGGTTCATGCCCATACAAATTCTCACAAAGAGATGCTCTGTGGTCAGACGGCATTGCCCTCTGCCCCCAGCCCAGTGTGGGGTTACCAGGGTGGCATTGCCCTTTGCCCCCAGCCCAGTGTGGGGTTCCCATGGTGTCCTGTGGTCAGTGTCACTCTGCTGCAGGGGGGCACTCTCATGTCAGTGTGCTGGGGGTGCTGGGGGAGCAGGGCTGCAGGGGGACTGAGCCTGCCCTGCTGGACCCTGCTGTTCCTCCTCAGCCTGCCCTGGGCTCTGCCAGAGGCTGCTGCACCAGGCTGAGCTTCTGGGCTGCTTTGGGGAGAGGTTTGTGTTGCTTCATGTGCCATGTGGGTTAAAACAGAAAATGCAGAGCAAGAATCAAGGGATGATTTTGTGGGACAGGCAGATTCAGGGGTCAGTTGCATTGTACTATGACAGCTGAGACAGGACTTGTAACCCCCTTGGGGAAAAGATCTTCACAAAGAGCAGGGATTAATTTAATGAGCACCTTATGCTCCCTGCACAATATCCACTGCAGTCTTTGCTTCTAATCCACTTATTATGGGCAAAGAAATTTATCTATGATCTGGTAGCTCAATTATTGCTTTTTGGGTTTTTTTTTGCCATGGAGTTCTGCCCCCACTTATACAATGATAATAGCTCTTGAAAGTCTCAGAAATATTAAATCATTAATCTTGCCTGCCCTGGTTAATATTTAACAATTTCTATTTGAAATGACTGGTGTTGCATAACCACTGAGGCTCACAGAGAATATAATGAGTATAATATTTGCAAGCTTCCAGATAACATTTCATATTCAGTAGCTTTTATATTAAGTGTGTAGTAATTTTCAGTAAGTAGAAGTTCTAAGATAAAGTGAGGAATGATCCTTTGATGAACACAGTGAAGTATGGGGTAGAGCAAGAGATCTATTTTGTGGAGGCTGTCCCTGACTTACTCAATATGTAATTGCTTTTCCTACGCTTTATTTTTATCTTTTCATTGCTTTTGGTCTGTATATCACAGCTGATACTGATTTGTATCAACTCAGGAGTATATTGATGTTTACTATATAATCAAAAATGTTGCTTTTAAATAAGATACAAGTATTTTAATTCCTGCTGACTCCATTTTGTGCTGTGCTTTACCTGAATAGCCCTGCCATGGATGTTTGTCCTCATGGCCACTGCTTTGGCCATGGTACCTCTGTGTTTTGGACCCAGAGCAGTTAGAGCCCACACACAGTTGTTGTGTAACCTTCCCTCTGCAGTAAAACCATCTCCTGCCTCATTCAAGTTCACTTTAATCCTGTGGCCTTGCCTATTACTTCATATTATGTAATTTATAGTCTCAATCCACTTTGCTTAGAGCTGGCCAGTGTTGGAAATGCCACCTTCTGTGTTAATCTGTAACCATGTGAGTGCAGTCAGAATCTCCTAGTTGGTTGTTTAACAAAGGAGCTGCCCGTTTGTTGTGTGTGTGGCCATTTGTCCCACTCCGTTAGCAGTGAAATCAAGTCTAAGATGTCAGACTTAAAGCATCAACATCCCAAGCTGTGGATGCAGTTGCATCCTGCCCATCCATGCACTGGAAGCATCAGTTAGTGTAGACTCAGGTCCACCAGGTCCATGCACAATTTTAATTTACCCTTCTCTTGTAGAAAGCTGTATTCCAGTATTGTATTCCAAATCCAAATGCCCTTCATTTTTACTTAACCTATGTCCACTGTTTGGAAGGCTGGTACTTGCCAGTTTTATAATTTCTTTTTGTGAAGTAAAGACTTGGTGTAGACTTAAGTAGAATCAATACATGATTTTTGAGTACAAATGAATGATGCATGCATTTGGGTCCCCAGAATTCTAATTAGGCTTGAAGAACAGTCTGCAAAATGTTCTAGAATGCAACTGGAATCTTAGGAGATGTTACTCTGGGCAAAGTAGTGACCTGACAGATCTCATCCCTGATTTGTGTTTTTCACAATGAATTCACATTTGCTAGCCCAAGAATAGTAATTCAGATCTGTTTATCCTGTGGGGGAAAGAACCAAACCTTACAAAAGATTGATACAGGATAAACAAGCATAGCTCAGTTCATAGCTCAGTGTGGTCTGGTCCAGAAATTTCTGTGTTCTAGTCAGTGCTTTAACTTGTTGCTAATAATCCATACTGTAGCAGTAAGAGGGATTTGATTGTGCTTAGTCTGAGGGTGAAGAATTACTTTCATAAAACACTTCTGACTGTGTAATGTGGTGACAGAACTCGTGGTCCAGTTTCTGGACAATATAGTGTAAAAACAGAGCTGTTGCTGACTTGGAAATGATTGTTTAAAAAAAGTATCAGGAGTTTTCTGAAAAAAAAAAAAAAAAATTGTATTTAATTGAGTCAAAGATCTGCTGAAAACCCGTGAGTGAGTAAACATAAAAGGTTTCAACACCAAGGGTTTTGTTTTAAAAGAGTATGAGATCAAAATGTTTGGATTTTGTGATAAATATTCCTTATCTTTTCTCATCAAAGAAACAGTTCTCAGAAACCATATGCTTGACCTTGTAGATTTGAAATTGTTTCACTGGGCTTCACAAGAGCTGGGGGCATGGACACTGGGGATGGGGGAGATACAATTTTTCTATCTTTTTTTATTTTTAATAAGAAATGCCTTCATTATGTGCAGCTTCTACCTTTTAGCTGAGCTTTGGACATCCCATAACCTATGAACTCTGTATGGCTTCTGTCTGGGGTTTTTGGTCTTTAGATTGTTCATCTTTCACTTCTGTAGACTGGAAATTAAATCCCAGCTATAATTAGTGTTACTGCTTATCTCTGGTTGACAGTGGAAGACAACACAGCTGGATAAATAAGAGCCATGTATATATTCTGTGACTTCTCCTGTTTCCTGAAGCTTCCTGGCCTGCTCGACAATGCAGAGCTCTGTTGAATGACATTTCACACTTCTCTGAAGTGCATGAAGATTAATCTTGTGGTGAACCTGTGAAATGACACAAGGGAGGGCTTGCCATTTGCAAACCCAAAACCTGAATATAGAGCAGAATGTAATCACTGACATGGAGAGTGAAACCCTAACATGCACTCATGCGATTCCCGCAGTACATTTCACCTTTTATATTCACTGTCTGTGGATAGGACTTGATTGCTAAAGGTAGCCCTTGAAAAATCTTATGTTTATGCTTTCAGCACAAAGTGTGAGTTTCTCTTCCTAACAGTGTTACTGGTTACAAAAATTCATATCAAGTGCCAAAATACAGTTTACAATATGGAGTAATTACTTATGCTTTTAGTTAGAAGTAGGTTTCTTAATTGCAGTGAACCTATCTGAGCAGAAAAGGAACAGCATTTAATTCTCTATGTGCTAATGGGTAGCTTTTCAACTTGTGAAAAGAGAGTTTATATTCACATGCATGGTGATTATAATGATAATGAGAGTAAGTTAAATAAATATAGACATATATTTATGTGTATGACATCATAATGTATGCTTGTCTTGGGATCAAACCAAAGGCAGTTGCTACTGTTCATCAAAACTGAGCTTTCTTTTCATTTTGCTTTATAGAAAAAACGGAAACAGAGTACTCAAGATGAAGATACAATCAGTATTTGCAGCCTGGATACAAGTGTGAGTAATTTAATTCTCTTTTTTGCCCTCCCTCTCTACCCCTGAAACTAAAATATGGCTGTTAGGAGTATTCTGAAATCAGCCTGTTCCATCTTCTTAGCCGTGTTGTTTTCATACATAGCACAAATAACTTGTTCTGCTTGTTATGAAAAAAAGTTTGTTATATTGCTTCTCTCATTTTCTGTATTAAACCTTTAAAAGAAAAATGATGTCATAATGACAGTTTATTGTAAAGCATTGACTCTCTTATTAGTAAATAATTAAAATTATAAAAGGGCTTTGTGAATGCAGGATTTAAATATAGACCTTTTATACTGTTGAATGGGTGTATGAGAAATTCCATTTCAGTTGTCAGTGGTGGTTAATGCAAGCTGTAGGAACCAAACTCTTTCTGTTGATTATGGTGGGTGTTGAATCAAAGTATTAATGAGGGTAATTATGCAGTAAGCAGCAATGTGTGTTGTTTTTCCTGTAAACTTGTGACATAAAGGTACACTTGAAGTTACAGTTTCAAATTCATGGAACTAAAATAGAGGTAGGAAGATTTGCCATTCCTTCTGTTCAGTGTTTTCATCAATATTTGCAGTGTTCTGTTTACAGTCAGCTGTTGAACCAGTTTTCCTTTTCTGTAGACCTCTCACATAGTCATAATCTCTCACACAGACAGAAAACATTGTGGAAAAAATAGAGAATCAAGACTGCTTGTTTTAAGAGTTTTATTTATTAGCAAGTGTCCAACCTAGTGCTGTGGTTTCTTTAACGATCAGATGTTAATTTTGGTTTGAAGTACACCTGTTCTTTGAAGCATTAATTACATTTAAGGGCTCACCTGCCTGGATGGCTGCAGACAAACAGAAGCTTTTGCAGGCACTTCAAGTGAGCTGGGTGGAATCCAGCACTATTCTGGAAATCATAAACCCACAGTAGCCTGACCTTGTCTGTGAGCTAATACTTAAATGTTAGTTCGTCCCATCAGACTTGACATTGGGCCCAACTTCAAAGGAATTGTCATTCCTTTAAAGGAGTTTGAAAGTAATTGTTATTCTTCAGGGAAAATTGGAAAGTGTTGATTATTTATTATTATTTTGGACAAATTGATAGTTTTTAGATGCTTAACTCTAAAAATGGAAAGTGTTGGGTTTAACTAGTTTTATGTTTCTCGGAAAAGTGTGTATTTTATTCTTGGGTGATTAGGACAATTAGGTAAAATTTCCTTGTGTAGAATCTGTTACACTGCTGTAGAAATATTTGGATAAATATAGCTTCTCCTTTGGCTAATAGCTAAAGATTTAAATACTGCTTGAAGGGGACAATTTCTGCTAATAGAATTCCTGGGGGAGAGTGATCTAATGTGGTCTTAGCTCTGAGTTTGCTCCATGAAAATACAGACAGAGCACTGAGCAGAGAGAAGTTTGTGGTTTTCTGGTGAGCATTAGATACAGCAATAATAATAGCAATGTCTTTCATTTGCAGTTATTAAATACCACTTAACATTTATAAATTATTATTTTCTTAGTATTGCTTTTTTATGTAACCATTATTACTGCCAAAACAAATATGAATCTGACAAGAGATAAAGTAATTCACTAAATATTGATCTGTAAGACCATGACTAATAAAACCATTGAATTTGGATTTTCATTAAAAGATTTGTAAATCCCTATTTTAGGGGGATCTTGTCAATAAAATGCGTGAAAGGCTGTTAAGAAAACCCTTCTCACTGTCATCAAGGCAGAATTTCACTGTTTCAATGTAAATGCAAGCTGGAGTCTGTGTTAGAAAGTAGGGGTGAGAAATGAATGGGTGAAGAAGTTTGAATCTTTCCTTAGAGTGCTTCAGAATCACTCAGGTCAACAGGGTGAGGAATATCCCATGAGGATATAAAGGGTATGCATTGCATCTTGAAGAATGATCATTTATTTAAATGTACAATTTATGTAAACATTAGTTGATTTATCTTTTTCTGCTTGAGATAACTTCAAGCTTGTCACCCCTTTTTCTGTTACCGGGAAGTGCTGATTGATTTGTGCTGCACAGACTATATTGTGTCCTGTGTCTCTGAGCTTACCTTGCCCTGAGCTGCTGCACATTGCAGTACTGCAGGTTCCTGTTCAGCACTGGCTGTGCCCTCCCCTCTGACAGGAGCTGCTCTTAGGGCCAGTTTGCCTCAGGCTGTGCCAGGAGACTTAAACTGTCAAGATAAATGACTTGGAGAGGGTGGGTGCCTTTGGTTAAGAAATGAGCCTGGCATGTGAATTTAGAACAACACCCTCAGGATTTTTAACTTCAGGTAATGGTTCAAGTGTGCCCATCAAAACCA
Source organism: Zonotrichia albicollis (assembly GCF_047830755.1). Taxonomy (NCBI): domain Eukaryota; kingdom Metazoa; phylum Chordata; class Aves; order Passeriformes; family Passerellidae; genus Zonotrichia; species Zonotrichia albicollis. The sequence goes on from NC_133830.1 coordinate 12,321,779, forward strand.
GGTGCTGTTGACATTAAAACAAGTTGGACAGGAAGAGTTTACATTTTCCCATGACTTGTGTTCCTGCCCATTAGATTATCATCCCCCCGAGCAAAGAAGGACTATCACCTTTGTGAGCCTCCTAGACATGGCAAATAAACTTTTGTTTTTCCTTTCATGTTATATTTTTCTTATGATTAATGATAAAGACAGTGCTGAGAATGCAGCTAGACTGAATACCAAATGTCTCATGGTTTGGGAAACATTGGAGGGTCTTCTAATTGCACTGTGGAATGTTGTGGCACAAAAGGGATGGATGGAATCTGACAGTCCATGGCTGAATAGCTTACCTGTGGAAGCATTTTGTTCTCTCTGTGCTTAAATGTTATTTATATTGAGTAGAGATGTGTCTTTTTGTGTTTTGGGTTTTGGTTTTAGAGAGCCATAGCTTAGGTTATAGGTAATTCAAGATTTCTGTTATGAGGCAGAGTTGGCTCTCTTTTGTTCTCATGTTTGTGATGGCAAATTTCAAAAAGAAGGAAAATGTCAAAAAGAATCAGTTCATACCTCACAGAAACCAGCTGTGGTGGTGTTATGCAAGGTCACTTTTCCTTTCTCTGTTGCCTCATGTATAGAGTAACTAACTCCCAGAAATGGAGAGGGGGCTGAAGAAAGGGGTGAGAAGAAGTGTCTAGAACAATTGAAAGTTTGGAACAGTTTCTGTTTAAAAAACAGTCAAATATACTGGAACTTATATAAACTGAAATCAAATATCCTGGGAACAAATTGGCGCGTGATTAGTTCCATGCGAAATGGTCTGTGTAAGGTTATTTCTTCCCTTGGGAATAAGGGCACAAAATAAAGCTGTTTGTAGGTTCCTACCAAAGCAAAAGCCATGCCACCACACAGTGGCACAATTCTGGCGCAGGGTGTTGTGGATACCAGAGGTTTTGCAGGAGTTCAAAAAAAACAAATAGGGTAAATTCATGGAAGGAAAAACTGCCAAGAGCTGTTAGACTGAGTGAAGCCACCCATCTGAGGAAGCCCTTGAAGCTGCATATTTCTGAGTCTGGGAGAGCAGACTGTGTGTCTGTCACCAGGTGTTTACTCTGCTTTCACATGGGCAGCCTTTTCTCACTGTTGCTGGGGAAGTGGTGCTGGCCTGAGATCCATCCTTAGCCTGTCATGGCTGTTCTCAGGAGACTTTGCTTAGCCCAATGCAATGCCTTCCTTTCTTCCAAGCAATGACAGCTTTGAAATTACTAGATGAGGGCTCTATGCTTAATTGGAATCTTTGGATTATAGCATGATGTAAATAATTAAATGTTCAAGTTCCTTTGTCTAGCAACTCTCTTATGCCCTGAAAAGATCTGCCAAATTGTTTCTTCAGTGCATCATTTGTTTTCCAGGCCTAAGAATATGAAAATTTGAATGCATGTGTTCCTTATTACATGTTCAGATTTTCAGTGAGATAATGATAGATCATTAAAATTTTACAAATAATAAATTGGTTATTTTTTATTAAATATTGTATGTATATAACAAATCAGTATATTAGGCTCTCCTGTGCTGCACATTGTCTGGTTTGAATGACTGCTGGTCTGGCCAGGTCTGCAGCTCCCTGTGCTGCTGATGTGAAAAGCTGGTGGTGCATTCACTCTGTGCTGGTTTCACAGGCATCCCCTCAGGGGTGCACCTCGTTTTTGTGCTTGGCAGTGGAAAGATCTGGCCGTCTTTAATGTCCAACAATCCAGTTTGTGTAAATGTGTCTGGTGGCCACCTTTGTCCAGGACAGGGTGGGGGTGGCAAAGAAAGAAGCTATTAACTATTTAATGACTGGATTACTTCATACCTTGGAAAGCAACATCCAGATGGGTCTCCTGCCAATTACGTCATCATGTGTCTACAGTCCTTTTACAAAAATAGTTCAATTTTTTTTTTTTTTTTTTTTTATGACTGACCATTGCCAGACATACCTGTCTTTTCCAAGGGAATAAGTCATACTGACAGAATTTCCTTTCACAGGAAACACTGCTTGGAGCTTTGCTGACTCAGGACAAGGACTGGTAACCTGAGCATGTTAAATGATCTTTGTATTTGTTTAGTGATCTGGACTGGCATTGATGCTTCAGGAGTTGATGAAGTGGCTTATTAAACTGACTGGTTCGACTTGGCTCATTTTATTGCCAGCTTAAATAAGTGGATTTGCAAATCTCCTCAATGTCAAATAGTTTGTGATAACTTGTGACAGATATGGCCAGCAGACTGTGAGGGCTGAGTGCATGAATGGACAAGGCCACAGCGGTCAGGAGTTTATTTAAAGGGAGATGTGCCTGATACCTGCCATGGCTGTGTTCATGTTGGCCTCCACTGGGAGGCTTCACTCAGTCAATGGACTTCAGTCTGTCCAGCTAACTCAGCCAGTGGTGTTTGATGCTTGTGCTCTTAGAATGGTGATAGCTTCTGGATCTGTGTATGCTTAATGATTTAGAGACACTATGTAATTAACCTGGCTTACAAAAACTTCACATTTTATTGCTGTCTCTTTAAAGGCTGGGGAATTGGGGCCTGTAAACTGAGACAGCTTTAATGATCGTAGAGGGCAAAGTATTTTTTGTATTTCAAACACCTCAATGAGCCCTGCTCTATATTCCTCCTGTTGCAGACATTCTCTCCTTAGTTGAATTCTGAGCAGCTTCTGGATTATTTCTGTCTGTGCTTTTGCTCCTTATTGCTGCTGTGACTTCTGTTCTTTCCTCATAACCCAGCATTGAAATGTGGTTCTTCATTCAGGGCAGCCTTCTCCTGAGCCTGGTGCAGCACTGCAGGGCTGTGCTCCTTACTCAGGCACAGGCAGCTGGTTCTTTCTTGTATTCCATAGCTATACAGTTAATACAGCCCGCTGAGCAAAGTGGTGGTGAACACTGTTATCTGGAGATCACTGCGCAGAGCACTCAGCAAGGCACTTACCAGCCCTGCATTTTTAATGGCTGTTCTAAGGGGGTAACTGCATGGCTGAAATCTTGTAATGTGATGACATTGTGTGCCTTGGATGGCTGAGCTCTGTAAAATCATAAGTAACTCAGGAGATTTCCAGAACAAAAAGCTGATAAAACATAATACAAAACGTGGGCTTTTCAGAATAAAATTGTACTTGAGCAAAATTCCATCCGCAAAAAGAGTCAGTGCAAAAGGCTGCAGTTCTCCTCTGCAATTGGTTCTATGCAGATCTGTTGTAAACTCATGGAAATTACTGTTGTTGTTATTTTGAGAAGAATCATATAACAAATACATGATGAACTAAACTTTTAAAACACTTTCATAAATAAGGTAAAATTTCAGAAGAGCTATTTATTTTTGTTCTATAGAACTATTATTACTGAAAATTAAGCTCTGCCAAATACTCACTTACCACTGAGTGAACTGGAAATGTCTTATTGCTCATCTGTCTGCTTGCAAGTTATTAAAACTTGTCCCAGTATAAAATACAAACGAAAAGGTACCCAGACTTGAGCTACATTTGCATGCACTAGACCAGAGTTCATTATTTTTGATTGCTTTTAGTGCAAAGTGATCATTTATTATGTGTTTAATAGTCAATATAGCTGAAACATTATTTGACCTAATTAAACTTAATTATAAATTCAATTATATTTGATTTCTAAGGTATGGCAAGCTAGCTTTATAAGCTTAGAGAGGATTACTTCCACATCAGCTTATCAGAGTCAAGATAATTAAAATATATATTGTATCTGGGTCTTTTATTTCTCTAAACTGTGGTCTGTTGCATGTTCATAGTATAAAAGGTCTCCAGCTTGCCCAGTAAGGTGCATGCAATATGTTTGAATTATTCATAACCTTTGAATATTACTATGCAGCAGGGTGGTCAGTGCTCATCTGGATTCAGATTTCATTATACAGTGACTATTCTTAATCCATTATTAATCCCTCATATGATTGTCACAGACTACCCCCTCTGCTGCTGGCATTATTTGCAGTAATTTTCTGTATCTTAAAGCTCTATTTTGTTAATTCTCTTGCTATTTCTCATTAGATAAGGCCTACAATGCTCTATTGGAAAAACGTGTAAATTGCTGGTCAGGCTGCATTTTTCCCCGTCTGCATGCTAGTGTGATCTCAGAGTTCCTGTGTAGTTATACAATTACTCTTTATTTATGTGAACAACTTCTCAGAATTTGGCTAATAGTTCCATTAAATCTCAAGGATTATTTTGGTGAAGACAGCAAATGTGTGATGAACATCTTCAGTGCCAATCTGCCTGTACAAATATGCCAAACCTTTGGAAACATGCACCAAACTTTCTTGAAACATACTTGGGAATTGAGTAAGAAAATGTATCTCTGGTACATACTCACCCAATTTCTAGAAATTAAAGCTGGTCTATAGATACCTTAAATGAAGTATGATCATTAAAACTAACTTTTTTTATGGTTTAGCTCAAACTATAACACTATCTTATTGTGACTTGCTGGCATCTATTTGTCTGCTCCTATTTAAATTAATGTGCAAATCTTTATTTGATACAACATCATCAATTTGTTGTATGTACAGTTTCCTTTCCTTTGAAATTATTTATATAGTTCTTGGCATTCTGCAGTCTCTGAGGGGGAAGTAAAGCCATAAAATGGTTTTGTTGGGGGATTTGTTGGGGAAGTTTTGTTGGGGAACTTGTCAGTTCCTAGAAAATTATTTTTCTTCAAATTTTTTTCCTGATGAGGCATGCTCAGTGTTAGTGTTCTGAAACTGAAATGTGCATCACTGTGGAGCAAGAAAGATGTGATAAAATCACAAACCTGATGATTTTCAGACACTGCAAAGCTATCCCTTACACTTTTGCCCTGGGGTTTAGTTGTTGATCAAATCTTAAATTATGATAAAGTCTTGGGAGCTGTGGAAATCTTCTGATAAAAATCTGGAAACAGGTTATACCAATTCTTAGGTGAGGTGCCAATTTTTTCTTCCCTAGGCTATACTGATAAAAGAGAAGAAAAGGAGCTAAGGTTTCATCAAAAATATCCACTCAGTCTGTGGACTTAGCGCTCAATAGCAGCAAATTACCTCAGTGAGAAATACATGAGATGGAAGATTAACTTTATCTTCAGAAATATGAAGACTTTGTAATTCTTATAATATTTGCATGTAACACGTTTTATCTTTCTGATTCAGTCAAAAGTAGTGTACATAAGTCTGTGTTCTGTTTCAAATAATTGGTTTGTATAGTAATAACAGTGTAATTTATGATATTCTACATAACAAAATGGCAACTGAAGTTTGAATTCAGTTTAAATTACTTTTGGGTTACAGAAACAGGCTTGACATTTGCTCGTTTTCCACATGGCAGACTGGGAGCATTTGTGAACTGAAATTAGCCAGATGTTATTGGCAGCTATGAAGTTGGATATCTATTAAGCAATGTGTGCAGTGGTTGGTTTGATGAAGGCTTGCAGGGCAGGTTTTCATAATGAAATTCAATCAAGTAATGAGTTACAGTAATTTGGTTTATTTAGAGGTCAAAATAAGCCCTGATATTAGTTCTATAGAGATAAATAACGTATAATACCATACATTTTCTAAAATTAAGTTTTATACATCATTATTGGGAACTGTATTTTATATTGAATTAATAATATGGACTGTGCAGACATAATTTGTATAAAAAAATGAAGGCACCATGTAAGCAATGGGCTGTGTGTGGCCTGGAGCCAAAGAGTTGAGGTTTTTCAAGTTATGTTAAACTTTTGGCTGAAGCAGTTTACCTGTATTTATTCTATGGAAGAAGGAAAGGGTGGCCCATTCATCCTCAGATAATATCCACTGGGAGTGCTTGACACAGTCCAGTGCTGACTGAAGTCTGGAGTGCAAGCCAAGTCAGGATTCATTGAATTAGCATGGCTGCATAGTTAAGTCCATACATTTTTGCAATGCCAGCTTCATTTTGGCTGTGCCTCTAAATGATCAACCATAACAGGAAATGAAGTTGGTACATAAATACTGAAATACACCAGGATGGCTCTCTACATCATAGCATTAGGACAGGCCTTGTAAGGGCATTGTCCCATCCATCTCCTGGTGGTTGAATTAAATGATAATGAAATTATTCATTACAGATAATTTTGCACGGTCTTTTGTAGAAGCCTCTACTACTCCTGCAGGCAATCCAGCTTAGAGCTTCTCTGTCCATTATTAACAAGGTTTCCTAGTCACAAACCAGTTTCAGGCACTATCTTACACCACATGTGAGCATTCAGATCAGTATAAAATCCCCTGAACAGGTATGGCCAGGGGATCCTGTATGGTACTTTTTATGTAGCCAGGAACCTACAGATGACCAGTTCTTTCAGATGATGCCTTTTCCTTAGGTAGGTCAGAGGACGTGTTTTTGTTTCAGGTAATGTGAAGCTAAAGTGATTTCATCAATATATTGAGGTGATTTTCATTAAATAATAGATAACATATGCCTCCATCTTTTGAAGATACCTCTTATACTAGGCTTTGTGTTTTTTAAAACAAGCTGCATCTTAGCAGGAAAGTCATTATCAAATAACTTCTTCAGCAAGAGCTTAGCAACAAGGAAAACAAAGACAACCTTACTGTTAAACATTTTCTAGTAGGTACTTCCTAATTTTAGCTGGTGAAAGTAGTTTTTTTTTTCAAAAAGAGATAAGAAGTTTCACTCAGATATTTGTGGTTGCATGGTCTATTTGGCTTGTTTTTATTCCTCACGAGCATTAAATTTTCTGTGTATCCTTCAAGTGGCTCATTGGACTTCTCTCTTGATCAGATCCTTATCTGAAAAATGCAACAAATCTGTGTTTGTTTTCCTGACCTGCTTTGAGACCAAAGCACAGAAATGCCTGGGGGATGTTCTGTAGTGCCAGTGCTGTGACTGCAGTGGGAAGGGCACATCCCAATGCCCCGCTCCAGTGCAGGGCAGTGTAGGGGGACATAAGCAGATGAATACTAAAACAGAGAAGTGTAACATGATTTGTCATAAAAGTTTCATACTTTTCTCTGGGGTAATAGAATGCTGTGGAAATGCCACAGTAATCCTGGAAAATGATCTCTGCATAGCAGTGATTTTTCAATTCATTTGGTAGTAGCCTCTAGGTCCTCTTATCTTTTAGGGAAAAATTTTTATTGTTTTTTCTATCATTCTGTTATCACTGTAACTCTGTAATCAGGACAGCTGAAGGGTGTCTGCTTACAGCTGCTGGCTCTGTTGTGCACCTGCACCCTGTGTCCTTTCCATGGTGTGGGAAGCAGCCAGGAGGGGAGAGCCCTCAGCAAGTGGAAGCTTAACAAATTTTTCTAAATGCTCCAAGAGCATTTTACAAAAACAAAAACCACAAAACAAAAAAACCCCTTTTTTTCCTAAGTGTGTTTTCATTGTGTTTGTCAACAGTATATTAGCATGTCACCTCTGCTGATGATGAGCAAGACTGCAGAAAAAAGAGAACTAAAACTTGCAGAGTAATACTCTTGGTGGTTTAGATATACCCACTAACCTACAGAAGACTGAACAATAGTATTTTGTAAAGTCATCCCACCTGGATGAGGACAGAACATCTCTAGTGGTAACTCATGAGATATTTACGCTTATTTGAACTTCTTCATTTACATGACTACAAAAATGAGTCAGCAGAAAAGTAAAAAAATTTGCTGTAAACCTGCAAGGTTCATTGACACAGTTCTGCATTTGCAGAATAAAATGTAAATCTGCTGCTATATTAGAGAATTTTTCATTTACTTCCACTATATTCTCTTCTGTCTTATCTGTGATATCAGCCATTAGTTGGATTAAAAGGTCTATTTTTTAATTGATCTGTAATTCTTAAGGCAATGTTTATAACAATCTAGCTGATATTTTTCACCACTGTTCTTAAAGAAACCAATACTAAAAGGATTTGACTTTGTCTTGGGAAATGTTCAGCCTTTCATTACTATTTTTCTACATAAAATACATTATTTAAACTGTATATATTTGCTTTGTACTTGTGGTAGAGGTTGCCCTTTGAGTTTTGTTTGCCTCTAAGAGCTTAATCCCTTCATGGAGGAGGGATTCACTTGATTTTTCTCAGTCAACTGGCTTCTTTAGTGAACATTTGATAGAATTGGAAACAAAACCACAATCTTTTAAAGCTCTCCTTCCTGGAATGCAGGCAGTTTAGCTGCCAGAGGTATTCCTTTGCATTAGAATTTTATGCCAGGTTTTTTAAAAGATGCTTAGGTAGTGATGAATGCATTCATCTGCATAGAGTTGTCAAAGGTGCTGAAGCATTTAATTTCCAAATCTTACTGTAGGTAACTTAATATATTTAAATATCTGTTGCTGTGTGTTTAATGCTTCTACTCAATTTTAACTCACTGTGAGAATGTAATTGACTTTTAATTTGATTTTCTGAAAATGTAATTCAGAGGACAGCAACAGTCCACTCATCTGGCTTTTCTTTAGCATGTTAATTAAAACCACTTAATTTTTGTGTGTTTCTTCTTAAAACTTATAATTTGAGACTTTTCCCTTCCAAATTACCTTACTGTACTGAATCATGTTTGTAAAGAAATGTAAATTTTTCGTCCTTGTCTTCAGAACAAACTTTATGTTAATATATTCAGGGCACTTACCTGATGAGGCATCGACAGCCTGAGTGACTTATTTACTTGATAAAGTAAAACAAAGCATGATGGTGCTGTTGTGAATATTAAGTTTATCCTATATCAGCTGCCTCTTACTGAAATAAATTTCCAGTTTATGATGGTTTAGTTTTACAATTCTGTGGATAAACAATTGATTATTAAAGCTTTAAATAATTCATTTTACATAACACAGGAATGTGTTCCTGCTGGTGTAGCTGGTGGCTGTGCAGGGACCCTGATAATTATAGAGAGTGTGCAGAGGGCTGCTGGAATTACAGTTCAGCTGCTTAAGGCCCAAGTTTGGATTCTGTGATTTTCTTTTTCACTGTTTGAGGTGAGTTCTTAAATATAAAAACTGGTTATGTGTTATTGGGCCTTCAATGAATCCTCCATCTTTCAAGAGATCTCTCTGGTTTGTTGTAGTTTTCAATTATGAGACAGGCAGTGGCAAGTTAGGATAGCAGAGGCTTAAATACATAAGGTCAAGATCTTTGTGTTCCTGACATAACAGTTACTCTTCTGCAAAGGTTAGTGAAGACCTTTCAAAATAAATTAAACTAATTATACACTTCCAGAACTTCAATAATGAACAGAACAAATTCAAGCCCTTAGCTGGAGGGAGAGAGGCTGGCAGTAAATTCCTTCTTCCTGTGAAATTAATGAAATTACTTCCAGTAACTATTGATTTCATTTAAGGAGTGGCAACCCAGATTGTGTAAAAATATTAACAAAGTTTGAATAGGCATAGGGTCTCATTTATTGCTTATAGATATCTATGCATCAGATCTTTCATCTTCTAAATCAGATCTTTTTGGCCTAATTTCTATCTATTGCTGGACCCAGAGGTGGTCAGGGATGCGTATGTGATGGGATGGGAACAGGATGAGACTATGAAAGATGCAAACTGTGTCAAGTGGGTTTGTCATGGGAGCAAAAGCATTCTTGGAGAGGCTACACAAGTTTTTCTTATACTATTTCTTACTTTCAGAACTTTCATTATGGTTAATTATTTATAAGTAGTACATGAAGTGTTTCTTACCTCTTTTATGAAAGCTCCATAGTTGCTTCTTAATTAAGACAAATGACTCAACTTTGAGTCATAAAGCTGAGAGTTGTAAGAGCATTGTTGTATTGGAATATGTTGTTTACATTGTTATTCACTGTAAGCATTGTGTTGTTTCAGGGAGATTTTTTGTTTTATATTCTGGTATTTCTTGCTTACAGCATGTTTGTTGTGCTTCTTTTGTGGCTTTTTTTTTCTTTTGTACCATCACTTAGAATAGCACAGTGACTTCCTGCACTCTGTATGAAATGTGCTCTGAATTCAAGCAGTTTGAATGTTTTCATGTTTGAAGACATTTTTGCCTTTTTAACCTCTTGTCTGAATAAGCAGCTTTTTATGCCCTTTTTGCTAACATGAAGTTTTTAACACTTATGATGATGATAATGAACTTGCTGCCCGTGTCTATGTGGAATTGGCCCAGGAAGTGATGTGGAGGCTGGGTTTGACATTGCCTGAAGTTAAAAATCTGTTTGTGGTTACAGAGCATATTTCTCATCAACTTCATCTATCACTTACATATTCTCTGGCTTGGTTTTGTGGTTGTGAAATGCTGATGAGCTTATTTTTCCTTAGTGGTACTAAGCAAATTTATTCATCAAACCTAAAGGAATATGGAAATGTTACTGAAATGGAAAGTACTATTCTTGTGTTTATTTATGATGTAATTGAGCTTGGTCTGGGTGCAGAATTTCAGGACCTGCTGTAGTGAGACAGTCTTTTGATGCAGGATGCATAGCTGTGGAGTAAGCAAGGTAAAAGCAGTGCCAGGAAGTACTGCAGTACAAATTTGAAATCAGTTTACTGCATGAAGTCAATGCAATGGTCTTCTGTCATAGAGTAAGAAGGAAAAGAAGAAACCCAAAACCCAAAATGATAAGAGCCCTTAGAGCACAGCTAAATGTACTGATCTCTGCCAGAATACTTTCTAGCCAGCACCTGTATCAAATTCTCACTTGAAATTAAACTGTGCACAGGCTTTAAAAATGTCATTTACAGAAGTTCCAAAATACACTACCTTGTCAGAG